>NC_063173.1:11264851-11864851 GCF_023159225.1 Perognathus longimembris pacificus | reverse complement strand
ATTTAAAAGCTGCTTCTGTAAAGTCTTTTTGATTTCTGTCACATTTCCTATGATCTCATTACTTTGTACATACTGCCATTGCCAAATAACTCAGAGCAAAATGGTTATTTATTTGCCTTCTTAACTGCACTGTAATTCTACATGGATAAAGACTGTCCTTCATTTTGGTATTGCAAACAAAGTCACACATTAATACCCATATACATATATCCTAAACAGGATATATACATCTTAAACATTATCTATATACACATACATGTATGTATACACACAGAGTACTGTTCTAGACTTCAGGGATACAACTGTGAGCAGTAAATATACTCCTTTTGCTTTTATCAAGTTTATAGTATACTAAGATTTGGAGGCAAAGACAGATAATACAATCAAAGTATGTGAAAGCAAATTAACAGTAATATTATGAAGGAAATGTAACTGGTTCTAGGAGACTATATAATAAAAGAGTATTATATGGCTTCTCTACAGAACTAGACTAGAACTGGGATATGAACCCTGATTAAGAGTTAAGAAAGCAAATGTGAACAGGAAGTAGGCACTAATACATAAGGGAGCTTGACACGCTGTAGAACTAGAGAGAACCACTCACTGAAGTACAAAGAGTGAGAGAAGGGACAGGAGACAAAGATAAAGACACAGACAGGAAATAGTCCACAAAGCAAAAACAAACTATGTGTCCATTAACAGGTAAATCAATAAATAAAATGTGGTATATTCATTGATACAATGTATTATTAATTTAACCATAAAAGAAATAAAGTACTGGCTAGGCGCTGGTAGTTCATGCCTGTAATCCTAGCTACTCAGGGGCTGAGATCTGAGGACTGCAGTTCAAACACAGCCTGGGCAGGAAAGTCTGTGAGACTTTTCTCCAATTAATCACAGAAAAAGCCATAAGTAGCTCTGTAGCTCAAGTGGTACTGTGCTAGCCTTGCACAAAAGCAGCTCAAGGACAGCGCCCAGGCTGAGTTCAAACTCCAGGACCGGCAAGAAAAAAAAAAAAAAAAGAGAAAGAAGAAGGAGGAGGAGGAGGAGGGAGGAAGAAAGAAGCTAGAAATAAGCACTGATACAGGTTACACCACAGATGAATCTTGAAAATACCATGCTAAGTCATAGAAGCCAGACAAACATGGCTTCCTATTATGTGATTCCATTTCTATGTTATGTCCCTAAGAGGAAAATCCAGAGACAACGGATTAGTAGTTTCCAGGAGTTGGAAGGCAGAGAGATGGGGTTTAACTTCTGAAGGGGTATGGTGTTTTTTTGTTGTTATTATTATTATTTCTTGCCAGTACTGGGGCTTGAACTCAGGACCCGAGCACTGTTCCTGGCTTCTTTTTGCTCAGAGCTAGCATGCTTGCTCCCTCTTGAGTCACAGTGCCACTTCCAGCTTTTCCTCTTTATGTGGTGATAAGGAATAGAACCCAAGGCTTTGTGCATGCTAGGCTAAGCCACATTTCCAGCCCTTGGGGTTTATTTTAGGAGAGATAGAAACGTTCAGGAATTAACATAATGGTAATGGTCATACAACTGTGAGTATACTAAGCCCACAAAATTGTACACTTTAAGATGGTAGGCTTTATAGTATGTGTTTTATATTGCAATTTTTAAGAAATAATGGTTGGGCAGAGAACACACATAGGGCCTGGGCGCTGTTCCTAAGCTTCTTTTGTTCAAGGTGAGTGCTCTACCACTTAAGTCACGGTGCCATTTCTGGCTTCTTTTGAGCAGTTTATTGGAAATAGGAGTCGCATGGACTTTCCTGCACAGGCTTCAAACCTCAGCCTTCTGAATAACTAGGATTACAGGTATGAGCCACTAGTGCCCTGCTTATAAGGCCTTTTAAGTTATCCTGGGATTTTTCATTTTATTCTACTAGCAATAATAAGCCACTAAAGAAAGTGGAGGCATGGTTTAAGTGGTAAAGCCCCAGTCTTGAGTGAAAGAGCTAAGGGAGAGAGGGCCTAAGCCCCAGTTACCCTCTGCCAAAAAAAGCACCACTGAAGCATTTAAGTAGGCACATTGCAGACATTACAAAATTACTTTTTGAATAAATAAAAAGTCTCAGAAAATGTATAACCTAGTACTCTCTTTGAAACACTGAAAGACCTCAGGTAGTTCTGAAGGTTAACTATGTTTCTCCAAAGAGCCTTCTGTCATAACTGCTATTTTACCTGCAGTTACTTCTTGATGTATCATGCATGAGGATTAACCGGGACCAGAAGACAACAGGCAGTATTAGGACAACTGGGGCACAGGTATCTCAAAAGGGAGGGTTAAACAAGAACTCCTCTTGGCATACAATATTTGTCTCCAGTTATACTGATACATGTAAATTACAATGTCCATAAATAGAGGGTATTCTGATTTCTGGAATGACTGCTGCCATGGAATTCCAAGAAATCAGAAGACACGCTACTTTGCAGGACTAAAGACTTGAGAACTTTTCCAAGAGCACAAAACCTGCTTAAAGCTAGGACACTTTAGCAAATTCTTCTCACTCCAGAATCCAAGCACTCTCTGACCAATACTTCTTAGCGTTTTAATCACTTTATACAGCTATTCTCTCAAAAAACTGAAAGGTAGTGTAAAGGACTGTTTATAGGAATTTTACATGAAAAACATGGTTATTATATACACACATATATGCACGCATACTTTCCTTTATATATACTACCTTTAAACAGATTTTTTAAAATTCGATTTAAGATAGCACACACAGGATATCACTTAAGTAGCTGGTTTTCTTAAGTCTTCCAAATCTCATCCTTATTGTCAGAACTAAGTTAATTCTTGAACTCTCTAGTGTAGAACGTCAAATTCAAGGGTAACAGTCTACTTACTCCCTTCAAAAACCTTATGAGAGAATGAGCTGCATCCCAATGCTTATTATCTTCATCTACAGACTCTCTCCTTCTTGGATCATGTTAGAATGGTTTCATTTCATCTAACTTGACTTTGAGTTATTTTTATCTGGAATAAAAATCAGATTAATGAATTGTGTAGAAAAGCTGACTGGCATTTAGGCTTAACCACTGTGTGTTGTTAGTTAACTTATCTGAGTGTGTGTTTGAAAGAAATAGAGATAGGTTATTTTATTTTTTTTAATTTATTTATTTTGCCTGTCATGGGGCATGAACTCAGGGCCTGGGCACTGTCCCTGTGCTTCTTTTGCTCAAGGTTAGCACTCTACCACTTGAGCCACAGTGCCACTTCCAGTTTTTTCTGTTTATGTGGTACTGAGGAATCCAACCCAGAGCTTCATACATGCTAGGCAAGTACTCTACCACTAAGCCACATTCCCAGCCCTGGGTCAGTCTTTTCAATGTTTTCAGTTTAGAGTGTATTCATTCATTACTTCTTCTATGCCTTACAAAGGTTTGGAAATTTTGAAAAGGCTTAACAAAATAGAGGAAGATTTACTGATATTAAGAACATTACAAGACTAGAAAAAAGCTCAAGTATTAGAATCAAGTTAATATGGCATGTGTTGACTGCTGAACTTAATACAAAAACATTTTAAATATTAGCCTGTCTGAAATAGAGTTGAACAAACTCCACAGTATGTTGTAATAGAGAAGAAAAACTCTTTAAGTTTAGGTACTTTAATGAACAAAATTTAAAACTAAAGTTGATTGTGGTAGGTAAAAATCACCTACTGTACACAAGTAAACCCAGTCTCTTTAGAATAAGGCATTTTGTTCAGAAATCACTTGTCTGAAGTGACTATTTTAAACTGTGACTAAGCACCTCAGCAACAGAATATAATCTCAATTGTATTTTGTGACATCATTTCAACCTGAGAACCATAATCAACAGCCCCCAGAAGACCAGCAAAATGAGTGGACTTGCCTTTTCAAAATAGTTTGAAAAGAAAAACAAATAGAGGTAGATTAAACCAAGAAAACTTGCTGAAGCTAGAAATAGAAAACTACACTGAGATTCTACCTCAACCCAGTTAGAATGTCCATTTTCAAGAAAAATAATAATAACAGATGCTGGAGGGGATGTGGCCAAAAGGGAACACTACTACACAGTTGGTGGGAATGTAAACTGGTTCAACCACTCTGGAAAGCAGTATGGAGGTTCCTCAAAAGACTAAAAACTTAGAGCTCCCCTATGATCCATCAATCCAACTTCTGGGCATTTACCCAAATGATCACAAACAAGGCCACACTAAAGCTACCAGCACAACCATGTTCATTGTGGCATTATCATAGTTAAGATATGGAACCAATCCAGATGCCCCTCAGTAGGTGAATGGATCAAAAAAATGTGGTATATACACAACAGAATTCTATGCGCCCATTAGAAAGAATGACATCTCCCCATTTGTAAGGAAATGGAAAGACTTGGAAAAAAATCATATTGAATGAAGAAAGCTAGACCCAAGAAACATAGGCTCCATGGTTTCCCTCATTTGTAATAATTAGTATATGTCTAGGATAGTGCTAGAAGAGGATCACAATAACTCAATAGCTATGTACATATGACCATACAAAATGACGCTAATCAAAATGAATTCCAAGTTGTTGTTTTTTTAATGTACTGTGTGAAGTAATTTTTTTCTTTCATTTTTCCCCCCTATTTATGCCTTATCGTTACTGTTTCTGATTCTGGTACCTGTGTCTTGTATATATGTTTATCTGATTTGGGAAAGGGCATTAACAAAACAGTGAGACAAAGGATGAACCAATACATCAGAGATATATGTTAGAAATGAACTTTATAACTTGTCGGGAGGAGACTGGGGGAGAAGTGGAAGAAAATGAGGGAAGAGGGTAACACTGTTCAACAAGAAATGTACTTACTACCTTACTTGTGTAACTTTAAATCTGTTCATCACATTTACAATAAAATACAAATTTTAAAAAGTGGTTTGAAAAGAAAAAAACAATAGAAGGAGATTAAATCAAGAAAACTTGCTAAATCTATAAACAGATAGGAATTACTTTATACAGATAAAATTCTATCTTCATATACCACTTCCTTTCTTAACCCCAAAGCTTATGTTATCACAGCCACATTTTTAACCAACAATAGATGTTACAGAATTTAGGGAGACTGCCAAAAACCTAGTATCATACAATGCAGTGAGAAAAATAATCTGATATTTCTAATATGTGAAAAATGGCTTTTGTATGTAAAGACACCCACAATAATCAAATCTAATGGAAAGTATCATACTTCACAGAAAATTTCCTCCAAAATGATAATAAATAATCAAATATTCATTTTCTAACCTGCCTTTTCTTTGTCAGTCATGGGGCTTGAGCCACAGTGCCTCTTCTGGTTTTCTGGTGGTTAATTGGAGATAAAGAGTGTCATGGACTTTTCTGCACAGGATGGCTTTGAACCAAGATCCTCAGATCCCTGAGTAGATCCTGAATAGCTAGGATTATAGGCATGTGCCATCAGAGCCTGGCTGTAACCTGCTTTTTTTTTTTTGCCAGTCCTGGGGCTTGAACTCAGGGCCTGAGAACTCTCCCTGGCTTCCTTTAGCTCAAGGCTAGCACTCTACCACTTGAGCCACAGCACCACTTCCAGCTTTTTCTGTATATGTGGTGCTGAGGAACTAGAATCAAACCCAGAGCTTCCTGTATGCTAGGCAAGCACTTTACCACTAGGCCACATTCCCAGCCCCAGAAATCTGCTTTTTAAAAAGCAACTTTTATGGTATTTAAGAATTCTTTCCTCAGGGTCAAATAAAGTTTTTTCAACTTCATTTAAAATTGCTTGCTAGCACTGTTAGCAAGTACCCTCATGCCTTCCCCAAGGTCATGAGAACCAGTGATTTCTTTGTATATCACATTCACTCTCCTACTCTTACAAGTCCAATCCTGTAAAAGCCTCATCCTCTACTATTCACCTGCTGAACCCTACTCTGAAAAAAGCCAGGCTGTCTTGACAGGCCACTTAATCTATGAGGAGACATTCTCCATGAAGAAGGACCACTGTGACCTCATCTCTTCCTCCTCGTTCTGAGAGGTAGGTACACAATAACAACCTGTTCTCAGGAATCATACATTCTTTTTTTCCCTTTGAGACAAGGTCTTGTTAACAGTAGGCCAGTCTAGCCTGGAACTCACTGTGTAGCCTAGGCTAACTTCTAGCTCTCAATCCTTCTGCCTCAGCCTCCTAGTGCTGAAAATACAGACGTGCACCATCAAGTCCAACTAGGAAGCTTACATTCTAAAGAACACTGATGGCTTATAGCTATTTATGCCATTTGCATTCATAGAAACATGCTTGAAAAAGAACTACTCATATACAAATAAGGTTGATTTGAGAATTAAATGAGATAATATCAATATAAACCCTATATAAAATAAAAATTTAATAAAAGTGACTACATGCTTTTTATTTATTTATTTATTGGGGGCCAGTCTTGGGCCTTGGACTCAGGGCCTGAGCACCGTCCCTGGCTTCTTCCCGCTCAAGGCTAGCACTCTGCCACCTGAGCCACAGCACCCCTTCTGGCCGTTTTCCATATATGTGGTGCTGGGGAATTGAACCGAGAGCTTCATGTGTAGGAGGCAAGCACTCTTGCCACTAGGCCATATTCCCAGCCCCACTACATGCTTTTTAGATTGTAATTACTTTTGTGGATGGATGCCTAACTCTATTTTTACTGTTCAATGTTCAAGGTCCTCAACGGCAAGGATTCGTGAAGCCCTCATTTCATTTCTTTGGCAAAAGACACTTAAAATTATTTGCTATACATAACAAAACAATAAAATTGGTAACTCTTGGGATGTCATGCTTTCAGCCATAATTGTGCTTTTTTCTATTTTTGCTGGTCCTGGAGTTTGAACTCAGGGCCTGGATGCTGTCTCTGAGCTGTTTTGTGCTCAAAGCTAGCACTCTATTACTTGAGTCCCAGCTGCACTTCTGACTTTCTGGTGGTTAACTGGAGGTAAGAGTCTCATGAACTTTCCTGCACAGGCCAGTTTTGAACCATAATAGTCAGATCTCAGCTTCTTGAATAGCTAAGATTATAGGTGTGACCAACCAGTGTTGGCATGTAACTGTGTTTTTTTGTTTTGGGTTTTTTTTTGGGGGGGGGGCAGTCCTGGGTCTTAGGACTCAGGGCCTGAGCACTGCCCCGGGCTTCTTTATGCTCAAGGCTAGCACTCTACCACTTGAGCCACAGTGCCACTTCTGGCTTTTTCTGTTTATGTGGTTCTGAGGAATCAAACCCAGGGCTTCATGCATGCTAGGCAAGCACTCTACCACTAAGCCACATTCCCAGCCCTGTGGTTTTTGTGTTTTAAATTAAAGTTTTCCAAAATGTAATCTGAGTGTTCTTGGAGGTCTAAAACTCTTTTAGGAGATCCATTAGATTAAAAGTATTTAAAAAGTAATACTAAGATTAATATTTCCCGTTTCTAGTGTGTTGACATTTACGCCAATGCTACAAAAAGCAATGGTTGTTGCTGACATAAATCTAGGCAGTGGTGCAAAACTGTAATAGTAATCATTGTATTCCTTACTGCCAAGCCCTCACAGGGAGTAAGAAAAGGAGGGGAGGGAGAAAGGAAGGTTGGGAGAAGAGGATGAGAGAAAAGAAGGGAGAAGAGGGAGGGATGAAGAAAGGGAAAGGAGGGAGGAGAAAGCAGAAAGGAGAAACATTAGCATTTTGTGTGGTGATGAAAATGTACAACAGCAAAGCCTGTGTGCAAAAATTATACTGTGATTCTTTAGATATCAAACACTGAAATACAATTTGATCTAATATTTCCACTTCTAGTTATACATTAAAAGGAATGGAAAACAGGAATTTAAAACTTGTGTGCATCCATGATCATAACAGCATTATTCACAATAGCCAAAGATGGCATTTCTTCTTAAAAATTAAAAAGTTAAATTTTTTTTTAAAGTTTTAACTATCCCCTAAAGATCTCAGGACTAGGTTATCTACTCTCACTACTTTTCTTTTTCTTTTCTTTGTGCTGGTCCTAGGGCTTGAACTTAAAAGAGTCTAGGAGCTATCCCTGAACTCTTTTGCTCAAGGTGAGCACGCTACCACTTGAACCACAGATCGACTTCCAGCTTTTCTTTGTGTGGTTAAATGGAGATAAAAGTTTAATGGACTTTCCTGCCTGGGCTAGCTTGGAACTATGATCCTCAGGTCTCAGCTTCCTGAATAGTTAGGAGTACAGGCATGAGCCAGGGACATCCAGCTTCACTCCCATCATTCTCTTTAACATTCTGCAAGATCGTAGTTGGCACAATAAAATAAGGGGGGGAAACCCTTATAGATCAGGAAGAAGGAAAACTTTCTTTATTCAATTTTGCATGATCATAGTTGTTAAAACTTATAAAGAATTCACACAAATAATCTACTGAAGTTAACTGTCAGTTAGGTTGCAGGACACAAGGTCATGTGGCAGAGTGTATTTACAAAAATGGTCACAGCAGTACTTCTAGTTACCTTTGTACTTCCATAACATCACCAGAATCCATTAACAAGTAAAATCGAATCCCTCAACAATGCTGAATGATAGTCAAAACTTTGTAACTACTTCAATAAATACAATGCATCAGAAGAGAGTCAGTATGATCTAGAAGATTTTAATAAAAGGTGGCAGGGTCTGTGCCCAGGATGTGCTCTAACTCTGTCTCGCATTTGCCTTGCAAACTCAACCATTCAATTGCGAGAAAGCCAAGATAGAAGCTTCCTATAATGGGCTCCTTTGGACTGTTAAGCTCTTAGAATTCAGACCCTACTCTTTGAGCTATTTGAGCTGATGTGAGGTTGTAAAGTAATCTTTATTAGGTTAGAACCAGAGTACAGATCTTTAGGCCACTAAGCTCTGCAGTCATTTGCATGCAGGGTTACACAGTAACTACAACAAATCAACATATAAAAATATACTTCTAACATATTAAAAAAAAGAATTGACTGAAAAAAATTAAAACAACATTGATAGCAATACTGGAAAACACTGTATGAAAGTTATCCATGTGAAGGACCATTAAATCAAAGGTCTACAATACGAACAAAGGCATAATTAATTCTAAAGAAACAGAATTTAACCATGGCTATAGACATTAGAAAAAAAATGGTTATCAGAGTTGTTGCCAGACAGATCAAGTGGCAATGGGGGGAAAAAACAAGCAAAAACTAAAGAACAATAGACCTGCACAATCCAACCTAAGTCACCTAAGTCACTAGCCACCTGTGTATTCTGAGGACTTCAAATGTGACTGTTCTGACTGATGAAAAGAACATGAAGATTCATTAATTTTAAATTAATTTAAATAGCCATACATTCCCAAGGACTATCACATTAGAGAGAACAACTTTAGAGCCTTACCAGCTAGATTTACAGTATCTGTCACCTTGAAACCTAAGATGGGCTGGTTACTGAAGGGAACTATGGGGGATAAAAGAGTTGTCTCTAATTTGGAAAGTTTGGCCACTGAGAGGAAAGACACACATATGGCTAACTGTAAGGACAAGGCTGTGAAGAGTTGAGAAGGATACAGTATTAATTGACACTGGGCCAAATGATTAATCTTCCCAAGAAATAGGATGTAAAGAAAAGAGGATGTAGGGCTGGGGATATGGCCTAGTGGCAAGAGAGCTTGCCTCCTATACATGAGGCCCTGGGTTCAATTCCCCTGCACCACATATACAGAAAAACGGCCAGAAGTGGCGCTGTGGCTCAAGTGGCAGAGTGCTAGCCTTGAGCAAAAGGAAGCCAGGGACAGTGCTCAGGCCCTGAGTCCAAGGCCCAGGACTGGCCAAAAAAAAAAAAAGAGAAAAGAGGATGTAAAGCAAGATTGAAATAGCCAGTCTTGAAAAATAAAACTAACTAAATCACACTATGAAAAATAAAACTAAAGTTTTCTTGAAGAAAATATATACAGATTAAGCATACTTAATTTTAAAATCTGCTTTGTTGGCTTTGAAAATGTAAAAAGGGACCCATAAAGCAAGGAATGCAGGCCACCTCTAACAGCTGTGACTGACCCCCAGCTGAAAACCAACTAGGAGAGAGAGACTTCAGTCTCATAAACACACACAATAGAATTCTGCCAACAACCAGGATGAATACGGAAGATAATTCATCCATAGATCCACTTGAAAGGAAAATTATCCTGCCAACACCTTGATTCTGGCCAGATGAGACTCTAAGGAAATAATCAGTTAAGCCACACTGTTCTTGGACTTCTACAAGTTTCTGGCAATAAATTTGTACTGCATAGTGCCTTAAAAACTAGAAAGAACTGGAATTAGTTAATGACGCTTAAACAGAATTTTAAATGATAAATATGAAATTTTCTTGCTTGCATTTCAGAGTACTTAAAATAAAAAGAAACATACAAATAAAAAAATAAAATATGAAATCCTCCAAAGTATAAAGTACTTCTGGTCTCAAGTCACTCAATTGGTAGTTACCAGTGCTGACCTGCTAGTAGACACACTTAGCACATAGGAAATCACAAACCTCAAGAACAAGCTGTGTTAAAAATTATCTTTAGTGGGCTGGGAATATGGCCTAGTGGCTAGAGTACTTGCCTCATATACATGAAGCCCTGGGTTCGATTCCTCAGCACCACATATACAGAAAAAGGCCAGAGGTGGCGCTGTGGCTCAAGTGGCAGAGTGCTAGCCTTGAGCAAAAAGAAGCCAGGGCTCAGGCCCTGAGTCCAAGCCCAAGGACTGGCCAAAAAAAAAAAAAATAAATTATCTTTAGTAAATGCATTGTTTGACATTGAATATACAGTATTTCTCTAGAGAAACTAGGTTAAAATGAGAGGCTAAGTCTACAATTTGTCCTTGTAAGTCTAAAGCACTATGTCTAATACCTATATAAGACTAAGACTCCTACAAGGGCTGGGAATGTGGCTTAGCGGTAGAGTACTTGCCTTGTATACATGAAGCCCTGGGTTCGATTCCTCAGCACCACATAAATAGAAAAAGCCAGAGGTGGCGCTGTGGCTCAAGTGGTAGAGTGCTAGCCTTGAGCAAAAAGAAGCCAAGGACAGTGCTCAGACCCTGAGTTCAAGGCCCAGGACTGGCAAAAAAAAAAAAAAAAAAAAAGACGCTTACATGTCTAGGTGTATGGTTAAAGGAATGCAGAGTTCTCATCTGGATGTCAAAATAATTCTAAGCCTTTCATTATTCTAACTTGTACTGTAATTAGCAAAAGTCATAATATTACAGATGATTTTAAGAAGGGAGTTGTAGCTCTCTCCAGCCACCCAAGATGCCAAGAGGAAAGAAGGCCAAGGGGAACAAGTATCCTGCTGTGGTGAAAAGCAGGAGGCCAAGAAGGTGGTAAATCCTCTGTTTGAAAGGCCTAAAAACTTTGACATTGGACAGGACATCCAGCCCAAAAGGGACCTCACCCAGTTACCCAGGCCTTGGACCTCCAGACAGCTACAGAGCTACTTCAACTGGCCAACAAGTACCGGCCAGAGACAAAGCAGGAGAAGAAGCAGAGACTGTTGGCTCAAACTGAGAAGAAAGCTGCTAGCAAAGGAGATATCTCTACTAAGAGACCTTCAGTCCTTCCAGCAGGGGTTAACACCGTTACTATCTTGGTGGAGAATAAGAAGGCTCAGCTTGTGGTGACTGCACATGACATGGACCTCATCAAGCTTGTTGTATTCCTGCCTGCCCTAAGCCGCAAGATGGTTGTTCCCTACTGCACCATTAAGGGGAAGGCCAGGCTGGGACTCCTAGTCCTCAGGAAGACATGCACCACCGTTGCCTTCACTTAGGTTAACTTGGAAGACAAAGGATCTCTGGCAAAGCTAGTGGAGGCTACCAGGACCAATTACAATGACAGATATGATGAGATCTGTCTTCCACAGGGAACCATGTCCTGGGTCCAAAATCTGTGGCTTGAATTGTCAACCTGGGAAAGGTCAAAGCCTAGGAGCCAGCCACTAATCTGGGTTAAGTGTACAATGTTAATTTCCTTATACATGAAGATAATAAAACTGTCTTTCCTCCAGTGGTGGCGGGGGAAGTAAAGAGAAAAAATTAGAATAGTTTTTAATGTAACAATTTTCTCCAATACTCCCTGTTTGTCTGTGAAGTTCCATCCAGGAAATGTCCTTTCTCTACTTTCAAGGAATGAACCTGTAGTCTCTAGACAGAGTTGATCTTTTTCCCAGATCCTTGTAGAAACAAAGAATAGCTGCTCCAGCTGCATTCCCTTTTCAATGACTTATTCCTTAGCAAGCCATTCCACCACAACTCTGTTAGTTGGAGAATAGTTAAGAAACATATATATCTTGAAAAAGAGCATTCTGAGAAGGAATAGATCCTACATTTGAGTTCTTGGTAGAATAGGAGGGAAGGAGATGCAATCCAAGGATAGGCTTATCTGGCAGCAACAGGAACAACTGGTAGTAGAAAAAAATGATTTTCTTATTCTCTACTCTCTTTCTTTTACTTCAGTGAAAATTCAAAATATAGGTGGAGTTGTATGCTGGTAGCTCATGCTTGTAATCCCAGATCTCAGGAGGCTGAGATCTGAGGACCTGTGGTGTTGAAGCCAGTCTGGGTAGAAAAGTCCTTAATACTCTTATCTCCAATTAACCACCAAAAAGGTGGAAGTGGAACTGTGGCTCAAGTAGCAGAGTGCTAGCCTTGAGCAAAACACCTCAGGTCCTGAGTTCAAGCCCTAGAACTAGAAAAAAATACAGGTGGTATAGATGGGGAAAGACTATGATGGAATTTGGATACACTGCAGTTCAATCTATCTCCATTTCAGAATAATACCTACAGGGGGCTGGGGATATGGCCTAGTGGCAAGAGTGCCTGCCTCATATACATGAGGCCCTGGGTTCGATTCCTCAGCACCACATATACAGAAAATGGCCAGAAGTGGCGCTGTGGCTCAAGTGCCAGAGTGTTAGCCTTGAGCAAAAAAGAAGCCAGGGAAAGTGCTCAGGCCCTGAGTCCAAGCCCCAGGACTGGCCGAAAAAAAAAAAAAAAAAAAAAAGAATAATACCTACAGTTAGAGATACCTTCATTTAACCACTAGATATTTTCTTTTGTTTGTCCCACAGACACTCAAAACCATCAAATAAAGCTGTACATCTTAACCTAGTAAAGATAAAATTGGGACGATTTTTACATCAAGTTTAATAATAAACATGGCTAATCACCAAAATTCTAGTTAATATTTTGTTTACTTAAAAGATATACTATAAAATATACTTTCTATAAAAATAAGTATATTTGTTAAATATAGTTTCTATAAGTATTCTTTATAAAAATGCCTTTCAGAAAATAAAAATTTAACCTTAAAAAAAACCTGTCATATCAGCCTTTCTCTGGTGATTTATAAGGTACTATTTGAAGATTCTGACTTGATTCAATATTTTATCAATTCTAACACTTGTAAGGAAACAACTCAGAAATAATATCTTTATATACCCATCTTACATATCGATAACCACTATACAGAAAATATCTACAGTAGATAAGGATCCTTTACTATGCTTTGAATTTAAATATTTTATCTTTATTATTGGCGGTGTTGGTGATTAATCCCAAAGTCTCAAATGTGGTAGGCAAGACTCTATCATGAGCTCTATTGCCAGCCCTAACCATTTTCTAACACTAACACTAAAACTTAATTTAATTCCAAGTTACTTAAAGGTCATGCAAATATTATCAAATACATTCTAATGAAATACAAAGTGTGTTCGGGTCAGCTGTGCCTTTAAGGGGCCATAGCTGACTTTGGCCTGCCCCTCCCCTTCCTGCCTTTGGCAGGAAGAGAAGGCCCTGCTCCTGGGGCAGCACGTGTGCAATGGAGGGGTACCCCAGGGGCCCATCCTTGGGGGGGCTGGGCCTCCGCCCCTGAGGGAGGTCCCCTGACATCACTTGATGGATACCCCGCAGTGGCCAATCTGCTCTCCCTTTCCCTGTGCCCGCCTCTAGGGTATATCTTTGTGCCTCCTCATCTGAATAAAGAGTACCGTCCCAGAGACGTCTCCGAGATCTCACGCGCTCTTGTCTCCCTTGGGCTGGCAAGTATGGAGGTCTCATACCCACATGCGACCCAAGGCTAAACCCGGGACCCCACTCCCGCGTCCAATACCCTACCGGCCTGAGGGGGCATGAGAGAGTAGGTATGGATCCCCCGCAGAATAGACAGATAAGCCCAGGACCCTTCCCCACATGTTGGGGAGGGATAGAGCTAAGCCCGGCAATTTAAAAGCCCAACAAAAGTTGTCTCACTACTATTCTGTAGACTCAATGCCAAATATCTACCATCCATGAGTTGATTTTTGTTTTGTTTTGTTTCAGTACCTGGGTTTGAACTCAGGGCTAGGCACACATTCTCTCACTGGAACCACACTTCGAAGGCACTAGTTTTGTTTTTAACGAAATGAGATTACCACAGAGATTAAGAGTGTATTACCTTCATAATGTTAAGTAAATCAGTTTGATAGTAGCGATCCTGATGTGCATTGGCTGCAGCTAGTGTGAGAAGGTAGTCATTCCTTGCATGAGTAGCTTTGGAATTGCACTCAGATCGTCGAGCTTTCAACTAAAACACAGTAAAATAAAAATAACATTAGTGCAAATTGCCATGGAACCTATGAATTCCCAGTTGACAATTAGTGGCTCCCCAACAGGAATAAAGATAACCATGTCAAAGAACACATGTATATGGAGATAAAATTATTCATCACTTTGAGGAACAAAACAGCGACGACATACACTGAAAGAACATTTTTAAAGTAGCTGTTACACTTAAACATACTTCTAATAATTTCTAAAGAAAGCAACACTGCTCATTTTATGCAGATGGAAAAATAAAGGTTTTGAAATTAAGTATCCGGAGACACAGATAAATTTACTGGAGTTAAAAAATAGTTTTTAGGGGCTGGGGTTATAGCCTAGTGGCAAGAGTGCCTGCCTCGGATACACGAGGCCCTAGGTTCGATTCCCCAGCACCACATATACAGAAAAAAAACGGCCAGAAGCGGCGCTGTGGCTCAAGTGGCAGAGTGCTAGCCTTGAGCGGGAAGAAGCCAGGGACAGTGCTCAGGCCCTGAGTCCAAGGCCCAGGACTGGCAAAAAAAAAAAAAAAAAAAATAGTTTTTAAAGCTGGGCACCAGTAGCTCATGCCTGTAATCCTAGCTACTCAGGTGGCTGAGATCTGAGGATTGAGGTTCAAAGCCATCCTGGGCAAGAAAGTCCATGAGACTCTTATCTCCAATAAACCACCAGAAAATCAGAAGTGGCACTATGGCTTAAGTGGTAGAGCGCTAGCCTTGAGCTAAAGAGCTCAGGGACAGCCAAAAAAATAAAATGTGCATATTTAATACATACATATTTAAATATCAACACATCTAATATGCCTGCTGGTGAGGAGCCTGGCAGTAAAGCAAGTATTAACTTATCAAACATTCTACAGCTTAAAGGCCTCCCAGGAAAACTCACCTTCAGCTGGCTGAAAAGACTTGCTAAGGGATCTAAGGCTAATAAGTAAACTAGATTTTGCAGCACTCCCTAAAGCCTCTGTATAATCTCCTGTACTATGAGTTAGATATAGACTTCCTAAGCAGGTAAGGCATAGAAACCTAACCCCTAATACAGTGTTGAGAAGCAACTTATACCCAAAGCGGTGATAGCTGATTGAAAATAACCTTAAAATGATTCTGTAACGCAGAAATAACCCACTTCCACCCTTGAAAGATCCAATTCTTTATTTACTCAACTGAGTAATATACTATTTCAAACCTCACCTTTACACTTGCCTTCTGTAAACTGATTCTTGATTGAAAAAGACTAAGTTTAGACCTATAATAAAAATAGAAAAGAATATTCAATAAAATTATAAATTGTACAATTACTAAACATTATAATTAATTTTTAAATAACTTTTTTGGACATACTACTCTAAAACTAATTAAAAAATAGAAAACTGAGTGATGTTGATTTGCCCTTACTTTATCACAGGAAGAATATTATGATACAGTATGAAATACTGAGGTCAACATAATAAAATACCCTCGATGACAAAAATAAAATATAATGAAGAAAACACTTTGGTGTCTCCTAATTAAAAGAATAATGAACTACTGATTATTCCATACCATGCAACTCATACATTTTAGTTCTTGTTAAGAAAGATCAGAGAAACTTAGGGACAACCAACGTGTAAAGGCAAAGATCAGCAGGCTTCTAGGGATATGTATGCTAAACTATAACAACATCAGAATGCAATCTCAATCTTTAAAAAATTCTTTCTCTCATTATTCTTTCCTCTAGAAGTTATTCATGTATGAATGCCTGCCTATGTATACTGCCTCCACTCCAAAAGGTATTCTGCTGAACTTACTGAGCAAGTCCTTGGATACTGCTGTGTTTAATCTCCCACTCTGGTGTTCATATCTATTTTGATTGCTGTAAGTATGGGAGGGGATCTACAATCTAACAGTCAGTAGTAAAATATGTTGGTTTGAACCCAAAAGACTGGAGATAACCACACAGAGAAAGTCAATAGACACATGCTAAGAAACAAGCAACACTCCTGTGACAAGTGATTTTTCTGAAGCTGCAATGTTTGTCTTGACTGCAGTGTTATGGAGATTGCCATGGGAGAATTAAATGCATGTGCTGGCAGCTATGCCTTCATATAAAGTACAGTTGCAGACCACTTGAGATTGGAAGACAAAGTAACCAGTCTCTGCAGAGCAACTGTGGAAGGGGACAGCAAAGGTGGCTGCTTATCCATCTAATAAAGGAAGCATTCAGCAATGAACATATATGCATCCCACTCTTCACTTTTAGGAAAAAAACATGGATTTAGGGCTGGGGATATAGCTCAGTGATAGAGTACTTGCATAGCAAGTACTTGCATTGGTATTAGGTTCTATTCCCAGCCCCCCCAAAAATATCTAAGATATTTCTGACATTTCTTACTATATCATATTCATCTTGCATGTATTTTTTGTTTTTATTGATAGATTCCTATTCACTTTGATTTAGAAAAAGCAAAGGTCACAAACTTTAGATAACAGAGCACTAGTTCAGGATAAGACTGTGGTTGAAGCATTCTCAGTTCTTTTTCTAATCATTAGCCAGATTAGGCTGAGTGACATAATGGTGCTGTGACCCCAGGAGTTTTTGAGTCAGGAAAGGTGGAATTCCCCTCTGAATTTTCCATTCCTGACCACCCCTTTTCCGCAAACCAAACTGCTGCGAGACTTCTCATCAATACTATTGCTGGCCCCCACATCCACGTCCACACCACTTCTTTACTCTGATGAGTGAAACTAGTCTATGGGTTCTCGGTTGCTTCGGTCTCTTTCCAGATGTGACTCCACGCCAGAAAGCAGCTCCTATGCCTTCAGCTGGTCACCTCCAGAGTTGGAGATGCTTGGCTCTGGGGGATTGGCCCTTTTTCTCTAGAGGGTACTGGGGGAGGTTGGGGCGCTGTTTCTGCCCAGTAAGCTTTCATTCTTTCACCAGATTTCTTCCTGTGCTTCTAATGGGGTGCTGCAAGTCACGCCAAAGGCAGGAAACTCCTTTGCACTGACTGCCTTCTGCACTCCTGGGATGTCTTGTCCCTTAAGGACTGCATCAAGCCAGTGCACCTAATTATTTATTGGCTTGACAATCAATCTCAATGGCCCAAAGATGGGACTTTTGATTATGCCATTCTCAAATTTAGACAGTTTTCGCCGCTGCAATGGTAAATGATCAAAAGTCATTTACAGTCAGGTTCTCTTTGTTCCCTCTCTGCCAATCAAGTCCAACTTTGGGGCAGCCCATTCCATTCTGCTCATCTCTCCCTACCCATGGCCTCCCAGCCATCTTTCTCTCTCCCTCTCCCTTTCTCTCTCTTCCTTTTCATCTCCTCCTCTCCCTCTCTTGTTTGCTTGCTTATTTTGTAAAACTACATGTGTGTATGTCTGTGTAAACTTGCTATCTGGCACTGTATTCATGTCATTTGGCTTAGCAAAATATAAGTTTCTGGAGGACTTATGGTTTTTCTACTTTCAATCCAGCCCCAGCCTCTGACTGCTTACTAGTTTAGCATGCTCTCCCCTAACTAGTCACCAGATGTCGGAAGTAGCTAGGGACATCTTCCACCAATTCAGGACAGCCTGTAACAGAGGAGATAAGAACAAGCCAAACTATCCAAGTCATCCAATTTTTACTTTTCTGCCCTGAACTCTCTTCCTTTTTCAGTTTGTGTGCTCTCTAATGTTTTTATTATTGCCCAGTCCCTGTCTCATGAAACTTCAGCGAGACTTCATTCAAGGACTCACATCTACCACCAAATGACAGCTGCTGCTTGCCGCTTCCTATCAGGAGACCACATGTCTGCCTTTTACTCCTAATGTGAAGGAAGAAGCCAGAGAGAATCTGCATCCTTTTCCATAAATATTGAAAGGCTGAAATGTTAGGTCCGCTCTGGAAGGGCCCTGTGCAGACACCTACCCTTTCTTGTCTAAGTCTCTGCCCAGTACCCACGTTACCTCGGTAACTGGCACACTTGGAGGCAGTTACCTCCCCATGTTCTGAGGTTACAAGCTGGACCACCCTCAGTCATGCCTCCCACTGGACTGTGGGAGGGTCCCAGGCTCTGAGGTTAACGTCCACATTTGGTGTGGCCACACCTTCTCTCTGTAAACCCTCGCTGGACAGTGGCTCACCCCTTCTGCCAAATTTGTCTCCACTATGCATGGTGGGACAGGCAGTTTGGGAAATAAACTTTTCTCTCCTGCCTGAACACCACGTGGTATTCTCTTTTTGGTTACCAAATAAAACACAACACTTCCAATATAAGGATTTAAGCTTGGTTGCTAATCTGCATAAGCTTCTTGCATGGTGTTAAGGTAGATCAAAAGGGTATCGTCCCTCAAAGATTATAATCTGGAATAAACACACAAGATTCTGACAAATTATATACTGTGCAAATAATGAACTATATACTATGTACTATATCCTGCTAACTACTCTTCAAATGTTCCTTGGATTTCCAGACTCAAATCCACGTCAATATACATTTGACTGCACCCCTCGAACAGTAATTTGACAAGTAACTGACCTCTAAAGTGAAATTTTCAGTTCCAAATTCTCATCAAAGAGCAGATATTTGACTACCTACCAAAAATATCCAAGTCAGTGTCTCCAAGGATCTTCAGAATTTCTATATCCAAAATGGAGCTCGCCATTTTCTTCCAACTATATCTTTCTTGCTTTTATGTATGGTCTCTGTTAAAGTGTCTACTCACTATCTTACAAATCATATGTTGCTATATCTACTTTGAAAACCATATTCAATTTTAAGACTCTATCCTAACATTGTTTCTATAAATGGTCTTCTTATCAGGAGGCAAAATTAATCTTCTGATTTTTCCATGCATTTAACACCTCCATAGTTATATAATAATAGGTTATTGAGTAAATTACTTCAAACACTTAATTTCTTTTTATTTACTATGAACAAATGTACTAATTCTACACTCCAATTTCCTTGACAGCATAAAGCTTACCCTAATCATCCCTATATCCATCGTACCAAACATTTAGTGAATGAATGAAGACAGAGGTAGTTCTTATTTTATAGCTGAATTAATTTTCCAGAAAAGTTACATACTGAGCAAAAATGTCTCATTCTGGATTTGAGCCATAGTAGAATGGAGTTCCTTGTGATCCACTCTGTGAATTAGATAACTGTCAATCACAGGAACAGTCAGACACTACCTTCATTTTCATTCTATAAGATATGGCTAAATTAAGTATTTACACAAGCTGTACAAACCTGGAGTCTCACTTCTAGAATTCCCGTAAGCCATCAGGGCAGGATATTCCCAGTAAAGTTCCCCTAATCTAAAATCTTCAGATTTTACTGGGAAGAAGAGTGTAGTGACCATGAAAATGTAAGAAATATTTGCATGTTCAAAAAAATGAAAAACAATCAACTGAGGGAAAGATTAAACATACTTTCCTACAACATCAAGAATTCTATGAATATTCTTTTAGCATTCTTTTGTACTAAACTTTCAGGAATCTCTAAATTTTCATGGACACTTATGAAGTTGCTTAATTTTTTTGTAGGAAAAAAAAGCATGATAGATAACAATCTCTTCCTTGCAAGACTGTTTTTCTAAGTGTCCAAGGTTGTCTGATTTCATGTCTAGGAGTTCAGATTCTTAGGTTTTGCAGTAGTCAGTACAGTGAAGGGGGGTCTCAGCAATATATGATCAGATTCCTCCAAGTTGTCACTGCAAAAATCTCTAATCTTTGCTATACTACTTTATATCACTTTAAAAAAAATTGCCAGGGGCTGGGGATATGGCCTAGTGGCAAGAGAGCTCGCCTCGTATACATGAGGCCCTGGGTTCAATTCCCCAGCACCACATATATAGAAAATGGCCAGAAGTGGCACTGTGACTCAAGTGGCAGAGTGCTAGCCTTGAGCAAAAAGAAGCCAGGGACAGTGCTCAGGCCCCAAGTCCAAGCCAGGACTGGCCAAAAAAAAAAAAAATAAAATTGCCAATTTCTTCTTTTCCTGTTATTGTGAAAGAGGAAATATAACTTACAAATATTGAAAGTGAAATTGACACAATAGCTAAAACATACTCTAAAATATATATGTACTAGAATTTCATGCAAAATTAAAAAATAGTGCTTGTGCAAAGTTTCATACGGGAATCAGAGTACTTGTGCACTTGGTATATCCACGGTCCTTCAATGAATCCTGAAAAATCATGATATTTTCAACTACAATTGAATTCATAACCTAACATTCTTAAGCCACAAATATTGGCCAACATAGCAACTTTAAACTTTTGATAAGCTTTCAAGTCTGTAAACACAATGCTCATTTATCTTCTTTCCTTTCTAAATTCAGCTTAATAATAAAATAGTTCCATTTTGTTATATTAGTAGAAATAAACATCAGCCAATACATAAGAAAATGTGGCCTAAAGTACATAATACATGTAGGTCAAATAAAACCAACCTAAGAATGAGTCTATGCTTTGTACTAACACAGAACATGTATTAGCAGAGATGTTTACTTGCATAATCATTTTCTTAGAAAGGCAAAAAAGCATACTTTGCCTCGATGTCAGCTTTCTCTCGTACTGCATGAGCCATCTGTTCAGTCTCAAAGTACTTCTTTTTGCCTTTAGCTAAATCTTTCACTGTCTCTTGTAATTCAGTTTGGATCTTTGTCAACTGGTCCACACACTGTAAAATACAAAAGGGCAATTATTGTAATTTTGGTTTTCAAGTTCACAGAAAATGATTTTTTTCCTAAAGACCATGTGATACCCTTCAGGAAAGAAACCCTGGAAAAGAAGCAGCACTTTTAATGTCCTTCAAATTGCAAATTAAAATCTGATGAACAGCTGGCACTTCCACACCAAGTAGTGTATCAAACAGCATCACAGTTTGCCTAACAATCATCCTTTGCAAAATAACCCAGTGCTGCTGATGACTGACATTAAAGCATAAGAACAGCTATGAAAAAACTTGCTGTTACACATATCACGGAGATAAAGCAAGAGAATAAAGCCATCTGGTATTCCTTCAAAATCTCAATAAGGTCTGTTGCAAATACAAAAGCAGATTAAAGGAGTCAGAGAACTAAGTAGTATACTAAAGTACTGGAGTTAAATTACATTTTTCTGTAATCTTTGGGGTTTTTAAGAGATGGTATAGAATTTAGAATTAGAAAGTATTCCATCCAAGTTCCTACTAACTAAATCTAACAATTTTTGGCTTTAGTTTTATCATTTAAAAAATGTAATGCACTCCTGGTCAGGACTGTGACGAGAATCAAATGAGACCAAAATGGATAGGGTGGCCATTTGAAAACTATAAACTGTTACCAAATGTGAATCACAATTATTTCTTTACAAGAGTGTGGTACTAGAGGTACTAGAGTATGGTACTAGCCTTATGTGCTAAGCACACACTTTAACACTGAGCTATATCCAGCCTTTGAATCAGAATTACTTCAAGGGAAGTAAGTAGACATTAGTATATATGAGAAAGGCAAGGACAAGCAAATATAACAATGGTACACAGCCTTAGGTTACTAATGATCTGGTAAAAGCTATGGTATTATTCTTTTAATAATCTCTCATTATAAATTCCAGCATTCTATCCACCTGTCAAACTTTAGAAATAACATCTCTCAGAGCTTCCACAATTTTTATCTGCAAACTCCAACACTGGGAGGCATACTAATGCTACAGACCCAAATGATGAAAAATAAAATATTATTGATAAAAAGATATCCAAAGTGGTTAAGATAGTAGAATTATGAAACAGATCAGAAGTAATATATTTAAGAAGATAAGGGAAGGGGGATAGGGGCTGGGGATTTATTATGATGGTACAGCACTTTCTTAGCATGCACAAGGCTCTGGATTCAATAGTAGGGGAAAAAGAAGACAAAAGAAAAAACATGGAGAACTGTATCTGAATCATAAAATATATTTTTGCAAGTCAGACAAAAATGCTAAAAATTAAAAATACATCAAGATTTTAAAAAATCGATTGAAAAAAAAAACCACTTAGAAAGTACTAACATACTGCCAGACAGATCAAAGGGAAATATTCAAATTCATAGAGAAACACAGGGTAGAAATACAAAAAAAATTGCAAAAGACATGGACAAAGTTACAAAATCTAACAAAACAAAGTCATCAAGGCAGAAGAAATAGAATTACACTGTTAAATATATATATATATATACGTGCATATATGTGTATATATACATATATATGGGTTTTTTTTTGTTTGTTTTGTTTTTGCCAATCCTGGGTCTAGAACTCAGAGCCTGAGCACTGATCCCTGGCTTCTTTTTGCTCAAGGCTACCTCCTGAGCCACAGAGCCACTTCCAGCTTTTTCTGTTAATGTGGTACTGAGGAATTGAACCCAGGGCTTTGTGCATGCTAGGCAAGCACTCTACCACTAGGCCACATTCCTAGCCCTTGAAATATTTTTCTACTGTTCATGAGGTAGTAAACTACTAATGAAGGTAGATTATAAATGGTAATTTGGAATAATTGGGAATGGTAAAATTATTGCTTTAAGATAATGAATAAACTGGCATATTTCAATGTCTAAGGTAATTACTAAAAGAAAAATAGAGAATTATAAAATTAAGAAGCTAATTGTGAAGCAAAATAATGATAAAAAAAACCCACATGACTGCTCAATATCACTAACCAATGGGAAATCATAACCACATGAAACATTATCTCACAACCACAAAGAAATATTATCTCATACCTGTTAGATACATCTATTATAAAAAACAAAACAAAACAACAGAAAGTGTCCGTAAGGTTGTGGAGAAAGTGAAACCTTTGTACACGGTGGGTGGGAATGCAAAAATGATGTAGCCTCTATGAGAACCATCTTCTGAGTTATATTGAAATTTTGAAAATAATGGAAAATCTAGGATTGCTAAGAGTTATATGCCTGAGGACCACGAGGTGGAGAGGATGAAGCCACTGGGGAAAGTAGAGACAATAGACAGAAAGAGTGGATTTTAATACAAGCATCTGTGACCTGGATCTGCCCATGCCCCAGGTCCTAGCATTTTTAGTTATAAAAATTAATACAGGGACTGAGAATGTGGCCTAGTGGTAGAGTGTTTGCTTAGCACACATGAAACTCTGGGTTTGATTCCTCAGGACCACATTAACAGAAAAAGCCACAAGTAGCATTGTGGCTCAAGTGATAAGAGTGCTAGCCTTGAGCAAAAGAAGCTTAGGGACAGTGCCCAGGTCCTGAGTTCAAATTCCAGGACTGATGAAAAAAATTAATACACTCTCTTACTGGCTGAAGGCAGTTTAAAGTAGACTTATGTCATTTGCAATCCCCAAATCCTGACAAGTATGTCCAGTATATACTTAATGTTCAACAACTGCCTAACAGGAACATAAACACCATTATTAACAATTATAACATAAAACAAGTTAATTTGGTTAAAGTAAGTGAGGAATCTATCTTGTCAACCATTTTTTTGCCTAGGAATTGGTTGAATTTTGGTCTGACACTATTTCACTCAGTGGAAACAAAAGCATTAGAGGTAGTTAAATAAGATTAGCTTTCCTAGCTTTTGCCTTTAAAAAAAAAATCTCTGAAAATCCAAATGTTAATCAAAATCAAAATACTGGAAATCTACTGAAATACTGTTTCCTTATATTATTTTTATATTTTCTAAAGTACTAGTAAATGTTATAAAAAATTTTAATTACTTATTGGGCATCTAGATAGTCTCAATTTTGGTAACATTGTTTACAAAAGGGACATAATTTAAATACCCCTCACCCCCCCTTGGGAACTAATGAACTTTTATTGTATGTAAAGGCAAGAAGGAAGTATCCAGAGTGAGTTGGTACAACTGAGGATGAGAAGAAGGAGAGCCCTTGACATCCTAGGGAGAATGGACTCTTCCATTGCAGAATCCAAGTTCTTACATCTCAGTAGATCAGGGGCTCTGGAGTAGAACAGCTTATATTTACATTTTGCTATTTCTACTTAGTAACCACAGACTTTGGGCAGTTTATTGGACTTGAGATCTGGATCTCAAGTTTTTCATCAGTAACATGGAGATTACTAGCTGGTAAGATGCCATTTACACGCCCAGAAACGATAGTAAAATACAGCTCTGGCACACAGTAATCATAAGTTAAACACTTATTTGAAACAGTAAACGTTACATTAAATACTAACATTTTCCTATGAAATAATTTCAGTGTAATCAAAGAAAGAGGTCCTTTTAAAAGGAATTGGCATTGTTCAATTTTGAAGCAAACTCATGTCTTTTCCAAAAATAACATTATTAGTTTAGTATATTTGGTTAAAACATGTTAACTTCCTTTAAATCAGGCAAAATGGCTCCAGCAGAAATTGAAATGATTAAAGCAAACTTTTTTCCAAGACTTATGGGATTAATAATATAACTATTTTAAAGTGTATCAAACAGATATTGTGAAACCATGTAGACATATTTACTTGTGCTATATTTAAAAGTATTATTTTTAAGTGTTTTCTAAGAGTATTTCTGAGTTTTTCCAAATTCCACATATTCAAGTTATACACATACCTTTATCAGTTAAAAAATACAGCAGTGAAAAAAATGTTGGGAAATCTTAGTAAAATGCTACCACAAACATTTATAAAAATGCATTTTTAAAAAGCTTATTTTTAAGAAGCTAAAGTTATAAATGCAATTTAGTATAACCATACAGATTACAAATGTAGCACTGAGATATTAAAACATATATAAGAACAGAAATAAAAACAATACCCTTTTTAGCTGCTGTTCTTTTATGCTTCTCACTGTCCTTGCAGGCTCAGAAATGAAGTTTTTATAGTTTTCACATATATTGATCCGAGACTGGGCTACCTGCATTGTTCCCTCGAGAAAAGATTTCCAAACAGGATACATACTCCTAAAGAGGGACAGAAAAGAATTAGGCAGGGAAAAAGAAGAAAAAGCTCCCATATTGCCTAGCATTGACCAAAAGAAAGAATATTTTCTGCATCACTGTAATATATTAAGTCTGGGTTACAAGCAATATTTTAACACATGCAGAAGCACATTTCTGCAATGGAGAAATCTGGGTGGTGGTGGTGGTGGTGGTGGTGTGTGTGTCCTGAGGCTTAAATCTGAGGCCTAAGTGCTGTTCTTGAGCCTTTTTGCTCAAGGCTATAGCACCCTACCTCTTGAATCACAGCTCTACTTCTGGCATTTTTTGGTGGTTAATTGGAGATAAGACTCTCATGGACTTTCCTGCTTGGACTGGCTTCAGACTGTGATCCTCAAATCTCAGCCTCCTGAGTAGCTAGAATTATAGGTGTGAGCCACTGGTGCCTGGCCAGTTACAAATATTTTAATGTAATTGTTTATAGTGGATGTCCTTCCTCTCCCTATAGTGAAATTAAATAAAGGCAGGAGTGCATTCATGATGATTCTAGCATTCATTCCTAGGGCCTAGCAAAGAGAATTGTTATGAAATTAGATAATATATGAATGTGGTCATGAGGACTGAATAATGAAAAGAGAAATCTTTTCATCAAAAAGGGATTTTAAAAAGAAGCTATTAGAGAATAGCAGATTTATAGCAGGCAAATACACCCTTGAACTAGGTACCATGAAAAGAATGGAATTTGGCTGCCAATCAGAAGACTTAGGCTCACGTTCTAGTTGAACCGATATAACCATATGTAGTAAACCTCACTACTTCCCAGTGTGCAAATGGGAAATAAAAATGCTGGGCTTCTAGGACATTGCTCTTTTAAAGGTCTACGTCTACCTCCAGGGCCACTCAATTCTACTTTTCTGGGTTTTTCCATTTCCCAGTCCTGTAAATACTGGAGTGCTATACTGCCCACCTTCTCTTTATACTCATCAACAATAGCTCACCCAAGATAGCTTTAACTGCTATCACTATGCTTAAGTCCTGAACTTTTCATTCTTGCCCATACCACCTTCCCTAGCCTCCAAAAATGCCTATACTCATATCAGACATCTAATGAAATCTTAAGACCATAGCATGTTAAAAAAAATGAAGTGTTTATTTCTTTAGATTCTGCCATGAAAAATTATTCCATATCAAACTTAGTTGTTCAAATCTAAATCTAAAATTTCAGTATCATCACTGGTTCTTTTTTCTCCACTTTTATATCACAGATATTGTTTCAAGAAATCATCTTTGCCTGAATCTACCAGCTCATATCTATGATCCTAGCTACACAGGAAGCTGAGCTCTAAAAATCACATCTCAAGAGCTATCCCAGGCAGATAAATCCATGAGACCCTTAACTCCAAATAATCAGCAAAAAGCCAGAAGTGAAGTCCTGGCTCAAGTTGTAGAGCACCAGTTCAGAGTGAAAAAGCCAGCAAGAGACTTTGAGTTCAAGGCCCAGAACAAGTAAAAGAAGTCATTTTTGCCTAGGTTCACAAAATGAAATAGACTCTGATTATACCTTATTTCTTCTACTGCAGCTACCTGTTTTCAGTCATGAACATCTTGTGCCTGTATTATTGCAATAATCTCTTAACTGATTTCTCTGCTTCTGCTGAGTATCCAATCTCTACGCTGTATGCAGTTAACGACTGAAGTGCAAATGCTCCCTGGAACTCTTGGTTCATCTAACAATGCATGTCACTAACTGACTAATATAATTATTCACTTGTTTACTTTCTTCTCTAACTAGAATATAGGCTCCATGTAGCATAATCTTTGTTTTATACACCACTGTATGTTCAGTATCTAGAATGAAGTATGGCATTGCAAACACAGGGGAAGGAGAAGAGCAAAGCCCAGAGTTGTCCAACTTTCAAACTTCTGCTCTTAGGCTGATAGGACTGCCTTTATTTCAGTAACAAGGCTAAGCATAAGAAAGGGCCTCTTCATTCTGATAAAGGTATACAGTATACCAAGATTTGCATATCCTAGGTCTTTTGTATATGTCCTACACTATTTTTGTCTCAAGCTTCTTCATAACTATTTTCTTATCTTCTTTTTGTTAAACTGACTTACCTTGTAAACTAAGATATGTAACTTTTTATCACTTTTACAACTTCATATCACTTTTTAAATGTGAAAAGAAACACCTGAAATAACAATTAAATTGTAACTAACAAAACACAAAAATATTCATCTATATGCTGCCTAACATCCTGCTGTATTTTTATATGAATATCATATTGGAAAACAAAACTTTACCAGAAAGAACTTTGCATCACAGGGAGCCTGACTGGTAGGCTCACTCTTATATTCCCAGTTACTCCAGAGGTGGAGGCAGGAAGTTGATTCCAAATTGGAGGCCAGTCAAGCAATGTTAGAGACCCAATCTCAAAAAGAAAATGGGTATGGGTATAGCTCAAATGGTAGAACACATGCCTAGCATGTATTAGAGGCCCTGAATTAAACCTTCAGTATCTCAAAAAACAATTTTCATTATTAAACAAACCAACAAATTAATCCTTAGCAATGTGATCACTGAAATCTACATATTAAAAAACGAAACAGAATTTAATATGCATGCACAAACACATTAAATGTTTATAAAACTGATGGATTCTGAACTGTATAGTCAGTTTGTATCAGTACAAGTTCCATGTTGTACTACCCAATAGTTATGCAAGATGTTACCACTGGGGAAACTGTGAGGGATATAAACATTCTTTGTATTATTTCTTACATTAAGCTACAATTGTCTCAAAATAAAAGTTGTTTAAATTAACAAACAAAGGGGGCTGGGAATATGGCCTACTGGCAAGAGTGCTCGCCTTGTATACATGAAGCCCTGGGTTTGACTCCTCAGCACCACATATACAGAAAACGGCCAGAAATGGCGCTGTGGCTCAAGTGGCAGAGTACTAGCCTTGAGCAAAAAGGAAGCCAGGGACAGTGCTCAGGCCCTGAGTTCAAGGCCCAGGACTAGCCAAAAAAATAAAATAAATTAACAAACACAATTCCAATCTTCTCCAGGCCTAGAATTAGTTTCTTTCTAGGTACTACACCTTGGGTCAACTCTAAGAAATGTGCAAAGTTCACAACTTAGATGAATTTATACAGTGACTGGTAGTAAGAAGGTATAGTATGTTAATGAGTAAGTGTCCATGTAATGTTGGTCATGGTGGTAAGAAGGGAGAATATCCTAAACCCAGGAAACAGAAGAAAATTCCAGGAGGAAGACAAGTAATTATGCAGGTGAGCTGTGGTAAGAACTGCAACACAACTGTGGCTGAAACTCATAGGGTTGGAACCAAGGTCAAAAGAGGGAGAAATGGCCAGATATGAGGAGACATGGAGTCTGGAACCAGGTTTCTTCATGGCTTTGAATATCATAAAAGAGACTTTCAGATGAATAGCATTTTACAAAGACAAAAGGATGATTATGATAAAAGGTAAAGATAGTTTGTTGCATTGTAACAAGTGGAATTGTGAAAGGGAGAGATCACAGGCAGATGAGCAGCTATGTAATGTTCCAGAAAAGAGAAGATGAAACAGAAAAAAAGCTGAAATTGGAGGCAGCTGGCTTTGTTTTCCCAAGCGAAAGTTAATAAAAACATATGATCATTGCTAGAGACAATATTTAGAGCTAACAATATAGAGATTACTGAGAAGAATCACAACAGAGCCGAGGAACCTTTGAAACATTTAGAGAGAAAGGATAGGAAGTCTGTCCTCAAAGATGAAAAAAAAGTACAAGAGAAGGTACTATAGAAGTTTAGTTTCCAGGGAAATGAGGATTTCATGACATTAAATGGTGCTACTATCACTAGACTGGCAAACAATTTAAAAGATGGATCACACGCACTGGTAACGATGAATCAGTTTGTAGGTAAAAAACTAAGTAGTAGGTAGTAGACAGGCAGACAAGGAGACAAAGACAGAAAAACAAAAAGGTGGCAATTTTAAATCACAGTAAAGGAAATATAAAATGTATTGGTACAGAACTTATGAAGGACTATTTCTAAAATCAACATTTTAAGTGCATAAATCCTCTACAGTTTTTCTTCCTGACATAATTTACCCTACAGACAGACAATACACACATGTGTATACAGGAATTATTCACTGTAGCATTATTTAGAAAAGCACTCAATTGATAATGGACAATAAGAAAATGAATAACAAAACTACAGTTCATCCATACTGTGACTTTAAAACAGTCACTGAAAAAGAATGCTCTTACTACCAAGAAAGACTTTTGTAAAGCAGACGGTGTATGCATGCACACACATTTGCATACACACATATTTGATAGACATAGCAGTTTATGGATGTGTGTGTGGGGTGTGTATCTTAATTCTGTTAAAAAGAGTAAAATTGTGTATTTTCACAAATGAATCATATGGGAAAAAATGTGAAACAGACTACGTGCTTTTTATAGCAACTACTCCAGAGAGTAGAAATAAGGACGGAAGAGGCTTGAGAAAATACTTTTGTAGTATTAAGCTACTTAGTGAAAACTATGTATTTTTTGGATAAGATATTTTAAAATTCCAAGACAATTTAAGTGAACAAAATCAAACAGGCAATTTAAAATCACCACAACCAAATAAAAGCAGTATATATTAAAACTAAAATGGGAAAGTGCCATTCTCACCATCAATTTGGATCTTTCTATTATCTTTTTCTAACATAGCACCACCAGTTGCCTAAATACAAAACTTGGGAATGATTATATTATCCCACCTCCCTCCCTCCTACTTCATTCATTCAGCTAGTAAATATTTATCAAGTGCCTCCCACTTGCCGAGAGCTATTTTAAATACAAAGCAAACTGTTTAGTTTGCCTCAGAATAGGGCAAATTCAAAAACAAGTCTCTGCCAAGTCAACTGCTAGTCCTCTAGTTTCAGTTTAAATACCTTTTGAAATCTCCCATACAACCTGATTTTTACTGTAATACCCATGGTTCAAATGAAGATATATGTGGGATTAAAGTCTGTAATTCTTGCTTATATCCATCTAAATCACCTTCATAATATAACAAAAGAGTTGATCATATCATTCTTCTTCTGCTCTTTTTGGTCCTAGGCCTTGGACTCAGGCCTGAGCACTGTCCCTGGCTTCTTTTTGTTCAAGGCTAGCGCTCTGCCATTTGAGCCACAGCGCCACACCTGGCCGTTTTCTATAATATGTGGTGCTGGGGAACTGAACCCAGAGCTTCATGTATATGAGGCAAGCACTCTTGCCACTAGGCCATATTCCCAGCCCCTCTCCTGAATATTCTTTAAAGCTTCTGTTTTCTTTCAAATGAATATGTAAACTCCATAACATGATTAACAAAGTCCTCTTGGATAACTATCTCGGTGTTATCCACATCCACTATTCTGCTCTCCAACCTATATTATTTCACATCAAGCCAGAGTGAATTGCTCACAAGTTGTCTAATATTTGTGTTTTCCTACACTCTATGCCTTTAAGATGTCATTTCTAAAAGAAAAAGGCAAGCAAGCCAGGGCCCTAAGTTTAGGCCCCCAGTACATGCACAAAAATAAATAAGTAAAATTTTTTAAAAAGATGTAATTTCTGTGTGTTGTTCTTTTCAACAAACTGTCTGCCTGGCAACCTCTTATACATTTCTTAAGGTGAACCTCTACAAATCTAGGTTTTCCTCTATGGTTCCAATGCATCTGTAACTGTTTATAATAGCTTTCTTCTGTAAGCTCCTAATGGACAGACACCATATAGTTTAGTGTTTCTATTCCTGAAGTCTACTTTAAAAGCTGACATGTAATAGTTTTTATATACATATAATGAATAAATAATGAATGATTAAGTGTTAAAATAGTCTGTGTGACCTTCTTTTTTTTTTTTTTTTTTGGCCAGTCCTGGGGCTTGGACTCAGGGCCTGAGCACTGTCCCTGGCTTCTTTTTGCTCAAGGCTAGCACTCTGCCACTTGAGCCTCAGCGCCCCTTCTGGCCATTTTCTGTATATGTGGTGCTGGGGAATTGAACCCAGGGCTTCATGTATACGAGACAAGAACTCTTGCCACTAGGCCATATCCCCAGCCCTGTGTGACCTTCTTTAAGATATATATATCCCAACACCTAGTGAACTAGTAAAAAAAAAATGAGGGTAATAATCACAGACATGAATGAAGTTATTACCACAGGGTCTGTAAGTAACTATTTAGTAAATGCTGGCTAAAAACACTTTCTAGAATTAAATACCTAACCTGGGAACACAGCCTTTAGACTCACTTCTTCGGTACTTGAAATCTGAATTTCCAGCAAGCTTGGAATATTGCTTATCTTTAAGTTATAAAATTTTATCCCCAGCATCAATGCTTTTCTTAGTAAGGCTGATTTTACAACATCACTGAATATGTTCACTTACCGCAAGGTTTTAATCCTCTTATCTCTTTGGCCTAAAATTTAATCTCCTAACTCTTTCCTTTTAGCTTAAATTTATACACACTAGAAAATCTGAAGGACACCTCTAGATTTATTTTGTCATTTAACATTCTCCCTTTCTCTCCCAGTTTTGAATTCAGGCTCTCTCATAGTTGCTAGATAAGTGATCTAACACTAAGCCATGCCTCTAGCCCTATAATGTGCTGGTTATTTCTGATAGGGTCTTGCTTCCTGACTCTGAAAATACTGGAGCCATGGTCCTTTTATTTAAGCTTCCCATAATAGCTAGGAAGATGGGTGTGTGCTACCATTCCCAGCTCTCAAGTAGCTAGGATTTACATGCATGAGCCACCAAAACTGGCTTATTTCACTTTAATATTCTATACTGAAGTTACACCATTCTATTATTCATAGCTATTCTGTCACCTTCCAAGTTATAGTCTACCACTGCAAAGAACTATTTCTCATTCCATTTTCTAGCTTGTTTCCACATTATTTAAAAATTTTTATTTTTGTTTTATGGTTAGTATAAAGGTGATATACAGAGGGGTTAGTTATATAAGTTAAGAGTGCACTTCTTTTTGGACCATGTCATCTCTTCCCTAGCTCTCTCCCAGTTTTTCCCTCCCATCCCATCCAAAGTTGTATAGCTCATTTTCAACATAGTATCCAGTGAGTACCATTGCTTCATTTGCTCATCCTTTGTTTCTCCATTTCTGTGCCTCCCCTTATACTCTCAAAGACATAAATGAACAAAAAGAACAAAAAGGAGAAAAACCCAAAACCACAAAAAGAAAAGACTTCTTGTTTTCATTTCCTGGAGTTCATTTCGATAAATATTATTTTATATGATAATATCACACAGGCATTGTGCCTTTCTGTTATTTTCTCATTCCCACACTCTTAAGAAATTCTCTGATGATGTTAGTCACTGATGACAATTTCAGCTGCTTTCTTTCATATTCAGACTCTAAATCATATACTTCAATACTGAGTTCTTCATTACTCTAAAATCTTTACTACTGTTTCATACATATTAGGATTAATTCAAACTAAACTGTAAGGTATAAGTTCTTTGACTTCTGGGTCCCCAAATAACAAGGGTAGCCCTCAGCACAAAAAACAATAAATACTTTCAAATACCAATGTCTCAAAAGACATTAAAAAAGCTACATATTGGGAGGAGGAGGCAGGTATTGGGGCTTGAACTCAGGGTCTTAAATTCTTCCCCCTACCATCCCCCAGTCCTGGGGCTTAAACTCAGACCCTCAGCACTGCCTCCGGCTTCTTTTTGCTCAAGGCTAGCACTCTACCAGTTGAGCCGCAGCACAACTTTTGGCTTTTTCTATATATGTTTGCTGAGGAATCGAACCCAGGGCTTGATGTTTATGAGGCAAGCACTCTACCACTAGGCCATACATATTGCCAGCCCCGCGGGGTTTTAAATTCTTGTTGAATTTTTTCCCTCACAGCTCGAACTCTACCACTTGAGCCATGGCTCTGGGCTAGCTTTTTATTGATGGAGTCTTACAAACTTTTCTGCCCTGGCTGGCTTTAAACTCAGATTCTCCAGATCGCAGCCTCCTGAGTATTGAGGATTTCAAGTGTGAGCCACAGGAACCTGAATCCTTTTTAAAAATTACATGGAGACTTTGGGGTCTAGTTCAGTGTAGCTTGCTTGTCTAGAATGTCTGAGGCCCTGAATTCAATCCCAGTACTATATACCACCATCATCAATCTTCTTTTAAATTCCCTATATATCCATTAAACAATATACAGCTTTGGCTTATGATATTAAAATGATCTAATTAATATAGAACAACTAAGTATCATGAAGCATTAGATATTTTGGTAGTTTTGGAATCAAGTCTAAAAACATAGCAGAGGAAAATAGCAATTTTTTTAAAAACTGGAATGTTTTATTATGTAAATGTAATATAGCTTTGAATTAAACTATTTTTAAAGAACAAAAGCAAAAGATATTTAGTAAGTTACCTGTAATCATTCCGATCATCAGCTTTTATTCCAGGCCAATCTCTCTTCAGGTATTGACTAGCCAACTTCTGGATGCCCTGTTAAAAAAGGACATTTTTCTAAAATTAGTATTGTGCCATGAAAAAGTTCTTTTCTTTAATGTACATTACTTAGAAAATATCTATTTCCTAAATGTAAATTTATTCTGAAGAACTAATGGCAAATGACAGAACATTATAATCTCCTCATTCTCCAGTCCTCGCTGCCTCTATTTTTAGGAAAAACATGAGTACATTGATGAGAAAACCGAAACTTCTGTTATATATATTTCACTACACCAAACTATTTGACTAGCTATAAAAACAAACTACCTCTGAGATGTCAGAGGGGACATAGCTGTCCACAAAGCTCTGATTACACAGCTTGATATTTTAGTCTCTCCTCCACCAAGTCAAGAATGACACATTTCTAAGTGTTAGCAACCAAATTCTCACATAACAGAAGAGGGGGAAAATACATCCAATTTGGAGCAGACAAATACTGGCTTGTAAAATTAATAAATAGGCTTTGAGGCAGTTTCATACTCGGAATTCTCAAGACAGATTTTAAGATGTTTCCATTTAAAAAAATATCAAGACAGCTCATTTCAAAAAATTAATTTTACTGAAAAACATACCCCGTTATTCCTACAACATGAATCTAAACAAAACAGAATATTGTGGGTAATATATGGGAGGTCTGGGAATTTTAACACAAAAGATCATTTTGTTGGGAAGGTTAAACTATTCATCCCAAATATATAACATATTATTTATAAATAAAGTATGGTCCTCTAACGCTACAGTAGGGCCCAGTGTAATATATATAGTAAAAATTGTCTCTTGGGATATTTATTTCTATACTTGCAGCTACAAAAGTGTATTAAGCTAAAACGAAGAATAATCACAGTAGTTGTACACTTTAAGCAAAGACGGCACAGTAAAATAAATGTTTCACTTTACATGTGATACTTCTAATAAGGTCTGCTGCCAAATCAATTTGGCTTAAACTTATAGTTGATTGTCTTTGGTAAAATATACTTAGTTCAATTCAAAGTACAGTAAGAACGCAAGTACCATTGAACCTCAAGTTCCTTCTGAACTTTGCAATGTAATTCAGTTTCACTATTTCCAAGTACTGTGTATTCTGAGAACTCACAAGTACAATCCACAATACTTCCAGTTAACAAATCTTGTACTTGGGGAAGCCCAGTTATTAAGTCTTCTCTGAATGTGTATATAATCTTGTCACTTCTGTACCTTGTACATACTGTTCTCATTACATAAATTATCTTTCCATGTATTACACTTCTACTTGCTAAATTCTTATCTCCCTTTTTAACCTGATTTTAAAAATTTCTTAACACAAAATACTCCTAAGTATATATAGTAAAATGTGAAAAGTCTCATTGCATAGGCATTTAATTTTATTTCATTCTACTACAATAATTTATTATTTTTCCTGCATTTGGTGGCTGTAATTCTATAAAGAACTCTTCCCCCCTAAACTATTCGGGTTCCCTGAAGTAAAGCTCTTAGATGAAAGACAGGATAAATATTTGTCTAGTTCTGGCGCGCGCACGAGAGAGAGAGAGAGAGAGAGAGAGAGAGAGAGAGAGAGAGAGAGAGAGAGAGAGAGATGTGTGTGTGTGTGTGTGTTTGCTTGCTTGAACTCAGGGCCCTGGGTATTGTCCCTGTGCTCAGAGTTAGCAATCTACCACTTGAGCCACAGCTTAAGCATTTTGGTGGTTAACTGAATGTAAGAATTTCACAGACTTTCTGCTGGCTTTGAATAGTGATGCTCAGAGCTCAGCCTCCTGAATAGCTAAAGTTACAGGTGTGAACCTATAACATTACAAACTCATATATTCTAAATAATGAATGTGTTCCAATTTAATTGCAGTTACTCTTCTATTTTATTGTAAAGGTGATACACAGAGGGGTTATAGTTATGTAAGGTAATGAGTACATTTCTTTTTTGGACAGTGTTACCCCCCTCCCTTTCTCCCACTTCCACCCTCACCCTATGTAGTTACTATTCTTTTAAGCACAATTTTCATATCTGTGGTCTGTATAAGTCCCTCCAAGTTGGCTCCTATATCATGACATTAATAGACTTTTATTGCTTCTTTTCTTTTATAGTTCCGGTCCCAGATCATCAATAAGCTAGTTTTCTGTGGAATCATGATTCCTTTAGGAGAGAAACTATATTAATGGTACACATTCTAGGCATGTCCTTATCTTTGGGGCATCTGTATCTTTCTCTACAGGTCTTTTCTAATATATATAATATATATGTATATGTGTGTGTATTAATTCACTTCTATCCAGTCACTGTTACAGACAATCCTTCTTATTTATAATCCTTATACAGTTAATGTCAGGTTTAAAAACTGTAAGTTCCATCAGGCAGGGATCTTGTCTTTCTTTTTTATAACTTAAGCAGAAGGCTTTATTTTAAAATTGTGACATACTACATCTATTAGTTATTTTTTTGGCAGGATTTCATTCTTTTTGTCTGGATTTGTCCTCAGGCCATGATTTTCCTAAACCCTTGTCTTTCTTTTAATGACTGATTTTTAAAATACTATAACCCCAGGCTGGATTGGAGACTAATATTTAGTTCTTGCTCATAATATCCACTGACAGTATAAATAAATTCTATCTATATCACTATGTCTAAGGCATAAATCCTTTTCTGTGTTTTCCCCCCCCACTTTGTACTAGTAACATCTGGATTATCTGTCTGGATCTTAATTTGTGTATGCTCAAAGAAAAAAAACTGTACCAGACTTCTGAGATGTCCAATTGGCTTTAATATCATAAATAAGTTCCTCAGTAACATTGTAGTTAAATTTGATCATCTTCACTATTTAAAGAGAGCATAGAAATGGCTCAAGGTAATGGGGAAGAAAAATCTAGTTTATTCCATTCCTAGAAGGCACCACACATACTTTACCTACATAGGTAAAGTAAGTCAAGATCTCTGAATTCAAAGAATCAATTGTCTGTAGAGGAAAGAAGTAGTATACAATATACAACACCCCAAATACATGGATTCTACAAGACAGAGAGAGAGGGAAACGAAGAAAGAAGGGAGGGAAAGAAGGAGGGAAAAGAAAAAAGGAAAGGAAGAGAGGAAGACAGGAAGAAGGGGAAGAAGGGAGGAAAATAGGAAGGAGTAAACTGTGATGTAAGTTCTCAAATAAGGAAAAGATCATGGGATATTTTCTTGAGAAATAAAATCTAAATGATATGACAGTGACTTTTTAACTTTAATCACTGCTAAAGGGTTTGCCGAACACTTAACACAGAACATAGATAAGACCTGAGCCTCTTTTATGAGTAGGACAAGGGCAGAAGGAAAAATGATAGTACTCTATCTTCATACAGAACAAGGGAGCTGATTAACAAGCACTTTCACACATTAATCTCTCTTAACTCTGTTAGGTTTTGTTATAATCATTGAGAAACAGAAACTCAAGAATATTCAAATTTTGCTTATGGTTATAATTGTCCATAATTAGTTTAATTTGAGCTAGAACTAGAGTTCCAATTTAGCAAAAATCTTTGCAAAAGGCATCATTTTAAGAGTGGATTTTATCTAATTCTTAAAAAATATGAAACTACATTAACTTGCTAACTATTTTGTAGAACTCTAAGGTACAAAGCTGAACTGTATTAAACTGAATGAGCCCTTCAGAGATGAAATGAGGGATTCATGAAATAGACAAACAGTGAGATCTCTAGATGAAAGACTTATTCAAGTTAGTTCACAGAGGCTGGAATCATGACTTCTGTGTGCTCTGTGCAGCTGTTCAAGATTTAATTTGTGTGGCTGCTCAAAAATACTCTGTGGCCATTATCAAAAGGGTTCTAAATAACATTTCCTGCCTCTGAAGGCATTCTGTACTTAAATGGATTAGTTTGCCTTTAATATTATGCTTAGAGCTACATTTGACAGATGGATGGTTTACTTACATACAAAAGTTATCCATCCTAATTAACTGTGAAAGGGAATAAACTATGCCTTGCAATTTTAAGTGTGTTTTTTTTAAAAAAAATATATAATCACTCTCCTGGCCCATGATAGTACTTTCTAAAACTAGTTCACTAGGAGTACATACATTTATAATGACTTAAGCATCACTGATGAGCAAGTTGATTTGACTTGGAGCAGTTACTGCTAAAAATTTGCAGTAATGTCAATGAAATATCCAATAATATCCCATTCCAACTTTTAAAAATATTGTTAGTGTCTAATATAAGACTTGCTTTGTTTCACCTTTCAATAACTTGCCATCTTGTGTTAAAGACACACAAAGAAAGCCACTGTTGAGTAGACACTGGGAAATGGACTGGTAGTTTAGCCTTTGGCCCATTTACCACCATAAACTGAGCAGGACTATGCTCCAGAGCTTCTACAGGTTATCCTAAATCTATCTTTCACCATCATATAGCAAAAATAATTTTTGAGTTTTACTGAGATTTTACAAAACCATCACATAGCTCTTTAAAAATATCTTTACATACTATGAAATTCCTAATGTACAAAAATGATCTTGATTTATTTCTCAAATTGATATGTTATACACATCCATCAATTCAATAACAAAACTACTTTCATCCTCCTTAAGAAAAGTTTTAAAATATTTTTATTGTTTTGTATCATATACAACTGCATTGGGAAAAATAAAGCTGTGTATTACTTTAAATAACATAATAAAAAGCTCTTACTGACTTTTCTATTAATTTCATAGTGAAATGAAACAATAATATCATGAATATGGTTTAACAGTAGAGTGTTTGACTTGCATGCATGAAGCCCTGGGTTAGATTCCTCAGCACCACATAAACAGAAAGGGCCAGAAGTGGCGCTGTGGCTCAAGTGGTAGTGTGAGCCTTGAACAAAAAGAGCCAGGGACAGTGCTCAGGCCCTGAGTTCAAGGCCCAGGACTGGCAAAACAAAAAGGAAGGAAGGAAGGAAGGAGGGAGGGAGGGAGGGAGGGAGGGAGGGAGGGAGGGAGGGAGGGAGGGAAGGAAGGAAGGAAGGAAGGAAGGAAGGAAGGAAGGAAGGAAGGAAGGAAGGAAGGAAGGAAGGAAGGAAGGAAGGAAGGAAGGAAGGAAGGAAAAAAGAAATGAAGGGGATAAACTGGGTGTCCATGGCTCATATCCATAATCCTAGCTTTGTGGATAGCAGGGATCAGGAAGTATTTCAATTCCAGGCCAGGCCGGGCAAAAGTTTTCAAGATTCCATCTCAACAGAAAAAAAGCTGGACATGGTAGCACATGCATGGCATCCCACCTACAGCAGAAAGCATGAAATAGAAAGACTGTAGTCCAGGTATAGGCCCTGGGAAAATGGTAGGACCCTATCTCACAAATCACAAACAAGGGTTGGAAGTGTGGCTCAAGAGGAGAGTACCAGCTTACCAAAGGCCCAGAGTTCAAGTCAGACTGAATGGATGGGAGGGAGATAGAGAAGAAGGAAGGGAAGTATAGACATTGAAAAGAAAGAAATAAAGCTACATTTTCCACAGATGACATGAGTTCCTATGCTAAAAAAAATTAAACTAATATGGCTGGGAATATGGCCTAGTGGCAAGAGTGCTTGCCTCATACACATGAAGCCCTGGGTTCGATTCCCCAGCACCACATTTATAGAAAATGGCCAGAAGCAGCGCTGTGGCTCAAGTGGCAGAGTGCTAGCCTTGAGCAAAAAAAAAAAAAAAAAAGCAGCAGCAGCCAGGGACAATGCTCAGGCCTTGAGTCCAAGCCCGAGGACTGGCAAAAAATAAAAAATTCAACTAATAACTAGTAATGCTGTTTAAGAAATGTTTCAAGACACACTGTCAATTTATCAAAATCAATTACTGTAATGAGACGTTAGAATTTGCATGGGGAAAAATGAAGTACTTCAGGAATAATCTGAACAAACTATGTGCAGAATGTGCATGCATAAAACTTCCAAATATTGTGAAAGAAACTGAAAAGCTAAATGAATACAAAGGTATTCTGCCACATTAATAAATTTAAAAGACTTGGTATTGCTGAGATGTTCCCAATTTGGTCTATACGTTTAATATAATAACAATCCAAGTCATGATGAAGCAAATTTAAATCAGAGAGATATAATTATAGGACATTAAACACAACATAATCCCAAGGGCATCCACAAAGATACTAGGTATGCCTGGGAGCAGTGTAGCTCAGTGGTAGAGTACTCACCTAACATGAGCAAGGCCCTAGTTTGATCCTCAAAAATACAGAAACAAAATAAAATTGCTACAGAATATAAAAAATGAAAATACAAAGAGAATTAAACATTTACTATAAAAAGTAAATATAAAGAAATAATTGGGAACTATGGGAGGAAAAAGAAAGATAAATCTGTGTTTTAGCTCTCTACAACTAAATGTGGAATGGTATCTCCCTTGGGAGTGAATGTCCTGGTAAGCTATTTAATGATTATGGATTATAAAACAAAAATTGGTTTGGAAGAAATATAAGAAAAGAGAAATGGTCACTGTCATTCTGAAAGTAAGCGGTATCAGGAAAGCCTATATAGAGGACAATAAAAATGGACCAATAAAAGCAAGGCAAAAATGAAGCCCAGGGATTGGCATACTAGGTGAAAAACTAGTGATGTAAAAATAGTAGGGAAAATGTGGGAGATGGGTTGGCAGAGTAAATGTTGGCTTGTATGCATCCAATTTCCTTTAGTGCCCAGGACATCTCTACTCATTATCCATTCTTTCTTTTAATAGTGGTTTATACCTGTAATTACAGTATTCAGGATGCTGAGGTAGGAGGAGCTAAAGAGTTCAAAGGCATCCTGAGATATATAGTGGGACCCTGTCTTAAAAAACAAAAACCAAAGGCTGGGCACCAGTGGCTCACACCTATAACCCTAGCTACTCAAGAGGCTGAGATAAGAGGATCACAGTTTGAACCAGCCTGGTTAAAGTCCATGAGACTCATATCTCCAACAAACTACTCAGAAAAACTCAGAAGTGGCACTGTGGCTCAAGTGGTAGAGAGCGAACCTTGGGCACAAAGAGGCTCTGGGATACCACCCAGGCCCAGAGTTGAAACTTCAGGACTGGAAAACACCAACAACAAAACATGTTGGAGCTGTTCACTCTAGAAAGCATTAAGTAGAATAGAGATATTCTGTCTCTAGAAATAGAGACAGAAATCCAGAAGAAACACCCCAAATGTGACTGGGGACATTCAAGGCAAATGACAGTCATTCCTCCTTGTCATATACACAAATATCTAATCACTGGAGCTAATATTTGAGTGCTTATTATGTGCAAAGCAGTTCACATTTCTTAGTGAACCACTACCTTTTACAGTAGATACAGAAGTCTTAAAGGGTTAAGTAATTTGCATAAGATCACCCAGCTAAACATAGTGAAAATCCAGGTCTTGTTCTCAAAGCTTAAAGTACTTTCAGCCTAATCAGAGTATTCAGATACAATCAAATACAATACTTCAAATCACACTTTGATGAGTAATGTCCTTTAAGTTCCTTAAAAGAACAGAGCTATAAAAAAAAACTAGCATGGTTCACAATCTTTGTTCAGTAAATAATTAGACTGAAATAATTCCCATTTATATACTATTATGTAAATTTTAATAGATTTTTTTCAGAGCAGAGAAATTAAGCAGAAAAAAAAGAGTATCCATACAATCTTCCTACCAGTTTTCTCTATTATTAAAATCCTCCCTTAGGGCTGGGGACATGGCCTAGTGGCAAGAGTGCTTGCCTCCTATACGTGAGGCCCTGGGTTCAATTCCCCAGCACCACATATACAGAAAATGGCCAGAAGTGGCGCTGTGGCTCAAGTGGCAGAGTGCTAGCCTTGAGCAAAAAGAAGCCAGGGACAGTGCTCAGGCCCTGAGTCCAAGCCCCAGGACTGGCCAAAAAAAAAAAAAAAAGAGAGATAAAATCCTCCCTTAGTATTAAGACATTTATTATAATTGATGATATAATGCTAGCATACGATTTACTAAAGCTCCTCATCTGTATTACACTTACTCTAAGGTTTTATTTGTTCCAGGAGTTTTGGCAAGCAGATAAAGTCACATAGCTACCACTGCATTATGGTAACAGCTTCAGTGCCCTAAAACTTCTTGATATTCCATATACTGTCTATTCATCCAACTCCTCCCCATAACCTCTGGCAGTTACTGGTCTTTTTACTTTCTGTATAGTTTTGCCTTTTCCAGTATGTATTTGGAGTCATATAGTATAGGGCCTATCTCTGTTGGGTTTCTTTTTCTTCATAATATTCATTTAAAGTTTCTTCATAGCTGCGTGCCGGTGGCTCACATCTGTAGTCCTAGCTACAGGAGGCTGAAATTGGAGGATCACTGTTCAAAGCCAGCCAGGACAGAAAAGTCTGTGAGACTCTTATCTCCAATTAACCACCAGAAAACAGGAAGTGGCACTGTGGCTCAAGTGGTAGAGCACTAGCTTTGAGCTGAAGAGCTCAGGGACAGTGCCTAGGCCCAGAGTTCAAGCCCCACAACCAAAAGGGGGGTGGGGGAATCTCATCATATATTTGAGTGACTAGACAGGTCATTTATTTTTTACCATTGAATGATATCCCATTGTCTGATTTACCAGTTTACTTATCCATTCACCTATTGAAGAATATCTTGGTTGCTTCCATGTTTTGGAAGTTATGGATAAAAGTAGCCACAAACATTCATGTGTTGATGTGTGAACATGTATTTCCAACACATCTGGGTTAAGTATTAAAAAGCATAATTGCTTGATTATATAAGACTGCATTTAGCTTCCAAAAGTGGTAGTGACATTTTACATTCCTACTACTTTTTTTTTTTTTTTTGGCCAGTCCTGGGCCTTGGACTCCAGGGCCTGAGCACTGTCCCTGGCTTCTTCCCGCTCAAGGCTAGCACTCTGCCACCTGAGCCACAGCGCCCCTTCTGGCCATTTTCCAAATATGTGGTGCTGGGGAATTGAACCGAGAGCTTCATGTGTAGGAGGCAAGCACTCTTGCCACTAGGCCATATTCCCAGCCCCCCTACTACTTCATTTGCTCTACATCTTAGCTAGGCTGCCATTGTTTTGGAATTTAGCCATTCAAACAGGCATGTAATGGTAATCTTACTGGTAATTTCCTAATGGCATGGTGTTGACCATCTTCTATACGTTCATTTTCAATCTGTAGCCTTTTGTGGTTGTTTTTGTTTGTTTGTTGTTTTTATAGGAGTTTGAACTCAGAGTCTCACACTTGCTTGATTTATTTTTCAGCTGGTGCTCCATTTGAGCCAAGCCTCCAGCCTAAATTTTTTCCTGATTATTTTAGAGAGGGATTTGTCCACCTGGGTGGACTTTGTACAAAAATCTTCTAGATCTCAGCTGCCTAAATAGCTAGGACTTCAGACATAAGCCACCAGCATCACCCAGCTGTTATTTATTTATCTTCCTTGCTGAGGTGTTTGTTCCAGTCTTTTACCTACTTTTAGACTGGGTTACCTTGTCACTCCTAAGTTTTAAAAGTTATCTGTGTATTGTTGATACAAGTCATTTATCAGATACGTGTTAAGTGTATGTGACCTATCTTTTCATGCTTTAAACAGTACCACCCTCAGAACAGTTTTCATTTAACATCTATTATTTTTGTCCAAGACTTGAGACTTAAATTTGCTGTCACTTGCTTTTGCTCATTGGTTGGTGCTCTTCCACTTGAGCTATGCCTCCAACCCTAACATCTATTTTTTAAATATAATTTTACAAATAATATTTATTGACATGAACTCCAGGAAATGGAAACAAGAGATTTTGTCTGTGTTGCTATTTTTGTTTTCTTTTCTTTCTGTCTTGTTCATTCATTTATCTGTCTTTGGGGTAAGGGAAGGCACAGAAATGGAGGGACAAAGGGAAAACATATGTAGCAGTGGTAATCAATAGACACTATGTTGAAAATGTACTATACAACTTGTATATGGGAATGGGAGGGAAAAACTGGGAGACAGTGAGGGAAGGGGTGACATTGTCCAAAAACAAATGTACTCTTTGCCTGACTTATGTAACAACTGTAACCCCTCTATACATCATCTTTATAATAACAAAAATTAGAAAATATATAATTTATTATTATTATTAAGGTGTTATACAGAGGGTTTACCATTTCATAAATATAATTATAATTCATAAATATAATTTTATTGTTATTATTACAGTATTGTACAGAGAAGTTACAATCCCATAAGTCATGGAATGAGTATAATTCTTCTTGGATAATGTCACGCCTTTCTTCACTCTCCCTCAATTTTTCCCCTTCTGTCACAGTCCACAAGTTGCAATCCTATTATCCTATTTTAACACTGAGTTCTCAATATAAGTTGAAAGAGTCTTCAGGGATCAGATGATTGAAAAATGGAAAATTCAGTTTTATATATGATAATGAACATTGCTTAGAACATGGAAACATTCAACAATGTCAGTTGTTTTAAAGAAGCCTGAATTATATAAATATTGCAAATACAAATTATGGAAATTTAAGAGACAATTTTAATATGATTAGCAAATATACTGCCTTTTTCAAAAAGCCAATTTTTCTTTCTAAAGTTCCCCCTCCCCCTCCCCTTCTCCCTCCCTTCTTCTCTCTCTCTCTCTCTCTCTCCCTCCCTCCCTCCCTCCCTCCCTCTCCCTCCCTCCCTCTCCCTCTCCCTAGTTCTGGGGCTTGAACTTAGGGTGTGGGCACTGTCCTTTGAGCTTCTTTTGCTCAAGGCTAGCATCTACCACTTGAGCCACAGCCCCACTTTGGGCTTTCTCTCTTTATGTGGTACTGAGCAACCAATCAAACACAGGGCTTCAAGCATGCAAGGCAAGCACTCTACCACTCAGCCTCCTTCCCAGCCCTTCCTTCTAAAGTTTTAACGCCATTTACAGATGTTGTAACTTAAATTTTAAGAGCATTTTAAAGAAAGAACAACTGCTAACACATACTTCAAAGCACAAAGAAAAAACAACTCTAAAGCATGTCTAATCTGACATTTAGCAGTAATGATGAAAATACTGTTCTTCCTCCTTATAGAAGCAACTTGCAGCTGTCTTAACTTACAACATAAATGATTACTTACAAGAAACTGTTACTAATATTAAAATCAGGTTCCAGAGCCTGAGCCTGTATCCATAAAATAAAGATCAAAGTTCCCACTATCAGGAAAAGATCTCAAGTTAGGAACTACATTAATAAAATATAACATTTCAGTCCCCAGCAATTCACAAATTCACAATTTAGAAAATCACAGTAAGCTGGTGGCCTGTAATTCTAGCTATTCAGAGGCTGAGATCTGAAGACCATGGTTCAAAGCCAACCCAGGCAGTAAAGTCCGTGAGACTCGTCTCCAATTAACCACCAGAAAACCTGAAGTGGCGCTGTGGCTAAGTGGTAGACCGCTAGCCTTGAGCTGAGGTGCTCAGGGCCAGTGGTCAGGCCCAGAGTTCAAGCCTCATTCATGACTGAGAAAAAAGAAAAAAAAAAATCACAGTAAGTTTTAATGCTTTTCATACTATATAACCTATACCACTGAAGTCTTCCATTGCTTTCCAACTTCAATAAGATAATTTGCAAACTTGATCATTATCTACAAATTTCAAAATAAAATTAAGCAAAGTGGTTTATTAAAAATCAGAGATCAGGGGCTGGGGATATAGCCTAGTGGCAAGAGTGCCTGCCTCGGATACACGAGGCCCTAGGTTCGATTCCCCAGCACCACATATACAGAAAACGGCCAGAAGCGGCGCTGTGGTTCAAGTGGCAGAGTGCTAGCCTTGAGCGGGAAGAAGCCAGGGACAGTGCTCAGGCCCTGAGTCCAAGGCCCAGGACTGGCCAAAAAAAAAAAAAAAAAAATCAGAGATCAGGTAAATTTTGACATAGAACTATTAAGTAGCTAAAAAGAATAAATCATAGGACTAAAAATCAAAAGAGTCAAGGCTGCTCATCTGTGATGAATCCAGGGCTCTGAGTATCTATCTATCTAGCACATGCTCTACCTCTGAGCTCCATTTTCAGATTTTGGTATTTTCAGACAATGTCTCACTATGTACTCAGATTGACCTTGAACTTGAGATTCTCCTGCCTCCACTTCCTGTTGACTATACTACAGAACAAATGACACCTGCTGAGTCAGACTATGGAGGGGGAGGCTAAGATTGTTATTTTAACAAACTTCCCAAGTGATTTTGATGTACAGTTACTGTGGAAAATCACTGGTATGTTAGCTAAAAGCAGACCTCCAATATGAGTATAATCCCTAGACCTCAGCAAGTGAATCTACTTGTTTTTATCTTGCATTTCCTTACCTTAAAAATAAAGGCAGTGATAGAATCTACTTCAATGTTGTTGAGATAATTAAAAGTTAGGCCTCATTAAGAGCTGGAGGTTTCCATTCATTTCACATGTATTTACTAAAAATTTTCTAATATATACTGTAAGTACTGAACACTGTTGAAATGTTCAATTCTTATTAACATTAAATGAGAATTATCAAATATTTAAAACAAACTTTTTTACTTTTAGGTAAAGAAATTGAGCATTAACTAATGATGACCAACTTAGACAAAGAAGAAAAATCCCTCTATAGTAGAACTGGGATCATCAAAACATGGTTCGCCAAAGTTTCCTGAAGGAATGGAATATGATCAGATTTTAAAAGGAAAAATTAACATAATTGGAAACATACAAGTACTATACCCAAGATAAGAATTTTGAAAAGTTTTAAAGATAGAAAACAATGAAATACAGTAAACAGTAAACCCCTCAAAAAGCAGGTTTCACAATCACTATTTCAGTGCAGTATTTCACATTAGACATGGTCTCTGAAGTCAAATAGTATAGGTTCAAATCCTTGCTCTACTACCTATAAATAATAACATATTTTCAGTAATCACAGTTTCCTCAACTGTAAAATGTACAAAATATATGAACCTAAATCTAATCATCACAATAAAACCTAGCATATAGTAAGTACTTGCAAAATAGAAATCTTAAGTCATATGATCTTTAAAAAAAACAAAACAGTGTTTTAAATTAAATGCAAAATGGAGTCTATAGATTTTTATTCCACTTAGGGTATCCTCCTCAGTCCAATTAATAAAAGATATGCTTTACATATTTTTGTTTTTTGGGTCAGTTGTGGCGCTTAAATTCAGGGCCTGGGAGCTGTCCCTGAGCCTTTGTACTCAAGGCTGGCACTCTACTACTTTGAGCCACAGTTCCACTTCTGGTTTTCTGGTGGATAACTGGATATAAGACTCTTGCAGACTTTCATGCATAGGGTGGTTTTGAACTGTGACCCTCAAGTCCCAGCCTCCTGAGTAGCTAGGATTACAGGCATGAGCCACCAGCATCTGGCTTCTTACATAATTTTATTAAGAAATTTCAAAACAATATAGAGCACTTCTTGATAACACATATCTTGAACTGGGGTTGAAATTGGGGTTGTTGAATTGGGGTTAAAAGTTAGTGTTCCCTATAACTAAAATTGACTGCAAATGCTCATCTGTTTGAAATGTCTTTACACCAGTACGGTCAAATACTGATATCGATTTAAGAACAATTCACTGAAGGACAATTAAATTTTAACCAAGCAGATTTGCCACCTAGGAAATGTTTACAGAATTGTTATATTTTCTCGCTTTTTGATTTTTTTTAATAAAAGACATTTTATGAGCAGTTTTAGGTTCACAGCGAAACTGAGCATGTACAGAAATTTTCCTCACCCCACACATGCATAGTTTGCCTGTTAACAACACCCTACCACCACCACAGTGGCACCTTTGTTAGAGCTGATGATCTGACACTAAAGCATAACATAAAGCCTATAGTTTCTACTGTAGATCACAGTGCTGCCCATTCTATGGGTATAGACATCTGTTTACCACTGTGGTATCATATGGAACATTATCACTGCCCTAAAAGTCCTGTGTTTTTCCTATGCATCCCTTCCTCTCTCTTCCCAATCCCCGGAAACTAGAGACTTTTTTTTTTTTTTTACTATTTCATAGTTTTGCACATAATTATTTTTACCTTTGCATTTTTTATTCAAACCCTCAGCTAGTAAACAATGTATTTTTTCCTCCATATCCAGTCAATATTCCTGCCTTCTCTATATATTCTAACCTGACATTTCAGGTCTTCCTACAGGTCTACAACTCTTACATTATGTCATGAATTCAGTATTTAATCACATAAATCTGACAAAGATCTAGTGATAGAATATATTTAACATTTCATTTATATCTGTCTTCCCCTTATCAACTAGATTTTACATTCTGAATATAGCTATCTTATTTCAGTGTGTGTGTATGTTTGTTCTTTTTTGGTACTGGGGATTGCACTTGATAGGCAAATACTTTGCACTGAGTTACATCCCAGCCCCTTAATTTCTACAAAGGTTAACAAAGTTGTTATGAACAGTGTAGTCTATAAAGATGGGGTGGGGGGGGGCGGGGAGAATATAGGAAGAAAGAAGAACATTTCTCTGGGGTGTCAACAGTATATCCTTTGTATCTAATTCCTGACTAAATTCTACATTGAAGAGTAAGGAAACCTTATTTTACTTTTACATGAAATGATCCTTCAAAAAATAGGATACTCTAACAAAAAGATTCATCAAGTTTTTTTGTCCATATATGAGATTTCTGTTAGATACAAAAATAGCTTCCAAGATGAGATGTCACATATAACAGCATCTATCACTAAGAAATCTTGACTGATTCTGAAACCTCAAAATTTATGAAGTTCAACTCTTAGGCAAAAAAGAAAACCTAAGCATTTAAACAGGATCGCTAAGTAACAAGCAACATCTATGTACATTTTGACATTTCTCCCACTTCTATTTCCAGCACATTTTGTTTTGGCTTGTCTTCTCTACTAACCTCTAACCTAGTCTTCATAACCTCTATCAATTATTATCAACAGCATATCCCAAATCTAGCTCCTTATGTCCGTCCAATACATTCTAAGCTTCCATAATAATTTCAGAAACATGCTGGATATGGGGGATCATGCCTGTAATTCCAGCACTCGGGACACCGAGGCAGGAAAATCCTAATTCAGAGGCTATCCTGGGCTAACACATTAAGACATTGTCTCAAAAAAAATAAACAAACAAACCCCCCTAGAGCTACTAAGTCCTGATAGCTCATATCTGGAACTCCAGTTACTTAGGAGGCAGAAATTAGGAGGATCACAGTTCCAGGCTAGCCTGAACAAAAAGTTCATGAGATTCCATCTCAACAGAAAAGGCTGGGTGTGTGGTTCATACCTGTCATCACAGTTACATTGAGAAGAATAAACAGAGGGATTATACTCCTGTATAACCCAGTTAAAAAGCAAGACCCTATCTCAAAAATAACCAGAGAAAGGGCTGGGAATGTGACCTAGTGGTAGAGTGCTCGCCTCGTATACATGAAGTGCTAGGTTCGATTCTTCAGCACCACATAACCAGAAAAAGCCAGAAGTGGCGCTGTGGCTCAAGTGGTAGAATGCTAGCCTTGAGCAAAAAGCCAGGGACAGTGCTCAGGCCCTAAGTTCAAGCCTCAGGGCTGGCAAAAAACAACAACTGAGAAACAAAAATAGCCAGAACAAAAAAACCAAAAAGGGCTGGAGGAATGGAAAGTGGTACAGTGAGTGCCAGATGAACACAAAGCCCTGAGCGTAAACCCTAATACCAAAAAAAGGGAGGTGGGGGGGGGGGGTGCCTAGGGATGTAGATGAATGGCAGAGAACCTACCTGCATAAAATATTCAAGACCTGAGTTTGAGCCCAAGCACCATGCCTGTGATCCTACTCAGGAGGCTGAGATCTGACATTTTTGGTTCAAACCCAGCTCTGGTAGAAAACCTTGTGAGCCTCTTATTTCCAATTAACCAGGAAAAGGCAAAGAATGGAGGTGTTGCTCAAATGGTAGAGTACCAACATTGATCGAAAAAGCAAAGGGACAGCTCCCAAACGCTGTGTTCAAGCCCCACTATAAGCATTTAAAAAAAGGAAGTCATGGAACCTTAAATGCATAATGACTGAGCCAAAGAAGCCAACTTGAAAAGCTGTATCTTATATGAAAAGTATAAACAGATAAAAGACAGATGGATAAAAGGATAGATGAAGGGATAAATGGCTGCCAGGGGATGGGGAAGAGAGGAGAGCATAGAGGATAGGGTGGTGAATGTATTCTATATGTTTATATATTATGTATCCTATAACGGAGGATACATCATTAGACATTTATCAGAATCCATAGAAGGTACACCACACCAAGGGTAAATCCTATCATAGACTTTGGGTAATAAGGTGTATCTGGTTAACTGACTGTAACAAATGTGCCCCAGGTGTAGGATGTTGACAGTAGGGGAGGCTGTGTACATGTAGGACAAGAGTTATATGAGAACCTTTTTGTACTTCCTGTTCAATTTGGTTATGATCTAAAAATTTACTGATATTAAAAATAAATTAAAGACAGCCAGTTGTCAGTGGCTCATGCCTGTAGTTCTAGCTAGTCAGGAGGCCAAGATCTGAGGATCATAGTTTGAACCCAGCCTGGGCAGGTATGTCCCTGAGACTGTTATCTCCAATTAACCACCAAAAAGCCAGGAGTGGAGCTGTGGTGCAATAGTAGAATACTAGCCTTGAGCAAAAAAGCTCAGGTAAGGTGCCCAGACCCTGAATTCAAACCCAAGATCAACACACACACACACACACACACACACACACACACACACACACACACACAATTAAGGACAATCCCAACATGTGTTAACAGGCTGTTGCCATCAGAGAAATGCAAATCAAATGAGATTCCACTTTAATCAGAATTGTTATCATCAAGCGAACAAATAACAAATGTTGGCAGGAATAGGAGAAAAATACTGAGGAATATAAGAACTCTTATTCACTGCTAGTTGTAATGTTCCATGATAGAATTCAATATGGGGTTTCTGAAAAATTTTTAATAGAATACCTGTATGATTCAGCTCTATCATTACTGAGTATATACCCAAAAGAATTAAGTCAGTTCACTATTGAGATACTCATATACCCATGTTTAATGTGGCACTATTCACAACAGTCAATTACAATATCAGCCTGGGTACCAATCAACAGGTGAGTGGATAAAGAAAATGTGAAGAATTTTACTCAGCCATTTAAAAGAATGAAATTATGTTGTTTTCTAGAAAATGAATGGAACTAGAGACCACCAGGTTAAGTAAAATAAGCCAGTCCCACAAAGACAGGTATCACACATTTTCTCTCATTTGTGAAAGGTAGAAGAAAGCAAAGCCAAACCACTAAGAAAGTAAAAATGTCAAAGTAAAAGGGAGACTACTAGGGAGGTAGAAAGGAAAAAGAAAGAATGTATGGAGTAAAGGAGTAAGAGAATTGTATCATGGCAAAACCCCTTACTGTGTACAATTTAATACCTGCCATTCAAAAAGACTTGTAACACTCAATGAAGTAATGACTGTAAAGTAACTCAATGTATATTCTAATGTCTCCTAGTGGTAATCAATCTTTTACTCATTTAATAAATATTTAATGAAAACGAAGAGAAGTGCTACCATTAGATCCCATGCCCCCCCCCGCCCCAAAAAAACAACCCTGGCAACTAATTTTTAAGTATCATTTATTTGGCACTAAGAATTATATAGAGAGTCTACCAATTACAAGTTAATTCTAACACAGCAGTTTAATTCAGTTAGTCACTATGTATAAGAAATAACATCATTATATCATAAGCAATTAAAAATAGGCTGAATGTTCAAGCACTGGTGGCTCATCCCCTATAATTCTAGCTACTCAGGAGGCTGAGATCTGAGCATCCAGGTTAGAAACTAGCACAGGCAGGAAAGTTATTTGAGACTCTGATCTCCAGTTAACCACCAAAAAAGCCAGAAGTGAAGCTGTGACTCAGTGATAGAGCAATAGTAGCCTTAAGCAAAAAAAGCTCAGGGACAGCACCTAGGCCTAGAGTTCAAGCCCCAGGATAGCACAAAACAAACCATAACAAAAAAATAAGCTGAATGTACATGTATATATTTATCACAAACTAACACTAACTTATTAAAACTTGTTAAGATAGCAGTGTGTATATTATGAGGACAAAAACTTCCTGCAACCAACTTATGAATCACCAGATTATCAAGGAAAATAAATGAAAAGCTGACAACTATTATAAGACCTTAAACATTTCCTCTTTCTTTGCTTACTTTCAATGTTATTTCACATAAGTGAAAACATAGGGCAACACTTAATTTATAATTTATAGGATGAATACAAATCATTTTCAAAGTTTCTTGTGCAATTCTCACATCCCTAATTAATATTCATGAGGATAATTTCACAAAAGCAGCTACAAAACTCTGCCAGAGGAGCATGAAAATATTTAGTTATTCCAGTGACAGGAAGAAAAAAAAAGGAATTTCTCTTTCCCTTAAACAGAGGACTTAAGTTCAACACATTTCCTAGAGAACAGTTCCAAAATACTTTAATAAAATTATTCATTACTCAAAAGTAACACTTGTGGAGACCAGATAACGTTGCACAAAGGCTGAGTTCATTTGTTTTGGACAGGTGGCCAGTCTGCAGCTCTGTGTCAGCAGCCCAAACCCACCCACAATAGCCGTAAAGATGATTATGCAAATGCCAGCGAGCCGAGTATTTTCCCAGGAACAGGAGAAGGGCTCCTAGTAGAAGCTGCAATTGTTCTGCAGTCATGTGGAAAAACAAGCAGAGTTGAGTTCATTTTTTTTCTTAATTGCTAGAGGCAAAGTGTTTCCATCAAGGACACTGCTTCAATATGTGTAAAATATATGAACACATTCACACAGGCATAATAAAGTATATTTCTCAGAACTATACATCCTCATCCTCAAGGTCCCCTAGGTTAAGGTCTTTATCTGCTTATCAGTGCCATCTCCCTTCTCCCTTATTGGTCACACCTTTCCTTATCCATAAAATACAAACAGAAACTTACAAACTTTTTATTGAGACAAGATTTTCACTATGTGGCCTAGGCTGGCCTTGAACTCTGCATTCTGTGAATTCTGCCTCCCAAATTTTGCTAGGATTACACCATCCCAGTCAGGAATTTATATTTTGGACCACTATATTTTATAAGCAAGAGATATATATTCTCTAGCAAAAGATAGATTAAAAAGCAGTCTTACTTTATATAAACCATTTTTCTTTGCATCCAGTTATAATTCAACAAAGTCAATATAGAAACCCATTAGATATGAAATAAAACACTGATAAGAGAACAATGTTTCCTAGCATTTACTATTGCTGTGTTATCAAAGCTTCTTAGAATTTTTACTTAAGTTCATTCACTGGGCTCTTTGGTTTCTAAATGGAAGTTTTGAAGTTAGCTACTAGAAAAACTAATGTTACAATTCTCTTTAGTAGTTACTTCAAATATTGTTGCTGGGTGTCTTGTTCTATAGGACTCAAAAAACAAATACTTTTACTTCTTTTGGCCTGCTCACCTCTCATTTCTTTCTTCTGTAGTAAAAAAGGGGAATGACCTGATTAATTTGGTAAAAAGCTTGATGCAAATACCTTCAAGACCAACATGAAACTCAGCTACTACAACTCTTTTTTTTTTTTTTGGTTCATCCTGGGGCTTGAACTCTGGGCCTGGGCACTGTCCCTGAGCTCTTCAGCTCAAGGCTAGGGCTCAACCACTTTGAACCACAGCGCCACTCCCTCAGCTACAACTCTTTTTTTTTTTTTTTTTGCCAGTCCTGAGCTTGGACTCAAGGCCTGAGCACTGTCCCTGGCTTCTTTTTGCTCAAGGCTAGCACTCTGCCACTTGAGCCACAGCGCCACTTCTGGCCATTTTCTGTATATGTGGTGCTGGGGAAATGAACCCAGGGCCTCATGTATATGAGGCAAGCACTCTTGCCACTAGGCCATACAACTCTTAACACTGCAAAATAGCACAAAATAGGTTTGTCCTCAGTTTACTTAAGGGGGTAAATTTTCTTAAATACTTATAAATAAAGATTATAAAATTATTCATACATGTCAAATGTACTACTTTAAAATAAGATGTCATACTTTTAATGCTTAATTAGAAATACATATATCTGAATTAAGACGACAGTCAACCCAAGTGGTAATAGATCATACCTACAATACCAGCTACTTAGGTGGTTGAAATCTGAGGGTCAGTGTTCAAAGCCAACCCAGATAAACCAGTCAGAGAGACTCTTATCTCCAATTAACCCATAAAAAGCCCAAACTGGAGATGTGGCTCAAGCGGTAGAGCACCAGACATAAGCAAAAAAAGTTGTGAGGGGAAAAAAAGGTGAACAGGAACACAAGGCCATGATGAGTTCAAGCCTCAGTGCTGGCACAAACACAAAAATTACAACCAGGGCTGGGGATATAGCCTAGTGGCAAGAGTGCCTGCCTCATATATGCGAGGCCCTAGGTTCGATTCCCCAGCACCACATATACAGAAAACTGCCAGAAGCGGCGCTGTGGCTCAAGTGGCAGAGTGCTAGCCTTGAGCGGGAAGAAGCCAGGGACAGTTCTCAGGCCCTGAGTCCAAGGCCCATGACTGGCCCAAAAAAAAAAAAAAAAATTACAACCAATAAGATGAACATCATGGGTCACACCTATAATCCCAGCTCCCTGGGGAAAGATCACCATTGGAAGCCTGCCAAGGAAAATGTTCATGAGATTTGATCTCAACCTTAAAACTCGGTACAGTGGCATAAGTCTGTCATCCTACCTATATAGGAAGCATAAATAAGTATGAGAATCATGGTCCAGGCTGGCCTGGGCATAAATACCAGATCTGTAATGCCAGCACTTGGGAGGCAGAAGCAGATCATAAGCCTGAGGTCAAGTTGGTCTTATGTAGCAAGACCCTATCTCAACAAACCAAGAGTGGGAATGTAGCTTAGAGGTAGAGTGCTAGCATGTTCAATGACATAGGTTCATTCCATAGCACCAGCACTAGAAAAACAAAAGTGCGTGTATATGACAGTATGTGTGACTGTTTAAATTCAATAGCTGATTCACTCCTCTCTTTCTCTCTCTCTCTCTCTCTCTCTCTCTCTCTCTCTCTCTCTCTCTCTCTCACACACACACACACACACACACACACACCCTCATGCACCTTTCTAGGGAAGTTTTAATAGTATAATTTATTCTAACTGATATAATATGAACAACAATGCTATATACTTCTTCCAAACATAAGTTATAAGAATGAGGTCATGGTTTGCTAGGCTCTTTTCTATTTACAAACATTCCAAACAGAGGCAGAATTAAGATGATGTAATGATAATGTGGGGTTGAGCCCTTGCCAACTCAGGATGAACTTATAACAAAAATACAAATTTCTGTTTTTGCAGGCCACTGTGGTTTTAATTTTGTTTGCTACCAGAGTATCATCTGAGGGCTGGGAATATAGCCTAATGGCAAGAGAGCTCGCCTCATATACATGAAGCCCTGGGTTCAATTCTCCAGCACCACATATCTAGAAAACAGCCAGAAGTGGCGCTGTGGCTCCAGTGGCAGAGTGCTAGCCTTGAGCAAAAAGAAGCCAGGGACAGTGCTCAGGCCCTGAGTCCAAGCCCCAGGACTGGCCAAAAAACAAACAAAAAAAAAACCAGAGTATCATCTGAGGTATATAGAAAACCTCTGTTCAACTGATAGTTTAACAAAATTAAAGTCAACAAGCTGGAACATGTGTTTTAGGGATAGTAAGATCAAAAGAAGAAAGATAAATGGAGAGGAAGTATGAGGAAGTGCAGTTATAATATTCAATGTATGTATGTGAAAATGGAACTAGTTAATTTGAAGGGATTGGTGGGGTTGGGAAAGATGGGGGAGAATTATGAAAGGGGTAATATTGGTCAAGATGCACTATACTCACCAACTGACATGTTAAATTAAAATCCCTTTGTACAACTACGTACGAATGAGAAAAATAAAAAAAAAATACTCAATAAGAGTAAAATCTTACTGCTGAGAGGTGACATCAATCTATTGGTAAGGGCTCTGTCCATTACCCAAACACCTCCCATTAGGCCCCACCTCCTAGCACTGTCACACTGAGAAATTAAGCCTTAACATATGTTTTGGTAGGAAACAAACTACACTCAAACCACAATACGTATGTGAAAAAGATATGACTTCTTACATTATGGTTGTTGAACATTAAAACGGCTTTATGAGATAAGACTTTGAAATGGATACACTGAAGAATAATGCCGTTAAGGAAAGATCACTGGTGATCAGTGGTGATAGGCAAATTAGGCTAGCATCTTAATATTACATATATTTACATACTCACAAATCTTTAGTAGTATTTTGAGTGCTTGTCAACTATACACTGTAGTATGGGCCTGTTATCACAGCCATGGAGGAAGCACAACAGATAGATACAGTAATGTGTGCCTATAATGCCACCCCGTGACATGGGAAAGCACAAGTAGGAGGATCACAGCTCAGGCAGCCATAGCAGAGAGACCCTGCCTCAAAAATAACCAAGGCAAAAAGGGACTGGAGGCAAGGCTTAAGTGGTAGAGCACTTGCCTATCAAGTATGAGGCCCTGAGTTCAATAACCAGTACTGTCAAAAACATAGATAGATAGATGATAGATAGAACCCCTCTTCCCTAGAAAGATATTAAAGAATGTCTTTATATGGAAAGATGTATCACATTAACTGATTGGACAACTTGTAGAAGTTGTTAATTTCTTACAGACTAATCTATAAGCAAGACAATCTGATCCCAACTAAAACCCTAAATGGTCTTTTAGCAAAATTTGAAAAAATGACTACAAAATGAAAGCACCAAGAATCAAAGAGTCAAAACAAAAAACAATGTAAATGGTCTTGCTATACCAGATATCAAAACTTACTTTAAGCTACTAAATAGGCTGAGATCTGAGGATCAAAAAGTTCACTATATAGTATCTCCAAAACAAATAAAAAGCAAGGCCAGAGATAAGGCACAAATGGCAGAGAGCCAGCCTAGCAAGCAAGTTGCACAATGCCTCAGGAACACCACAATAATATTTTTAATTCTTACATATGCATTATGAAGTTCAGTTGATGCAAAGAAGCTCTCAGGCAGTCCTGCATTATCTGAGTTATCATTGGTTGTGTTTACACAATGTGATCTGCTCAGTGTTCCCCTGCCCTTTGTTTTATAAAAATATGCTACTCAAAAAGCAAATGGTGCAAACAACAACAACAAAAAAACAACCAAGATAAAATTGGTAACCCTCCCAAGTCAAAAAATGCACATAATATGCTTAAAGTCATGAAGTAAATGTTTCAGATTTATTGAAAGGATGTATGCATTTAGCAGAAGTTGAACACTATTACGGGAAAAGTGAAACAAGCATCTGCAGTACACCAGATAAAGAGCATGACACAAGATCTAGCCTTTCCTAAGCAGTATTAATGTGCACAACAACAAATTTTGTGACAGAACTGTAATTTATTCAACATGGTTTCAAGTAATGGATGCTCAAACCTACTGTATGTACAGTATAAGTAAATGTCAGTAACTTCAGAGTACTGAATTCTGCATCCTGAGCATTTGTGGGGACATTTCAGACAGTCTCCTTGAAACATATACCTGTGGGTAACAAGGGTCTACTGTAGAGTGAAAGCAAAAATCCTTCATGGGATGTGACAACCATTTCAATAGTATGTTTTTAAATGAAACTAAAAAAGCCTACATTTGAACTAAATACTTTAACTTAGCTGGACACTGGTGGCTCATACCTGTAATCCCAGCTACTCAGGAGACTAAGATCTGAGGACCACTGTTCAAAGCCAGCTGGAGCAGAAGAGTTGTGAGACTCTTAGTTCCAATTAACTACCAGAAAACTGGAAGTAGGGCTGTGACTTGAAATGGTAGAGCACTAGGCTTGAGCAAAAGTGCTCAGGGATAGTGTCTAGACACTGGGTTCAGGCCCCACAACCAACAATAGTTAGATAGATTAGATTGATAGATAGATACATACATACATATAAATATCTTATGCTACTGGAGTATTTTATTCTGAATATATACCAAACTCATAAATCAGTAAGAAAAGGAAAAACAAACTTAGAGAAAAAAACATAGCTACTTTAAAAGGCTGGTTTAAAAGTATCAGGTTGGTGAAACACATCTATACTGCCAGTGTTCAGGATGCTGAGACAAAAGAAAGTGTGTCTGAGCTCACTGAGCTTGAGCTACAAAGTAAGACCAGGTTCCCCAAAAATATAATAAACATAATAAAAAGTTTAAATTTCATTCATGACAAAGGAAATGCCAATTTAAAACAAATAAAATACCTTTTCCTACACACAGGCTTGCAAATATTTAATCTGACAATAAATGTTCTGACAGCAGATGGCATTGGAACTCAAACTGACAATTGTTTAAACTGTTACAACCACTGTGAAATATTATCCTATGAAATTGAAGATACATATAATCCAAAGACTAAGCAACTCTACTTCTAGTATATGACATAGAGCAGCAAAGCAGCACATATACCTGTGTACCAGTAAAAAGGTACAGGAATGATCATAGCAACATTTTTCAAAAAGTCAATAATTAGTGGGCTGGGAATATGGCCTAGTGGCAAGAGTGCTTGCCTCCTACACTTGAAGCTCTCGGTTCAATTCTCCAGCACCACATATATGGAAAACGGCCAGAGGGGGCGCTGTGGCTCAGGTGGTAGAGTGCTAGCCTTGAGCGGGAAGAAGCCAGGGACAGTGCTCAGGCCCTGAGTCCAAGGCCCAGGACTGGCCAAAATAAAAAAAAAAAAAAAGAAAAAAAAAGTCAATAATTAGGGCTAGGAGTATGGCTTGGGTGGTAAAACACATGCTTCACAAGTGTAAGGCCCTAAGTTCAAATCCTAGTACTAACAAAAGAAAAAAAAAAAAGAGGCAATAGTGAAAACAATAAATGTCTACAATAGTAAAATACCTAAACATACTACAGATATACTACTTATAAAATTTTATATCAATAAAAACAACTTAGTTATATATTATAATATATATATACTTAAGGATGAATCTCATAAACATAGATAAATGAAACTTTAAAGCAATGTGATTCTTTTTAAATAAAATTCAAAAATAGCAAAAAAAAAAAAAATGTTCGGCACTGGTGACTCATGCCTGTAGTTCTAACTACTCATGAGGCTGAGATCTGTGGATCATAGTTCAAAGCCAGCCAGGGCAAGAAAATCTGTGAAGCTCTTATCTCCAATTAGCTAACAAAAAGTTGGAAGTAAAGCTGTGGCTCAAGTGGTAGAGCACCAGTTATGAGTACAAAAGCTCAAAGACAGCACCCAGGCCTTGAGGTCAAGCCTCAGGACTGGCACAAAAAAGGAAGGGAAGAAGGGAGGAAGGAGGGGGAAGAAGGGAAAGTAAAAAGAGAAAGCTATACTATACTCCTTAAGGAACATACTAAATAAGTAAACAAACTATATATATGGTTTTCTGTACAGAAAAGCAGTGTATGTGTGGGTGGAACAGGTAGTATTTAGCACTTCAATGCTGGCTATGTTGTTGTTTTTTTAACTTAATATAGGGACATAAGAATATGCTGAATAGCTATTTAGTGTGCATTTGCATTTCTTGCATTTTTATTTACTTCTATTATTTTTCACAATTAAAAACTGTTTTTAAGCCAGGTGATTCACATCTCTAATCCTAGCTACTCACGGGCCTGAGATCCAGAGGATCAAAATTTGAATCTAACTTGGAAAGAAAAAAATCCCAGTGACTCTATCTCCAAAATAAACTTCAAAAAAAACCCAAGCTGGATACCTGGTTCAAGTGATAGAGTGTCAATGAACAAGATGAATCTACACTTGAAACATGCATCTGTTTCAAGATGCATGTCAAGTTCAAATCTCCTTTAACACATCTGTTATTCTGGTACCCACTCTGAAAGAGAGAGGTAGTTACCTGGAGCAATTTCTTCTATGGCGGAAGTGTAATAGTGCTCGAAGAGCTTGCCATGCCTCTTAAAGCTTCACTGCAGACACGCCCTGCTGTTCCTTCCACCTTTATTCTATTTGCCTAAATATATCATATGACCAAGTCCACAGTGTGTGGGGCAATAATTTACACTTCAACTCAAGGGAAAAGGTGGGGAATATTTGCTAAGCAATAACTCAATTTATGGTAAATTGAGAAATCCCCAGAACAATTTCAATAACGGCCTCACAGCTATAGTAATGTGTTGATGAAGTAACTTACTGCTATTGAATTCTCACATGACAAAGAGCAAAGAGGAACAGTAAATATGTGAATAACAGAATCAAAATACAAAAACTTTCAACATACTGGCACAACAGGCTAAACCTATTCTAAAAGAATCCCATAGAAGTCCTGCATGCGTTTAGCATAAAATGAAGATCTAATTTAATGGCAAGATATATGAAAGACTTGGCAGTTTTGAGTTTAAGGTCAGTAAAAGCTATTAATATGACATAGCTGTCTAAAAGGATAACAGCATTCATGTCATATGAAATTCACAGCCAAACCTCAAAGAAAAAAAAAGACATAAAAAGAATCTTAGCCAAGCAGGCCCATAGAAGTATTATATTGGAGTATCATATTTGTGTGTCAATGCCTAAAGAATGATGACAGGAAGCACTGGCTTAAAACTGTATTTCACAGGACATTCAAGTGTGATCTGAATGAACTTCAGGTTTTCACGACTGGAAAGACTAGGAAAGGGATGTAGATCAAGACCAAGAGGGACAAGCTGAAAAGTTGCTATCCAATTCCTAGAAGACCAGGAAGGTTAGTTAAAATGGAAGGTTTTATGCTCAACATAAATGAAAACTTTCTAACTGAAACCTGAATGCTTTGAAATCTGGTGAAATACTGAATGAATTCAGTTAGAGGCTCTGGTGCCTCTACACAGCAGTTGGTAAACTCTGTAAAGGGCCAGAAAGTAAAGCATTTGGGCTTTGCAGACCAGAAGGTCCCCATGGCAACTACTCACTGGATCAGAAAAGCAGCCATAGACAACACGTAGACAAATGGTATGGCTGTGGTCCAATTAAACTTTACTTACAAAAATAAATGTCAGGCCAGATGGCAATAGTTTGCCAACTTCTTTTCTATATTGGAAAAAAAGAGAGAGAGAAAATGAATGCCAAGAAGGTTGGACCATATGACCTTCCCACCACTTCCAGTTCCAAGGCACCATGAAAGTCACTAAAGGAACTCAATAATACACAGAAACAGGAGGAAAAAGAATGTATTTAGGCAGAAGAGACCATATACAATTATATATGGCATTTATAAATCACACAGAAATAGAGACTCATTGTTGGGCCCCTTTCCTGAGTCTCAATGCTTTCCTTTCATGGCTTTTCACTTTCAAATAAACTTGCTCTGTTTATCTTTAAAAAGGACATATAGAAATAAAATTGCTATAAACATTTATAGAGTAAGTCACCTCCATTGAAATAGATGTGAGAGGTAGTTGCTAAACACACAAGGATCTTACATGGTTCCCTTCTATAGGAGACCTTGAAGTAGTAAGAAAATAGACATGGAAACCCAGGTACCACCATAATGACATTTCAGTACCAAATGAACAATTTCATTACTACATTCATTACAAAACAAGACAACTGCTGCCTTTCAACAAGCCTTTCCGTTCCTAGATGAAGAGACAAGACATCTGCAAACAGCCTTCATAAAGTCCTTTTTATATATGTTCAGTGTTACATCTTCATATACAGAACCCCAAACAAAGTAGAAAAAAGCTGTAGAGAACTTGGTTTCAACAAAAGTCAAGAATTTCTATCCTATGAAAAGTAAAAGTGAGTTGGACAGTCCTTCCCCCTGCTACCAAGTTCCTCCACAGAATATACACCAGAACAAAAGTCCTGTGATTTATCCACAACAAATAAACATAGATATAGGCAATTGGCATTTATAATAATTTGTTATTGATCTGTTTGTAAACTGTAATTGATGCAAATAAAAAACAATCTGAAAAACACAATCATTTATTTTCCTAGTTATTTTATAGTTGTATAAATATCAATCAAATTTAGTTTATTATTTAATTTTTTAGTTAAATTAGTGAAGCAATTAGGTAAACTTCTAATCTATAGGCAGCAAAAGGTTTCTCTGGCCATCTTTGAAGGGAAATGATGCAGTTTCTCTGAATGAGGCAGCAATAGCAATAGTAAGCCAAACAACAGCAATGAAAGTGATTTCAAAGAATTGAAGACCAAAGAGTCCATGCAATGTTACATGGAAGTAAGACTGACTGAACTGTTGCAACCACTCTATTTGCAGATGTGCTGGCTATGAGACAAAACCATTAAAACCTAAGCACCACTGATATAGAAAATAAAAAAAGTTCAAAACAAATTATGTAAATTAATGACTTCTAAATTGCAAACCCATAAGAAGCAGATGCTCACTGTTGTGCATTTTAATTTTGGAGTTTCCAGCCTTCTCATACAGGAGATCTTTGCAATGTTAATACCTTAACACACATACAAACACACTAGCATGACTGAGAAAATCCACTGAAGTTGTTTGCTTGGAAATGTACAGTGAATATGCAACAAAGAATCTATTTTCAACACCACCATAGTTAGGAACATTCAATAACTGGTTAATCATACAGGAGACCAATTCATACAATAAAGCCAGCAACTTAACTCAAAGGGTAACATAACAATTATTTTAGCAATGGTGTTCTGAAGTGGATTTTTATTTTTTATTTTTACTACCAAACATAATGCCAAATTGTCTAAATCTATGAAGAATTAGATAACTAACTATAATTCAGAGTTTAAATTTTATGTCATGGTGAAGTCTGGTGGTATAGTTATAATGAAAATGAAAATATGTTGGAGAAGTTACCCAAATTGAGTATAAACCAAAACATAGCTTATCTCATGGGGAAACTTTAAATATTTTTTTAAAAGTCGATTGTGTAAACAGCATGATTAGTGATAGATAATTGTGAATTACTTATGTTATCTCCACTGAGGGATGGTAGAGGAATTGGGTCATACATTAATGTTATGCTACTAATATGCTCACATGCTGTAAGGTTCTGTAGTTGTAAGATGAAAATGTTTTTTGGTGTTTTTTTGTTTTGTTTTGTTTTGTTTTTGGCCAGTGCTGGGGCTTGGACTCAGGGCCTGAGCACTGTCCCTGGCTTCTTTTTGCTCAAGGCTAGCACTCTGCCACTTTAGCCACAGCGCCACTTCTGACCATTTTCTGTATATGTGGTGCTGGGGAATCAAACCCAGGGCCTCATGTATATGAAGCAGGCACTCTTGCCACTAGGCCATATCCCCAGCCCAAGATGAAAATGTTTTAAAGGTCAGTTCTAGTACTTAACAAAGTGAATTAGACAGATAGACATTTGTCTTATGCTTTGATATTTTTAATGATCTTTATACTGTCATTGAAGGAAGGTGTACCAGTGTTTCTAAAAGGCCAATAAAATCTAAGGACAAAATCAGAAGTTAATAGGATGAAAAGATCAGAGTTTTTAAAGAATCTTATAACATATTCCATAATTCAGCAATAACTTTATTAAACAAGTATAATAAGATATTACAGACCACACATGGTGACATATATCTGTAATCCCAGCACTTCTAAGTGAAGATTAAAATTGGAGGATCAAAAACATAAGCACAGCCTGTGCTACACAGAAACTGTCTTAAAATACAAATACAAAATACAAACACAAACATTTGTGTGTGTGAGAAGGAGAGAGAGAAAGAGAGCGCGCGAGAGAAAGTGCGTATATGTGTGTGTGTGTATGTATTTACAAGTGTATGTGCAGTATCTGGTTGAAATATTATCACTAATCATTTACAAATTTGGCAAAATTTTCCAATATATTCATATATAAAAAATATAAGAATCTATGATCCATTTCTTTTTTTTTCTTTTTGCTAGTCCTGGAGCTTGAACTCAGGGCCTGATTACTGTCCCTGAGCCTCTTTACTCAAGGCTAGCGTTCTACCACTTAAGCCATAGCACCATTTCTGGCTTTTTCTGAGTAATTTAGTGGAAATAAGAATCTCAGGATTTTTCTGCCCAGGCTGGCTTTGAACCGCAATCCTCAGATCTCAGCCTCCAGAGTAGCTTAGGATTACAGGCATGAGCCACAAGTACCCAATCATGATCCATTTCTTTAAATGAGACAAACTCCATAAAATTGTTAGAAGTCATTACTAGTGAAAGATTAAAAAAACAAAGATTCTAAAAACAATCTTTTGCTAAAATTTCTTTTAATTCTTTTATCTGTGGAATGAGACTTTGAACTCAGGGCCTCACATTTGCTAGACAAGTGATCTACCACTTGAACCATACCTCTAGTCCCTTTTTTGCATTTTCTTTTCAGGATACCACTTTTTGCTTAGGTCTAGCATCAGACCAAGAGCCTCCTATCTTGTAGATAGGAGCCACCAAGCCTAGCCAATTGGTTGACATGAGAGTTTCACTATTTTGCTAGGGATGGCCTCAAACTTCCCAAGTAGGTGGATTACAGGGAAGAATTACCACACTTAAATATGTTCAATTCTCAAAAACAGACTTCTGCATCTTTATAAGGAATGGGGTTAAAAAAAAAACAGCTTTGTATTCATAAACTCCTTTGCTAAATGGCCAACTCCTTTGTACAACTACTTAAAGAAAATTTTTGAAAAGTTAAGAAAACCCCATAGGAACAGTTTGCATATATATTATCTCATATGTAGTACTGTTGTCAATTCATCCTAGATAAATTAATATCAAGAAGCAAATATAGAACAATGGAATGGGTGACACTGAACAAAATGCATTGTACTTATAAACCAATTTGTTGAATTGAGATGTCTTTGTACAGCTAAAAATAATTTTTAAAAGGGAAAAATAAGCAAATTTATGTCACATTAAAATGTTTAAATATTCATCTACAGTTATTACTTTCGCATGAATAAATGCAGAAGTGCGCACATTTTACCTAGCTTTTTGATTCGTTATATTGTAGCATTCCAGAGATAATAAGAATATTAATAAGCAAGAATATATACTCAACAGCATTTAACTCATTCTTTTTGTTCTATGTTCAAGTATTTATTGAAATCTAGCTGTAAGGTTTGGTAGAAAGGAAATCTGCCACACTACTGTACCCAGATATTGAGATGGGGGTGGGGGTGTCTCATGAACTATTTTTCCTGACTGGCTTCAGCCACATCATCTCAGCCTCTCAAATAACTAGAATTACAGGCATGAGCCACCAAGCCCAGCTTCCAATAACGTTTTTTATTATATTTTGCAAAACTATCTATCCACGCATTATAAGGGATGGGGAGGTCTTCACAACAGATATTTTAAGCACATACAGGTTGGCAAATTATAGCCTGCTGTCTAGTTCATTAAATCAACTTTGGAACACGGTTCCATCCATTTGTTTGCCAACTGTCTACGGATGCTTACACTTTACATCAGCAATGATGGGTAATTTGGCTATATGGTTCTCACAGCAGAAACTACTTCCTGTCTGATCCACCTGGGGGGGGGGGGAGGATGGCCAGTGCCTGCTCTGGATGGCTGGACTTCTCTATTTTCCTCCTCCAGTCATTCAATACACTAAGACAGCACAGAGATAAAAAATCTGAAGATGATTCAACATTCTGACCTTTAGACAGTAGGCCAAAAAAAAAAAAAGAAGTATAGTTTGGCTGCATGGGCAGCCTGTGGCTGGCTGAAACACTCACTACTCATCTTCTTCTGCCTTGTCTTGAGTACTCTTGAGTCTCTTCCCCAGATTTTTGTTCTTGGGGTCGTAAGACATAATTTCCCAAAGCAAAAAAGACCAGTGACACAAGAATCCTCAACATGGTCTGGTGCAGTGTGGGAACATTCAACAACTTCACTGACCACATCTTGTTCAAGAAGTCCCCTATCAGCAGAGCACCGGTGCACATGGTTAAGGCCTGAAATGCATGCTAGTAAACCACACCTGCTGGTGTGGTCTGAATATCTGTGACTTCCAAAGCAACCATACCTTGAAGCAGACTGGTTTTACTCTGAAGACTAGACCACCCCCTGGCTCCACAAGTTTGAGGTATCTGTTCTCTGTGGTAACTAACTTCTGTCTCTTCAACAACACTGAAGCTGTGACAAATACACAAAGCATGTGCTTTCCATGACCTTCAGTGCCTGACTCAAAACTAGTCATCACAGAGCATTGCCAGCCTTCTCACAAGTGTTCATGGATCATGAGAGAGTAGCTAGGATGAAAGAATGACAGGTCCTGATAGTCAAATGAAATGATTACATTTCTTCTAAATGAATTAAGTTCACTGAGTTGTACTTAAATGTAGGATCCCAAATGGGGAGTCCTTCAGTGTGAGTTAATGGAACTTGGAGACCAGAGAAGAAGCAGAACCAACCTGAGGGGGTCTGTGCTGGTATGTTCTCTCTAGCTTGACTTACCTAGGCTTCAGATGAGAGCCCAGGAATCCATCTTTTCGTCTGAATTAGCACGACAGCATTGGGTAGAAGATCAATCACCCACACAGATGTGTAAGTGAATAAAGTTAGGAGTGAAGATGAATATATCACATTAAAGCCAAAAGTTAAAAAAGGGGAAGAGTAAAGTTTAGATATTATTTAGGTATTATTGTTTTTATAGGAAATAAACCATCTATATAATCTCTCTCTTGATTTCCTAAACTTTCCATACAATTTTGACTTTAAAAGAATCAAGTACGGTTTTCTCCAGACAAAATCCAACTATGTCAGTATGTGCAATGAGAAAAAAGATCTTCAAAGTATAATTTTCAACACTTTAAAAAATGCCTTGTGGGCTGGGGATATAGCCTAGTGGCAAGAGTGCCTGCCTCGGATACACGAGGCCCTAGGTTCGATTCCCCAGCACCACATATACAGAAAAAACGGCCAGAAGCGGTGCTGTGGCTCAAGAGGCAGAGTGCTAGCCTTGAGCGGGAAGAAGCCAGGGACAGTGCTCAGGCCCTGAGTCCAAGGCCCAGGACTGGCCAAAAAAAAAAAAAAAAAAAAATGCCTTGCATAGAATTCAAGATATTGATGGTTTTGCTAGACTCTCATCCTAAAATGTTAAACATATTGAATTATGCTTACATACTTCAATATCCATAGCTCAATTATTTGAAAATATTTTTATAATTACATCCAGAAGAGGGGACTAATGGAGAGAGTAAATGAAAGTAAATATGATCTAGGTATTTTATATGCATGTGTGAAAATAAAACAATGAAGCCAATGAAAGTGTTCTAAGAAAGGGCTGAGGGACTAAGATAGGGTAAGTTTCATAGGGTATACTATATGAATTATGGAGATCTCACAATGAAACCCACCTTGTACAACTAATGTATAGCAATAAAATTGTTTTAATTAGTCCCAGTCAGTCATTAACCTTTTCTGAATTATACATGCAAAGTCTGTAAAATGGAAGGATATCCTGTTATTCTGAGAACAATGCCTCACTATTACACACCTCTTAAATAATTTCCTATGATTTTTTTTAAAATTCCATTACAATATACATCATATATATTCTTGAAAGTTGCTGGCAAACATGTTAGGATTTGTTTTTAAATCTCTTATCTTGAGAACAATAGTGCTAGAATATTTTGAGCACTTTCATCAGAGTCGATCTATCAACATGTATTTGAGTTCTTCCCTTCATGAAGTTGTGAACTGTACAACTCCATGACAACAATCCCTAGACACAAAGAGTCCATAACCAACTTGAAGTCTTCTAAGTAGCTAAAAAGCAAACAATGCTGCTATATCTAAAAGTACAGAGGAATTTGTCTTTTCCTACCAGTCACTATTTTAAACGATCACATCCACAAGTGAGAAATGCAACACAAAATACAAAAGACTAGGCTGGATGCCGGTGGCTCACACCTGTAATCCTAGCTACTCAGGAGGCTGAGATCTGAGGATCGCAGTTCAAAGCTAGCCCCAGCAGGAAAGTCCATGAGAAACTGGTATACAGTGTTCCCACAGTAACTAATATTGAATGTCTTTTTTAAAAGCACTGGGGGGCTGGGGATATAGCCTAGTGGCAAGAGTGCCTGCCTCGGATACACGAGGCCCTAGGTTCGATTCCCCAGCACCACATATACAGAAAACGGCCAGAAGCGGCGCTGTGGCTCAAGTGGCGGAGTGCTAGCCTTGAGTGGGAAGAAGCCAGGGACAGTGCTCAGGCCCTGAGTCCAAGGCCCAGGACTGGCCAAAAAAAAAAAAAAAAAAAAAAAAGCACTGGGGGCTGGAGGTATGGCTCAGTTGGTAGAGCACTAGCCAATGAATAAAGCTGTCAAGTCCTGCTCTTGTACCAAAAACAAACAAACAAACAAAAAATCCTTAATTTCATATCTGTAGTCTTTCTACTCTGATAACTAGTATGGATTGTTTCTCTCTGCTTATCATCATGTTGCATATAACACATACTTCCAAACAACCGTTTTGTCTTATATACAATCTATTTATGCTATTTGGTTTACATCCTTTGAAGAATCACATTTTAATTTTGCATCTAGCCTAAAAAAATTTGACTTAAGAAACCACTTACTTATATTCTTTAATAATCAAATTCCAATGTTCCAGACAATAAAAGGAGTATTTATTTGAATAGGTAACACTGTTAACAGTTTATTACAACAAGTACCATTTCTGTAATCCTAGATACTAAGACGGTGGAGATCTGAGAATCACAGCTTAAAGCTGGCCCAGAGCAGAAAAGCCCAAGGGACTCTTACCACCAATTAATGCTGAACTGGATGCATGGCTCAAGTGGTAGGGCACAGTCATAAGCAAAATAACAAAATCCCACCCCAAGACATGCTGGCATGTATGTGCACACACCCTCCCCTCTGCCACACACACACACACACACACACACACACACACATACACACACACATACACACATACACACACACACATACACACACACACACAAGCCAAGTATTTCTAAGGATATAGCTCAGTGGCAAAATGTTTGTCTAACATTCAAGAGGCCCTAGATTTCATCCTCAGCACTTAAATAAATAAAATGTATTTGAGTATGTTTAGTTCACATTTCTTAGTTTATGAAGACTACACATATAATTCTGCTAATTTATACACACACACACACACACACACACACACACACACATACATACATTTAGTACTTTAAAACTGAAGCTAAAGCCAGGCACTGGTGGCTCACACCTGTGATCCTAGCTACTCAGGAGGCTGAGATGTGAGGATCGGGGTTCAAAGCTAGCCCCAGCAGGAAAGTCTGTGAGGCTCCTATCTCCAACTAACCACCAGAAAACCAGAAGGGGCACTGTGGCTCAAATGGTAGAGCACTAGCCTTGAGCTGAAGAGCTCAGGGACAGCACCCAGGCCCAGAGTTAAAAAACAAACAAAAATTGGAGTTATTAAATGAATATAAGATTTTAGTTAAATAGTTCTTACAAACTAAGTAAACTTCAGTTACCAGTTTCGATGTATATTATCAGTTTCAAAATCTAAAACTACATCTTACATTCATTGAATAAACATTCACCGAGCATTGAACACATATCAGAAGCTATGCAAAATGGGAGATGAAGTCTATAACAAAACAGTACAAAAAGGTACAACTGGAGCACATGGAGAGCTATCAAAGCCAGACTGAGCAACAATGAGTGATGTAATAAAACCCTAAGATAGGGTGGCACTTGAGCTGTACCCAAGAAGTACAAATAGACTTTTTTAATATATTAAAATGTAAGTGAAATGATGTCTCTATATGACTGGCATGGGCATAGTGCATACGCACTAAGGCCAGTAGGGGAAGTAAAGCAGAAGCCAGAGAATCACAAGGAGAAAAAAGAGTTACTGTTGTATGTTCCTAAAGGGTGGAGATAAGGTTCCAAGAAACACATTGTTAGGGAATTTCATTGTTGTGCAAACAACACAGTATGCAATTACCCAAGCCTAGATGGCACAGCCTATTACACATCTATGCTTCACAGTATTTAATTTTGTATATGTGGCTAGACATTGGCTGGGACATTGTTATTCAGCATGATATTAATTCCCTTTTTGGAGAAGAAACCTAAAACATCCTACCAGTACTTCCTCTTTGTAGTGACTGTGAGTACCTGTTTCCTGTCCTCACAGCAATGGTGGTAGGCCTTCTCAGGAAAATTGTATTATATAAGATGTGTGAGTGATTAGGAAATAAACAGAGCAAAAAGTAGAGGAGAGAAGGGGACAGGAGAAGAGAGAGGAGAGAGAATACATGTTTAATTGAACATAAAACTGTCACAAGGTGTCTAAGGCTCCCAGTTTGTTCATCACTAGTAAAATATTTGTTTTTAAAGGGTTCTTTATGACTGCTAATCTAAATCAAGCTCAGTCCTTATCCCTTTAAATCAAAGCTTCCCAGACAATATATTTTACCCAATGCTTACACAGAAGTGGGCTCCCCTCAGTTCTAGAAGGGTTTGAAAGGGGCGTGAATCACCTGGAGCCCCAAGGTCTGAATAAAACCATTAAGCCTTCAAATTAAATACCCAAAGAAATAAATTTTAAAATCATTTCTGCTTTAAAAAAATAATTGGAGAAACATACAGAAGCAAAACAAACACTGTTGTGAAGAGTACATTTGCATACAATATGTATATACTTGAAAATACCCAGAAATCCTAGAGAAAACACGATGGCTAAAAAAAAAGTCAATGTAAACTGGGAGTGAGGGAAGGGGTAACATTGTCCAAAAAGAAATGTACTTTACCTGGATTATATAACTTTCATCCCTCTGTATATCAAATCTTTATAGTAACAATTGAAAGCTTTAAAAAAAAAAAGTCAATATATTAACCAGTCACTGATGGCTTATACCTGTAATCTTAGCTACTCAGGAGGCCGAAATCTGAAGGCCAAGATTTGAAGTCAGCCCAGGCAGAAAAGTCCATGAGCCTCTTAACATCAAACAGCAAAAAGATAGAAGTGGAGGCATGGCTCAAAGCAGTAGAGTGCCACTAGCTTTGAGTAAAAAAGCCAAAGCACAACTGAAAGACTCAGTACTAGTACAAAGAAAAAAAATCAATTTATTCTCAAAAATTGTATTATGATAAAATGTATCAAAGTACTGAATGGAGAATGGAAATTCAAATAGGATAATTCATCTAAAAGAAACATATAAAGAAAGTATTTTTTGTGTCTTACTGAGGAAAGAACTCAAGGCCTCATACTCCTGCTTGGGTTTTTTTTTTGGGGGGGGGTTGCTTAATGTGGCAATCTAATTCTTAAGCCACCCCTCCATCATAGTGTGGATGTGTATGCCAGTACAGGAACTTGAACTCAAGGCCTGGGCACTGTCCTTGAGCTTTTTGCTCAAAGGTAGCACTCTACCACTTGAGCCACAGTTCCACTTCTGACTTTTTTGGTGGCTAACTGGAGCTAAGAGTCTCATAGACTTGCCTGTCCAGATGGCCTTTGAACTGCAATCCTCAGAACTCAGCCTCTTGAGCAGCTAAGATTATAGGCGTGAGCCAACTAGTACCTAGCTCACTTTTCTGCCTTCTGGAGATAGCCTCACAGATTTGTCTGTAGGGGCTGGCTTCAAACCTTGATCTTCATGTCTCAGTTTCCTGAGATATGAGCAACCAACACCAGTGTCAAAGAGTGTTTTAGATGTTAAAGATGTGGCCACCTGCTATCTGAGGTGGCCACATCTTGGGCTTTGGAGTGCTGACCATTTCTCCAGGTTCTGAGAGTCATTGGGCTGGGGCAGGTATGGTGAAAGGTCAGTGGTCAAGTAGCTACCTTCTGTGGCTGCACAGCCCAGGTAACCTTGGGTGCCACTCGAGGCCCCAGCGTGGCATAGCCCCAGGTCCCACATTTCCAAAGGCTTCTTGCAGCAAAATGCACACGCTAGATTAACACATTCAATCTTGAAGCATGTGGTTTCAGTAAGATTACCGTGCCTAATTATGTGGCTTCCTAAGGCTCTTGGGAAAATTTAAAGTCTCTTGGGAGTCATCTTAATCCTGGCTGGTAGTTTCTGGCCCTAGTGATGGTGGACCTAAGCAAAAAGACCACCACTGTGTCTGGTCTCTGCACTCCTGGCTGTCTGTATGAGGTAGAGTGCCAAGTGCCTTGTCCTGTGACAGATAAAGGAATGTTCCTCACCAATGCACTCCTAGATAACACCTCCAAGGAATACTTGTCAAAATCCAACAGCTGATTCAGGACTTCCTAGCCTCATGCTCCTGGATATCTGACCTCACTGAGTTCTTGAAGAAAATTAAAAGATCAAGGACGCCAGTCATATGTCGATGGTGGCTAGCTCTGACATAGCAGCCCAAGGCAGAATTGAAAGACTTCAGCAAATAGAATGGGCATATTTCACAGTTCACCTGACACACGACAGAGGCAAAGCTAATGCCAAAGTGAAACTGATCAAGAGCTACATTCACTGTGTAAACCCTGTCCAAGCCAAGGAGCTGAGAGAATCCCTGCTGCAGGAAATCTAAGTTGAAGTAGCTAATTCCAAGGCCAAGAAGATACAAGTCCTGAGAGAGATGGACAGCATTGTAATTCTGGAGTAACCCCCAGCTGTCAGGGCTAACGGAATGAGGTTGCTAGGACCCAGTCACGGGCCCCCTCCCCTGGGGCTACTCTGAGCCCTAAGCTCCTGAAGCACCATTAAGGGGACAGGAAATAGTGGTACAGGCTGATGGAAAGTGACCAGTGGGACTGCCTCTGATGGTGAGGAAGAGACAGCCACACTGACTAAGCAGGACACACATCCACTCAAGAACTTGGCAGGTTAACTCTCTTCTGTAGCTACTGGGGAAAAAAAATGACTTAAAGTTGAAAAAAAAAAAAAAACAAGTGAAAGAGCAATTAGTTAAGAGATATTAGATTGAGATTCCAAAGTAAAACAAACATTTTAAAAGAAGCTCATAAGGGGCTGGGAATATGGCCTAGTGGCAAGAGTGCTTGCCTCCTATACATGAAGCTCTTGGTTCGATTCCCCAGCACCACATATGGAAAACGGCCAGGAGGGGCGCTGTGGCTCAGGTGGCAGAGTGCTAGCCTTGAGCGGGAAGAAGCCAGGGATGGTGCTCAGGCCCTGAGTCCAAGGCCCAGGACTGGCCAAAAAAAAGAAGCTCATAAGAACAATTTCTGGGTCTGCAGAGTATAGCTCCCAGTGATACAGTGTTTGTTTTGCATGTATAAGACCCTAAGTTTAATACCCAGCAATAACAAAAAAAAATGTTACAGAAAATTTGCAAAAATAATGACAAGCTCTTTTCCAGAACTAAAGAAAGGCAAGAGACTTAAACTGACAAATAACTCTCCTCAGTCTGGAGAGTGAACTCAGAGGCCTCAACTTGTTAGGCAAGAGCTCTACCATTTGAACCACACTACTAGTCCTTTTGTTCTTGTTTTTGAGCTATGGTCATGCTAACTTTGCCACTGTTGGCTCAAAATCATTGTCTCCCAAGAAGCTGTGATTACAATGGTGTTCCATAATGCCCAGGGGACAAAGGACTCAAGCATTATCCTAGCAGTATGTGTGAATAAAATACCTATAGTTATGTATGTTCATATTTAGGAAGAAGGATCAGACACTCAGAGGTGAAAAAAGAAAACCAAGTACTTTTTACACAGAAGGGAGATGTGCTCTACTTTTACTTTTTTCTAGAGTCAAGGTCTCACTATATATAGCCGAGGCTAGCTTCAAATTCGAGTCTAAATTTCTGTCTTTTCACAACATGACTTTATCCTAGCTTTACCACTAAACTAATGAATAGAAACAGAATCTGGGAAGAAAAAGAATGGGACAGGCAAGGACTTTTTGCTCTCTCTTTTGAAAGGCAAGCTTGAATAGCCATGAAAAAGATGGCTACTTAGCAAATCTATGTAACTCATGAGTGCCAAATTTACCAAGAGTGGGGCTGGGAATATGGCCTAGTGGTAAAGTGCTCACCTCGTACACATGAAGCCCTGGTTCGATTCCTCAGCACCACATATATAGAAAAAGCCGGAAGTGGTGCTGTGGCTCAAGTGGCAGAGTGATAGCCTTGAGCAAAAAGAAGTCAGGGACAGTGCTCAGGCCCTGAGTTCAAGCCCCAGAACTGGCAACAAAAACAAAACCAAACAAATTTACCAAGAGTTACTTATACTCCTTCATGATTTCGTCTTTTAATGCAGTTTAAAAACCTTAACAATCAAATCACAACAAGAATTTGGGGGAGAGGGAGACTAGTTTGGTCCTTTTTCCAAATATATTTCTAACTACCTCTACAAGCCAGAAAAAAAGAAAAATAAGATAAAAATATTATACCAACTAGGTTCCAGTGACTCACACTTGTAATCCTGGCTACTCAAGAGGCTGTAGTCTGAGGATTACAGTTCAAAGCCAGCCTAGGCAGGAAAGTCCATGAGACTCTTATCTCTGTTACCACCAAAAAGCTGGAAATGGAGCTATGGCTCAAATGGTAGAGTACTAGACTTATGGAAAAAAGCTCAGGGACAGCACCTATTCCCCGAATTCAAGCCCTAGGACCCTCACCCCCACACCATTTAAAAACATGAACACATACAAAAAATAACTTTCAATTTTATTCTGATAAATTTTCCTGTATGAGTTCTCCTGATTGTTTACAAGACAAGCCTGGCAAATAGACAACCTTCAAATATACCAGCAACCATTTCTCTCTCAATAGCAATAAACAGAAAGCTAGTAACATAATGCTGAACTAAGCTACATTTTTTAAGTTATATGGGTGAAATTCATGTACACACATACCCTTAAAAATGGCTACCTCACACACATAACATTAACTTCTTGGGTACTATACTCAATTCCTTGTAAGTTTATTTCTTAAAAGAATAAAAATAGCAAAAAATTTTATGTACAACAGGGAAACTGCCAGCATGTCTATGTTGTTTGTCCTTCTCAAGGAGCCGCCCTCAAAGTCCACACTCTTTTCCTGCTTCTTCTCTCCAGCCACAGTAACCTTTTGTATCCTTCCTTCACTACCACCATTCTGCCAAAGACTACAGGAAATACATTAATACACAGAACTTGCCTGAAGTAATCTCAGTTTGAATACTGCAAATGGTTTTAGCAACACCTCAGAGGTTGGCTAACTTCAACCAGAACTTAATTTTACACTAAGGTTTAACACTTCTCTCTTTAATGATTCTGAGGTGGTTTTATGTTTTTAGGAGATCAATTTGTCCTGTGTATATAGATAGAGAATTCACCTGCATTTCTACAGAATTACAAAGTGAAGTCCACAGATCATAATTAAAAATAAAATACAAATACTGCTGTAGAAAACTGAAACTGCCAAGCAACCTGAAGAGTTTCACTGCTCCAATTATATCAAGCAAAAAACAAAGTTTTGAGTCAGGTGCTAGTGACTAACTTATAATCCTGGCTACTCAGGAGGCTGAGATCTGAGGAGCCAGGGTCAAAGCCAGGCCTAGAAGAAAAGTCCATGAGAGGGGCTGGGAGTATGGCCTAGTGGCAAGAGTGCTTGCCTCGTATACATGAGGCCTTGGGTTCGATTCCCCAGCACCACATATACAGAAAATGGCCAGAAGTGGCGCTGTGGCTCAAGTGGCGGAGTGCTAGCCTTGAGCGGGAAGAAGCCAGGGACAGTGCTCAGGCCCTGAGTTCAAGGCCCAGGACTGGCCAAAAAAAAAAAAAAAGTCCATGAGACTCATCTTCAATAAAGTACTCAGAAAAAGTTAGAAGTGGTACTGTGGCTCAAGTGGTAGAGCTCTGGCCTTGAGCACAAAGAGGCTCGGGACAGCACCCAAGCCCTTAGTTCAAGCCTCATGGCAATGAAGGTGATGATGATAATATGAATGTACTGCACAACCAAGAAGAGCATACAGCTCTTCTGAAGGCACTACTTTATCAGGTGCTTCATCTGGTAGTGCAGTATCTTCATCCTGGGCTGCAACTTCTATTTCTGCTAAAGGATTAGGCAGAACTGATTTCTTCATCTGAGTAATGAACATAGTTGTGGGGAGTTGCTGGTGCTGCTTTTTCTTCTGAAGGTTTTTATAAACCCTTGATTGTATTTACAAAGTGCAACAAACAAAAGCATGTGGAGGTCCCATTCTTCAGCCACTCACTGAAGTTCTTTGGCCATTCTGACCATTGTTGCAAGGCCAGGTGTTAGGCCAACCTCCTCTTCTCCAACCCACAGTTCATCTTGTTCCTCATCCTCTTCATTTGCTGACTTTGTCTCATCCATGTTGAAACCTTGTTCAAGCTTATAACCCCCTAGCTCAACGATGGATTTGAAAGTCTCCTTCATGTACTCCTCAGTTCCAGCTTTATCTGCAAAGGCAGCTCCTCCATGCAGGGAAATGTTCTTGAGTCCAAAGCATCTTTGAAATTGGTCAAACCAGCCCTTGCTAACACTGAATGGGGTTGGTCTGGTAGGAGAAGCACTCGATGGTCCTGCTTCTGCTTTGTCATCCTCATCTTCACCACTGTTAATGTCTGCAAAATTATCATAAAGTTTCTTGGCCTTCATCCAGCTGGTGTAAGTACCCAGCAGTCATTCCTGAAGTCATTTATTCACAGGGCCAATACAGACTCTACCTTCTTTGTCATCTTATTAAAAGTCATCATTGCAGTAGACCTAACAGTAGATTTGTTGATCCCATAGTGGTGGCCTACTGAGTAGCTAAGTAGCTTTTGCCTTCCTTTAACATGTCAAGATGTTCCACCTTTTCTCTGATGGTAAGCATCTTCCTCTGGCGTTTGTGTTCACTGCCAGATGCTCTAGTTGGTGCAGAACATTTGGGTGACATAACAGGACTTGAAATAAATTCAAACTTTTATGAAAATTTCACAAAAACACAACACCACAGAGCAATACTACACATAGTGATCAGACAGGGATGTGACGTGGTCACGGAAAGATGATGAACGTATGGGTAAACAGACCAATGCTACAGTCACTGAGCCAATCAGTGTCCAGGATATGGAAACGGTATTGTAGTTGGTCACCTTCCAATCTATCAGCCAATAGTGTTTCATGTACAATCTTACATTGGCAAACTTGCATACTGCATTTCTGTTATGTGCAGTATGGTATTCATCTACTAATAAAATACTGGATTTTATTACTATTTAATATTCTTTTAGTATATTTTAATTAACATTTTTGTATTATTTAAAAAATTTTAGGGGCTGGGGATATAGCCTAGTGGCAAGAGTGCCTGCCTCGGATACACGAGGCCCTAGGTTCGATTCCCCAGCACCACATATACAGAAAACGGCCAGAAGGGACGCTGTGGCTCAAGTGGCAGAGTGCTAGCCTTGAGCGGGAAGAAGCCAGGGACAGTGCTCAGGCCCTGAGTCCAAGGCCCAGGACTGGCCAAAAAAAATAAAAAAAATAAAAAAAAATTTTAGGCAAAAATAGTTAAAATCATAATTATATAAGTAACTATGTACTGCAAAATCCTACAACATAGCAAAAAACTCATGATAAAGAATTCAATTTTTCTTTTTTTGACTTTTCAAGATTTTAATGTACAATTCCAATCTGTGTCTAATTCATTTTAGTTCCTTCATTGCCAAACCTGGAAGCAGGGACTACCTCAGCTCCTCAGCCTTCTGCTTGTCCGTGATGACCAGGGTGTGCACAGGTACCTGCTGCAGCAGATCGTGAACTTCACATTGTCTTTGTTTTCCTTGATTGTGACAGACTTGGCATCCAAAAAAATCTTTGATCTCTTCGATTTTGCAAGGCACAGCAACGCGGAGCACAGGCCAAACACCAAGTGGCCAGAGCCAAAGAGTCAATTTTGCTTTAAGCCACAGTAAGTAAACAACTATATATCACGGGACAACTGTACTGGCAAATGATTAATCTCAAATTCACATGAGTTCTTTTCCTTCAAATAGTTTTCTGAATCTCATAAATATTCAATCATTTTGGTTAATCAATGTTTTGTATACAGAATGGAAGTATATACCACAGTAATCATTCTATAAAAGTCATTCTTTTCCAATTGGCCAAATAACGTGACTTTGAAGACAAATTCATATCTTTCATTAAGAAAGCTACATACATCCATAGTCACATAAAAATCAAGAGATACGGGCTGGGAATATGGCCTAGTGGCAAGAGTGCCTGCCTTGGATATATGAAGCCCTGGGTTAGATTTCCCAGCACCACATATATAGAAAAAGCCAGAAGTGGCGCTGTGGCTCAAGTGGCAGAGTACTGAGGAATCGAATCCAGGGCTTCAAGTATACGAGGCAAGCACTTTACCACTAGGTCATATTCCCAGCCCCAATTTTAAAATTTTTATAAGGGCCTGCTAGTTTTCTTACATTAAGAAAAAACTTATTGAGAACTGATGATATAGCAATGTCTAAAAAGGAAAATGGGAGAAGTCCTTGAATATACACAGCTAGCCTTGAGCAAAAGGATGCCAGGACCAGTGCTCAAACCCTGAGTCCAAGGCCCAGGACTGGCCAAAAAAAAAAAAAAAATCAAGAGATACGTCATGAAAAGTAGTAATGTAAATATTAACTGGCAGAAACCTATGAAAAACATTTGTGTGATAAAAGACTGAAATATATACTTTACATACTGAATAATATTATAGAATCATTATTCATTTTAGGTACTATAAGGACAGTAGTTATTTTGGAAAATATTCTTTTTCTCAGAAGACAAAAAGTGAATTTTGCAGAAATGAAGTAAACTGGCTACAACTTACTTTCAAATATTCCAGCTTTTAAAAAGTATGAAGCTGGGGCTGGAAATATGGCCTAGTGGTAAAGTGTTCGCCTCATATACATGAAGCCCTGGGTTCGATTCCTCAGCACCACATATATAGAAAAAGCTGGAAGTGGTGCTGTGGCTGAGTGGCAGAGTGCTAGCCTTGAGCAAAAAGAAGTCAGGGACAGTGCTCAAGCCCTGAGTCCAAGCCCCAGGACTGGCAAAAAAAAAAACCAAGTATGAAACTGAAGTAAATGTGGCAAAATGTCAGTAGCTGTTTAGTAGAAAATAAATTCCTTAGTGTATTATTTTGCAACATTTATACAGATTTATGTTTTTCTAATAAAAATTAGACAAAACATCATTAGGCAAAAATCTTCCTTCATATTTTAACTCAGTTCAATTTAGTGAATATATTATAAAATCCAATGCTGCTTAACACATTGGAAAATTTTATTTGTAAATCTTTCAGAGCTTAAAGTAATACTGTTCTTCATTCTTGTTAGAAATACATTTTAGGTAACTTGAATTATAAATAAAATTTCCATAAATTTGGTACCACTACATAGATTTCTATCATAAAGTCTGAGTTACAGCTAAACTTTTTTTAAAAAACTTTAAAAGACAGATTTAAGAAAAAAAAAAGTTAAGTAACCAAAGGAATGGGCAACATTATCCAAAAAGAAATGTACTCTTTACCTGACTTGTGTAATTGTAACCCCTCTGTGCATCAGCTTTATAGTAACTATTAAAAATTTTTAAGTTAGGGGGATATGGCCTAGTGGCAAGAGTGCTTGCCTCGTATACATGAGGCCCTGGGTTCAATTCCCCAGCACCACATATATAGAAAATGGCCAGAAGTGGCGCTGTGGCTCAAGTGGCAGAATGCTAGCCTTAAGCAAAAAGAAGCCAGGGACAGTACTCAGGCCCTGAGTCCAAGCCCCAGTGTTGTGCCAAGTTGCAAGACCACCCCCAAGAAGACCACCGAGATTCAGACACTCCGAAATGCAAAAGCAAGGCAAGGCTTTATTTAACGAGCTGCCAACTCGGGCCTCGTCCTACCCACCGACACAGCGGAGGTTAGGAGGAAGCCCCGAGCTGTGATTACACAGGGCTTATAAAGGCAAAGAACAAGGTTACAACAATCAGCTGTGCAAGCAAGATTAGAACACAGGTACAAATCTAATTGGCTCAGGGTTCGATTCTAAAATGGGGTTCACGTGGTGGGGCCTGACTTCAAAGTCTGGCACCTCATTTCCCCCTTTTTCTTTTTGGTACCTTGGGAGCCAATCATGGCTCCATTCTGTCCATTTCAATGGCTTGCATGTCTAGGGGATGATATAGAGGTAAGGCATGGGCCAGTAGGGCCCAATGTAGTAACCAAAGGGCCTGTCACCATTTCTTACAAGAATAGTCTCTGTACTTCTGTTTTGCATGCCTCTAGTTTATCCTGCCTCATCTTCCCCAAAACAACTCTGGTCCCTTGATTTTAAAGGGGGGCTGATGGGTGAAGATCATCCATCTTCTGTAACTTCTTCAGGCTGACTCAGGGGCGTAGACCTTACCTAGCCAGGAACCTATAACCTTAGTCTCAGTCTAACTTTCTTTTCTTGAGGCAAAGGCAAAGCGGCTGAGTTGGGTGCTTGGAGACCTCCCATGTTCCATCACGGTAGTTGTCATCCAGGGCAAAGGGGTCAGCTGGCCTGGCGTGGAAGCAATGAACCCAAGTGGCGATGCCGTCTAGGGTCCCTTCCACCGTGGTTAATCTGTTGATTGAGGGCATTGGCAAGCTGACAGGCCTTTAACAGATCTCAATAAGGACACAACACAATCTCAGGTCTACAAGCTTTCTTTCCTAAACAGATGTATCAGCTTAAAATTCTTACTGCCAGTCAGGGCTTTGAGTAAATGTGGGGGGTACCCTTACTAACCACTATCACAGATGACTGGCAAATTCCTGCCCAGTAGACAGACATGGGCATTGGAAAGGCATGCTTATGAACTATTCTTCTAGGACTTCCCGGCTTTAACTTTTGAAAGGCCAACAGTAGTGACTCTAGGATCTGACACCATCTCTGCCATCCAAGCAGTGGCTTACTGCCTCTGGATGCTCCATCACTTTTGTCCCAGGAGGAGTGACTTTCGACTTGGACTCAGGGCCTGAGTGCTGTCCCTCAGCTCTCCAGCTCAAGACTAGCACCGTACCACTTTTGAGCTCCACACTACTCCATTCCCAGCACTCTGCTGGCTGATTAGAGACAAGCCTCTCACAGGGACCTTTCTTTGCCCGGGCTGGCTTCGAACCGCAGATTCAGATCAATGAGTCTTATAAGGGGCCACTTTACTCCAATTATAACCAACAAGGTAGTCCACACAGAAGTAGTTTTTAAGCATGCTCTCTTACCTGGAACTTATTAAGGGCCAGTATTAGATCTTGACAAACTTGTAGGAATCACCTGTGCTTCTCTGTGGGCCTGCTGGAAACTGTTACAAAAAAAACTACAAAGAAGCTAGAATGGCAATTAAACATTTTGGTAGCCATAATTCTCCTTTTCTCACTTTGCGATAATTATTTAGGACAATTTTACTTCCAAATTTCTTATCTAGAAATGTATTCTTGATTTCCAAAGCCTTTTTACTAACCCAACACTTTAGCTTTTATCTGCATTGGAAAAACTGAAGCTCACAGACATTCTGAAACCAGGTGCCGCCCTTTGCCTACAGACTGCTTGTTTCAAAAGAGCCTCTTTTTTTTTTTTCAGTCCCAGTTACTGCATGGCATGAAGACCTTTGAACTCACATGACAATTTTTCCTTAATGCAAGAATTACAATTAGAAATACTTATCCGTTCAGCTTTCCAATATATTAGTGAGAAACATTGGCCCATTTTGCCATTTCTTCCTACATACATAGAGTTAATGAGAGTTTACTTCTATGCCATTAGTTTAATATATATTCTGCTTAAGAAGGCTGGGTGGGGGTCCCCCCAGAGTTCTTTCTGTGGACACTCATACTCTAATTGTGAACCATCGCCTGTACATCTTTCCAATGAGCTATGCAGGTTTGACACAAGAGACTGTTAGACTTACAAACAACACAGAGATGACAGCGCGGCATGGTGAGGTCACTCCCTGCCACCTGTGGGTGGCTTGGGCTGGCCCTACGTCCACCCTGTCGGCGGCTGTGGGTCAGGACTTGGACTCGGGGCTGATGCGTCCGTGTCCTGGGCTGTCGGTGCCGTTGAGTTGACTGGGCAGGACCCTCCGGAGCAGAGGGCACAGCTGAAACATTTTCCTCAGAGTCCTCCTCTTGTAGAGTTAACTGGGATGGGGAGTATGGAGCGGGAAACATTTCCTCCTCCCTGCTTCCTCCCTATGTCAAAGCTCCCTCAATTTCCTCAAAGGTGGACCATTCTGACTTGCACAGGGTGATCCACTTTTACTTTTTAAGGGCCACACCTTGGTTCTGAGCTATCTCCTTAACCTCCCTCCAGTGAGCTAGGATCAAGTCTAGGGGGCTAGATGGAGGTCCTCAAGATAGAACGTTATCCATAGCTCTGATCAGAAGTTCAGTCCAAAAGGCTACAAAAAACAAAACAATAAAAAAGGAGGAAAACACACAGGCCTGAGAACAAGAAAAGCTACGAGTTGGAGATCTCCCAAGCTGGCCCACAACCTCCTACAAGGGTGCAGAAGGAATGGACCCGAGTTGGCCCACAACCTCCTGCAAGGGTGCAGAAGGAGTGGACCCGAGTTACGAGTTGGAGATCTCCCAAGTTGGCCCACAACCTCCTGCCAGGGTACAGGAGGAGTGGACCCAAGTTGGCCCACAACCTCCTGCCAGATAAGCAGAAGGAGCAGACCCAAGTACAAGGTGGGCGGGTTGAGTCTCGTTTAGGAGGCCCTCCTGGTCAGTTCCGGCCAAAAACCAAACTGACTCGCGCCCTACAAGTATAAGCAAAAGCAAAACAGACAAACAGACAAATTACAGGACAAGACAAATGAACAGCGCTGTTTTCTTACCTTCGGAGTCTGGGATCTCGGGGTCTCTGGGGCTATCCCGGACGAGCCCCCAAATGTTGTGCCAAGTTGCAAGACCACCCCCAAGAAGACCACCGAGATTCAGACACTCCGAAATGCAAAAGCAAGGCAAGGCTTTATTTAACGAGCTGCCAACTCGGGCCTCGTCCTACCCACCGACACAGCGGAGGTTAGGAGGAAGCCCCGAGCTGTGATTACACAGGGCTTATAAAGGCAAAGAACAAGGTTACAACAATCAGCTGTGCAAGCAAGATTAGAACACAGGTACAAATCTAATTGGCTCAGGGTTCGATTCTAAAATGGGGTTCACGTGGTGGGGCCTGACTTCAAAGTCTGGCACCTCACCAGGACTGGCAAAAAAAAAAAAAAAAAAATTAAGCTAAGTTGTTATCCTAATAAAAGTCAATGCAAAGGAATGGAATAAATGGAAGGGAGGAAGGGAGGCAGGGAGGCAGGGAGGAAGGGAGGAAGGGAGGAAGGGAGGGGAGGAGGGGGCTGGAGGAAAGGAGAGAAAGAAAAGAAGGAAAATCAAATACTACTAATTCTATTCTTACCCAAATGGCACTTTTTCATTTTAAAGTAAACCACAAATAGAGCCGGGCATAGGCTCATATCTGTACTCCTAGCTACTCAGGAGGCTGAGATCTGAGGATCAAAGTTCAAAGCCAACTTAAGGCAGAAAAGTCCATGACACTCTTTATCTCCAATTAACAAATAAAAGGCCAGAGTTTGTAGAGCATTAATAGCCTTGAAGAGGGTTTGAGGAGTGGGGGAATAGTCCTAGCCCCAAACAAAAAAACAAAGAGGGCAAGGCCCTGAGTTCAAGCCCAATACTAGCACAAAAGAACAAAGGAGACAGAGAACCACCAAATATGAACATTGTTGGTGACCTTGGAAAATTACTGGATGATGTCTAGAACTTTATTATATATCCAATGAGCCCAGAAGCTCTACTTCTAGCATATGACAGTATACAGGAAGCTGGTCAAAATAATCACAAATTTGAGTATATACTACAGAATAAGACTATCTCAAAAAATAAAAATAAAAGTAGGTACAGTATGACAGGCCTATAACTCCAGGAGGCTGAAGTAAAAAGATGACTTCTAGACCAGCCTAGGCCATATAGCTAGATTCTGTATAAAAAAGGCAAAAAAAAAAAAATCAAAGCAGAGGCTTATACCTCTAATCTTAACAACTAAGGATGCATGCATGAGGGGAAGAGCAGGTTGAGGAAAGCCTAGGTAAAAAGTTAGCAAAAATCTATCTCAATAAATAATCCAGCTATGATGGTACACCTACAGGGGAAGCACAGATAAGAAGATCAAAGTCTGAGCTGGCCTCCAGGAAAAAGTTCAAGACTGCATCAAAAAAATGACTGAAGCAAAATAAGGGCTGGAGATGTGTCTCAAGTGACAGGAATGCTTGACTAGAAATCTGAGGCTTAGCATGCAAAAAAAGGCCGTAATAGTAGTTACCATGTAGAACACTAATTGTATGGGTTTTTTGTTGTTGTTTGCCATCCCCGGAGCCTGCCTCAGGGCCTGAGCACTGTCCCTGGCTTCTTTTTGCTCAAGGCTAGCATTCTGCCACTTGAGCCATAACGCCACTTCTGGCCATTTTCTATATATGTGGTGCTGGGGAATTGAACCCAGAGCTTCATGTATATGAGGCAAGCACTCTTGCCACTAGGCCATATTCCCAGCCCCTGTATGGGTTTTTTTTTAAATCTTACATTTTAAGTTTTTGCTACAAATACCAATTTGTGGAAATGGAGGGAGAGAACGTCATACAATGCTACTATGTATAGAATGTAACTGCTTGAAAATACCAAAATAGTCAAATTGTGCTAAATAGTTTTTATAGAAGTTATAGATATCTCAATATTGTGAAAATGACCATACTGCCAAAAATGATATATAAATTCAATGCAATTCCCATCAAAATTCCAATGATGTTCTTTACTGATAGAGAAAACAATTCATAAGGAAAAACAAATGACCTAAAATAGCCAAAGCAATTCTAGGCATAAAAAGCAATGCAGATGGTATCACAATACCAGACTTCAAACTCTACTACAGAACCATAATAACAAAAACAGTTTGGTATTGGCACAAAAATAGACCCGAAGATTAATGGAACAGATTAGAAGACCCAGAAATAAAACCATATATTTACAGTTATCTAATTATTTGACAAAGGAACCAAAGTTATATAGTGAAAGAAAAAAAAACACATAACCTCTTCAACAACTGGTGTTGGGAAAACTGAATAGCCATATCCAGAAAAAAACAAAAGTGGATCCCTGCTTGTACCCATGCATTAATATAAATTCAAAGACTTCAACATCAAACCCAAAACTCTGAAACTACTGCAAAAGAGTAGGAGAAATATTAAAACGTATAGGTATACATAGAAACTTCTTGAATAGAGTCACAGGAGCACAACACATAGGAGAGAGATTACGCAAGTGGGACTATACCAAAATAAGAAGTTTCTGCACAGATAAGGATATAGTTACTAAACTAGAAAGACAGCCAACAAATAAATGGGAAAAGATCTTTACCAGCAATACATCAGACAAAGGCCTAGTATCCAACATACACACAAGAAGCTCAAAAAACTAACTCCTCCCAAACTTAATAAACCAATCATTAAATGGGCAAGGGAGCTAAGGAGAGACTTCTCAGGAGAAGAGGTAAGAATGGCAAAGAAACAAATGAGAAAAATTTTGCTCATTATCCCTGGCCATAAAGGAAATACAAATCAAAACAACACTGAGAGTCCATCTTACCCCAGTTAGATTGGACAACATTTTTAAATCAAACAACAACAAATGCTGGTGGGGATGGGGCGGGGGGGAAGGAACTGCACTGCTGGTGGGAATGTAAACTAATACAATCACCCTGGAAAGCTCTCTGGAAATTCCTCAAAAAACTAAACATAGACTTTTCCTACAACCCAACCATACAACTCCTAGGCGTCTACCCTGAACATCATGAGCCAAGAATATAAGGACACCTGCACATCCATGTTCATTGCTGCACTATTCACAAGAGCCAAGATATGGAAACAGCCCAGATGCCCCACAATGGAATTTTAATGTCATTTGCAGGGAAATAGTTGAAACTAGAACAAATCATGTTAAATGAGATAAGCCAAGATCAGAGAGACAAACAGCACATGTTTTCTCTGATAAGCAGAAGTTAGATCTAAAACATACTGGGATATGACAAATTACACAGGATTCTAGATACTTATATACAGTGAGGATACTCTCAGGAGAGAATCACAAAGGTGCTATGCCTAATCACCTCTTCATATTTATATAAAATAATATACATACTGAAATGAATTCCTATAATATGGAAACAAATGGTTTTTTTCTTTTTCCTTCTTTTTTAGTTTTTGTAGGGAGCCAACAGCAAAATTCATCCTGACTTCTGGCTATACTCTCAAGGGCGTGCAAGGTCATGGCTTAGGGAGTCAACAACAAAGTTCAGCCTAACCTCTGGCTATGTTGTTATCTCAAGGACATGCAAGGACATGGTTTACTTGAAGGACAGTACTAATCCCGAGATGTTTTATTATGTCCACAAGAGTCTGTTTTATGTAAACCATTCAACCGTATCTTGTTTTACTGCCTGTTGTTATTTACCAATGTCAGGGCCTTCCTGTTTTCTTAAACCTTGGTTAATCCTATGCTATTCCCTAATTCCTAAACTGCATATAAGCTGGAAGAATAAAACATGGCTTCAGTCTTGAGTTACAATCTGAGGCTGCAAACCTCCCGTACCCCATCTTCACCTCTTGTCTTTTTTCTCTTGTCTTGTATTTTTCCTTTTCTTTAATCCTCACCCCCCTCATTCAGGATTCTTTTTTCACTGCCGGCTGGCTCCGGCAGTTTTTAGGTTTATTTTTTCTTTTTCTCCTGATCATTCTATCTTCTTTACCTTATATTTGGTATATTTATGTGTATATCTTCGGGAGGGAGGGGGGAGGACCTAGACCTTGAGAAAAGAGTGAAAAAGTGCAGCAATGGAGCTCACTGGACATTGATGAAAGTGAACTATACAACTCGTGGGTGGAGATAGGAGGGACTGGGAGAGAATGAGGGAACAGATGACACTGTATGAAAGGAAATGTACTCATTACCTGAGTCATGTAATTGTAACCCCTCTGTACATCACCTCTATAATAACAATCAGTAATGTTTTTTAAAAAAGAAGAGATTCCTACACATCCATAAAATAATATAGCAAAATAATTTTTCTTGTGATATTTAGCTGTCAGGACACAAATATCTAATTAAAATTAAAGAACTCTGTCATCTTAGAGCCTATGGAGGCCTGCTGGGAACAGGACTTCAAAGGTAAAAATGTCAGGAAGGCTGTGGTGCAAGGCCAATTTTGCTGGCTATAAGCAGTGTCTCAGGAACCATAGGGAGTACATGACTCTCCTTAAAATTGAAGGTGTTTATGCCCAAGGTGACTTCTACTTGGGCAAGAAATGTACAAAAGATACACAAAGCAAAAATCACAACAGTGACTCCTGAAGCCAGGCACTGGTGGCTCACACCTGTAATCCTAGCTCCTCCAGAGGCTGAGATCTGAGATCGCTGTTCAAAGCCAGCCAGGGCAAGAAAGTTGGTGAGGCTCTTATCTCCAATTAACCACCAGAAAACCAGAAGTGGAGCTGTGGCTCAAGTGGTAGAGCACTAGCCTTGAGCTGAAGAAGAGCTCAGGGACAGTGCCTAGGGCCCAGAGTTCAAGCCTCACAACCAACAAAAACAACAAAACAGTGACTCCTATGGCAAACCTAACAAAATCATCATAGTAATCTGAGGAAAGGTAACTTGTGCTCATGGAAACAGTGGGTTGGTTTGTGCCATTAAATTCCTGTTAAGGCCGCTGGACACAGAATTCATGTGATACTGTACCCCTCCATGATTTAAAGTAATGAAAATGAAATAAGGTAAATCTGTGTTCTTGTAGGAGGAGAAGGAGGGGAGAGAGGGAGGAAGAAGTGGAGGGGGAAAGGAAGGAGGAAGGAAGAGAAGAAGGAGACAAAAGGAGGAGGTGGAGAAGAAGCAGTAGCAGCAGCAGCAACAGCTGCTTAAATTTCCCTAAAACAACTTTATAACATCACAGAAGACATCACAGTCTACCAGGGCTATGATGAGAAATAAGTACCTAACTAAATAAATATAAATATATAACCTTCCATAAACTACAGAGGATGGGGTGGGGCACAGAAAAGAGAATGGATATTCTTGTTAAGCTGGGGGCCAGTGGCTCATGCCTATAATCCTAGATACTGAAGAGGCTGAAATATGAGGATTGGGTTCAAAGCTAGCCCAACCCAACAAATTCATGAGAAGTCTCCAATAAGCATCAGAAAAAGTCAGAAAGTGGAGGCATGGCTCACATGGTACAGTGCCAAATTTGAATGGATAAAGCCAAGTAAGAATATGAGGCTCTAAATTCAACTGCAGTACCAAAAGCCCCTCCAAAAACAGGTGTTTGTGTGTATATATGTGTTTGTGTGTACATATGTATATACACATATGCATATTTGTTAAATGTATTATCATTAATATCTATAAATTCTTCATAAATAATGTCTTTCCACAGAAGAGTCACAATCTTTTCATAAAAGGAGCAACTTAGGACCTCACTTGAAGATTTAAATGCAGCAAAAGGGGACTCAGAGGTGGATAGTCAGTAATGAGAAGGAAGAGAGGATGTGGAGATGTTAAGGTCTTTTTGACAGCCTTATCTGGCCTTAAACCCAGCAAAGTGAGGCATACCTAACACAGGGACCTCCAACTCCAAGCTTACCTGTGCATATTCTCTTTCAATAGCAGCCTTCTTCTGACTGAATGTCCTAAAAATACAAACAAAAATAATTACCGAAAGTACATTTTAACAGTTTCATGTAAATTTATCCACACACACTTGAATACTACTTAGGAGCAAAGATATGAAGATTTTATTTCTCTATGCACTTAGGAATACTGCATAGTCTCCACAGTTAGGCAAACTAAGTTCAAAGCTAAATTCTAACACTGCCAGTATAATCTCCAAAAAGCTATTTAATTCCCATGTGCTTCTGTGTCCGCCTCAGTAAAATGGAGATAACAATACTGACCTCAGAGGAATATTGTAAAATTTAGCTACTTTAAACATATGAAGTGCTCAAAAGTATCTAGAACACAATAAACCCCCTATAAATGTAAATTACTGTTATAAGATAGTTATTATATAATATGTGCTAAAATGTTTAATGAATTTAAGATTCCAGGGAGAGAAAGAAAGCAAAGTGAGAAACTGTGATCAAGTTGGGCACCAGTCTCATTGCCTATAATCCTCAGAAACGTAGATATGAGGATCATGATTCAACACCAGCCCAGACAGGAAGGTCTATGAGACTTCCTATCTCCAATTAACCAGCAAAAAGCCAAAAGGGGAGCTATAGCTCAAGTGCTAAAATACAAGCTTTGAGTGAAAAGGCTAAGGGACAGAGCCCAAGCCCTGAATTCAAGCCCCAGTAACCTGACAGAAACAAAAACAAACAACAAAAAATGGTTATCAACTTAATGTGAAAAATCATTTCCTTTCATCCAATTTTTACAAGTTATACTTTCAAAACACATATTATTTCATAAATTCTGGGGTTTGTACTTCACACACATTAATAATAGTTATATGGTTAGAAATGTGGCTTAGTGGTAGAGTGCTTGCCTAGCATACACGAAGCCATGGATTTGATTCCTCAGCACCACATAAAGAGAAAAAGCCAGAAGTGACACTGTGGCTCAAGTGGTAGAGTGCTCAGGCCCTGAGTTCAAGCCCTAGGACTGGCTAAAATAAATAACAATATTTATAGCTGGGCACAGTGGCATATTCCTCTAGTCTCAAAAACTAGAGAGGTTGGGGCTGGGGATATGGCCTAGTGGCAAGAGTGCCTGCCTCATATACATGAGGCCCTGGGCTGGATTCCCCAGCACCACATATACAGAAAATGGCCAGAAGTGGCGCTGTGGCTCAAGTGGCAGAGTGCTAGCCTTGAGCAAAAAAAGAAGCCATGGACAGTGCTCAGGCCCTGAGTCCAAGCCCCAGGACTGGCCAAAAAAAAAAAAAAAAAAAAAAAAAAAAAAAAAAACTGTCTATATAACCCAATCTGGAACCCTAAAGTCAACTGGAGGTATACAACTTCCAGGGGTAAGTTTGGATGACAAGGGGGAATTAATTTCATCTACTTTCAACCCTTGTCATAGTAAGAGCCACAACTCTCCAACTCTAAGTCTTTGGCAGACACCCATAAATGTGTTCTTGGAGCAGTTGACAAACATCTACTAGAGCCAAGATGGGCAACAAGGATTCCATCCTTAAAATATTGAGGATCTGTAGTCTGATCACAGATTGCTACTCCTGATCAGAGGAGAACAAAGAAGAACAACCATTGTTGTTGCATCTTCTTCACATGGATGCAAATCTCTCTTCCTTTGGCTGATTTAACTTGCTAGAACTTCCCCATTGATTTTTTTTCTTTTTTCCCATTTATTAGCCAGATACTGAGTGATAATACATTAAGAAGCCACTTCATGTATAGAAGAAATCAGAAAATCACAGTGTATGTTCAGGGAAAGGTGCATATTCAGAAAAAAAAAACTGAGACAAACTCATGTTAGCTGTTCAGAATAACCCTCAGCATAGACATCAGTCAATACAGACAACTGACAACAAACTCTCATCTATAGTAACCACATTATTACATTCAAATGTCAAGTTTCGTGGGCCTAATGGTAAAGTGCTCGCCTCGTATATATGAAGCCCTGGGTTCGATTCCTCAGCACCACATACATAGAAAAAGCCAGAAGTGGTGCTGTGGCAAAAAGAAGCCAGGAGCAGTGCTCAGGCTCTGAATTCAAGCCCCAGGACTAGCAAAAAAAAAAAAAAATCCTACAAAGACACAGAGAAGTAAAGCCCATGAAAGGGAAAAATAAAATTATCTCAAAAAGCTAAAAAGGGCTATGGACACAGCTCAGTAATAAAATTCTTGCCTAGCATGCTTGAGCCCCTAGCCTCAATCCCCAGGTAAAGAAAAAAAAAGTGAGCAGATAAGACTCAACATTAACAAGGAAGGAATTCTAGTATATGCTACAACATGAAGAATGTTAGTGAAATGAACAGTCTTAATATATAATTCCGGTTATATGAGCTACTTAATATAGTCAAAATCATATTGAAAGAAAGTAGAATGGTGGTTGCCAGTGGATGGAGAAGCAGGAAATAGAGAATTATTCTTTAGTGAGTAGAGAATCTCTAAGTTCTGTCTATCCAGGCTGGCTTCAAACTACAATCCTCAGATCTCAGCCTCCTGAGTAGCTATGATTACAGGTATGAGCCACCAGCATCCAGCTTTGCTTTTATTTGCAGTGCTAGATATCAAGCCTGGGCCTCACGCATACTAGGTAAGTGCTTTAAGCAGTGAATTACCCTCGTCATTTATATCTATAAGAAGAAAATAATTTTCAATCCAAACACTGAGTAAAGAAAATATAAATTCAGTATTAGGGATAAAAATAAATATGTACAGTAAGAATGTAGCTCAAGTGGTAGAATACTTGCCTAGCGGGCTGGGAATATGGCCTAGCGGCAAGAGTGCTTGCCTCCTACACATGAAGCTCTCGGTTCGATTCCTCAGCACCACATATATGGAAAATGGCCAGAAGGGGCGCTGTGGCTCAGGTGGCAGAGTGCTAGCCTTGAGCGGGAAGAAGCCAGGGATGGTGCTCAGGCCCTGAGTCCAAGGCCCAGGACTGGCCAAAAAAAAAAAAAAAAGAATACTTGCCTAGCGTGCATGATGCTATAAATTCAATTCATAGTACTATTAAATAAACAAATAATATTTGTACAAAAATTAAATCATTAATAAAAACCCGTTTCTAAGTAATTTTAAAACCAATTTGATCAAGCCATTCTCCTGCTTACCTCTTATGAAATGACTCATGACCTTCAGAATAAAATCTAGCTTCCTTTTCATGGCATAAGAAACTATTAAAACCTGACTCAAGAGTATCGTCATCTCTACAAACTCTGCATTTCATACTTCCAATCCCAGATAAATTTCTTAATAGGACCGTTATGTTCATGCTTTCATATTACAGCAAATGTAAGTCTTGTCAGCTTAGAATTTCCTTCCCAATTATTTGGCCTATGTCTTCCTCATCCTTCAAAACTTAGCTTAAAGGATTATCTCATCTGAGAAGTGTTCTGAATTCCATTTGTGATTTAGCTACCTGCCATCCTCTCCTAGCTCTTCCAGTGTAAGTCCAAATATTATAATTGTAAACTGACTACGGACCTCTCCAAGAGCAACAAGTGTATTTGTAATTCTGCATAGTGTATGTGCACTGTAGAAGTTCAATAAATGTTTCCTGAACTAATGAATGAAAAACACCTACAGAATCAAATTTTCAATTCTTCGTAAGTTTGGATTAAATAGCTCCATAGGTTAAGGTTCTTGAGACAAGTTTCTTAACTTTGAGCATAAATTGAATCTGTTAATGCAACCATTTCATACATATACGCCTTTTAAAAAAAACTAAGAATATAGGAGTGTGCAATAAACAATTAACCTTGTTCAAAGAGAAGTTTGAACTTTGGCTTTGGGAAGGTAATCATTAAGACCTTGGAATATCCTGCTAGATAAGAGAGTGTTTTTGTTTACCTGGAGCCCTTGGGCCACATCAAATAGCCTATGCTAACAATGTGATATACTGGGGAATAAGGTCTGCAACGTGAGCAGTCAATCATGTCTAAAGTGAGTAAATCTCAGTAAAACTCTGCATACTGAGGTTCAGGGAAGCTTTACTAATTGGCAGTACTTTTTACATATGTTACTGTTTATTATTAACTTTGCACAAACATTCCTACACAAATGGGAAGAAAAGCACTATCTGTACAACCCTACTGGGAGTAACAGCTGGTTAACTGGAGATGGGGTTTTTACAGACTTTTCTTCCCAGGTTGACTTTGGACTGAAATCCTCAGATCTCTGTCTCCAGAGTATCTACAACTATAGGCATGAGCCACCTGTCTTTGGCTACTGGTATTTCAAAACATGTCTCTATCCTACCATAGCAAATGCAATACTAGGTATTTATCAAGAAAAGTGAAAACATATAAAACATTTCTTTCTCGGGGCTGGGAATATGGCCTAGGGGTAAAGTGCTTGCCTCTTATACATGAAGCCCTGGGTTCAATTCCTCAGCACCACATATATAGAAGAAAGCACTGTGGCTCAAGAGGTAGAGTGCTAGGCTTAAGCAAAAGAGCTTAGAGACAGCACCAAAGCTCTGAGTTCAAGCCCCAGGACACATAAAAGAAAGAGGGAGGGGGAGAAGGAAGGAAATTTAAAAAAGAAAGCAAGGAAGAGGGGGAGGGGGAGGGGGAGGGGAGGGGGAGGGGGAGGGGAGGGAGAGGGGGAGGGAGAGGGGGAGGGGGAGGGAGAGGGAGAGGGAGAGGGAGAGGGAGAGGGAGAGGGAGAGGGAGAGGGAGAGGGAGAGGGAGAGGGAGAGGGAGAGGGAGAGGGAGAGGGAGAGGGAGAGGGAGAGGGAGAGGGAGAGGGAGAGGGAGAGGGAGAGGGAGAGGGAGAGGGAGAGGGAGAGACAATCATTGATGGCTCACACCTGTAATCCTACTCAGGAGGCTGAGATCTGATCACAGTTAAAGGTAGCCTGGGCAGAAAAGCGAGATTTGTTTCTCCAATTAACCACCAAAAAATACAAAGTAGAACTGTGGCTTAAAGTGATAGAATGTTAGCCTTGAGCAGAAAGGCTAAGGGATAGTGCCCAGAGTTTGAGTTCAACGCCCCCCCTCGCCCCCACTGACAAAAAAGGGGGGAGGGGAGAGGGGAGGGCAAACAGTCCAGATGTCCATCAATGAGGGAAGTCTTTTTCCTGAGCAACAGGTCTTGACAGTGAGCTTAAATCATTTGATGAACCACACTGTAAATAGATGTTATCATCTAGGCTTTGTTGTTCCCTTGTAGAGAACAGATTTAGGGTATTCTTAAATGCTGTAGCATTTTCAGAAAGGTAAGTAGTAGCTTCAACGTCAAGCCACCATCTGCACTATTCTCTAACAAGATTGTACCTGTCCTTTGAAGTTTTGAAGCCACATACAGACATTTTCTCTCTAGCTATCAGTGTTTCTTCTAATATAAGGCCGCTGTGTCTACATCAAAGATTTGTTTCATAGATCCATCTCTGGGAAACTCCTGCAGCTTCTACATGGGCATTTGCTATTTCCCCTAGTGTTTTCATGCTGTAGAGATGGCTTCTTCCCTTAAACCTAATGAACCAACCTCTGCAAACTTCAAAAGTTCCCTGAGCTGTTTCTGCTCCTCTTAGCTTTTACAAACTGCAGTTAGGACCTTGCTCTGTTAGGCTCTGGCTTAGGCTCTGGCTTAAGGGAATGTTGCAGCTGGCCTGATACAAGCAGACAGCAAAAACTCTTTCCCCACATCACCAAAAAGGCCAGTGTGAGTGTGTGAGTGTGTGTGTGTGTCTGTGTTAAACATTTGTTTGTCCCCTGAAATAGAATTTTTTTTGCCAGTCCTGGGGCTTGAACTCAGAGCCCGAGCACTGTCCCTGGCTTTTTTTTGCTCAAAGCTAGCACTCTACCACTTGAACCACAGCGCCACTTCTGGCTTTTTTCTATATATGTGGTGCTGAAGAATCGAACCCAGGGCTTCATGTATATGAGGCAAGCACTCTGCCACTAGGCCATATTCCCTGCCCTCTTCCTCACTATTCTTAATCATTTCTAACTTTCCATTAAAGTTAAACATGTGTACTGCCTGTCACTTAAAGACCAAAAGGCCATTCTGCCTGAAGGTACAGGAGAGCAAGAGCTAGAAAGACAGGGCAGGAAAGGGCATCAGCTCGTGGGAGAGCAGTCAAAACACACATTGGTTTGTCATTTTATGTGACTGTGGTTTATGGCACCACAAAACAATTATAAAACTAACAAAGATCATAGTAACAAAAAGCAACACAGTCAAAATAATAATGGAAAAGTTTTAAATATTTCAAGAATTACTAAAATGTGACCCCAAGACACAAAGTGAGCACAAGCTGTTGGAAAATATCACCAACAGACTTGCTCAAAACAAGGTGTTGCCAAACACCAGTGGCTCATGTCTGAATCCCCACTACTCAGGAAGCTAAGATCCGAGGATCACAGTTCAAAGTCAGCACAGAGAGTAACACCCATGAGAATTTTACCTCCAATTAACCACCCAGAGTCAGAGGTGGACCTGTGGCTCAAATGGTAGAGTACTAGGCTTGGAACACAAAAGCAATAAAGAATAAGCATGCATGAAAACATGATGATCTCCAATGAAACTGGGAAGCAAATGACACATAAATGGAAAATAAGTGAAAAAGAGACAACCTGGAGATGGAAGGAAAGGATAAGACACAAGACTCCAAAACTCCAATGTAAGTACATTCCTTCACACTCATTTCCTGGGGTATAAAACTTAAAAGTCAGCACTTGGAACAACAAAACAGAGAACATGGGCTCGCAGAGGAAGCATTCCTGTTCATAATTTGAAGAAGTGGAAGAGATAGAACTAAATTAGGAATCACACAAACAAGCCACATTGGCAAAACCGGCTGCTGGTGTGGCAGATTTTGAGAGCATGCACTGAGCAGTCCTGGCAGCAGCCCCACTCCAGATTGGCTGAAAAGAAATTGAATTTTTAAAAATTCATAAATGCAAACCTGCTCATAAAGGAAATTATTAGAAATTTGGAAGATAGTATCCACCCTAAGCTATCAGCTTGATATCCTTAAAAGCACTAAAGGAAAGAAACAAAATTCCCCATTCTAAAATTAATCCAAATGGAGGAAAGAACAATACATACACAAACAGAATGGGGGCGGGGAGGGGGGTAGACTGACCTCAGGGCTTAGGTGCTGTCCCTGAACTTTTTTTGTTCAAACCTAGTGCTATACCACTTAAGTGTCTCATCTCCACTTGTAGCTTTTTTTCCCCTGGTCCTAGGGCTTGAACTCAGGGCCTGGGCACTGTCCTTGAGCCTCTTTGTGCTCAAGGCTAACATCCTACCACTTGAGCCACAACAGTGCCACCGCCAGCTTTTTCTGTGATTGTTGATAAGAGACTCACAGACTTTCCTGCTCAGGCTGGCTTCAAACTGCAACCCTCAGATCTTAGCCTCCTGAGAAGCTAGGATTACAGGCATAAACCACTGGTTCCGGGTGTGACCAAATGTTTCAATTTTTTTTTTTTTACTTATTTTTGTGAAATGGTGAAGTAAGTACTATTTTCAAATAGAATTACAGAATGTTAAATAATAAGATAATAGCAAAATGTATCTTTGCCTTCCTTCTGTCCATGGGAAACTTCAGTCCTTTACCACTATGATGGTATTTATGGGGTTCTCATATGCATCCTTTAACATGTTGAGGAATTAGGTTTGGTTTTGTTTTATATGGGTCTTGCTATGAAGCCCAGGCTTATCTGTACCTCAGTATGTAGCCCAGACAGGCCTCAAACCCCTGCCTCAGCCTCATGTACCACACCATTATCAGGGTAATGATGGCCTCACAGAACATGTCAGAAATTATTTTTCTTCCTCTTTTATTTTTTAGAAGAGCTTGCGTGAGACTGGTGTTAATTCTTCTTTAACTATAGAGTCGAATACACCATTGAAGGCAATTAGTTTTTTGGGTTTTTTATGGGGAGGAGTTATTAAGATTGAACTCAGGGCCTTGAACTTGCAAGGCAGGTACTGTACAACTTAAACCTTGCCTCCAGCTCCATTTAACTTTATCTTAGAGGTAGGATATGGCTTTATGCCCAGACTAGCCTGAGTTACAATTCTCCTACTTGTGTTTCTGTGTCGCTGAGGATGACAGACACACACCACTATACCCAGCCATTATACATCTCCTATAGCTGAGATAACTGGCCAACACTACATCTAGCCATTGATTGAGAGGCAGTCACAAAACTCCTATGCCCAGGTTGGCATTTAACCAAGATGCTCCATCTCTGCCTCTAGAAACTAGAAATAAAGGATTAGGCAATCATACTATCTAGTCTTAAAACTTTGTCAGCCAGGCACCAGTGGCTCAAGCCTGTAATTCTGGCTACTCAGAAGGCTGGGATGTAAGAATCATTGTTCAAAGTCAGCTCAAGCAGGAAAGCTCATGAGACTCTTATCTCCAATTAACTAACAAAAAAGCTGGAAGTGAATCTCTTGCTCAAGTGACATAGAATGCTAGCTTTGAGCAAAGAAGCTTAGGGGCAGCACTCAGGCCCTGAGTTCAAGCTCCAGAACTGGCACAAAAACAAACAAAACCTTTTCTTTATTGGGAGGTTTTATGCATACTGACTCCATTTCTATACTTTTTATAAGTCTTTGAGAATTTCTTCTGTTTCAATCTATGTGTTTCTAGGAATTTTTCCATTTCATCCAAATTATCTAACCTATTGGAGAACAGTGTCCTCAATATTCTCTTATAATCCTTTTCAGTCCTATCAGGAAGAAGTATTCCCCTTGTATTGTCCAATATTAGTTACTTATATCTTCTTACTTTTGCTCAGTGTAACTAAGTGTTGTCAATTTGCAGATCCTTTCAAAGAACCAATTTTGGTGTCATTGATTTTCTTCATTGGTTCTATTTCATTTATTTCTGATCCAATCTTTATTATTGTCTTCTTTCTGCTGGCTTTGGGTTTAGTTTGCTTTTTCCAGTTCTTAATGTATAAAGTTATTGAACTAAGATCTTCCTTCTTTCCTAACACAGTCATTTGCAGCTATAAATTCCACCCCCTACCTCCAACCCACCCTGCAATACCAGCTTCACAGGATACCATAAGTTCTAGAATATGGTATTTTTAATTCCATTTGTTTCTAGATATTCTGTAAATTCCCTAGTGATTTTTTTCTTTGACCCAATAGTTGATTATGAATGTATTGTTTAATTTTACACATTTGCAAATTTTCCTAATATCCTTCAATTAATTGATTTCTAGCCTCATTCCATTGTGGACAGGAAAGACACTCTGCATAATTTTGATCTTCATAAATTCATTGATACTTGTTTGTGGCCAAAACATATGGTCTATCCTGAAGAATATGCTAAGTATACTTGAGAAGATACCTATTCTGCTTTGTTATCAACAGAGTATTCTATATACATCTGTTCCCTTAAGGCAGCTTGTTATACTATTCAGTGAAATAGAACTGATAGTCCCCAAAAAATCCATCCAACATCCGCAACCAATCATTCTAGGCAATGGTGCCAAGTTTAGGACAGGATAGGAGCTCCAACAAATAATGCTGGGACAAGAATTCTATATGTAAAAGAATAAAACTGGAAATCTGTTTCATTCCAACTCTTAAAGAAAAAGCATAGGTATAAATCTTTTGACCTTGAGTTTGCCAACTGACTCTTAAATGGGACACCAAAAGCATATTAACAAAGAAAAACAGCTTAATTGGAATTAGTCTACATTTTAAATTCTTATATATAAAAAAATAGTACCAAGAATGATCATATTCATAACTATAAGAGAATGGGACAGATATTTGCAAATACTTTATCTGATAAGGATCTATTACCTAAAAATTTTAAAGAACTGTATCTCAATAAAAAAAAGAAAAGAAGGGCTGAGAATATGGCCTAGTGGTGGAGTGCCTGTCTCCCATACATGAAGCCCTGGGTTTGATTCCTTAACATCACATACCTAGAAAAAGCCAGAAGTGGCGCTGTACCTCACATGGTAGCCTTGAACAAAAATAAGCCAGGAATAGTGCCCAGGTGCTGAGTTCAAGCTCCAGGACTGGCAAAAAAGGAGAAAAAAAGAAATGACAAGACGAGCCAATTTAGAAATTGGCAAAGAGTGCTGGGGGTTATAGCTTAACAGGACAGCACATTTGTTTAGCATGTGCAAGGCCCTGGGTTTGATCTCAGAGAAGATATATAAATGGTCAATGGATGCATGAACAGATATTTAACATATTAGTCAATAGGGAACACAATAAGATGTCATTTAACACTCACTAGAATAGCAATTTTAAAAAATAATTAGGCTTTGGGATATAGCTCAAAGGTAAAATGTTTGCCTAATGTGTTCAAGATCCTTGGCCTGATCATTAGCATTGCATATAATAAGAATAGTAATAAGACAAGGAAGAAGAGGGAGAAGGAAAGAAGAGAAATAGGAAGAAGAGGATATGGTATAGTAATATATGATATGATACAATAATTCCCTATCTAGGTAGAGAGTCAACAGATCTAGCAGCAAGTGTTTAGAGCAAAAATTTATACACAAATGTTTATACTACCACTACTCATAGCAGCCAAAAAAGTAGAAATAACCAAACCATCAACAGATCAGGGAACAAAAAGTGGTATATAATGTTCCGCCATAAAAATAATCAACCTTGGGCTGGGAATATGGCCTAGTGGCAAGAGTGCTTGCCTCCTACACATGAAGCTCTCGGTTCGATTCCCCAGCACCACATATATGGAAAACGGCCAGAAGGGGCACTGTGGCTCAGGTGGCAGAGTGCTAGCCTTGAGCAGGAAGAAGCCAGGGATGGTGCTCAGGCCCTGACTCCAAGGCCCAGGACTGGCCAAAAATAAAAAAATAAAATAAAAAATCAACCTTAGCTAAGTTTAGTAGCACATGTCTATAACCTTAATAGTATAAGCACTCAAAAGACTGAGACAGGAAGATCAATTTGAAGCAATTTATAGCCAGCTTAGATAACATACCAAGATTCCATTCAAAAAACAAAGTTCTTAGGATGCTAGGAAAAGGTAACTTTCTCAACCTGATTATAAATATCTATGAAAAAATACAGCTACAAATGCAATGGTGGAAAGCTCAATGTCCTTACTTAGGGCCAAATAGAAAGCTAGTAGGAAAAAGCAAAGATGTCCACTCTCACCACTTCCATTCACTGTTGTATTAGAGAACCTAGACAGTGCCAAAAGAAGAAAAAGTAATGAAACATAGAAGGAAAAAAGTAAACTACATTTTCAGATGGCATGCTCATACAGAGGAAAAATGTTGAATCTATTTTAAAAATTACTAAAACTACTAAATGAATTTGACAAGATCACAGGATATGAGCTAATATTTTTGTTGAGAATATGAACTTTCTTCATTTTAAAATTGTATTTGTACTGCATTTTTGTTATTATAAAAGTGATGTACAGAAGGATTACAGTTACATGAGTTAGATAATGAGGACATTTCTTTTTGGACAATGTTACCCCTTCCCTTGCTCTCTCCCAGGTTTCCCCTCCCTTCTTCACCCACAAGTTGTATAGTTCATTTTCAAAATGAACTGGTGAGTACCACTGTAGACTAATATTTTTAATAGCCCTTCCATACCCAGCAATGAGCAATTACAAAAATATCTTTTAGCTGAACACTGGTGACTCAAGACTATACTCCTAGCTACTCAGGAAGCCAAGATATAAGTATCTTGGTTCAAAACCAACCCAGGCTGGAGACATGGCTCAAATAGTAGAGCACCAGCTAAACAAGTATGTAGCCTTGGGTTCAAAACCTCAGTGCCAGCAAACAAGAAATGAAAGAAACTCTAATATTGGAAGAAAAAAGAAGCCCGAGTCATAAATAACAAAGTAGAATAATAGTTACCCACAACTAGAGCATCAAAGACACTTTAGGAAGATGAAATATCCATTAAATCCAGTGTGGTAGTGATTACTCAATTACAGGACATACAACTACTAAAACATATCAAACTATACACATCTAAAATGGATGAAATTTTATGTATGTAAATTATATCCCAAGATCAGGAAAAAATAAAACACAACAAAAGTGGTAAATACCAAAATAACAAGTACTATCCCTTTTTTAAGTGTCATTAATTCAAAACCTGAAAGACACTGAAATTTTTAAAAAATGAAAGTTTATCATTTCTGAAAACTTGCTTCTATTTTTGTATGATTTGATTACGCTTAGTTTAGACTTAGTTTAGGTTTTATCACTTGCAGAAATCATTACCTGAATTCTATTCTTGACCAAGCCCAATCTTTTCCACACTCAAAGCATGTATCTCTCAATACTAATTATATTACATATATATGTGTGTACGTACACACATACATACACACACACCTTTCTAACTCCAAAGATTAAGCTGTATACTGGCACATAGAAACTCAAATTAAACTGAAATATATCTATATAAAACCAACATATGAAGTATGTGTAGTACTATTCTCACCAAATGAAGAAAAATATAGTCTTCAAGAAAAAATTTTCTAAAAATTTAAAAAGAAAAAGAACTAACACCAGCATTCTATCACTTTATGTTTATAAAAATTTTAGATATTTATTAAATTTAATTATAACAAGTTACATTAACTGGACACGCTATTCTAACAGCCTTGCCAAGAAACAAATCTTCCTCCAGAGAAGGCTTGTAACAGTCTTTAAATTTTTTAAAAGCACTTCTGTATCCTTTACTTTTGCAAGGTCTTGAAACAAGATGCCTATAGTCCTAGTAAATAACACTACTGCAAATGCTAAGACAAAAAATACAAAGAAATGTTTGTGTTATTAGACCCTTTAAACACCTCTCAAGGACCTGACAGTCACACTTGCCCAATGGGCACAGAACTCATGTAAAATGCAGGCTGTATTATAGTTAGTAGTGGCTATCAGTGTAATTCCAGCTCTGCTCACTTGGCCTCAAACTTGCTTTAGTGAGAAACAATACATACATGTTAGACCTGGTCCACTAAATAACACACAAGGAATTATCTCTTTACTCTGTTTCTCAAAAAAAGAAAAAAAAGTACAAATGTTACTCATCTAAAGCAAGGCAGTAAGAGAATCCAGTTATGAAATTATAATTTACACAATATTGTTTCATAGATTCAAACAGAAAACATTTATTTAGAAGCAGTTTAGCAAAGGGCTCAGAGAGCCTGTCATGTAAAAACAGTATAATCCCCTGTCAGTAAAACGTTTTGCTTTTATCTGATAAGGTAATTTGCCCAAACATCATTTCATACTTCTAGAACTGACTTGGTGATTATATAGCAAAAGGACAGGGGTATGGCTCTAGTGGGACTCCTCTCCCTAAAAAGTACCTCTTTTAAAGAACAGTAAGAAAACATTCAAATTGAAAAGTAGTCTAAGGAAAGAACAACTGTCAAAAAACATAATAAAACAGTAAAACACATAAAATCCAAACTTGTAAAACCCAAAATTATAATTAAGCAATGAAAATATTTTTCCTACTATATAATGGGTATTATCATTATTCTGATATTATGACCATATTAGATTCATACTGTGATAATACTGTTTTAATACCAGACTAATGATAATACTGAGCAGCTCTAAACAAAACATCTAAAATACCAAATACTTCAGGATCCAAAACTTTTGAGTATGGACACAACACCACACATAGGAAATTCTACATCTGACTTCATGTGATCTGTCATCAAACCTCAGAGGCACTAAAAATATTGTGTAAAATTACCTTCAGGCTACATATATGAAATATGAATTAATTTCTTGCTTAGACTCAGATCACATTCCCAAGATATCTCATCATGCATAAGCAAATATTCCCAAACTCTGTGAAGTGTTACCCAATTGGTAGAGCAGATTCCTGGCAAGTGACAAGGGCAAGACCCTGAGTTCAATCTCTCTCTCTGCCTCCCCCCGCTTCTCACAAACACACACTCATTTGACAAATAGTCCAAAATCTGAAAAAAAAAAAAAAATCCAAAACCCTTCTGGTCCGAAGAATTTCAGATAACATATACTGGATCTGTACATGTTGTTTTCAAGTCTAGAACAACAGAACTGTAGAGATACATACACAGTCATGAAAACAATTAGGCCACAAGACTAAACAGCCAGCCCAGCACCTGTGGCTCACATCTGTAATCCTAGCTACTCAGGAGGCTGAGATCTGAAGATCACAGTTCAAAGCCAGCCTGGGTAGACTATATGAGACTCTTAACTCCCATCAGCCACCAAAAAGACAGGAGTGGACTTGTGGCTCAAGTGGTAGAGTGCTAACCTTGAACAAAAGAAGCTCAGGAATGGCATTCAGGCCTTGAGTTCAAGCCCCAGGGCCAGCACCAAAAAAAAAAAAAAAAGAATAAACAGAAAATTAACGATATATAAATCTGACCCTTCAATTCTGGGACACAGCCCAATGGGAGAGCACTTGCCAAACATATATGAGGCCCTGGGTTGGATCCTCAGCATAATTTTTTTTTATTTTTTATTTTTTTGGCCAGTCATGGGGCCTGAACTCAAGGCCTGAGCACTGTCCCTGGCTTCTTTTTGTTCAACGCTAGCACTCTACCTCTTGAACCACAGTGCCACTTCTGGCCTTTTCTATATAAATGGTGCTAAGGAATTGAATCCAGGGCTTCGTGCATGCTAGACACTCTACCACTAAGCCACATTCCCAGCCCAATGAATTTTTAAAACTCTTGAGGCTGGACAGGAATCTAACTACACATTTGTTTATCTAAAGATAAAGGAGAAAATGAAGCATAATGCATAGAGATTTTTTTCCCCCAAACTCTGAGCAACAGCCAGCTGGAAACCAATCATTTTTTTAAAGTTTGCAATTAAAGTATTCTTAATACTTATACATATAGAAATAAACTTTAGAGGCTGGGGATATGGCCTAGTGGCAAGAGTGCTCAAGCAGCCTGCTATATATGAAGCCCTGGGTTCAATTCCCCAGCACCACATATATAGAAAACAGCCAGAAGTGGCACTGTGGCTCAAGTGGCAGAGTGCTAGCCTTGAGCAAAAAGAAGCCAGGGACAAAGCTTGGGCCCTGAGTTCAAGCCCCAGGACTGGCAAAAAAAAAAAAAAAAGAAACTTTAAAGTCTATTAGTAATGAAAATAACTTCACTAAAAGCTAAGTAAAAGCAAAATTGATGGCAAAAAATAACATGCTAAGCAAATATGTAATAAAACAATCAATATTACTAAATCATTTAATTGGTAATATTCACATAGTTAAAAATTCAAAACAGGGCTGAGAATGTAGCTTATTGGTAGAGTGCTTGCCTCCCATACATGAAACACTGGGCTCGATTCCTCAGCACTACATAAACAGAAAAAGCCGGGAGTGGTGCCATGGCTCAAGTGGTAGAGTGCTAGCCTTGAGCAAAAAGAAGCCAGGGACAGTGCTCAGGCCCTGAGTCCACGCCCCAGGACTAGCAAAAAAAAAAATTCAAAACATACAAAAAGATACAATGAAAGTCTACTCTAGGGGCTGGGGATATGGCCTAGTGGCAAGAGTGCTTGCCTCATATACATGAGGTCCTGGGTTCAATTCCCCAGCACCACATATACAGAAAATGGCCAGAAGGGGCACTGTGGCTCAAGTGGCAGAGTGCTAGCCTTGAGCAAAAAGAAGCTAAGGACAGTGCTCAGGCCCTGAGTTCAAGCCCCAGGACTGGCCAAAAAAAAAAAAAGAAAGTCTACTCTAGCCACTTTCCTCTGGCCACCAATGGCAGGAAAACAAATATGAATAAAATACAACACAGACATGTATACTCCAATAATTTCCTTGGGCCTATGGACACTTTAACACTTTGCATAACACCAAATACAACATTTTCTTTTTAATTGATATTATTTCAAAGTGGACAAATCAGAAAACATCCGGAAGCCAAGAGATTCCTACATGAATGCCAAGAAGGAGATCAAATAGAGGGTTAAAATAAAGCAAGCCAAAGAATGCTGTGAGGTTATAATAAAATAGAAATACCAGTTATGAGTCTACAAGCTAGTCCTGACCAACACATAACAAAGTCTGCAGCAACAGAACAAAGGGAAGATATACAAATTTCTACAATTAGTTCCTAAATTAGTCACTGTAAACATCATAAAACCAACTTATAAAACAAACTCCTAAAGACTGACACTAACAGCACAGAATGGCTTCTATGGAACTTAACATCTATTTCACATATTTACAAAGAAAAATAACAATTTGTCATTACAGGCCCCCTCAAATAATAGGCTTCACACTTCATACTTCAAGACTAGCTTGCCTTAATTAGTAAGGGCAAATGACTCAGCCCGGGACAGTTGTAGCCCTCATTTGTCCTTTCCTGCTTTCAATTCAGCCATTTCACTAGTGCTTTCAAAATAAAATTGCCTGCAGGGACTTTCAACCACCACTTCTCCAAATTATCAAATGCCCAAAAGTACCAAGATCTCTAACTCTAACCATTCCTTTAAAGGATATCCTAAGAGGCCACTGGCCTATTGGCCACTCTACCTATGGCAAATACAAAACAAAACAAAAAAACACCTCCTAATGTAAGATACTGAATTCAAAAGGAGTTGGAAGAAGGGGATACAAATTGCTTATATGGAGCCCCTAATTCATAATCAGCTTGGGACATTTGAAATTTTAACAATGTCCTTCATATTTGAACTCACTGTCCTTCATATTTTAATAATAGCGTAAATGCTTGTGAAAATAACCACTATAGTAAGACAACATTTCCATGTACCAAACAGTTTCCCAGTGGGCCCCATCTCCACACTTCTCTACTTATCTAATTTTTGTTGTGGTTTTTTTGGTGTGGCCCTGGAGCTTGAATTAGTAGCCTGCGCACTCTAGCTGAGCTTTATTTGCTCAAGGCTAGTGCTCTAGAACTTGAGCCACAGGTCCATTTCCAGCTTTTTTGGTACTTAAAGATAAGAGTCTCAACTTTTTTGCATGGGGTGGCTTGAACTGAGATCTTAGGATCTCAGCTTCTTGCGTAGCTAGCACTACAAGCATGAGTCACTGGTGCCAGGCTACTTATCTTAATATACTTTTATACATTAGAGCTTATATTTCTGGAAATAGGGTTATGGAATAATTTCCCACTGAAGTGTTCTACTTTACAGATGTATTATATGTTTTTCTCTGCAGTGTTTTTGTTTTAGTGTAAAATTTAAGAGGTACTAATAGGGAAAAGCATGGAACTCACAGAGGTATCTATATTGTTTTGTTGTTAAATATTTTTTTGGTCCTAAAATATTTTAATACTACTATGATAACCAATAGGAGTAAATTGGAAATGGAGTCCTGTGACAAATCAGGCAAAACAATTACATAGCAAAGGTCACATTACTACCACCATAACTTCATTTCTTAGCAAAGATCAACTTCCAAGTGGCTGGGGATATGATATGCCTAGTGGCAAAAATGCTTGCCTTGTATACATGAAGCCCTGGATTCAATCCCCCAGTACCACATGTACAGAAAACAGCCAGAAGTGGCGCTGTAGTTCAAGTGGCAGAGTGCTAGCCTTGAGCAAAAAGAAGCCAGGGAGGTACTCAGGCCCTGAGTCCAAGACGAAGGACTGGCAAAAAAAAAAAAAAAAAAGATCAACTTCCAAGAAGATAATCACATTCTCAGTCTCCTTTACATAAGGCATGCATTGTATATGAAACAAGGTTGACCAATAGAACTATCAAGTTAACTCTATTAAGACTGACCATTTTTACCATTTAAAAAAAAAAAAGACTGACCAAAACTATCTTCCCTAATAGAAAGAAAGAAGGATAATAGCTATACAGGAAAAAATTTCCTTCTTTCTTCTTCTTCCACCTCAAATGATCTTATAAAAAAATGTGATTACTGAAGCCGCAAAAGCCATCAGCAATGATGAAGAGCATCATTACCAATCACAGAAAGATGAAATAGACACCTGGACCATTGGCTTTGAGGAAAGAGATGCTTTTGCATCACAGGAAGTGTCTATCTTCAGCCAATTACAGATCTCAACCTCAGGTTAACTCTTTGGAAGATAAATCACAGACCATAATTTCTGAATTAATGTTCTCAATTACTTAACAAAATTATAGTCCATATGCATTTGTAGAACATCTATTACATTCTACACACTATGCAAGAGATATTTTATATGCATTACTTTGTTTAATTATTAAAATAACCCCACAAGGTACTACAATTACCACTTTACAGATAAGAAACATAAAGTTCAGTGAAGTTTAAATTACTTGTATCCAAATTCATGCATTAATAAAAGACTAAGCAGTAGGATTTGTAACCTGGTAATAAGCTCCTAAGCAATGCTTAGGATAGCAATGCCAGTATATAACCTCACCCTATCACACCAGATCACTTTCGCTATCTCTCATATATAAGTTTCTAGGTGTGGCTAAAAACCAGGTCAAGGAAAAGTCCAAACAGAAAATATTCAACATTTGTTTTTGTTTCTGAGATGGGATCTTGCTATATAGCCCCAAGTGCTGGAATTAGTGGGCTTGTGCCACTACATCCAATTAACTTTACTAGCTTGAGTTTAATACCAATTGAGATGGGAGAGTATTCTCCAGTCAAGTCTGCAAATCATAAAAATAACTTTACTTGCAGTAGACTACAATAACTACCCCATTTAAAATCTAAACAACTATTTAAATTTTAAGGTCACATAAGGACTTAAGAGCAATGGCTTATAAGCAATAGGAAGAGGTAGTATTAAGACGTTGACTCAATTCAATAAGCAGTGATCATGACAAAAAGAAGTCTATTTTATTAAGACTTTCTCATACTACATTTCATCCTTTGCCTAGCTTATATCTTCTTAGTCTTTTCCCTCTATAACTGGCCATAATAAGGAAGAACATATTTATGAGGCAAGCTCTCTTGCCACTAGGCCATATTCCCAACCCGAGAAGAACATATTTAAATTTTAAATTCATTTAGTCAGATGAAATTCCATGTTATCTTTTATTAATGGTTACAACTTTTTAATCATTTTTTGCCTCTCTCCAAAGAAACACTAAGTATGGTTTTATTTGATCTTTTTCCTTACAGCTTCAGTTTTAAAATCATTTAAATTCCCTTTCTGGTAGATGTCTGCGTAGCAAACTTGAGGCCCAGAGTTCGATCTCTAGTACCACAAAACAAACAAATCTCCCTCCCAAGATTTAGATGACAGGCTGGGAATATGGCCCTGAGTTTGATTCCTCAGCACCACATATATAGAAAATGGCCAGAAGTGGCGCTGTGGCTCAAGTGGTAGAGTGCTAGCTTTGAGCAAAAGGAAGCCAGGGAGAGTGGTCAGGTCCTGAGTACAAGGCCCAGGACTGGCCAAAAAAAAAAGATTTAGATGACTGTTCAGGTCATTTGTGTGTGTGCTTGTGTATGTAAATATGTATGTGTGTGAACCAGTACTAGGACTTAACTCCAGGCCTCATGTTCTCAGCTTTTTCTATCACTTGAGCCACAAGTTCTCTATCACTTGAGCCACAACTACATTACCAGCTTTTTGCTAGTTATTGGAGATCAGTTTCAAGAAATTTTCTGCCCAGGCTGGCTTAAATGATGATTCTCAGATCTCAGCTTCCTAAGTAGTTAGGTTTGAACCACCAGCACCTGATTCAATCTTTAGTTTTAATCTAGAAGAATACTAACTGGAAAGCAATAATGATTAGAGAATGAAGGAAAAATTCTGAGTCCATTAACTGGATATGCAACTTACAGTTTTCATGACACAATTTTATGTCCCACTAAGAAACCATACTGCTAGTTGAAGTGATATATTACCTTATCGCACAATTTTTATTTATACTTGCCCAAAATGCTTTTAAACTTATAATAAGATTCTTTGTATCTAAAACTCTCATGCATGATTTAAAAAAAAAAAAAAAGATAAAACAAACTGGTACATAAACTGGTCACTTTCAGTTACACTCTTCTGACTCTTTTTCTCCCCCTTGACAGTACTGGGATTTGAACACAGGGCCTCACACATGCTAGTCCCCTCCCCCTCTTTTTTTTTTTTTTTTGTCAGTCATGGGCTTGAACTCTGGGTCTGGGCACTGTCCCTGAGCTCTTGAGCTCAAGGCTATGGCTCTACCACTTTGAGCCACAGCACTACTTCCAGTTTTCTGGTGGTTAGTTGGAGAAAAGAGTGACACAGACTTTCCTGCCCGAGTTGGCTTTGAACCTTGATCTTAAAATCTCAGTCTCCTAAATAGCTAGGATTACAGGCATGAGCCACAGGCACCCAGCTTCCCACCCTCTTTTTTTGCAGAAGTTATTTTTTAGACAGCATTTCATTTCCTGCCTGGGCATACACCTGGACTGCAATTCACCTATTTCAGGCTTCCAGTCATTGATGGGATGAGCAGTGTACACCACCAACAACCAGTTTTTGTTGGCTGAAATACAGTCTTGGAAGATTTTTCTGCCCAGGCCGACCTGGAACTGCAGTTCTCCCAATCTCAGCCTCCCACATAGCTTAGTATGAGAAGAATGTACCACCACACCCAGCTGTGGATTAATAGAGGTCTCACAAACTCTTCTGCATGGGTAGCCTTGAACCTTGATCCTATCTCAGCCTACCAAGTAGCTAGGATTACAGGCAAAAGCCACCAGCAAGAAGCTGATAATCTTTTTTTTTTTTTTTCTAGTCCTGGGGCTTGAACTCAAAGCCTGGCACTGTCCTTGAGCTTCTTTTGCCCAAGGCTAGTGCTCTACCTCTTGAGCCACAGTGCCACTTCCAGCTTTTTCTATGTATGTGGTACTGAGGAATCAAACCCAGGGCTTCATGCATGCAAGGTAAGCACTCTACTACTAAGCCAAATTCCCAGCCCTAATAATGCATATTTTGATAACAAAATACTTTAAAAGAGGATCCATGATGAATTTCTTGGTTAAAATCTTGGGAAGTCCTAGGGCTGTGGATAGAGGTTCAGAGCAAGCCCAGGCACACAAATCCTTAAGACTCTTATCTCCAGTAAACTAGCAAAATGTCAAAGCTGGTATGTCTCAAGTGACAAAGCACCTGCCATGATAGAAAAAGCAGAGCAAGAGGCCCTGACTTCAGGCCCCCAATACAAACACACAGCTTGGGAGACACAGATAAAGACAGTACAACAGCTTAGAGTCCTTGCCAAAATTATTTACTTCATCTATCTATGCTTCAGTTTCCACCTTCATCTATAAAATAATCAAACATAAAATATCTACCAGATTCTAAAAGTCTATAACTTTTTCATACTATATAATAAGCTCCTAAAGATATCTGCTAAGAAGGTTCTTTATATTCTGAGTCTCGGCAAAGAATCTTTCTGATTCACAACATAATAATAAACAATACTAACAAAAAATGCATAGGTTCTAGTATTGAGAAACATAATTGGTAAGAGGCCTAGAGAGCCAAGAGGAGAACGTCTTTTTTTTGCAGTCCTGAGCCCTGGACTCAGGGCCTGAGCACTGTCTCTGGCTTCTTTTTGTTCAAGGCTAGCACTCTGCCACTTGAGCCACAGCGCCACTTCTGGCTGTTTTCTGTATATGTGGTGCTTGGGAACTGAACCCAGGGCTTCATGTATGGGAGGCAAGCACTCTTGCCACTAGGCCATATTCCCAGCCCGAGAGCAAAGAGGAAAAAAATAAATAAGCTAAAAAGAAAGTAAACTGTGCTTGTCTACTGCTGGCAGCAAACATCAACAGGAAATGCATCAGTATAAAATCTCCCCAAAGAATGGAATGTTCTAATAACAAATAAGTTATCTTTCCTTCTCATACTCCCAACATGTCAGCATCCAAATGTATCCCTAAAAGAAATGAAGGGGAGGAAAGCAAAGAAAACAGCTGTATCACAACTAATATCCTCCACTCACAATTCCAGAAAAGAAACAGAGTGAGGAACTTGTCATATTCAGCATAAAGCTCTTCTGTTTATGTCATAATATGTTGTGTTTTGTTTTGTTTTTGTCTTTCGGTTGTGGGGCTTAAACTCAGGGCCTGGGTGCTATTCCGGAGCTAGGATTACAGGATCACACTACCCTTTTTTTGTTCTTGTTGGTCATAGGACTTGAACTTGGGGCCTGAGCACTGTCCCTTACTTTTCGACTCAAGGCTGGCCCTCTACCACTTTAAGCATAGCATCACTTCCCATTTTCTGGAGGTTAATTGGATATGATTCTCAGGGACTTTCTGCCCAGGCTGGCTTGGAACTCTGATCCTCATCCTCCTGATTAGCTAGGATTATAGGCATATACCACCAGCACCTGCAACATGTTGTATTTTGTTTTTACTTACTTCAAAGTCAAAAACACATGACTACTAACTTATTTATATTAAGTAGAAGTTATATACCCTCTTTTAATGAGTGAATTAATACTAACAAGTTGAGCATGACACTAATTGAGAATCTGGGTGAGAATGTGAAGTTCCAGGGAGGGAAATTAGTAGAAGTCTCAGAAAAGGAAAACACACTGGGCATGGTGGTACACGCCTGTAATCCCAGCACTCAGGAGGCTGAGGTAGAAGGATAGTGTTTGAGACTAGCCTGGGCTATATAATGAGACCTTGTTTCAAATTAAAAAAATAAAAGAAGGCCCAGATTCCATTCAACAGAGTACATATAGGAAGCCCAAATACAGAGATCATTAATGACTTTTTTTTTGTAGTGCAGGATATCAAACTCAGTGCCTTTCACATGCTTCAGCACTCTACTGCTGAATGACATCTCTAGCCACAATGAATTTTTGTTTTGTTTTTCCAGTCCTGGGGCTTGGACTCAGGGCCTGAGCACTGTTCCTGGCTTCTTCCCGCTCAAGGCTAGCACTCTGCCACTTGAGCCACAGCGCCACTTCTGGCTGTTTTCTATATATGTGGTGCTGGGGAATGAACCCAGGGCTTCATGTATAGGAGGCAAGCACTCTCGCCACTAGGCCATATCCCCAGCCCCGCCACAATGAATTTTTTAAAAGGTCATCTCAATTGTTAAGACAAGTAGAAAAAGTGAGAACTCCTCCCCTCTTCTCAAACAGCTGAAGTTATGAACACTGAATTAGTATTCAGTATTAGTATTCAGCTTTGACTTCAACTCAGTATTTCAATTCCCATATCCAAAATGCATGGGACTATTAAGTACTTCAGATTTCAGAAGGTTTTTTTTTGTTTTGTTTTAGGATATTTACATAGACAAAAATGCTCCAAAATCCAAATCTTTTTTAGCAGATAATTTCAGATTTTCAGGCTGAAGGTGTTCAACCTACAGCATTGGAAAAAAGAAAGAGAAAGGAAGGAAAGAAACAACTTATACATTTAAACTCACATTTTAGAAGGAAAAACAATATTCATAATTACATTGGAATAAGATGACTGCTTCAAGATCTATCTTTCAATGCACTGAAAAGTCATCAGCTGAAAACAGGGCTTCTCCCATATCTACTTATCTAGTGTGACACTCTGAAAAAGAAATTTATCATTGGATGCGGGTGGCTTGTGCCTATAATCCCAGCAACTCAAGAGGCTGAGATCTGAGGATCACAGTTCAAAGCCAGCCCAGGCAGGAAAGTCTGAGAGACTCTTATCCCCCTGTAATTAAACATCAGAAAACTGGATGTGTTGTTATGAATCAAAGTGGTAGAGCACTAGCCTTGAACCAAAAAGCTCAGGGATAGCACACAAGTCCTGAGTTCAAGCCCCACAACCGACAAAAAAAAAATTAAGAAACTTATTAAACCTACAAGATTTCTGAAAATCAGGTGCTAGGCATGGTGGCACACCTGTGCAATCCCAGTACTGTGGAGGCAGGAGGGAGAATCAAGAGTTCAAGGCAAGTACAGATTAAACAATGAGTTCCAGGCCAGATTGAGCTACTGAACAAGACCCTTTTTCAATAATTAAAAAAAAAAATCAGATAAAATGAAAAGATCTGTACTACTTATCCCCAAAGGAATTTTCATACATATATTCAATATTTGAATATACATAATAATGAAGATACATCTACTAATGTGTTTACCACATTACATGATATATTTTAAATGGCCTCCCCTCTCTCACCCCTGATTACTGGGATTTGAACTCTGTATCTTACACTGTCATTTGACTGTTTTACTTAATGCTAGGGCTCCACCACTTGAGCCATATCTCTAGGTTTTTCTAGTTAATTGGAGATCATCTCTTAGATTTGTCTGCACAGACTAGTTTTGAACTGAGATTACAGAAATGAGCCACCAGTGCCTGGCTAACAAGAATTTTTTTTAAAAAAAAACCAGCAGTCATATTTTCTAAGAGTATAAAGCAAAAAAATTCCATGCTTTAATTCATTTTTCACAAATCTAGACTTATGTAGCTTGAATGTTATGCATATCTGTTTATAAAAAGCAATAGTTGATAAATTGGTAATATTAAATTTGTGTTTGAACAACTGCTTGATTTGGCTACTATAACTCACAAACTCTGATTACTGTAACTCACATAATTTCCAACTTTAAATAAAAAGCTGGGCTTCAATAACAAGAATCATATGACATTTATTATTATTATGCTTGCCACAATAAAAAGCTTATGCTTCTCAAAGATGCAGGAAACAGACAAGCAGAAAAGCCTGTATGGCTAGCACTTCACTATTTTTCAAATGCTTTGAATAAAATTTGAGGAGACAGTCTTTGCAACTGTCACTAAATTTTAAAACATATATACAGTTCTAGATGCTATGGAGCCCTAAAAGATGTGCTCATGAACAAAGGTGTCATACAGATTTTCAGCAGGGCTGTTACAGCTTGAATGAAGGTAGGTATGTTAGTTTAAATCATTCTGTAAACTGCAATGCTGCATAAGACAGATCTTGGTCTTTATTTCTGTATCCATAAACACCTGTTTGCTTATGCTGAATCAATTTTAAAGCCAACTACCAGTCTAGTCTCAAGTGCAATCTATTTAAAATTGGGAAGGACTGATGTATAGCTCAATGGTAGAGTGCATGCTTAGCAGGCACAAAACACTGGGCTCAATCTCCAGTACCAAAAAAATAAGATAGAGAAAACAAGTAGATGATGATGATGTTGTTTTCTGCCAGTCCTGGGGCTTGAACTCAGGGCCTGAGCACTGTCCCTGGCTTCTTTTTGCTCAAGGCTAGCACTCTGCCACTTGAGCCACAACACCATTTCTGGCTTTTTCTATATATGTGGTACTAAGGAATTGAACCCAGGGCTTCATGTATACGAGGCAAGCACTCTTGCCACTAAGCCATATTCCCAGCCCCCAAGTAGATAATGACTTGTGATATTTTGAAGTTAATGTTACAGCTGACTGGAATGTCAAATTCAAGTATTTCTTTTACTACAGCAACCAAAATTGTGTGTTTATATATAGCCTGTATAGAATAGATAAAATTAATGATTTTAAATTCCCTTATCCATGGTATAACGGTATAAAGAAATGTCTAGCTAATGGAGACTTCTTAAAGATGAACTGGCATTGCTTATATTAAGTATAATTTATGGGCTTATTGAGTTTGTGAGCAGGATCAAAACAAGTATTCCTTAGTTCCCCTTGGGAAACTGAAGCATTTCTATGAAATGTACTTTTTTTCATTGTTCTTGTTTTAGTTCTTTGAGAGGATTTTTTGAGGTGGGGTTTCACTATTCAGCCTTCAAATTCTCCATCCTACTGCTTCAGTCTGGGATTATAGGCATGCACTAGGACACCCATTTTTTTAATGTTCTTTTTTTGTTTATATGTTAGCATACATTGTGTATATATATATATATATATATATCTCATGCAAACAAACTACTTGAACCATATTAATCTTCAGTCACCCTCTTTGTTAGCACTCCCTGATTCTGCTGATATCCCATCCCCAAAACAGCATGTCTTACATTTCCTGTCATTCTTTTTTGGGGGGAGGGGAGGGAGCCAGCCCTGGGGCTGGAACTCAGGACATAGGCACTGACCTGAGCTTCTTTTGCCCAAAGCTACCACTCTATCACTTGAGCCACAGTGCCCCTTCTGGCTTTTTCTGTTTATGTGTACTAAGGAATCAAACCCAGAGCTTCATGCATGCAAGGCAAGCACTCTACCACTAAGCCACATTCCCAGCCCCTGTCATTCATTTTTTATTAAGTGTTTGTTAATTGTACCAAGGAGTTGTGCAGTGATATTTCAAATGTACATTAGTATTTTCCTTAGAATAACCCTATTGCTTGAAATACATTCTTAAGAATATTCATGGAAGCCATGTGCCAGTGGTTCATGCCTGTAATCCTAACTACTCAAGCGGCTGAGATCTGAGGATTGCAGTTCAAAACCAGCCCATATGGCTAACCTTGAGCAGAAGCAGCTCGGGAACAGCATCCAATGCCTGAGATCAAGCCCCAGGACCAGCACACACACAAAAAAAGTATGGAAAGACCCAAAAGAGTCAATAAAGTGTATAATGTCCATGAATAGAGTCTTTGAACAATAAGTTAAATCATATAAAAATTTCAGAACTTTCACATTTGGTCTGTATAACAAGAAGGGGAAAAGAATCCTTGTTTCTAGAAAACTGAATTATGTAACAATCTTTGGTAACATGTGGCTCAGCCATCTCATTTCAAAAACTGCATCAAACAATAAAGCTTACTTTCACCATAGCATACTCTAACAATTAAAGCTCTTAAATTGAACACACAAAGACAGAGACAGAGACACCTCAATCACATTTCAGCTGGCAATACAGTACCCTACTCACAACTATATAGGAGTCAAATAAATAGAAAAGCACACTGACTCCTTTAAAATATAATCTGTTGATCCCTGGTGCACCACCAATCTCTGCATTTACAGTTTATATATAAATAGAAATATAGTCTACATCAAGTTGCACAGTATAAAGCAGGGTCAACAGATACCTCTATAGACCCTTACAAAACAGAGCTTATAAGATTTTTTTTTAACCAAGAACAAAAAAAGGTACATTTAAACATAACAGTTATATTCATTTGATAATTTTGTCATCACAAGCTAAAAGCACAAAGTTACAAAAAAAACGATTAAGGCTTAGCCTCTATGTTCAAATAATTCATAAAAAGAAAGTTGAAATCCTTTGCGATCACAGAGGGCAATTAACCTGCAGAAGTAATGGTAGTCAGAATTGTCTGGTGAAAAAGGAGCAGGAAGAGCATCAACAGGCAATGGGAACAACAAAACCAAATGGATGAATGTACAGTTCACAGATAATCACATGAGTTGACAGAAGAGGAAGGATGCATGGGCATGCCTAGGTAGTAATTAAGCAAGCTACTGTCACATATGCCATGACAAGGTGGCCAGACCTTATGCAGAAGGTCACAGAGAACTCATATATAATAAAACTGACAGCAATGTAGGAGACAGAGTTAAAAGGTGAGATGGGGGATAGAAGATATGAGGACATAGTTATAACAACTAGAATACTGTAACAATGCAAGCAGAATTGATTAATCAAAAACACACAAAGCAAACGGCAGCAGAAGCAACAATCTACATCAACTTTCCTAACACACACCACACCAACATTCACTGCACAATCCTTGTGAATGAAGGCCACTACTGTCCCATTTTACAAATAAGAAAACTGAATCTTAGAATGAGTAAGTTATTTTTTCAGAACCCAGAACATCTAGAAGGTAGCAGAGCCTGGACATAAATCCGAGACTGATTCCAATGTCCAGTCTGGACAGGTATAGTTGACACGAATCTGACACTGACTCCAAAGTCCATAGTCTGGACCTTAAACTCTTGCATCAAGTACAGACAACAGAAGAAAAGAATGTAATGAGTCTTAGACGACACATATAGTCAACAAGACTTAATGACGAGTGACCACCCACACTCCACACAGAATCTTCACTCACACACTCATTTTGCTTTTTTTATTTTGCCAGTCCTGGGCCTTGGACTCAGGGCCTGAGCACTGTCCCTGGCTTCCTTTTTGCTCAAGGCTAGCACTCTGCCACTTGAGCCACAGCGCCACTTCTGGCCGTTTTCTATATATGTGGTGCTGGGGAATCGAACCCAGGGCCTCATGTATACGAGGCAAGCTCTCTTGCCACTAGGCCATATCCCCAGCCCTCATTTTGCTTTTTTAAAATGCTGCTGAAAATGGATTCTTTCCTCTAGAGATTTCTACAAAAATATATTGGTAGACTTATTTAACAGATGTTTAAGGTTTTTTTTATTTTTTAGCCACATGAAGTTTTAAGTATCTTACACAGGAGTTTTTTTTCATCTAAAAACCCATTGGGACTAGGGAGAAGAGCTGGTGGTAGAGTACATGCTTACTGTACACAAGTCCTGGGGCTCAACGACCAGCACCACTTAAAAGAACCTTTTTTCCCCCCTTATAGCCACAAGAAGAAAAAAAAGAACAAAGGGGGAAAGAAAAGAGCTCAGAATTAAAATAAGAGTACCTTTCAATCACTTGAATTTTCACTCAAGGCCCACGCGCTACTACTTGAGCCACTGTAGTACTCAAAGGAAATATGAATTGCAGCCACTCTGTTTCAACATGCAAATCATCTTTTCTTTTTATAAAAATCCATGTTGAACTGTCAGCTTATACAGTAAGATTGTTAAAAAGTAACATTTCTTTCAATAAATTAAGTCATGGGGGCTGGGGATATAGCCTAGCGGCAAGAGTGCCTGCCTCGGATACACGAGGCCCTAGGTTCGATTCCCCAGCACCACATATACAGAAAAAACGGCCAGAAGCGGCGCTGTGGCTCAAGTGGCAGAGTGCTAGCCTTGAGCGGGAAGAAGTCAGGGACAGTGCTCAGGCCCTGAGTCCAAGGCCCACGACTGGCAAAAAAAAAAAAATAAAATAAATAAAATAAATTAAGTCATGCTTCCCTTTCATTTTCACAATATTCTCATTTCTTTTTGTTCATTTTGTCTTTTGTTCTATTTTTGAGATAGGCTCTTAATACTATAGCCCAGGCTAGCCTTGAACCTGTAATCGACCTGGCTCAGTACAAGTATGTACCATTGCTGATACTCACTTTCAATGTTAGAAGATGTCTTATCAAATTCGAAGTTATCTTGATTATGAATATAAGCAACAACAAAATATGATAAACACAGTTTGTGTTGAATTTAACATTCAAAGACAAAGTTATGTCATGAAGTAACAAACAGCACTAACATACTATCATCTGAGGTTGACTGACTCACCCTAGATATTAACTACAGGTGTCAGCTTAAAAAAAAAAACAAACCTGTGTTAAAGTGCTAATGTCAATAAACAGCTGTTACAATTCAGTGAAAAAAATGTAAGGATTTTTATTTCATTGATCATAATCTGACTGAAACTTTGAAGGCCCTTGTTTCTTAATAGTATCTGTCTATTAAAGGTTCCTCCACTGAAGGAAGTTTATTCTGTGGTAATTGCAGTTACATTTCCAGCTAAGTAAAAGTTCTAACAGTCTTAAAGCAGGAAACCCAAAAGGAAATTCCATCATCAGATCCAAGAGCTTGGCAACTCAAAGGTCCTTGGAAACAGCAATAAGTTCTCAAACTATTTACTATAACCTTACCTCATATCTTCAAGCAAATCACATTCTGCTTGATGTTTGGCTTGAAGTCTTGTCATCTGCTCAACTTGAATGTTTTTCAGCTCTTGTGTAACTTTCACCTAGAATAAACCATATATTTATGCAAGCCTTATTACAACTTGAAGTACAAAATACTTAAAACGCTTAATATGTACCTTTTGCTCCACTCTCCTTGAAGACCATAAATCCATTATTTGCCACCTAAGCTTTACTACTAATGATACTTAATAGACAAATAATCAGAAACGGGCTGAATACACATTTTGTGCACAAGTATTAAAATGACAGATTTAAAGAGTTGCAAAATATAGTGGGCATTCTACTTAATGCATAGCTCAATACATACCCGGGTCTTCTTGCAGTTTTAAAAGAACCTCTTTTCCATTTCTTCTCATGCCCACCCACCCCCCAAAAAAGATGCAGATATTAACCACTAGGAGAGATGAGCAGAGGATAAATGGGACCTAACAAACAAAATGTATACCAACGTGAAATAATATGCATGAATCAACTACATAAATTATTCCACAATGGCTGGGAGAAAACACAGGCTGGGGATGATGCCCTCCATTCACTGACAGCCCATCAAACCACAATCTTTCTCACAAAGGAGAACGCCAAAAGTGACCTTCCAGCATATACAGTGCTTTTAAATTAACCCAGCAAGCCAGGCCCCATGGTGGCTCCACTTGAAACATCGAGAGCCACAACTGCCAGCTGGCCAAAGCCGCGACCACAAGGCTGGACCCCAGGGTTCGAGGTTCCAGTAGTGGAATGCTGGCCACCGGAGAGGTGGTAGGTACATACGCGAAAGAAAAAGAGTCGGCTGGAGAAACACACATTTAAAGGGGGGAAAGAAGAGAAAGCAGAGACAAGTGAATTAGTATGGCAAATGTGTGCCATACGAGGAGGGCAGAACGGCCGGCCTCCTCCATCCAGCGCCCGGAGTGGATAACCAGTACCCATCCGCAGGACTGGAACGCCAGGGAAGCTGCTCACTAGCCCGGAGCACCGGTCACTCCCACCCCGGCCATCCAAGCCCAGACCGCGCCGCGAACTCGCTTTCCTGGGGGAAGTGCCTCGGTTTCCTGGCCCCCTAGCCAGAAGCGGGGCGGGGCGGGGTAGGGGGGGAGAGAGAGAAAGGCAGGATCCGTCAATTTGCTTTTCCTTGGGGTGGAAGGGCGGTGACTGTTCCAACTTCTTTACGGCAGTCCCGGGAAAAGGGGTGGGGGGGGGGGGGAGAGACAGGCCAAACCTTACCGCTGGGCTTGAACCAACCCCCCCCACACACACACACAAATAAAACACGCAGGGGTGGCGACAACCGTCTCGTGGGCTCCAACCTGGTGCAGACTAAACAATCACACACGTACTGGGGCTCTGCAAATCTGCAGGGGCTCCCCCCTGCCTCCCCTCGGTGCAGCCCGGGGAATGCATTCTGCAGTGGGCAGCATGACCACGCGGGCGCACACACCTAAATACACACCCAAAACTCTTGCAAAATACCGGGTTGGGGGAACGGGGTGGGGGGTGGGGTTCCAGCGCTACCGGCGTCCCGGCTGCCCCTCGGATGGAAAGGCACCTCGCACGCGCGCCCCCACCCCACCCCACCCCCCCCACCCCGCCAGGAGCCGGCGGCAACTCAGTGACAAGCCCCCCCCCCCGGCGACCGCGGTCACGGCCCCTCGCGGGAAGAAGGGGGAGGGGGCGCAGGGGTGGCCCGGGTCGCGTCCCCGGTCGGCATCCCTTCCAAGCTCCGAAGCCCTCCCGCGGCGTCCTTACCTTCCTCGGCGGCGGCTGCATGATGCTGAAGGGACATCAATCCTTCCCCGACGGCGGCCTTTAAAGGACGGTCGGTCAGGAGGGAGGCTGGGGAAGAGGGGGCCGCCCTGCGAGCGAGGGCGCGTGCGTGCGTGCGTGTGTGTGTGTGTGTGTGTGTGAAAGGGAGCCCGAGGAGGACTCGCCCCGGAGGCTGCCAGGCCGGCGGGCAGCAAAAGGACCCAGGTCGGAGCGAGTGTGTGAAGAGGACGGAGGAGGAGCGCGGGGGAAGGCCTGGGGCCCGGGCAGCCCGGGGGGTGTGTGAGGGAAAGGAGGCGGAGACCGCGAGGGGGCGGGGGCCGGGAGCGGGGGGCGCGAGGGTCTCCCGGCTCGCGGAGCCGCTAGGGAACAGCAGCCGCGTCGCCCGCGCTCCCCGCCCGCCGCGGCGGCGGCGGCGGCGGCGCCCCCACCCCTCCCCACCCCACCCCCTCGGGCAGCCCGGCCCTCGCGGCGCTCAACGCCCCCGCCCGACCCGGCGTGGAGGAAGGCGGCGCCGCGCTCCCAGCTAGAGCTCCGCCACTCAGGCCGCGGGAATTTCCGGCCGCGCTGCGCCGTGCAGCGCCCCGCTCCGGCGGCGGTGGGAACAGCGCGATCCTTCGCCGGCTTCCGAGGCCCCGAGCCAGGCTGCAGCTTGCGAGCGAGCGAGCGAGCGAGGTCGCGGCGCGGGGCTCCGCACTGTGCTGGGGGGGTGGGGGGGGGCGCAGGGGGAACTAACGGAATGGTGAACGGATGGGAGGAGTAGGAAAACCCAAGGAGCGCGAAAGTCCCCCCGTTCTCACTGAGAGTGGCACGTTCCGAACGCCTCCAAGTCCTCCCTCCCCCCACACGGAGAGGCAGCCGGGGGCTTCCCGCGCGCTTTCCCGCCAGCCGGCCGCGGTGCGCGTCTCCGGCCGGGGGCGCGCACGTGGGCGGGAGAGGGCTCGGCGCCGACGCACGCGCACAGGCCGCCCCCGCCTCCTGCTGGCTTCAGGGACCTGCATGCGGCGTTTGTGTGGGGAGGTGTGATAGGGGTGGGAGGCTCGAAGTGCGATTTTATTTTATTTTATTTTTTTGCAATGGGGAGGGGTCAGCATGCCGGTGACAATAAGGGAGTACCCGTTTTTTGTTTGGGAGAGCTTTGTGTGTGTGTGTGTGTCTTTTCTCTGGATCCCTACCACGAAAATCTAGATTGAGCATGGAGTCCTTTTTGCAACTGATCGCAAGTGCCAGGCCGTTAAGATATGGGGTTGGGGTGGAGGAGGTAAGCAATTGTCCTGCAAAAGAACAAATGGCTCTACTGTAGTGCACCCAAGAGGAGGTCACCGGAATCTCTGCTGGAAGAGAACAGAATGGTCTTAAGGCCCCCATGTCATGGGTGAAGGCTATTGTCTGCAGAGAACTGGAGACATTCTGAAGGTCACACGGCAGAACTGGAATCTCTGGGGGCAGGAAAGGTTCTATAGGTTGTAAAGAAACTGATGCAGGAACTGGAGACAGGAGTAGCTTACCTAGCATCGTGAAGGCCTTGAGTTCATCCTCAGCACCACATAAAAAGGAAGAGGGGAAAGAAGGGAAGAAGGATGCATGATAACCATAGGGAAAAGTAGAGGATACAGCAAAGGGCATGGGGGAAGCCCTTATCTGTAAGTCTACCCCGCTTGTCACAGCCTGATAGCCTGGGTTAAACTAAGATCCTTCCACACCCCTTACTAATCTGACCAGATCAGCTGAAGGAGTGGTGTTTGCTCCTTTTGCGCTCCTTAAAAGTGAAAATACCTCTTCCTCATACCTAAGTTGTTCTGAAATACAGGGCTATGTATGAGGAGGGTGAGCTGGGTCACCCACCAGTTTTCCGGAAGTTGGGAGTCTCAGCTGTTCTCAAGTGCAATTCAGGCCAAAGAGGAAGGTCATTGAAGTCTGGATAGAACAGGGTAACTTGCCAGATGGCCACAAGTGGCCAAAAATTGGGACAGTGGAATTTGAACCCAGGTGGTTTGCATTGAGTTAGACTATTTTCTTGTGCAGGAAAAAAGATTCATGGCTCTGCTGGAGTCAGATAGATCTAGAACTTAGTACAAACTAGGAGACCAGTCTTTCAGTTTCTAGTTTCCTTGAAGGCATTCAAAAGTCAACCCTCCACCAGAGCCCTCAAGTACATCAGGAAAGGCCTTGGGGCAAGCAAACCGGTTGGTGCCTGGGGGCCACCGCTAGCTAGAGCCAGAGGTAGCAAAACTGGGCTCCAGTCTCAGCCCTCACCATTGTGGAGCCTTAAGCTAGTTATTTCCTGATGTTAAGGCTTCATTTCCTCACTTAAAACGTGGGGACATAATGCCTTCCTCACACATTTGTTGAATTAAGGAGAATTTCTCCTAACAGGACCCCACACATAGTACTCAAGAAATACCATTTGTTAAGCTGGGTGTGGGTGGCTCACGCCTATAATCCTAGCTACTCAGGATGCTAAGATCTAAGGATCATGGTTCAAAGACAGCCCAGGCAGGAAACTCCGTGAGACTTATCTCCAATAAACTACTCAGAAAACTCCGGAAGTGGTACCGTGCCTCAAGTGGTAGAGTGTTCCAGTTGAGCAAAAGAAGCTCAGGACAGCCCTCAGACAGAGTTTAAGCCCTAGGAGAGGCAAAAGAAAAAAATAAAACCATTGATTGCTCAAGATTTGTCATTTGTTCAAAGAATATATACTACCATCCTGCTCTACTCAAAGCTTGTGGAGCACTGGGAATATAGGGTTGAGCTGGACAGCATCAGCCTATGTTACACCAAGGCCAATTTTTAGACCAACCATCCCATGAATGACACTGGACTTGTAGGGGAGGGATTCGCAGCACTTGCTCAGATGCAGTGCCCTCCATGAACACAGCAGGAGACTAACAAAGAGTTGGATGCAACTGCTCTGGCCAAGACATTATCCTCCTTTTACCTCCCTCCTCAAAAAGTGAATACTGTTATGGGGTTAGAAATATTACGGGGTTCGAGGGGGAGGGGATTCCCCATCCCTCCAGGAGTTCACCACTGAGAGACAGTCTCAAGCAAAAAGATGGACTTATTGGGGAAGCAAAAAGCGAACTGACTGGCCAGGGACGCAGCACAGACTCGGGATCTGAAACTACACCAGTGAAAAGTGGTCTGACTGGCCAGGAACACGGTGTAGACTCCGGAGCTGCCACCATGACCCCGAGCAGTCCTCAAATTGGGATTTATAAAGGTAAAAGCGTAGCACGGATGTAGGGGCTTGACGCAGGGGGTAGAGCACACAATAACTTCACAGATGTAGGAGGTTGATGCAGGAGGTAGAGCGTGCAACAAAGCAAGCGTGGCACAGATGTAAGAAGTTAACACGGGGTAGAGCAAATAACAAGCAAGCCATTTACAGAAGCAAAATTTGGGGATCAGGTTGATCTAATCCCCCCAATATTTCCTGCCATGTTTCCCTAATCAAAATGGAGTCAGCCCTGCCCCCTACAACAAATACCAAGGGTATAAAGATGCTGGATGTTGAGAGATTTAGGATCCAGCCTAGACCATTGACCTACTAGGCCTTCTCTGGAGTCCTTTTGCAGAATAAGGTAAGTGATACTGGGCATGATAAAGTACACCTGTGACCCCAGCACTCAGAAGGCTGAAGCAAGAGGATTGCAAGTTTGAGGCCAGCTACACAATGAGAATCTTGTCTCAAAACACCAAAAGTTGAATGCCTAGAACCCAATTCTTTCATAAGGAATGGTCCTCCATGGAGAATGTTTAAAAGAGCTGGGAGAGGGCTGGGAATATGGCCTAGTGGTAGAGTGCTCTCCTCGTATACATGAAGCCCTGGGTTCGATTCCTCCGCACCACATATATAGATAAAAGCCAGAAGTAGTACTGTGGCTCAAGTGGTAGAGTGCTAGCCTTGAGCAAAAAGAAACCAGGGACAGTGCTCAGGCCCTGAGTCCATGCCCCAGGACTGGCAACAAAAACAAAACAAATAAAAGAACATAAACATAAAGCCCATACATTCTAAACTATGGGACAGAGCAAAGGATTTCTGTGACTTCTATAAGCCTGATTTTAAATGCCTTCAGCTGGAGGGATGAGAAGGGATGATAAAGGAGTGACATCAATCAAAATGCATTTTATTTAATAAGCAGATTTGTTAAAGGGTAACTTCTTTGTACAACTACTTAAAGATACTCATTTATAATTTTAAAAAATGAAAATAAAGGACTCCTCTGAACAAGTAGGGATTTCCAGAGCCTTGTTTCTTCAATACAGGCCAGCACTGTGTTACCAGTACAATCTCTTGAGATTCTTTAGGAGAAATGCAGATTAGCATGCACTGTGGCCTGAGAGACAGAACTAGGCCAGGCCTCAGTTGGGTCTCAGGAAAAAGATTTTGTAGGCAGAGATGTCCCAAGAGTGGATGTTCCTCATCCCTGGGACTACAGAAGCAAATACTGTCTCCCTTCCATCAAAGAGCCACAGGTGGAATTTTATTTCCTTATTTTTCTTTCTTTAAGTTTTGTTTTGTGCCTATCCTGGGGCCTGAAGTCAGGGCATGGACACTGTTCCTTAGCCTTTTCTGCCCAAGGCTGGCACTCCTGCCACTTGAGCCATACTTCCCAGCTTCTTGGTGGTTAGCTAGAAATGAGTCTCACGGACTTTCCTGCCCAAACCGGCTTCAAACCCCAATCCTCAGATCTCAGCTTCCTGAGTAACTAGGATTACAGGTGTGAGCCAGCAGCTAGTCACATATAGAATTCTTACCCTAGAAAGAAGTTAATAGCTACCACTGCCTGTATGTTTGGGTCATTGAGATAGACATATTATTTACATTGTTCCCAACCTTCACAACAAACACTCATAATATATATGACCCCATTTTACAGATTTCATAAGCTCAGAGACAGAATGACCTATCTAAGGTCACATAGTTAATAAAGGAGAACCAGGTCTGGCCCAGGCTCCCTCTGGCTTCTGAAGCTGAGCCCTCCCTTTAGTGTGCTGTAGGACACCTCTCCCAATACACTGTATACACTGTATACAACTGTAAGGTTCACTCAGAACCAGGTTCAAAAGCTTCCATGGGGCTGGGTGTTAGTGGCTTGTGTCTGTAATCCTAACTATTCAGGACACTCTGACCTGAGGATCACATTTCAAAGCCAAGCCCAAGCAAGAAAATCAGTGAGACTCACCACCCAATGAAGCACAAAAAATTCATAAAGTGGAGCTGTGGCTCAAATAGTAGAGCAAAAAAGTTCAAGGACAGTGCCCAGGCCCTGAGTTCGAGCCTCAGGACCAACACACACACACACACACACACACACACACACACACACACACACACACCCTACCAGCTTGTCTGATATTCCACAGGCTTCCTGGAAGAAATTGTAGGGAAGCAAAGTATGCAGAAGATTGTCAGTGCTATGATAGGAGAAGCCCCTCTGCCCCAGATCCAGGGCAAATTGACACCACTCAAGGCTCTCTCCAGAGAAGGTGGTCACTAGATCACCTGCCCACACTGTACCAAGAAACTCCAACACTTCCTGCAGCTTAAGTCCACAGCCCTGTCCACTCCCTCTCCTGCCTATTACTATCCCTTACCTACATTGGAACAGACTACTCAGGAATGCTTGTCAGCACACCCTAATGCCAGCTGTTCCCTGCCTGGACCCCACCAAGTCAAAGCATCCCGCAATGCACTTTGTAAGCCGCCCTCCCCCAGTTACTTCCATTCTACCCCACTCACTTTTCCCTACCCTCTCTTCCCTTCCCAATCCTGCCATCTTTGCTCCTCCCTAAATTGATCCTTTCAACATAGCCTTCCAATCAGCCCTAGGGGAGTATCCCCTCTAGCCAGCTCTCCCGATAGAATCCTAGCTCTTAGGATGGTGGCTACTGGAAGGCAAAGGATCTTCATAGGGAACATAGTGTATTGTGGTAAAACTAGGCTCTTGGATTTCTTCCAGTACTATTCAGCAAGCCCCTTATTCTGAGCTTAATCATGAGTAAATCTCTAGATAAGACCAAGGTTCTGCCCCAAAGGAACTCCCCATTTCAGTACCTAGACCAAAGGTCAGTGCTGTGAATGGGGTCATACAAGGCCAGGGAGTTATAGGGTCCCAGGGACTTAAGGCCAGAGGCAAATCCTTAAGAGACAGGTACTGGGGTAGGGGAATTGTCTAGTTAGTTTGTTCCTCTTCCAGAAAGTAAATATAACAGCTCAGAAGTTGGGGGTGGTGATTAGTTAGCTCTAGGACTGTGGTAAGAGTTAGCAGACACATTGTTTTGATATTAGGAGTCAGGAAATCAAATTCTAGGCTTCTCTTTGTCAGGCACTTGCTGAGTATGAACTCTGACACATCATTTCCTCTCAGCCTCAGTTTCCACAATTGTAGCAGGAGAATAGCAGACTAGGTCCTGTCTTCCGACACTGCACAATTTAGTGAAGTTTCAGGAACATGTTCTATGAAGGGCTGAGTAGTTGTGTAAGCTGATGACTGCCAATCCTGAGATGTGGCAGAGAAGCCTGAGTACCTATGTAGGACTCTGAGATAATCTTCCACCTGGAACTGTGCTATGGTTACAGCTCTGAAAACCAGGCACCGAAGAGTAGAATAGTCAGTTTGGGTGGAAGGATGATGTTTCTAGAGTTCAGGATCCAGCATACATGAGTTAGACATATGGTTCCTCCTCTGTCTAGCTTTGAGTTTCCAATCAGTCTCGAAGCCTCTTTCAGCTGGTTTTTCTTAATATGTAAAAGGAAAACAAGTCAGACACTGGTGGCTCACACCTCTGTAATCCTAGCTACTGAGAAAGCTGAGGATCTAGTTCAAAGCTAGCACAGAGAGAAAAGTCTCCTATAATCCTAGCTACTGAGAAGGCTGAGATCTGATGATCCCAGTCTAAAGCCAGCCCTGGCAGAAAAGTCTGTGAGACTCTTCACTTAACAAGGAAAAAGCCAGAAGTGGGAAAAGCCAAGCAAGAGCAGAAGGCCCTGTGTTCAAGGCCCAGTGAATGAATGGGGGGAGGGACAGGGGGAGAATGTTTACAGGGTTATGTTGAGAATGTTTAAAGTGCCTGCAACTTTGTTAGCCTACAAATGTGAATTTTCCTTCATTTTGTTCTGGTTTTGTTTGTAAGTTTGTTGGGGTTTTGTTTGTTTTTCAATGCTGGTCCTGGAGCTTTGACTCAAGACCTAGGTACTGTCCCTGGGCTGCTATTGTTCAAGGCTAGCATTCTAGCTCTTGAGTCACTTCTGGCCTTTTTATTTTCAAATAGTTTATTGGAAGACTTTCCTTCCTTGGCTGGCTTCAAATGGTGATCTTCACATCTCAGCCTCCTAAGTAGCTAGGATGACAGGGATGAGCCGCTAACATCCAACTTGTTTGTAATTATAAAAAGAAACAAGAAGGGCTGGGAATGTGGCTTAGTGGTAGAGTGCTCGCCTTGCATGCATAAAGCCCTGGGTTCAATACCTAAGCACCACATAAACAGAAAAAGCCGAAGAGGTGCTGTGGCTCAAGTGGTAGAGTGCTAGCCTTGAGCATAAAGAAGCCAGGGACAGTGCTCAGGCCCTGAGTCTAAGCCCCAGGACTGGCAATATCATCATCATCATCATCATCATCATCATCAAAAAGAAACAAGAAGAGGAATTCCCATGGTGGGAAGTTGAGCTCAACCAAGATCCCAGTGCTTTCCTGACTCACTATGAGGACCTGGGAAGTCCCTTCCCTGCTTCTCCCGCAGTCACAATTTCCTCATCTGCAACACCAATGTTCCGCTAGGCAGTTTCTCTGAGGCCCAACCTGGGAGACACAGGGTGCTGCCAGTCTGTGAGCCCCTTTTATTGAGAGGCTAAGCTGGGGAAGGAGCGTCAGGCAGGGACCAGGGGGAAAAGATGGACTTGCAGGAGTGGGCCAGCAAGATGAGGAAATGCCAATCCTATCACCAAGTAGGCTGGCTTGTGAAGGAAGTAGGCTCTGCCCAGCTTAGCCTGCCCCCCTATTTTCTCACAGGCTTCCGGTTAATGCCTAAACAAAATACACTTTCCTCTCACTGCTGGAAGGCAGAGGGCCAAAATGAGTGTCCTGGAGGGCTGGCAGACACTCTGGCAAGCTGTCTGTTGTCCCTGGGCGCTTGCCCTACCCCTGTCAGCAGCACTACCCTCAGCCAAAGCTGGCACAGAGTGGGCAGAAGAGAGACTCCCAGGTTTGTGCTCTCTTCCCACTTCCAGCCTTCTAAAGTGGATGCCCCCTGCTCCTGAACCTGCCTGTCTTTCCAGGCTGGCCTGGGCCCCCAGACAAGATCTAATTCTTGTTGTGCTGCTGTAGGCAGAGCATCTGGTATCAGGATGTCTGAAGCCGAGGTCTGTCTCCATGGGAGGGAATTCCCTGGCTCAGGAAAGCACTTTGAGCGGAAAGGAGCAGGTGGTGAGTCTCCCCAAGAGACAGAGGCCGCCCACGATGCACACAGAGCCAATCCTGGGGTGAAAAGCATGGAAGCTGCCACCACCCCCTCCTTCTGTCAGATGCTAGTCTACCCTCGGCACATTAATACCAACTCATGCCTTAGAATAGTTAGGATGTGGCAGACATTCCAAGCACTTCACTCAGATAACTAATTTAATTCTCACAATAAGTCTGAGGTAGGAACTATTATTAGCCCCATTTCACAGATGAAGCATTGATCGGTTAAGTAACCTGTCTACAGGGCACAAAGCCAGTTAAGTGGCACTCATCTGTACCCAGATAACCAGGGCGGTCCATGCTGTTACCATTGCTGTGCTGAGCCACCACTGGAGGGTTGTGCCCCCCATAAGCACAGGGCCACACTTGAAGCTTGGTACCCTGTATCTACTACCTTAGAGTCCAAGTACTTCTGAAGATTTTCAGAGGCTGATTGCTGAACCACCTGGGGATTCTTGCTTCATCTCCTATGAGGATGCAGGACACCTGGTGTGTGACAAGAGGCTGTGCCTGACTCAGAGAAAGGGCTCAATAGATGTGTGTTCAAGAAATGAAGGCTCGGGCTGGGAATATGACCTAGTGGCAAGAGTGCTTGCCTTGTATACATGAAGCCCTGGGTTCGATTCCCCAGTACCACACATATAAAAAACGGCCAGAAGTGGCGCTGTGGCTCAAATGGCAGAGGGCTAGCCTTGAGCAAAAAGAAGCCAGGGACAGTGCTCAGGCTCTGAGTCCAAGCCCCAGGACTGGCCAAAAAAAAAACAAAACAAAAAAAAAAACAAGAAATGAAGTCTCCTGCCAAGTGCTGCTGGCTACTCAGGAAGCTGATATCTGAAGATCACAGTTCAAAGCCAGCCTGGGCAGGAAAGCCCATGAGACTCATCTCAGTTTAACTACCAGAAAACTGGAAGTAGTGCGCTAGCCTTGAGCAACAGATCTCAAGGATAGCACCCAGCCCTGAGTTCAAGTCTCCTGACTGGCAAAAGAAGAGGAGGAGGAGGAGGAAGAGGAAGCTCTGACTTCCCTGAACTTCTGTCCATCTCTAAAATGGGATTCTAGTCGCCCGGACTCCTGCATTTCTAAGTATGGCTGTGTTGAGCCAGCATGCACGTCTGTACCAGCTTTGCTTGGATGTAAGGAGTGGTTCACAATGCACACCCAGCTGACTCTTAACAATAGCTGTCATAATAATAGCTAACATTTTCTTGGATGCTTAGGAGGCACCAAGCAGGGCTCTGGGGGCTTTGATGTGTTAACCTAGTGATTCTCTCAACCTCTATTATCTTGATTTTAACGATGGGGTTAAATTGCTTGCCTGAGATCACATAATTAGGAAGGAGCAGGACCACCAAATGGCTCTGCTCCTGTGTCCGGGGTTACTCACTCCATCAGAGTTGTTGGGCTCACCCAGCCCCCTCCTCATGGAGGTTTGCATTTTAACTAACCAAACGGGTGTGCATCTATAGTGTTCAAGGAAGGGAGAATAAAAATCGGATTACTAGGAGCTCTCAATATAGACAGAGACAAGGCCTAGAATTCCCTTTCCTATTGTTTGAATCTGAGTGAGAAATTCCAAAGCCCAGTGCTATGGTAGTTCTAAGTACAGAGAAGACTGCCTCTGTCTAAAAGAAGGATCCTGGAAGGCTGCATTATAAATGCACATTGAAGCTAAGTGATGATGGCTCAGACCTGTATCCTAGCTTCTCAGAAGGCTGAGATCTGAGGAGTGCAGGTCAACGCCAACACGGGCAAAAAAGTCAGTGAGACTCTTATCTCCAATTAACCAGCAAAAAAAAGCAAAGTGAAAGTGTTGCTCAAGTGGTAGAGCACCAGCCTTGAGTAAAAAAGCTAAGGGGCAACACCCGGGCTGAGTGCAAGCTCCAGAATAAAAAAGAATAAAAGCAAAAAGAGAAAGAAAAAGAGTGCACATTGATGCATGGGAGCTGAACACTCCCAATAGAGGAACAGCAAGAGCAAAAAACACAAGCTGATGGGCCTGAATCACATTTGAGAATAATCTTGAGAAATGAATGCTAGAAAATGAGCCTTCAGTTGGTCCTCCTCTTGGATCTTTGTTGTAAATTTTAAAAAGCAATCCTTAAAGATGAACATTGTGGGTGCTGGGAATATGGCCTAGTGGCAAGAGTGCTTGCCTCGTATACATGAGGCCCTGGGTTCGATTCCTCAGCACCACATATACAGAAAATGGCCAGAAGTGGCGCTGTGGCTCAAGTGGCAGAGTGCTAGCCTTGAGCAAAAAAGAAGCCAGGGACAGTGCTCAGGCCCTGAGTTCACGGCCTAAGACTGGCCAAAACAAAAACAAAAACAAGATGAACGTGGCTGGGAATATAGCCTAGTGGCAAGAGTGCTTGCCTTCCATACATGAAGCCCTGGGTTCAATTCCCCAGCACCACATATATAGAAAACGGCCAGAAGTGGCGCTGTGGCTCAAGTGGCAGAGTGCTAGCCTTGAGCAAAAAGAAGCCAGGGACAGTGCTCAAGCTCTGAGTCCAAGGCCCAGGACTGGAAAAAAAAAACAAACAAGATGAACATTGTGCACCAGGCACTGTGGTTCATGCCTCTCGTTCTAGTTTCTTTGGAAGCTGAGTTTGAAAACATTGCAGTTCAAGGTCAGCATAAGCACATAGTTCCAGAGACCCCTTTTCAGCCAATAGTCTGAAGTGCAGTAGCATGCACTTGTCATCCCAGCTATTTAGGAAGCTGAGATTTAGAAGATTGTGGTTCCAGGCAGTGTGTGTGTGAGTGTGTGTGTGTGAGTGTGTGTGTGTATGTGTAGGAGAGATCTCTAAGATTCCATCCTAACAGAAGTTGGGTATGGTTGCATATGTCTGTCATTCCAGTTATGGCAGGAAACATGAAATTAGGTCATAGTTGGGGCCCAGACCTGGGGAAAAAAGTTAGACCCTATCTTGGAAAAAAAGGGCTAAAGACATGACTCAGCACCTGTCTAGCAAAATGAGGCCCTGAGTTCAAACTCCAGTACTGCAAACAATAAATAAACATATAAGATGGGCATCTTGGTGATCATGTTTAATCCCAGTATTCAGGAGGATAAGGCAGGAAACAGTGAGGTCCAGGCCATCCTGGACTATATAGTGAAATCCTGCCTCAAACAAATAAAAACAATTTTAATGCCTCTTTCTGGCATTTATCCTGCTTTGTTATAGGCATATATATTGACCATCTCAACCATCCTATCATTGCCCCTCACACCTAAAATAAGGTATCGTACCCAGCATGCATGTTGGATGGATAGATTTGAAGTCTGAAATGCTCAGAGGTTGACCAGAAGTAGCACATTAGTGTGGACATCCAGGTCACAGAATAGGAGGCCTGGTCCAGCAGGCTAAAAGGAGGGTGTGCCTGAGGCCTACGCAATCTGGTCCTTTGCCCACTGATATTTGATCTTCTGTCTTCACTGGGCCTGTGACCTCATTGCTACTCCACCCAGGGGGTGGCTTGTGAGTTAGGTAGCCAATGAGGAGAGGATGGACTAGATCTGAAGCATAAGACACCTTGGGCTGGGCCACACTGACTTCCATGTTTATCCTCTCTGCATACTCAGTTAAGAATTTAAATTACGCTCTAAGTCAGGTTGGCCTGCTTCTTTCTAGCTATGTATTCTTACCTGGATAATCTGGACAGTGTTCTTGTTTCAGTGCTGGTGATCAAACAAAGAGCCTCATGAATGCTAAGCAAGTGTTCTATCACTGAACTACTTCTCTAGCTCAAATTCTCTAGTTTTTTTAGCCATCAGATCAGAGAATACTTTGGAGGTGGTATGGAATAAATCTAAAGATAAAGCTTTGAGTGGGGTGCTGGTAACCCAAGCCTATAATCCTAGCTACTCAAAAGGCTGAAGTACAAAAGAAGGGGAGAGGAGAGGAGAGGAAGAGGAGGGGAGAGAGGGAGGAGGAGGGGAGGGAGGGGGAGGAGAGGGAAAGGAAGGAAGGGAAGGGAAGGGAAGGGAAGGGAAGGGAAGGGAAGGGAAGGGAAGGGAAGGGAAAGGAAAACATGGAAAGGGAAGGGAAAAGATGGCTTCACTGTTCCTCTCTGGGGCAGCTGGAAAAACTTCCTCCAACCCAGCACTGAACACAGGGAAGTGACTGTATCCAGATGTTGCACCTGAGCAATAATCTTTCAGGCCCATCTGGAAATGATTAATCTCCATTTGTACCCTTTATAGGAGGCTGACCCCTGAGGACTGCACGACCACCACCTCTTGCCAATTGGCTTCCACTTGTGCTGGTTTAGACAATGAGGAAAACTATAGAATAAGATCAGAGAGAAACTGGATGCTGGGTAGCTCACACCTATAAATCCTCGTTCGAGAGGTTGAGATCTGAGATCTGAGGATCATGGTTCAAAACCAGCTCAGGAAGAAAAGTCCCCATGAGACTCTTATCTCCAATTAACTACTCAAAAATCAGAAGGAGAGCTGTGGTTCAAAGTAGTAGACCACTAACTAGCCTTGAGCAAAAGAACTTAGGGACAACTCCTAGGCCCTGAGTTCAAGCCCAATGACCAAAAAATGAAAACAGAACGCTCGTAGAGAGCTGTGAATGTTTCTCCCCATGTTATTTCCTTGATCCCAGTTCCTACGAGGCAGTCCTATGTCTCACTTGGCTCCAGGAATATAATTCTTCACTCTCTTATTTTTTCTTTGTCTGAGCACACCTCAGTACAGTTGCCCCATTATTAGTCTCTCTTTGGCTGATACAGGACCCTCCACATAGATCTGCCATTTGGATTAGTCAGGTGGAGACTTTCTCCTGAAGTAAGAACTAGCCAGCCCAACCTGCAATCAGCCACTTTAGTGTTCCTGTTTCAGAAGAGTCAAATGCAATACTAGCTTTTTTTGGAGGCCCAGGACCTGATTCTGTTAGTTCTATCACTCTCAAAAACCAGAGGCAGAGACAAATGAGACATGGGCATCTACAGCCAGATACCAGTAACAAACATGGTAAAGCAAGATCACAAAATCAAATCTGTCTCTGTAGCAGAACCTGATCATTCCACTGCTCAGGCAGTTGGAGAGTCAAATGATAGGAATCCAAGGAAGCCAGGCCTACCAGGGTACAGGGCATAGGCAGGGCAGGACTCCTGAGGGGCTGGACGGATAAAGATGAGGATGGAGTATGGTGGCTTCTCTCAGAAGAAAGAGGGTTGGCAGAAGGAAAGAAGTAGGCTCTGTGAGGGCAAGGGCAGGAAACAGACCACAAACTGTCCCCCGCCCTCAAAGCTATTCTGCCATTCACCCCAACTGTTTCACTTCTCCCGTTAACCACACCTGTCCAGACCACAGCCACAGCAAGGCCTAGGTTTCAGTTCTCATTTCCTCCACACCTCTGCAGGCTCCCATTTCAGGTTCTCAAAAGGGGCTGGCCTGGTATCTTCAGCCCTCTGTCACTGCCTCCTTGCAATCACTCCTGCCTGCCTCCCACCCTGTGCTCCTTCCTACCTTCTGCCTTCCTAGCAACCTACAACAAGCTGTCTGGAGATGGACTTCTCTACTCAAAGACTTTCTATGGCTCTTTACTCCTCCTAAAAGAAAAACAAAAACCCAAGCTTTTCTATTATTTTTATTCTCAAATTGTATTCAAGAACTCATATAAAACATTTCAAAAATAGTTTTGGTTTTGTGGCTTTTTGTGTTTTGTTTTGTTTTTGTAGTACTGAAGTTTGGACTCATGACCTCAGATTTGCTAGGCCAGTGCTCTATCTCCTGAGCCATGCCCCCAGCTTCCCAAATAAGTGAGTTTAAATATTCATCTTCAGTAATCTGGAAGTGACATAATTTATAACTTTTTGCTGTTAACAACTTACACACCAAAATATGTTCCAATACCTTTTGTGAAAAGGCACTTCAAAAGTTATGGCAGGGGGGCTTGGAATATGGCTTAGTGGTAGACTACTTGCCTAGCATACATGTAGCCCTGGGTTCGATTCCTGAGCACTACGTATATAGAAAAGTCTAGAAGTGGTACTATGCCTCAAATGATGGAGTGCTGGTCTTGAGCAAAAGAAGCCCAGGGACAGTGCCCAGGCCCTGAGTTCAAGCCCTGGGACTGGCAAAAAGAAAAGTAGCCATGGAGAACACTGAAAATTCAGTGGATTCAAAAATCCATTAAAACTTTTGAAAGGAAGATCCATGGCAGCAAATCAATAGACTCTGGGATATCCTTGGATTGTAGTTACAAAAATGAATTATCCTGAAATGAGTGTACATATAATAAGAAGAAGAACTTTCATAAAAGCACTGACTCTTGTTATGTAAGTCATGATGTTCTTTTTTTTTTTTTTTTTTTTTTTGCCAGTCCTGGGCCTTGGACTCAGGGCCTGAGCACTGTCCCTGGCTTCTTCCCGCTCAAGGCTAGCACTCTGCCACCTGAGCCACAGCGCCCCTTCTGGCCGTTTTCCATATATGTGGTGCTGGGGAATCGAACCAAGGGCTTCATGTGTAGGAGGCAAGCACTCTTGCCACTAGGCCATATTCCCAGCCCAGTCATGATGTTCTTGAACTCTCAATCTTAGCCTCCAGAGTGCTAGGATTACAAGTATATGCCACCAAACCCAGATTCCATAGTTTTTTAAAGACAGATACTTTAATATTCATACAGATTAAATTTGCTTGATTTTCAAGATGTCATCTCTGTCTGGTACAGATGTAGATGCAGCAACCCTCAGAGAAACATTCCTGAACTCAAAATACAAATTCAGGAATAAAAATGACCTTACATGTGAAGAAATTGTAGAATTACTGCACAATGTTTCTAAAGAAGATCATAGCAAAAGGAGTAGCTTTATTTGTGTAATTCTGAGCCACGGTGAGGAAGGAATAATTTGTTGACCTGAAAAAATTAACAAGCTTCTTCTGAGGAGATTATTGCAGAAGTCTAACTGGGAAACCTAAGCTTTTTGTCACTCAGGCCTACCAGGGTACAGAACTAGACTATGACATTGAGACAGAGAGTGGTATTGATCATGACATGACGTGCCAGTAGAGGCTAACTTCCTGCATGCCTATTCCACAGCACCTGGTTACTATTCCTGGCAAAATTCTAAGGATGGATCCTGGTTCATCCAGTCCATTTGTGCTATGCTGAAACTTTATGCAAACAACCTTGAACTGATGTACATTGTTAACATGGGCTAACCGGAAGGTAGCAACAAAATTTGAGTCCTTTTCCCTGGATTCCTAGATTCATGCAAAGAAACAGATTCCATGTATTGTGTCCATGCTCACAAAAGGCCTTCATTTTTATCACTGAAGAGATGCTGATTTTTTTTCTTTTTTAGTTTCTATGCCAAATGAGAAGACAGTAGATAATACTTTACTTCCCTCCCATTTAAATCTTACATGATACTCTAGATGATATTTGTACCATACCAATTTCCAGAACCATAGTCATGCTACCTTAAACTCAGTCACAGGTAGTTGAAACTGAATGTGAATAGGAACAAATAAATATAGAGCATGGTACCATTATTATGAAAGGCAGCGATTGTAAACTTGTATCTTTTATAGTTAGCAAGACTTGAGGCTCCTGTGCTATGAATTGTCAAGTAATTATGAGGAAGTTAAACACAGCAGTAATGAATTTCATGATCCTCTCTCCCTGCATTACAACTGTGCAATCCTAGCTTTTTGTCAAGCTGTAGATGTGGAGATGTGTCATGGGTCTCAGCACTCTGGGATCTATAGACTTGGTCAAACTCTTGAGCTCTCTTTTTCAAACTAATTTGTGGAAATGAATTGATTGTATTTTTAGATTGTGTTATCATAGCTCATGGTTTTGTGATGTTTGTCCTGAGCTTGGTGTTATAAAAAAGTTTACTATTGAAAAAGAAATTAAATATTTTATTTGAGAGAAAATATGAGTAAATCAAGTTGATTCTTAATATCTCTTAATGTTAAGAGAGAAACCTAACTATAAGGTGCTAAGACAATCTACCAGCATGTTTATTCTCATCTGTCTTTATATAAAGCAGGTGAGATGTATAGACCAGCCAAGTTTTAAAACAAACACCCTCAAACTTGATTATTTAAGATGATAAGAAATTCTACATGAACATACGAATATTCCATTTGTACAATAAATAGTGGAACATAAGGAAAACAATGATAAATTTATCCACTGAGCACTGTAGTTTGAGAAGCATGAAGAAGACATGGCTCAGTCTATTTAATGGAAACAGAGCCCAGCCAGACTTCAGAGAAGGACAGTCAGCCGACGTCTGCAGAAACACACATATAGGTGTGTTTGGAGGATGTCCCAAAGTAGAAATCACCACGTAATAAGGTAACCAACTCAGAAACTTCTGAAGGGGAGCTTTTCCAAAGGAGGCGGGGAATCACAATGAAAACAATAGTGCTTGTAAAAACTGTCAGCCTGTGGTTTTTCTATTGATGTTTACAATCCAAAGGAACAGCAAGCTAATGTTTATGCTGTAACTTGCATGGAAAGGATGGAGGCACCCAGGACTTTGGAAGCTTCCAGTTAGGGCTCTGCAGAGTGCAGGAGGAAGCTATAGGTCAGAACTCAGCATTTCCAGGAGGCCGGGGATGGGGGTGGGGGTGGGGGCAGGTTCCCTCCCTCCTTGAGGGGCTGAGCCCTTCCTCACTGACTGTCAGGCTGACAGTTCACAGGAACTTCCTACTCAAAGACAGAACTTATATTTGTAAACCATAACTGTTTTGTTTTGATTAGACCAGTTAACTTTTCCTAAGTAACTATAGCATGTAATGGTATTTTAAAGTGTTTTTCCATGTGATGATTTTTATGAACAATTCTTATTTTGCATTTTTTTTATTCCAAACATAAATTTAAACTTAGAAAAAAAAAGTTATGGCAAACTGAGTGCCTGTGTCTCAGCTAGTAATCCTAGCTACTCCAGAGGTTGAGATCAGACGATTGTGGTTCAAAGACATCCTTGGCAAAAAAGTCCACTGAGACTCTTATCTCCAATTAACTACTCAAAAACAGGTGGAGATGTGACTCAAAGTGGTAGAGCACTAGCCTTGAGCAAAAAGAGCTCAAGGACAGTGCCCAGCCCTTAGTTTAAGCCCCAGTACCATAAAAAAGAATTATGGCACCAATGGCTTACACCTATAATCCTAATTACTCAGGAAGCTGAGCTCTGAGGATCACAGTTCAAAGCCAACCAGGGCAGAAAAGTCTATACGACTCTTATCTCAAATTAACCACCAAAAAGCCACAAGTGGAGCTGTAGCTCAAGTGGTAGAGCACCAGTCTTGAGTGGTGCCCAGGTCTGGAGTGTAAGCTTCAGTACACACACACACACACACACACACACACACACACACACACACACACACACCGTATAGCAAACATGCTCTTTTTAAGGGTTCTAGCCCTTACACCTAGATGCATTCTCATAAATGCCATGGGGGCAGCAAGCCCCAACTTTTCAATGTGACATTTAAGGCCCCTCAACGGGTGGCTGCAGCCAGAATCTACCCAACCTCACCTCCCAAATACATCATCTTGTTTACCCATACATGTCATATTCATATGCTATTTCAGGCTCTTTTTACAACTTCCCACTTATGCATAAGCTGTTCCCTCTGCTTTCAACACTTTTCTCTGCCTGATAAGATCACATTCACCTTTTATTTTTTATATTTTGCTGTACTAAATATTAAGTCAGGGCCTTGTGCTAGCTTAGCAAGTGCTCTCTCTACCACAAAAGCCCTTCTCATTAGGTTTGTTTTTTTTTAATAGGTTCTTGAGTTTTTGCCTAGGGCCAGGCCAGTCTTGGATCTTGATCTTCTTATCTAAGCTTCTCCTCTAGCTGGGATTACAGACAAGCAACACTGAGCCCTAGCCTCATTCATTCTTTAAAAGCCAGTTCCCAATCCTTGCTCCAATTAAAGGCTTCTCCTTTTCCCAAACTCAAGAATTAATCCTCACAGGTCTCTACAATCTTGCTCAGATATTGTTTTGTTCCTCAGAATACTGTTTTTACTTTTTGTGAGACAAGCCCTCTCCACCAAGCCCAAACTGCCCTAGCTTAGTTCTTTATTTAATTTTTTTTTTTTTTTTTTGCCGGTCCTGGGCTTGGACTCAGGGCCTGAGCACTGTCCCTGGTTTCTTTTTTTTTTTTTTTTTCCTCAAGGCTAGCACTCTACCACTTGAGCCACAGCGCCACTTCTGGCCATTTTCTATATATGTGGTACTGGGGAATCGAACCCAGGGCTTCATGTATACGAGGCAAGCTCTCTTACCACTAGGCCATATTCCCAGCCCCCCTTAGTTCTAATCTTAATGACAGCATTAAGCATATGTTGGGCAGGCTTCTATTTAGCAACTGTCTCTCTGAATTCCTCTTTCTTTCAAAATTCTGCCTGCAGTGGGGCCACCGGTTGGCTGTTCGGCCTTGTCAAGTCACTCAACCTTTTCTGAAGCTCTCCCTGACCCCCCCACCCCCACCCAGATCAATTGAGTGATCCCTGCCCAGAGCTTTTGTCCATGGTTCCTTTGCTATGGTCTATCAGGCTTCACATCATTTGCAATAGGAAAATAAAAACAGGTTCCTTGTGAAGTGCCAGACTTTGAAGTCAGGCCCCACTTTACCACGTGAACCCCACTTTACCACATGAACCTGAGATAAGCAGGCCCTGTGAGCAAAGCCAGGACAAGCCCATTAGGGCTCAGTCAGTCTAGAACTCTAACCGCTGGGAATGCTTAACTCTGACTGCCCCCAGAATGCCTCGAGCCCTGAGCCAATCAGATTTGTACCTGTGTCCTAATCTTGCTTGCTTGAACACCTGATTGTTGTAACTTTGTTTTTGCCTTTATAAGCCCTATGCAATCACAGCTCGAGGCTCCCTCCTAACCTCCGCTGTGTCGGTGGGTAGGACGAGGCCCGAGTTGCAGCTCGCTTAAATAAAGCCTTGCCTTGCTTTTGCATTTCGGAATGTCTGAGTCTCGGTGGTCTTCTTGGTGGTGGTTTCGCGACTTGGCCCAACACTTGTATCCAAATTGGCTCTGCTTCCCCAGTACCACAGTCCAGAAATCTTTATTATACAAATTTAGCCAAAAATCCATTTTTATAAAAAAAAAAAAAAAACAATCCAGCCCAAAAGGGCATGGAAATTTGCCCAAAGTCATGAACCAGCTACAGGGCTTTTTCTTTGCCTTCCCTAGAATCCTTGGACCAACCTACATTCCAAGGATGGCCCTGTGGCTTGCTAAGACTATGACAAGACAGTGAGACAGAACCAGGCCTCACCTGTAACTGTCCCATGGGCTTTCAGGGCAGCGGCTGCCAGCTGTCCAGACAGTTTTACTTCTCTCTTGGCTTCCTAGAACACGCAAAGAGCAACTGTCAGACCTCAAGCACTTCTGTTTTCTCTAAGTCATACTTCCTTTTCACCTCTTCTGTAGGCAGCAGCAGACCCAGGGCCTCTGGGTTAGCTCCAGGACAGTTTTGTCTTTCCTTAGGGCTGAGGCCAGACAGAAACAGTGGTAAACTTCCCTAAAGACAATCACTACCCTAGGAGAATTGTGGCAGGAAGTCTGTTTACCCCAAAACCTAAAGATTGGGGTCTTGACCTATATAGTGGGGAACAGAGTCCTCACAGAAGCAAATTCCTAAAGAATCAGGAACTGTCTAACCTTTGATAGGAGACCTTTGTCCAGAAAAAGGATTTGCTCAGAGCAGAATGCAGTGAGGTGCATTGGAACAATTGCCCCCCAAAATGGATTGACTAAATTTATCATCATGAGTCACTGGCAATATTGTTTTGTTTCTCTTTTCTTTATTCTCCTCTTTTTCTTCCTCTTCCTCCTCCTCTCCCCCTCCCTTCTGTGTTTGCCGTACTAGGATTGAACCCCAAGAGTTCATGAATATTATTCAAACACTTTCTAGCACTGAGCTGCATCGTGTGTATGTGTGTGTGTGTGTGTGTGTTTCTTTACTGTGTCAGGGTCTTGCCTATGATGCCCAGCCTAATCTGGTACTTGCTGGCTCCAGTGATGATCTCACAGACACACCACCACGCCTGCCTTTTTTATTTCCTTACAAGCTACATTCCAAGGATCCTCTTGCCTAGGCCAGGGCTCTGGACCAGATAGCAAACCAGCATGAGCCCTCTTCATCATGGCAGATGCCTATTCTTTGAGTACTTGCCTTCCTGTCTGCAGCAACAGCTGCCCCATGCCCAACACTGCCTGCCAGTTAGCCTTTAAACTAATGTCAGCAAAACCTCATCAGCAAAGCCTGAACTATGTAAAGTGAAGGTGTAAAGTGGAGTGAAACAAAGGGCTCATATCAAGCTGTGTACTGGTGGCTCAGGCCTGTAATCCTAGCTACCTACGAGGCTGAGATCTGAGGATCACAGATCAAAGCCAGGCCACGAAGGAAAATCCATGAGACTCTTATCTCCAATTAACCACCAGAAACTGGAAGTGGTGCTCTTAGCTCAAAGTGGTAGAGTGCTAGCCTTGAGCAAAAAGAGCTCAGAGACAGCACTAAGGCCCGGAGTTCAATCCCCACAACCACAAGGAAAAAAAAAAAAAAGCTCATATCTTTTGGATAGCCAAAGGATTTTTGTGCTTAAAGTCTGGTTTGTCTAGCCCTTCAGCAGACAGGAGTTGAGACATAAAGATGAGGTTCCAAAATATAATCTCATTGTTGTTTACTGATCCTTTATCAGCTCACAGTTAACACACACTCGATTGGAGGATGCCTCTGGAAGGAAGACAAGGTTAGGTGCTAGTGGCTCATGCTTGTAATCCTAGCTACTCAGGAGGTTGAGACCTGAGGATTAAGGTTCAAATCCAATTTAGGATTCTGCCTAAGTCCATAGACTTATCTTTAGCAAAAAGTTGGAAGTAAAGGTATGACTCAGATGGTAGAGTGCTAGCCTTGAGCATAAAAGCTAAGGGACAGCTCCCAGACCCTAAGTTCAAGCTCCAGCACTGGCAACAAGAAAAAAGAAAAGAAAAATAAAAGTACCAACCTTGGATCTTGAAATCATGAGGTAGAGAAATGGGTAAGGGGCTTGAAGCAGCTACCAATATTCTTACTGCCAAAACATGCCATGTCAGTGAAGCCCTTCCTAAATCAGTGAGGGCCTTCTCTTTGTCCAACCATTGACATTTCCCCTAGGTTTTATTCATATTCATATTCATATCAGTCAATAAGCTTTCCTAGGAATTTTATCTGTGAGGATCCTGAGCTGAGCCCTGGAGCTTCCTGGCCTCCAGGAATCCCTCACCTGGTGAAGGATGTGCATGGAGAGATAATGACTACATGGTGCAGACATGGGGGGTGGGGGAGGGCAGGGAACGCGCTGAGCTGGAGAACCAGCAAAGACCCCTGAGCTCTTCTGGGAGGTTAGGGAAGAGTTGGTCGGTGTGATTTATGGCATGAAGTCTCAGATACGGATTTCCTTTATCCTCATGACATTCCTCTAAGGCATTTTATTTAGTTGTTTGTTGTGCAAAGTTTATTATCGGATCTATGTTAAGCAAGTGCTCTACCACTGAACCACACAGCCCCAAGCCTAGTTTCTCCATTGTAGAGGTGATGGAACTGAAGCCCAGAAAAGGGCAGTGACTTACCCAAGGGGACATGGTTAGTAAGGCTGTTCATCCCTTGGCACATAGCTGTAGAGAAGTAGAGGTGGCCACCACTAAAGGAGCCCAGAGAGCTGGGAACAGGAGCAGGCTAGTTGGAGTCACAGGAGGGAGGAGAAGCTGAGAGACTGGAGTTGGCAGACTAGCAGATCTCTCCCACATACAGTGAAGCAGGGGAAGATGGAAATATCCAACAGAGTAAGGTGCTGGTGGCTCACGCCTTTAATCCTAGATACTTAAGAGTCTAATTAGGAGGATTGCAGTTCGAGGCCAGCCTGGGAAGAAAAATCAGAGAATTTTTCTCCATGGAAACACAGCAACATGATGGCTTGCATCTGTGATCCCAACAGTGATAGGAAGTCTTTGGTCATGATTCAGGCACACTCTGGACAGGAAGCAAGACCCTATCCTAAAAAATTAAAAAAAAAAGCTCAAATATCAGTACAGCAAAATAATAACAATAACAACAATAATAATAACAGAAAAGCAATGTCCAACAAGTTTTCAACACAGTGCTCTGGACAGGAAGCAAGACCCTATCCTAAAAAATAAAAAAGCTCAAATATCGGTACCACAAAATAACAATAATAATAGAAAATGAATGTCCAACAAGGTATCAACACATTGCTTTGGGACAACAAAGCTGGTTCTATCGTCAGACACCATCCAGCCCATGTTCAACTAACATCCAGAGGGAGGATGGACACAGGGTCAGAGTGGTTGACCCTGTTCTAGAACCCAAGGGCTCTGTCCAACAGCCAGGCTTTTATACATGGTCCTGTCTACCACTACATGTTCTAATTCAATCTACATTTACTGCTATGTGTTCTGGATTAGGTATTCTTCCAGCACCACTGAAGATCCACGCATCTTCCCCATTACTTCTGTCAGGAGCATGTGACCGGTAAACTGGGCAGTCAGATTGAACTCAAGACCAAGTGCCTGAGTGGGTGGGGATTGGGGAGGGCCTTAATGACTCAGTTTCCCTGAGCAAGACCTTGGGCCTCATTTCGCCCATCTGTCACAAGAAGTCAGCTGTCTTTGATCTATCATTCAGGCAATCAGGCCTCTACCCTCCTTCGCTTTGCAAGTGTTGGGAGGTAGGGCAAAGCTCCTGGTAGGTTAGTGAGTGGGAGGCAGAGGAAGTGGCTTCAGCTGCTTGAGTCTCCCCAGCCATCCGTGTCTGGCCTGTCCCATTACAGGGAGGGAAATCACAGACTCGGCTCTCAGACATCTGGGAGGTACTGGGCAGCTTGGGTATTTTTAGAAGGCCAGAGACAGACATGCCCGGAATCCTGGGCGTTGCTGAGCCAAAAAAGCTAGAAGGCCAGCAGAGAACAAACCAAACGAGGTGGCCGGAGCCCTGGTGTTTTCCTCACCAAGGTCAGCTGGCCTTTCCTTTCCCAGGCCTGCTGCATACAACTTCAGATTCCCTCAATGGTTCCTTCTGGATGGTCGGGTACACCGCTGTTTAGAACCTTGGGGGAAAGGAAGCTTTGTATCAAGAGCATCTGTTCTCCAGAGTTTTGCTCAGCCAGCTCTTTGGTTCTCACTTTGAGTTGCTGGGCTCTGGGGACGCTGGAGAGAAAGAAGTTATCCATCTGATCCTGTGAAGTAGTGGTAGGATGAACATGATAGCAAGCCTGAGATCACTGAGGAGGGAAAGAAGCACAGGCCTGAGGAAGTCAGAGAGGCCCTGTCTCTGGGCTGCCACCGGACCTGATGATTATCTATGGGTGAAAATGCCAGTTTGGAGAAGGGGCACAAACTCTAGGTTGTAACTAAAGGGTGATTATCGGTCCTTTTAAGATCTCTTTCCTCCCCTGCTTTATTTCTGAAAGATGATGTCTCAGAAGTAAAGAATACTAGTGGCTCATGCCTATAATCCTAGCTATTCAGGATCTGAGGATCGTGGTTCAAAGCCAGCCTGGGCAGACAAATCCAAGAGGCTCTTATCTACAATGAATCAGAAAAAAAAAGCCAAAAGCAGAGGTGTGGCTCAAGTGGTAGAGCACCAGTTTTGAGTGAAAAAGACAAGCAAGAATGCTAAGGCCCTGAGTTCAAGCCCTGTCATGCCCTGTTTCCTGCCTTATTCAGAGAATAATCCTAAAGGATTCTGAAAATCTTCTAACTGAATTTTGAAAATTTTGTTCCTCTACTTCAATAATATATATATATATATATATTTTTTTTTTTTTGGCCAGTCCTGGGGCTTGGACTCAGGGCCTGAGCACTGTCCCTGGCTTCTTCTTGCTCAAGGCTAGCACTCTGCCACTTGAGCCACAGCGCCACTTCTGGCCATTTTCTGTATATGTGGTACTGGGGAATCGAACCCAGGGCCTCATGTATACGAGGCAAGCACTCTTGCCACTAGGCCATATCCCCAGCCCATGAGAATATTTTAATGTGTCTAGAATGCAGAGTGTGTTATAAATAGGGTCGCTCTGTGTCAAAGCCCATGTCTAGGCTTATCAGCAAACTGAGTTCAGAGATTCTCCTAAGTGACCACATTTAACTTCAACACTTATCAAGTTTGAGATTCACTGCTCTAGCCAAAAGGCTTGTTTCCTTCCTGCAAGGTTTGAGTAGAAAAAGAAGGCCCTCAGTTGGAGGTCAAAAGGCCAATGTTCTAATTTTATCTCCACTCCCAACTCGTTGAACAGCCTTGGACTCCCTCTCTAGGTCTGAATCTGAAGTCCAGGTTTCTTTCTTTATAGAAATGAAAAGTTGGGGGCTGGGAATATGGTCTAGTGGTAGAATGTTTGCCTCACATACATGAAGCCCTGGGTTCAATTTCTCAGCACCACATATATAGAAAAAAGACAGAAATGGCACTGTGGATCAAGTGGCAGAGTGCTAGCCTTGAGCAAAAAGAAGCCAGGGACAGTGCTCAGGCCCTGAGTCCAAGCCCCAGGACTGGCCAAAAAAAAAAAAAAGGCAAGTTGGGTTAGACCATCCCCTTGTGGCTCTGCCTCACCAGGATTGCCAATCCTAATGGAACTGTTCTCTCTCACCCATGTCTCCCTGGGTCCCCAGGCTATACTGAGCATTCTGACTATAAGGCAAAGAAGTGGCACCTCCGGAGGGCAGGTGCAAGCAGATGGAAAGGAAGCAGCCTTTACCTCCCCTGACCCCCTATACCTTGCCAGACCCTAGGCTCTTCTCTGGGTAGTAGGATTTCACATCTTGAGCTCCTGGGAGGTCAGAGGACTCACCCTCTCCGCTCTCCTACCAGCCTCACCTGTGTGGGACTCTTTTAAGTTTACTAATGGAACATCCAGTGTCACCTCAAACATGCCAGGGACCCAGAACAACTCCCTCTCCTATCCCCTTTCCCAGTTCCCATTGAACCTTCACAGCACAGAGCTGTGCCCCTAAAAGTATCAGAGCCACTGCTTCTGACTGGATGACCTTTTCCCACTCCAACCCTTGGACCTGTTTCACTCCCACAGATACCCTAAATCTCCAATTAGCAGGCCCCTTCTGTTAGGAAACCCTCCCAGATTGCCTACCCCAGATAAGTGACCTTTGTCCCTACACTGATCCGTGGTTATATTTCTCATCTGTCTCTCCCACCAGCTCTTTGCTACCTTTGCTAATTTGGATTTAGCTTAATCCTAATTTGCTAATCTGTTAGGGTTAAGAATTTTTGTTTGTTCATTTTGCAGCCTGGGTCTTGAACTCAGGGCCTGGGCACTGTCCCTAAGCTTTTATGCTCAAGGCCAGCACTCTACCACTTGAACCACAGCTCCACTTCCAGCTGTTTGGTGATTACCTGGGCTTGCTTTGAACCTCTGTCCTCAGATCTTAGCTTCCTGAACAGCTAGGATTACAATCTTGAGCTCCTAGCCCCAGGTCACTGAAATTGGCTCCATGCTGGGTACTGCACGGGCCTTCAGGCCTAGTGAGAATTGTTCCAAGTAAAGCTTAGTTTGTCTTTGGAGCTGAAACTGGGATTCTGTTGAAACTCTCACTCTTTACCTGACTTATATAATTGTAACCCCTCTGTATATCACCTTTCTAATAACAAAATAGCGGATTTCAGGAAGGAGTGATTGTACCATGGGTCCTTTCTGACCTTGGGCCCCAAGCAAGCCTGCCCTTCAAGTCAGTGCTCACTGGTGCCTGGAGAAGGCTTTGCCTTTATGTGACAGTCTGCTGACCAGATAAACTGAGCTGGGAACCTTATGTCCTGGCCCATTGGTTACCTTGTTATTCTGTACCCTACGAAGTCTCCTGAGGACACAGGCTGGGCATGTGACCAGAATGTCCTATTGGAAGAGAGGACAGGATGGGAGGTGGGGTGTGGTTAGGAAAATGTTTGAGGTTGGGTGGGGTGTCCCTACCACACCTATGTGGAGGTGGCTCCTTCTGGGTGTGGGATCATTCTAGATGTCAGTGACCTAGTCCCCACTTTAGCCTGCCTAGTGGAAGTAGCTTTGGAGTTCAGAATGTAGAGGTCATCACCTTCCAAAGAAATTCAGCTCAGCCCCAGGTGGTCTGTTCTTGGCCACTCAGTTCAGGGCTGAAGAGCACTGGGCAGAGTGTTGAGTGAATGTGTGGCTTTCGGCAGGTCACAGCCCTCTGAGGATATCTGTATTCCTATGTGTACCATAAAGAGAGGACTGTAAGTCCTGAAGTCCCTCTGGTCAGACGGATGAAGTCTGGGAAGGATGAAGACGCTGTTACTGTGTAGGAGCACTGGCTGGGTGATTCCTTCTCCCTCATATCATCTTAACTCATAGCCATGTAGTAAGAAGACAATTTCTCTGCCCATGAAAAGCTAGAAGAACTGAAAAGAGGCTGCCTTGGCCTCTTCAGAAATCATGCTTTTAAGCAGGACGAGCTTACAAGCTGAGGTCTAGCTACTAAATCTTTGCTCTAGACGAAGCAAAGTGGCCTGGGTATTTTATGAGTGTGTGGTAAGAAAGACACATAACAACCTGGGCACCAGTGACTCACACCTGTAATCCTAGCTACTCCGAAGGCTGAGATCTGAGGAGCACAGTTCAAAGCCAGCCTGGGCAGGAAAGTCCATGAGACTCTGATCTCCAATTAACCACCAGAACACTGGAAGTGGTCCTGTGGCTCAGGTGGTAGAGCACTAGCCCTGAGCTGAAGAGTTCAAGGACTGTGCCCAGGCCCAGAGTTCAAGCCCCACAACTCCCCCCTCCAAAAAAAACCAAAAAACCAAACCAAAGACATAACATAAAACTGACCATTTTGATCAGTTGTCAATCTCTAATTTGGACAACCATTGCAGCTCCCTTCCCAAGCCTCTGCTATCTTCTGTCTATACATTGGCCTGTTCTAGCAACTCACTGTCTAAAGATAATATCACCAATTTGTTTAAAGACCCTCAATGCTGAAGTGGAGCTATGGCTCAAGTAGTTGATTGCTAGTCATGAGCTGAAAAAGCTCACAGACAATTCCTAGGCCCTGAGTTCCAGCCCAGGACCAGCCAAAAAAAAAGAGAGAGAGAGAGAGAGAAAGGAAAAGAAAAGAAATCTTTGATAATAGATAATAGAAATAGGCAATAGCATGAGGAGGCAAGTGGGGAAAGTTGGTTTAATAGAAAGGGATGAAAGAAAATAGAGACAAAAAAAATTGGAAGTTACGCTTTTTTTGTACTGATTCTGGGGCTTGAACTCAGGATCTGGGCACTGTCTCTGAGCTTTTTTTTTTTTTTTTTTTTTTTTTTGCCAGTCCTGGGGATTGGACTCAAGGGCCTGAGCACTGTCCCTGGCTTCTTTTTGCTCAAGGCTAGCACTCTGCCACTTGAGCCACAGCGCCACTTCTGGCCGTTTTCTATATATGTGGTGCTGAGGAATCGAATCCAGGCTTCATATATAGGAGGCAAGCACTCTTGACACTAGGCCATATTCCCAGCCTGTCTCTGAGCTTTTTTACTCAAGGCTACAGCTTTACCACTTGAGGCACAGTTCCACTTCTAGCTTTTTGGTGATTAATTGAAGATAAGAGTCTCATGGATGTTCTTGACTGGGTTGGCTTTGAACCTTGATCCTCAGATCTCAGATTCCTGAGTAGATAGGATTACAGGCATGCGACACTGGCACTTGGCTGAAAGTTACTTACTTAGAGAACAAGAAATAACCACAGAATAGTAACTAATTGGTTAAAATCAGGTTACTGCAGTCCTTTTGTGAAAGGAAGGGCTGAAGCATAGGGAACTTGGTTTTCTTGCCAATGAAAACTAGCCTGTTCATAAAACTTGGTTGTTATCTCTCCTGATTTTTCCAGGCCAGCTTAGTTTCAGCTTGGTGAGTAGAACTTTAGAATGTGACTCCATTGTGATTTTTTTTTTTGTAGTATGATGTGATAAAGCCTAGTACAGAACTTTATCTAAAACAATGCCCTTCTATAATTATTGTTTAACATCACACACACACACACATATATCATATAGCAGTTGTCCTGTTTATTAATTTAATGTATAGATGGGTTACAGCTACATACCTAAGGTAGTGAGTATATTTCTTGTGGAACATTGTTACCCCTTCCCTCATTTTTCTCCCTTCCCCCCCTACCCCCCAAGTTGTAAAGTTCATTTCCAACATATTATTCTGTGGCAGTTGTCCTTTTTGTGCCTGGTTTGTTTCATTTAGCACAATGTCTTCAATGTTCAATGGTGTTTGATGGTGTGTTAGCATATTTCAGAAAATCATTCCCCCACCCCACTCCTGTGCGCAAAAAACCCTGCTCTTTAGATAACTAGCATTTTTTTCATTAATATTTTAATGGACAATGGAGATCATTACACCTCTTGATTTGAATAATGCTGGTATTGATGATTCGACGTGGAACTAGAGGCATTTTACTGTACTGTACTGTATTAATGTATTATTTGTATCTGTTGTATTCTCACTTTTAATTCCATATATACATATATACACATATATCAACGAATATATATATATATATACATACACACAAATATGTATGTGTGTGAAATTATTAGATCATGTAGTAACTTTATATTGGCTTACTTTTTTTACAGTAGGATTTTGCAATCAGAATCTCAAGCTTCCTAAGTGGATACTCTTACTGCTGAGCTATATCTCCAGCCCTGATTGCTCATTATTATTATTATTATTATTATTTGCCAGTCCTGGGGCTTGAACTCAAGGCCTGGGCACTGTCCCTGGCTTCTTTTTGCTCAAGGCTAGCACTCTACCACTTGAGCCACAGCGCCACTTCTGGCCTTTTCTGTTTATGCGGTACTGAGGAATTGAACCCAGGGCTTCATGAATGCTAGGCAAGCACTCTACCACTAAGCCATGTTCCCAGCCCCTGCTCATTATTTTTAAGATAAGGGCTCACTTCTGCCCCGGTGACCCATGGTGTTCTCCACTTGTGCTAGAGTACTATTTTGTACCTATTTTGCAATGACTTTCCCATTTTACCTCTTACTAACAACGCATAAGCATCCAGCTCTTCTGCACTCCTTCGCAACACTTGTTACCACTCCCCTTTTTCTTGAAGAAGAAATAGCCGTCCTAGTGATAGCGAGTAGCATCTCACTGTGGTTGGCCTAGATAGATTTTTAAAACCTATTTTAGCTACAAAATCCTTTTATCAGAAAAAAAAAAACACAAAACTAAGGCTACATGAGGGTAAGCAAGGGCTGACTGCGGGCAAGGAGGGCTGGTGAGATCTCCTGGGGCTAAGGCTGTGTGTGGGGGAGTTGCTAGTGTGTGAGGACACTTTCTCCTGGTCTCTCTTTCCCACGAAGAGGACCCCGAGGCCTTACTGAGGAATCCCTTGGCACACAGCAAAAATCTCTATCTATCCCTGATGTCACTTGGAGAAGGTCAAATACAACAAGCACAAAAAGCTTCTAGTTTTTTTATTCTTGGGAGAGAACTTAGAAAGTCACCTTGAAGGAGGCCTTCTCTATTTTGGCAGTGACCTAAGATTATCAAAGGTAAACAGGCCCAGAGAGAACAAACTAGGGCCCTTTGACCTGACAACAAAGGCTCCTTTTCTTGTCCTTTCTGCTTTCTTTTTCTTTCTCTCTTTCCTTTTTTCCTTCTTTCTTTCTCCCTTTCTCTGTCTTGTCTCCATCTCTGTTTCTGTCTCTTTGTCTCTGTGTGTCTCTCTGTCTCTGTTTCTGTTTCTGTTTCTGTCTCTGTCTCTGTCTCTCTGTCTCTGTTTCTGTTTCTGTTTCTGTCTCTGTCTCTGTCTCTCTGTCTCTCTCTCTCTCTTTCTCTCTCTCTCTCTCTCTGCCAGTACTGGGGCTTAAACTCAGGGCTTCATACTCTTACCCCAATTTTTCCAGTCATGGCTGACACTCTATCACTTAAGTCATACCTTTACTTCTGGCTTTTTGTTGGTTAATTGGAATCTGCCTGGGATGACTTCAAACTGTACATTCTCAAAGCTCAGCGTTTTGAGCAAATATTATGTGTACAAGGGCTGGGAATGTGATTTATGTGAGAGTACTTGCTTAGCATGCATGAAGTCCTGGGTTTGATTTCTCAGTAGCACATAAATAGAAAAGGCTGGAAGTAGCCCTGTGGCTCAAGTGGTAGAGTGCTAGCCTTGAGAAAAAGAAGCTCAGGGACAGTGCCCAGGCCCTGACTTCAAGCCCCAGGACTGGCCAAAAGAAAATAAATAAATTATGTGCATAAGCCACTAGTACCTCATTTCACGTCTAGCTTTTTGCTGGTTAATTGAAGATAAGAATCTCTCAGAGTTATTTGCCTGTATTGGCTTCCATAATGAGCATCGGATCTCAGCCTGAGTAGCTAGGGTTACAAGTGAGAGCCACCAGCACTCAACAAAGCAGCCTGTCTTAGGAGATCCAAGAGGATTAGAAGATAGGGATGAAGGCAACATATTTGTAGGGAACAAGAGAGTTTCCTGGAAATGATAGGAAGCACTAGTCTCTTCTGTGAGGCTCCTAATTATTAGACAATCTTACAATGACTGTTGCCAGTTAGTCATCAAGAAAGAGTCCTTGAAACAACCTGGATGCCCCACTACAGGTGAATGGATCAAAGAAAGTGGTACCTGTACACAATGGAATACTACATAATTATTAGAAATGATAAAAAAATAATGGTATTCGCAGGGAAATGGTCAGATCTTGAACAAATAATGTTGAGGGAGACAAGCCTAGAACACAGAGGACACAGGCGCATGGTCTCCTTGATATATGACTGTGGGGGTGGGGAGGGGGGGGCAGGAGAACAGTAGAGACCAGGTCTGCAAAATAACAAACTTCTTTGCAAATGGTATTTCCACATGTTTGGATCAGTGAATTTACATTGTGTATCTAAACCCAAATAATTACTAAGCAAACATAAAAAGGTCTAGGATAGACCTAACAGAGGATCACAATAGCTCAACAGCTATGTACATATGATTATATAAGATGAGGCTAAGCAAAATGAACTCCAAGAGAAGGAAACAGGAGGATTTTATTGTCGTTGTTACATTTAATGTTCTAGGTGAATTTCCTTTGTCATACCCCATGTGGTTACTGTATATGATTTTGGTACACTGGATATTATATATGCTTACCTGAACTAGGGAAGAGAAAAAAAATGAGGGAGGGTGTAACAAATATGACAAGAAATGTATTCACTACCTTATTACGTAACTGTACCCCCGCTATACATCACCTTGTCAATAAAATTTAATTAGAAAAGAAAAGAAAGAGTCCTTCGCTGGGTGCCAGTGGCTCCACACCTATAATCCTAGCTACTCAGGAGGCTAAGATCTGAGGATTGCAGTTTGAAGACAGTTCAGGCAGAAAAGTCTGTGAGACTCTCTTATTTCCAGTTAGCCATCTGAAAACCAGAAATGGATCTGTGGCTCAAAGTGGTATAACGCTAGCCTTGAGCACAAAAGCTCAGGGCTAATGCCCAGGCCCTGAGTTCAAGTCCCACAACCAACAACAACAGCAACAAAATCTGGTGTGAGCCTGTAATCCTAGCTCAGGGACAGCACCCAGGCCTTGAGTTCAAGCCTCATGACTGGAAAAAAAAAAAAAAAAAGCGTCCCTGGGTTGTTGAGAAAGAAGTTACTGGTATGATGATTTGGCCCAACTTTGATTTGAAGCCTTCAAATCCCCTCTGGGTCTTCCTGCTAGTGAAAATTGCCTGAGCCCAGGAGTGTGAATGACAGCTTGGACTTTGCGATCAGGTGTACCAGGCTTTAAGCTCTGATCTGTGAGGTAGAGGAAGTGACTTCAGGTGAGATAAGATAGTCCTTTGGGGTTTGAATACTCCAAAAGGGTGGGTTAAGGTCTCAGACTGAACTCCCTGTTAAGATCTTGTGGGACTGCAAGCACTTAACCGAGAGAGTGGAGACTGCGGCTAACGTCTGTACTTGGTGATAACACTCTACGTTCAGTCCTCCAGCTCTGTACTTCTGTAGCTCCTGGTGTGGGGCAAGGCAAGGGGACTAGATAAGTATGTACGAACTCAGACAGATAACCCTAAGAAACAGGAGGAAGGGTTGGGGGCTCCTACCTCAGTTTCTCCTGAATCCGTAGGCACCCTCCATACCCCCTGATGCTCCGCCTGGTCACAACCCTACCACAGTCCCTCTCTCAGGGCTGCAGCCTAAGATAGCACTCAAGCACTTGAGCCATTTCCTGTTCAGTCCCGCTGCTATAGCTTACCCAGCCAGTGACCAGGTCCCTCTGCTCTCTACCAAGGGCACTGAGCTCAGCAGGCAGACCAAAGTGACCCAAGGAGCTTTCAAAAGAAAAAAATTAGTTTTTTAAAGAGCTTAATTGGCTTGATTTTTTTTAATTCAAGAATTAGACTATAAATAGAGTACATGTTCCAATTAGCCAGCAAAAGGAGGTAATCTTTCTTGGTTTTCTGTTGTTGTTGATTTTTTTCCCTGCAATATTGAACCACATACTAGGCAAATGTGCTACTGCCGAGTAACACCGCAGCTTCAAGAGGCTGCTTTTATAGAGAGAACAAGGTTTGGAGAAAGCAGAGACAAAAACAAAAAGGCAAATGAAAGTTATTTTCCTCCTCAAATGGATCTGGGGAAATAGGATAGGAAAATAACTGGTAAGTTAACATTCAATTTTGGTTTATTTCGGGTTACCACTTTTGTAAGGGTTAATATAGAAGGACCCTCACTATCCTATAGATTGAAACTAGCCTGTTTGGGAAATCGGGCTCTCACTAGTCCTGATTTCTTGCTCAGAAAGAAGGTCAGATAATAAGTTAGATTTTGTTTCTTTGATTTAGTATTTATTCTGTCTGATGAAGATAGGATCTGAATGTGTAGCCCAGGCTGACCTCTGACTGGAGATTCTCAGCCTCCTGAGTGCCGGGATTACAAGATTATGAGTGTGTGCCATCATGTTTGGCTATAAATTAGTTTTAATTTTTAGTATGAGTGATTTGGTTTTGAATTTTTTTTTAGTTAAATTGAATTTTAAAATTTTTATTTATTTTTGGTTTTCTTGAGACAGGGTCTCACTATGTACCTTGGGCTAGACTCATCTCTATTTTACTACCAAAAAGCCAGAAGTAGAGCTGTGGCTCAGTTGGGAGAGCACCAGCCTTGATTCAAAAACCTAAGGGAAAGTGCCCTGGCCCTGAGTTCATTTTAATACATTAGACAAACCCCATAAGCAAAACGATGTAAACCCAGGAGGAAGCTAGCTTCAGGAATGGCTAGATCCAGGCTTTCAGATGAAGTCATTCAAGAACCTGCCCCCATCTCACCACTCTGCCTTCCTCTCTGTTGCTCACTCTTCCCACTTCCAAGAGTTCCACTTCAATAGCATCAGCTTTTCTGGGAAGACTTTTATCTTTCTGATTGTTCTGAGGCTCTGAACTGAGCCTAATAAGACTGACTGGGTGATTTCTCAACCCTGGAGTTGAGAGGGTGAAGTCAGCCACACAGGAATTCTTTGAACAGTACAGTCTCCCAAAGAAAACCAGGATGCCAATAGGCGAAATGAGCATATCCACACAGCAGTCCTCGGGCAATGGAGACACACACCGCCCTGTCAAGTGAGCTCAGGAAACTACGGTCAGAAAACCTCCAAACTTCCTTGAGTCACCCCAAGCTAAAAACTGGCAATCCGTTCAGTCTTAAAGAAGACATGACTATCAAGAAACCATAGTGTTTTCAGGAAGAGGCCAAGTGGACAGGGACAGATAACTGGGGTTCACTTGGGTCCCCCTCCCTCCCCTTTGGCCTTTGCTGTAGAGACAGGATTTCCTGCAGCTGGAGCTGCCACTGTGGGGCTGGCTGCCAGAAAAATACTATAATCTCTGGTCAAGGCCACATGATATCAGGAAGGACAGATATTTGTAGGAGAATCACCTGACTGACAAGGAAGGTGCCGAATTGTGGTGCATGTTTCCCACCAAGAGTATAGGGTTTCCTAGAGAAGAAATGGAACAACAACAATAATAATAGTAATAATAATAATAGTAGTAGTAGTAGTAAGGGATATGGGGTTCTGCAGTAAGAATCACACAGGAAACACATGCCAGTGGCTCACACCTGTAATCCTAGCTACTCAAGAACCTGAGATCTGAGGATTGCATTTCCTGCCAAGGCAGGAAAGTCCATGAGATATTTGCTTCCAATTTACTAGTAGAAAGCCAAAAATGGAGCTGTGGCTTAAGTGGTAGAGCACCAGCCTTGAGTAAAAAAGCACCCTTGAGTGACAGTACCCTGGCTCTGAGTTCAAGTCCTAGAATTAGCACAAAGAAAAAGAAAAGAAAAGAACAATGAATCACACATGATTCAAAAGCTGCAAATCAACATCTCTATCCCTGTGCAAAAAAGGATCAGTGCTTAGCCAAGTGCTGGTGGCTCATGCTTGTAATCCTAGCTACTCAGTAGGCTGAGATCTGAGGATCAAGGTTTGAATCCACCTAGGCAGAAAAATCCATGAGACTCTTCACCACCCAAGGGGCTGGGGATATGGCCTAGTGGCAAGAGTGCTTGCCTCATATACATGAGGCCCTGGGTTTGATTCCCCAGCACCACATATACAGAAAACAGCCAGAAGGGGCGCTGTGGCTCAGATGGCAGAGTGCTAGCCTTGAGCGGGAAGAAGCCAGGGACAGTGCTCAGGCCCTGAGTCCAAGGCCCAGGACTGGCCAAAAAAAAAAAAAAAAAAAAAAAAAAAAAATATATATATATATATATATATATATATATATATATCCAATTCACCACCCAAAAAAGCCAGAAATGGGGCTGTGGCTCAAGTAGTAGAGTGTTAGCCTCAAGCTAAAACGCCCAGAGACAGCATGCAGGCCCTGAGTTCAAGCTCCAGGAAAACTACAGAAAAAGAAAAAAGAAGTAGAAAAAGGACTATGCAGTGAGAAGGAGAGAGATGCGTAGAGAAGAAAGGCACTCCTGACCTGTACTCAGAGGGCCCTCTGCGGTGGGCCATGGGTCAGAGGACAAGGTGTGCTTTGACTGTAAAATGGACTATCTGGCCCGGTTAGAGAAATTATCCATTACCATTTTTGTTTTTGTTTTGTTTCTTGAGACAGTCTCACTACGTAGCAACCTCTGGCCTCCATCTTTTGATATTCTGGTCCCCGTCTCCAGAATGATGAGATTATAGGCTTGTATCACCACATACATTTGGCTTCTGTAGGTACAATCAGCAAGAAAATCTTTTTTTTTTTCTGGCCAGTATTGGGATTTGAACTCAGAGCCTAGGCATTGTCCTGGGACTTTTAAATTCAAAGCTAGTGCTCTACCACTTGAGCCACACCTCTGCTTCCAGCCTTTTACTTGTTAATTGGAAAGAACAATCTCATGGACTTTTCTGCCAAGGCTGGCTTACATCCACAGATCTCAACCTCCTTAGTAGCTAGGATTATAGGCATGAGCCACGACTACCAGGCTCACAGGAAAATCGCAGTGAAGAAAAAACAAATCCGAATTCTATGGCAAGGAACTCCTTTATCTTCCATCCAACCCCCTCTCAGTTCAGTGCTCTGCCTTTAGGAAGCTGACCTCTGTAGATAACTATGCATCTTGCTTCAGGTTGTGTTTGGCTGATGGAAATGTTGCTATATTAGGCTTGTTTTTGCCTTCTGTGGGATACGACAATCATGGAAGTATTGAGTTTGCAAAAGAGAATGTGTGTTTGCTCATGAAGTCTGAGGAGTCAGACTTGCCTTGCCTTGAGGGTAAGGTTTTGGTGACAGGTGGTCTGAGGCAGGAGAGAAAGATGGTTGGAGTTACGAAAAAGTGAAGCAATCTGAGGTCTGCATGCTGTAATCAGACTTGGAAGCTCTTCTGTAGACAGCAGTGTTCGTAGGCTCTAGGGTGGAGTTTGGGTGCTCTGACGTCAAAAGGTTACCTATCAGAACTTGTGAAGGCCTAAGTAAAGGGTGGGTGGTTTCAACCAGTTTGAAGGAGCTCTCTATTCCTGAAAAATAACTTAGATAAACCTCACCATGATCATTCAAGTGTCAGAAGACAGGTGTGAAAAAAAGCTAGTAGAAATAGAATGCCTACTCAGTTAATTGGGGGAGTGACTTAAGGAAGCAAGTACATCAGTCCCAAAGTTGCACCTTGGCCACAGGCTTATGGAAATCACCAAATGTCTGAAATGTAATGTAGCCAACAGGAGGCAGATCTCTAGTCCATACAGGGAAACCAGTTCAATATTTCACTAAATAAACCTGTCTGGAATTGAAGAAATGATAGGCTTCCATACAAAATGTAACAGACAATTCTGAGAGATTATCATGATAAGCAATTATGGGTATATCTGAAATTATCTTAGTATTTATTGATTTATTGAATACAAACTATGAGAGTTGGACTCTTCTGGGTTTTTTTTTTTAACATGTCTCCATCTGTGTCTGGCACACAGATACTCAATTTGTATATTTTTTAAAACAAATTAAAGTATAAGTAACTAAGTAGAAAAAAAGAAATATAATGCCTAATGTCTAGTTATGTCACTTTATTTATTATTTTGTTTTTGGCCAGTCCTGGGGCTTGGACTCAGGGCCTGAGCACTGTCCCTGGCTTCTTTTTGCTCAAGGCTAGCACTTGCCACTTGAGCCACAGGGCCGCTTCTGGCCTTTTCTATATATGTGGTGCTGAGGAATCGAACTCGGCTTCATGGATATGAGGCAAAAGCACTCTTGCCACTAGGCCATATTCCCAGCCCTGTCACTTTATTTTTTAAAAACTGGTCCTGGGGCTTGAAGTCAGAGTCTGAATGCTGTTCCTGAGCCCTCAGCATTTTTCTTTTTTGGGGGTGGGGGGTGGGTGGCAGGGCGGGGGTTGGTCATGGGGCTTGAACTCAGGGCCGGGGGAGCTGTCCCTGAGCTCTTTTGCTCAAAGCTAGTGTTCTACCACTTGGAGCCACAGCTCCACTTCTGGCTTTCTGGTTAATTGGAACAAAGAGTCTTATCGACTTCCTGCCTGGGCTGGCTTCAAACAGCTATCCTCAGATCTCAGCCTCCTAGTCGCTAAGATTACAAGCATGAACCACCAGCACCCAGCTAGTCCCTGAGTGTTTTTGCTCAAGTGTTAAAGTTCTAACACTTGAGTACTTGTTAGTACTCTAACACTTGAGTCACACAGCTCCATGTCTAGAGTTTCACTGGTTAATCAAAGATAAGAAACTCATAGACTTTCCTGTTGGGTCTGGCTTCAAACCACAATCCCCATCTCTCAGCCTGCTGAGTAGTTAAGGATTCGTGAGTGGCCAGCACTCGGCCTACATGGTCTTTCTTTTTTAGTCAAAGCAAGTAACGAAAGCAACTGCAGCTGGAGGGTTTATTCAAGTTTGTCTTGGGTTTCCAAAAGGCCTAGCTAGAACTCAGAGGTGTGGAGGAGAAGGAGGTTAGGATACTTATTCTCCTGGGCCCCTTGCGGCATTGCCTTAGATTTGTTCTGTCCCTCAACTAAAGGTCACTGGTCCTCTAAAGATTCCACAGAAATCACTAATTCCAGATCCTGGCAACTGTTTCTTCTCCCTAGCCATTCAGGTCAAGAGACAACAACAACTATGCTGCTAGAAGATTTAGGTTACTGCATTTGAGGGTCCCCTACATTTTGCAAACAGTCCCTTTATAAGCAAATCCATCAATTTCCATCTGCTTCTACTTGGGATTCTGAACAATACAGTCCCTGAAATTGTCCCTGTTGGTTAATGTAAGTTGGGGAAGAAGCTCGGAGTTGGGAATATTCTGGAGAGTAAAAGTAGACTGCCAGGGCTGGGGATAGGGCCTAGTGGCAAGAGTGCTTGCCTCATATACACAAAATCCTGGGTTCAATTCCCCAGCACCACATATACAGAAAATGGCCAGAAGTGGCGCTGTGGCTCAAGTGGCAGAGTGCTAGCCTTGAGCAAAAAGAAGCCAGGGATAGTACTCAAGCCCCAGGACTGGAAAAAAAAAAAAAAAGGTAGACTGCCAAGTCTTTTTGTTTTGTGGGGCTTGAACTCCAGGCCTGGGCTCTGTCCCTTAGTTTTTTTCCCTGGAAGCTGGTGCTCTGCCACTTGAGCCACACACACCCCATTTCTGGCTTTAGGGTATTGAACTGGAGATAAGAGCCTCGTGGACTTTCTTGCCTAGGCTGGCTTCCAGCCCTGATCCTCAGATCTCAGCCTCTTGAGCAGCTAGGATTTTTGGTATAAGCCATCGGTACCCAAAAGCTACCACGTTTTGGTGAAAGGAGGCAGAACTAACTGGGGAGCATCCCCTAAAGGGGATGCAGATGTGGGTGAGACAGGCAGTAGGCTAGTGCCCAACAGAAGATTCTCCAGCATCAGCCTGAATCCCTGAGCTTATAACTTTCCATTGAGGAGAGGCTGGCCACTCAGAGGCTTGGTCGTGGGGAGCAGGAAGGCCACCTTTAAGGTAGCTCTGTAAAGGTGTCCTCCTTCCACAGGAGAAAGGGAGAACCTTGTTGAGGCAGGAAGTGCCCTACCTAGTGCTGGGAGAAACGAGATGTGAGCTTGAGACTTGTCTCTAAGGTAGAGGAAGTGTGAGAGAAGAATCCAGATTCTAACAAAAGTCCCACCGACCCCCAGGCATTTCTGTGCCTCTTCTTCATTCAACTGGCAACTTCCAAATTTGTTTCTATCCCCCATCAATATCCCCTGCCCCGGGGGTGGGGTGGTAGGTTGGTATGGTGGGAGGCAGAGCAGAAACAGCTGAAGGACTCCTGGAAGAGACTGAGGGAGGTGGGTGAAGGGAGACTGGACCTCTCCTGAGCTACATCCCTGCAGGCCCACCAGATGCTGCTCTGAAATAAACCTTGGTGGGGAAGGGGGCAGTGGGCAACCACAATGGGGGTGTGTATGGATCGAAGAGTGCTAAAGCTAGGAGGCCCAGAGATTCTCAAGACCAGAGTATGATGGGCCCAGATAAAAATGGGGACACCTCTCCCTCAGCTCACACCTCTCCCACTGTTCCGTATTAAAGAGCAAAAGGGTTTGAGGAGGGGCAGAAACCAGAGAGCCAAACACTGGGATCTCCAGTCTAGAGGCGGAGTTCAAGGACAGACAGATGACAGGACAGAGCCAGGCTGCCCTTACCTGCTGGAGTTCTTGGGAATGGGGGTGACATAGAGCTTAACAGTTCCCCAGAACCACACATGTCATCTCTACAGAGACTACCACATCAAGACCAGCTAGAGCAGAGAGGCGGGTTAAGGCCAGGGTCCTCTCTCTACTACAGAGTGAAGCCATGTCAGGAGAACTTGAAGTGGAGTTAGTCGCCAGAAAGAACAGCATGTATGACTGGCACACCAAGCCCATCAAGTTACCTGTTAGGTTTTTTAAAGTAGGTAGCCGGTAAAGGAGAACACCACACGGTATTCAGGCAGGAGAGAATGTTTATTACCGCCGAACTCCTGGCCTGTGGCCAAGATGATCCATGGCCTGAGAGAAAGGAGAGAGAGAGTGACCTCCACCCAGCCCTGCCTTAAATCTAGGGCAGGGGCAAGGGGTGTGGCCAGGTGGATTAGGATGTGACCTCAGGGAAAGGGGAGGTAACTGCCTCCAGGTCTGCAGGTTACCCAGGTAACTGGGTGGAGACTTAATGAGGTGGGGGCAATTACACGGAGCCTCAGGAGAGGACCTAACATTACCTTTTTAGCTTGGGTATGGTTGGCGGATTGCTGTGTATTGGACAGGAGAATGGTGGGGTTTGTTTTCTGTTCTCTTGTTGTTGTTGTTGTATGTGTGTAGTGCTGAGACTCAAGCACCCAGCCTTGCACACACTAGGTAAGGGCTCTACCACTGAGCTCTATCCTCAGCCTCTCAGACTGACATTTTAAACTGGGCTGGTATGAATAAATAATCAAACAAGATTAGCAAGTTGTATAAACTCTACCTACAATGTTAAGAGTTTTCAAAAGAGAAAAGCTGGGCATAGGTAGTACATGTCTATAATCTCAGCTCTGGGGGAGGCAGACCTAGGAAGGTCCTGGTCAGAGACTGCTCCAGACAAAAATCCAGACCCTATCTGAAAAATAAAATTGAAGCAAAAAAAGTCTGGAGGCATGGCTTAAGTGGTAGTTTACCTAGCAAGTGCAAGGCCCTAAATTCAAACCTGGTGCAAAGAGAGAGAGGGAGACAGAGGAGACAGAGAAAGAAGGGCAAAAAAGGCAGTAACTAGGTTTAAAAGCCAAAAGAAGAACCACGAAAAAGAGCAGACTTGTTTCCTTTCAACTCAACAAGTTTCAATTCCTTGACAATCAGCTGCAGTAAGGACATCACTGTGAAAACTCCCCTATCTCCACTGGGCTGCCTTCCAGCAACCCCAGCAGAAAGGAGCATCTGTGAGCCAGAATACAAGCCAAGTCTGAGATTCACTCTGATTGGACCATTCTAGGTCACAAGACCAATCCTGAGCCAATCAATGTGCCTGAAAGATGGAATGTACTGACTTGTCAAACCTACCTATGTTTCCTTCCCTGGAGTTAGCTTTCCTGGAACCACAGTGTTCCCAAAAGGAATGTGGAAACTTTAGGGAAGAGAAAGGAGGATGTAGTGAAATATTGTATTAGGTATTTCCTCTGCCATTCATCTGAGAGCCTGTTTCTGCTTCAGAAAGAGACTGAAACTAAAACAAAAATGTCTCCGAATTCACAGAATAAGATCTGCTATCTTTTTGTTGTTGTTCAGTACCGATACTTGGTTTGCAACTTTTCTATCAGTCAAAAATTATTTTAGAGCTCGGAATATGTCTTAGTGGTAGAGTGTTTGCCTTGCATGCATGAACCCTGGGTTCAATTCCTCAGCACCACATAAACAGAAAAGGCCAGAAGTGGTGCATGCTGTGGCTCAAGTGGTAGAGTGCTAGCCTTGAGCAAAAGGAAGCCAGAGACAGTGCTCAGGCCCTGAGTTCAAGCCCTAGGACTGGAAAAAATATAGTTTAAACAAATTCTACTATGAAAAGGCCAGTTGTCCCCAAGCCCCTGTAGTGTAACTCACTTTTTTTCCAAGTAGAAGACTATCACTTCTGGGATAGCATTTCAAAGAAACACTCATTTGCCCCCAGGTGTCCAGGTGTCCTTGGTATGTATGGTTCTGAGATAGGAGACAGAAACAGTACTGACTGGAACTACTCAGGACCCTGTGACTTGGGGTGAGTGGATGTGTCACAGGGTGTGATACACTTAGGAGAGGCTCTAGCACATGACAAGTGCCCAGTAGAAGAGAGGAGTCTTTACCCTGTCCAGAGCCAGACACCTCCCAAGGCATCCATCTTCTCCTCTGGGCTCCACATTTCCAGACCACCCCAGGCCAATGAGGTGGGGTAAATCAGTCAGCTGCTCAGAGGAGCTTTTCCACAGGACTGAGAACCCCAGCCCCGAGGCTCCTGCATCTGTGGGGCAGTGTTTTTGCTTTATCACCTGTCACAGGATGACAACTGAAATGACTGTGTTGAGCTCCAGATCCATCACAGGGGAAGGGCTGAGACCTCAGTCCCAATTTTACAGGTAAGACAATGGGGGCTGCAACGAATGGCATTCGCTTTCTGACAATGCAGCTACCTAAGGTGGATAAGATGAATGGAACCGATGATAATTCTGTGGGTGGCTGGCTGATAGAGCTGGCAGTTCTGGGGAATATGGAGAGGAAAGGTTACTCTGGTGAATCAGTCAGAGGACTTTGGGGCCAGGAGAGTTTCCAGGGAGAGGAGACAGGAAGGACCCTAGGAGGAGAAAATGGTATGAGGCTTGGCACTCAAATGGAGCACCTAGGAATCCAATGGCTCGCCAGCTTCTGTTGGAGAGGCCCAGAAGTCCTGCAGAGAGTAGGTTAGGGCCAGAACCAAAAGAACCTGGATCTGTTGGGCTCTTTCCATCACCTGCCAGGCCCTGCTTCCCCGCGGGATCTGCCCTGGGCTAACATTAGCATTCCACCATGGAGCCGGGGGCTGCCCACCCCCACCATGGCCACTTGGTTTTTCTTGGAAGGAGGACTCTACAAGGGCCTGTATGGGTCAGAATAGGGCAGACTCCAAAAAGGACAGAGACTGGAGGAACTATATCTGTTTTCTGCCACGCCCTGGAGCTGGCACAATGGGCCTTGGGGCTTCACATACCTTGGGCCCCTCTCCCAGGAGGCATCTGCTTCAGAGAATATGCCGGCTGCCCTGGGTGACATGGCTAGCTACTCTTTGAGAAGCAGGGCCAGGACTGGGCGTGGCCAGAAGTAGTTTTCCCCACTGTTCCCTGATGGTCAGGGCAACAACAGGGTTAGTGGTCTTAGTGGGAGGGAAACCCCAAGTTCTAGCTGCCTCTCCGAGGGCAGAGTCAGTCCAAGTAGGGGGCAAGTCCTGCTGAAGTAGAGTGAGGGTTCGCTACAATGAAACGGGGTGTCCCCCCCCAAAGGAGGGGATTCCTGGTTCCCCCAAGAGTCCACCACACAGTCTCCAGCTACAAGATGACAAAAAGACAGATTTATTAGGGAAGTAAAAAGTGAACAAAAAGTGAACCGACCGGCCTTGGTCGCAGCCCAGACTCGGGAGCCGAAACTGCCGACCACGAGTGCAGGGTCAGGGCCCAGACTCAGGAGCTGGGACCGCGTGACCATGTGGCCTTCCAGCCTGGTTATAAGGCAAACATCACAGACAAACTTGCCACACGCAGGTGACCAATGAGGATACAACACTTACAGAGCATGCTAGGCCGCACACAGGTGGCCAATAGAGTTACAGTCTGCCTCACAGTATCTGTTTGAACCAACCTATCATTCTAGTTAGAATTGGCACATGGATTTAGCGGGGCTCACATGATGCAGGTGGATTCGCCTACTCATAGGAGGGCACGGGTTTAACCTTGAACGTTCCTTGAACTTTTCATGCTTCAGGTGGTCAAGCAGTTTACACAATCTTATCACAGCAAAGGGGAACTTCCCTGGATAGGGTGGGGGAGATCTTAGTGAAGATGGAGTTGGCTTCTGCTCTAATCTGAGCTGGAGTCAACCTGAAGCTCCTCCACAGCTAATGATGGCACTGGCCAGATCTGACCTCCCTATTACACTGCCAGAGGTCCAGCATGGTAACCCAGGCCTCCTCCTGGGCATGCCTCTTCCTGCTAGAGGGCACAGCCCTGTGGTAATGCTGCTCAGAGGCCTGCTAGCTTCTTCCTGTTCCGGGTGACTTCTGTGATATACCTAAGGGATGTGAGGCCGCAAAGCTGCCCTTTGCCAACTGTGCAGAACAAGACCAACCCAGCTGGGCCTTCTCACCATGTGGCAGAGCTCAGACACCCCACGTGTTTTGGTAACTTCCTCAAGGGAGTGCACTATGCTAAAGTCCTGTGGGCCTCTTATTCAATGGGTTTCAAGAGTTTCTGCAATGCCAGAAAAGGGAGTCTCAGCCAGTGCCAGTGACCCACGCCTGGAATCCTAGTTACTCAGGAAGCTGAGATCTGAAGATCGTGATTCAAAGTCTGTGAGACTCTTATCTCCAATTAATCACCAAAAAAACGCTCAGGGACAGTGCCCAGGCCCTAAGTTTAGGCCACAGGACGGGTACATAAACACACACACACACACACACACACACACACACACACACACAGAATAAAAGAAGGAAAGAAGGAAGGATGGAAGGAAGGAAAAAAGGAAGGAAGGGAGGAAGGAAGGAACAAAGGAAAGAAGGCAGGAAGGAGGGAAGGAGAAGGAAGAAAGAAAGGAGGGAAGGTCTCTGGCAGGAGGATACACCGTGTGTTGGCAATGGGTGCAATTGCTCACGATCTCCTCAGAGACATTATGGAGTGACTGAGGAGAAGTCAACATGGACTCCCTACTAGATGAAACCCCACGGTTCCAAGGAAGAACGTTCTAGAGAGACTGGAAGGCCTGTTATGGGTGCTGAGTGCTCAGAAGGGAGCCATCAGGGAGGTATCTCATTAGCTCTCAGGATCTTGGATAATATGAGGAAGGACAGACCACGGGGCTGAAGATGGAGGGGCTTCTTCCAGGGAAGAAGTGGGGCCTGAGATTACTGCAATAGCAGGCACCCAGCTTGGGCTTTTGGGACCCTGTGAGACTTCCAGATCACCAGGGCCACAGAAGCCACAGCATCCGACCCGTTACTGTAGCAGTAGCAGTGTCTCCCAAGAGAGGAAAGAACGGGCAGAGGAAGTCCCATTTGCCGGGCATCTGTTATACAAGAAGTTCTTCCACACACATTCGAATTCCCCTCACAGGCCCCAGATGACAGGGGTTCAGAGTGCAAAGCACCTTGCCACACCCACCCAGCAGCTAGACAGCAATGTGGGAACTCAAGGCCAGGAATGTTCGTGTCTCAAGTCTACGTCCTTGTCCTTTTCCAAGCTGGGATCTCAGAGCTGACGGTGCCAAGATGTTGGGGGAAGGGAAGCCAAGGGCAAACTCCAGGCACTGCCTAAGTGCCCAGCTGTCCAGTTCACCAGTAAGGAAGATCAACAAAAGAGACCTTGGAACAGCTGGGCCCCACCTCTCACTGATTCACACCCAGGAATAAAGACACGCAAACAGCCCGTAGCCTGGCACCTGGCTTGCTGAGGCAATCACCACCACGTGGTTATAGACAGGGGCCCATTCAGAGTCTTGAGCTCATTTAGCAATTTAGACTCTCAGCTCCTAACTCGGAGAGAACTCCTGGGATCCTGGTGTACCTCACAAAGAGAGAAATATGGTCCACGAACTTCCCAGCTGCTATCTATTCCTTTTCACACATATTGCTGCCTAGCAGTAGAAGCAGCCCTGAAACACCCTATTCAGCTGGGGGGAAAGTGAGTTCATAGCTGCTGGGCTTCAGCCCTGACACTACCTGAGCAGGGACCTCAGGGTAGAAGCCATTCCTAGGAAACGTACATACAGCTCCGGAGCAGAACCAGTGGATCACGTCTCACATTTCGCAATCTAGGCTTTTCACTTCTGATAATATAGCCAGACATAAAACCTACCTTTGTGCTGGCCACATCTCATTGCATTCTCGTCAATCCTCTTTAAATTTGACCCAAGGGCAGGATCTTCTAGTTCTCTGTTCATTTCCACCTTATAAATAGTAGCAATCAAAGAGGTGCAGTGCTTTATAGTTTAGCTACAGCCCCTTCAACATGCATTGTCTCCTCTCATGTTCGCCACAGTTTCCTGACCTCACAGAAATGGCTGAAGTGGAGCCTAGTAACAAGAGCCACAGTCCCAGCAGATGACATGAACACGAGCACTACTAGGTAGCAGGGCCCTGCTCACTAATTCAAGACCATGGGAAGCCTGGGTGTAGCCCAAAGGGGGTCCAGAAGGGCTTCCTGAGAGTAGCCCCGGAGGCAGGTCAGGGCAAGGAAGCCATGAGGAGGAGACAAGGATACATGCCACTATTGATCTAGCATGGCTTGGGTGGGGTTCTTCCTGAGGCCGAGTGAGCTAGGTGCCCTCCCTTCCTCCCCTCAGCAGTGGTGGAAACTACAGCTCAGCCAGGTCCAGAGCCCCAGCCTTCTAAAATGGCCTCATAGCTAGAGACCTTCAGCCACCTAGACCCATAGAGGAGCTGCAGTCTCTCCTGAGCTCCCGGAGGTGGCTTGAGGAGGGCACCTTCCCTAGACTCCTATCACTCAGAGAGAGTTGTAGATGAGCCTTCCATGTTTATATGTGTTTATTTAGGCAACAGGAGCTCAGTCAGTGGAGGGCTGTGCCCAGCCCCAGCCAGCGGCATCACCCTGGGGCCCGCCTGGGAGCTGATCTCACGCTCCTATCCCTGGGCCTAGGACGGGTGGTGCTGGAGCTGAGGCTGGCTGAAGATCACAAACCAAAGTCCACCCTAGCCCCTGGGCTGGGCCTGCAGGCGAGTCCAAGCTAAACCTCCACACAAGGGTGCATTGTGGTCTCTCTGTCAGCCCTGCACTCTGCCAGCCCTTCCAGCTCCGGAAAATGTTTCCCTTCTGGCAACTCCTGGGGCAGCCTATCCTTGGCCAAGATGCTTGATTGGCTCACTACTCATTCTCCCCCCGCCCACAGGGATCCTGGGATCCTGGCGTCTCAGAGCATTTGGGGTCAGCCCTGGTTTCACACACAGGAGCCCTCAGGCTTGAACTAGAATCAGAACTGGAGCCCCAAGTGTGGCCATCTTTCTCGGCTCTCACTACCAATGGGAAGGAGTAGTATGGTTTGGACCCAGAGAGGAGAGGGCAATCCCCTCATACAGCCCTTGGTGACAGTCTGGATTTCTGTACTCAGGAGATCTGGGCCCTCCTGATTCGGCTGTGTGGCGTGGTGAGGACTCTGTACCTGGGAGATGGAGGGTCCCCACCAGACATGGGTGCATCAGATGAACGAAGGAGAAGCAGCTCTGGAATCTGACACTTGGATTGCTCAGCCCCTTCTTCAGGTGTCAAGCAGCTCACATTTAACCTCTGGGGTCAGAAACTCCTCTGCCTTTACTTGGTCCGACATCGCCACCTAGTGCCCAACTAGTGGAACTTGAATTCTACCCAGTATTCCACCACTAACTCAGCCTCCTGGCTCTGCTGCCCAGAGAATTAGGCCCTTGGGGCTTTTTTTTTTTGGGGGGGGGGGGCTGGCGGGTAGGGCCAGGATTCTGGGTGAAGTGCCAGGAGACCTCAGGAGGCTGAGATCTGAGGATCAGAATTCAAAACAAGCCAGGGCAGGAGAGTCTATGACCCTATCTCTAAATAACCACCAAAAAAGCCGAACATAGGCTGTGGCTCAAGTGGTAAAGTGAAGCAGTGAGCCAAAGCTCGGGGACATAATCCAGGCCGAGTTCAAGCCTGAGGGCTGGCACAAAAAGGGGAGGGGAATTCTGACTCCAGAAGCAGCAGGGAAGGCTCACCCACGGGGACCATAGGTGACAAGGATGCTGAAGCAGGAGGATGCCAGTCTCTAAGCTTCACTGGGTGGCAGAAGAGGAAGTTACCCTCTGGGCTAGATCCACAACGCTACGGAGGCCCTAGCAACTCAGGAGAAAGGAATTCCGATTGGTTGGGGAAAGGCAGGGTGGGAGTCTGAGGCTTGAAGGTGGGACTTGTAGAACAACGGTAATTTGCCTGTGGAACAGGTGTTCAGACTCCAGGAACAACAGCCTGCGCAAAGGCCCAGAGGAATGAGTTGATGGTGTAAAGCTGGCTGTTATTTGTTTGTTTGTGGTGCTGGGAACCAAGTAATGAATGTTAGGAAAGTACTCTACCCATCAGCTGCATCCCTAGTCATTTTTAACATCTAAAACTGTTGCAGTGACTGTATCTCCTCAAAGCTCCTTCTTTTAAACGCTGAGTAAATGTGCATTTAAAAATCATTTTATTGATTTAAATTCATAGCTTGAGTGGGCGGTGGCGACTTGTATTGGCCGTCTGGAGCCAGGCAGAGACAGAGACAGAGACAGAGACAGAGAGCGAGAGTGGCTCTTTTGGTTTTTGGAGGGGGCTAGTTTTCGTGTACTTTTTCTTTTCTAGCTTCCCACCCGCTGGGCAGTGCTCACGTTGTGGTCTTTGGAAGCCATGTCAGGAGACAGCACTAAAGAACAGGCAGCTAAGTATGTACCAGAGACAGTGAAGAAAGCCGAAAAGAAATTAGGAGAGAATCCATATGACCTTGATGCTCGAAGCATTCTCATTCGAGAGGCACAGGCTTAGAGTGATACAGGATTCCATTTCCTTCTCTATGAGCCCAATCACACCACTTGATTCTGCAGTAACTAATACTTTCATAGTCCTAACATTGTACATGCTGTTTATTGGTTTTCAATTTTAGAATCAGCCTATAGACAAAGCACGGAAGACTTATGAATGCCTTGTTGCCCAGTTCTCCAGTTCTGGCAGATTCTAGAAAGTGTACATTGAAGCAGAGGTTAATATTTTATTTTATTTTTTCTTACATAGCATCTGATGGGAATTGCAACGTACACTATAGTGATAGAAAGCAAGTTAGTAGCCCAGTACAATCAGGGCAAGGAGGATTTAAATATCTCTTGCCTTTATTGTAAAATAGGTATGAAGGAATAATTAAAGTGAATTTTTGAAATTTGGGTCTTGTTTTTTTTTTTTTTGTTTTTTTAGCCAGTCGTGGTGAGGTGCCAGACTTTGAAGTCAGGCCCCACCACGTGAACCCCATTTTAGAATCGAACCCTGAGCCAATCAGATTTGTACCTGTGTTCTAATCTTGCTTGCACAGCTGATTGTTGTAACCTTGTTCTTTGCCTTTATAAGCCCTGTGTAATCACAGCTCGAGGCTTCCTCCTAACCTCCGCTGTGTCGGTGGGTAGGACGAGGCCCGAGTTGGCAGCTCGTTAAATAAAGCCTTGCCTTGCTTTTGCATTTCGGAGTGTCTGAATCTCGGTGGTCTTCTTGGGGGTGGTCTTGCAACTTGGCACAACATTTGGGGGCTCGTCCGGGATAGCCCCAGAGACCCCGAGATCCCAGACTCCGAAGGTAAGAAAACAGCACTGTTCATTTGTCTTGTCCTGTAATTTGTCTGTTTTGCTTTTGCTTGTAGGGCGCGAGTCAGTTTGGTTTTTGGCCGGAACTGACCAGGAGGACCTCCTAAACGAGACTCAACCCGCCCACCTTGTACTTGGGTCTGCTCCTTCTGCTTATCTGGCAGGAGGTTGTGGGCCAACTTGGGTCCACTCCTCCCGTACCCTGGCAGGAGGTTGTGGGCCAACTTGGGAGATCTCCAACTCGTAACTCGGGTCCACTCCTTCTGCACCCTTGCAGGAGGTTGTGGGCCAACTCGGGTCCACTCCTTCTTACAGGAGGTTGTGGGCCAACTCGGGTCCATTCCTTCTGCACCCTTGTAGGAGGTTGTGGGCCAGCTTGGGAGATCTCCAACTCGTAACTTTTCTCAGGCCTGTGTGTTTTCCTCCTTTTTTATTGTTTTGTTTTTTGTAGCCTTTTGGACTGAACTTCTGATCAGAGCTATGGGTAACGTTCTATCTTGAGGACCTCCATCTAGCCCCCTAGACTTGATCCTAGCTCACTGGAGGGAGGTTAAGGAGATAGCTCAGAACCAAGGTGTGGCCCTTAAAAAGGAAAAGTGGATCACCCTGTGCAAGTCAGAATGGTCCACCTTTGAGGAAATTGAGGGAGCTTTGACATAGGGAGGAAGCACGGAGGAGGAAATGTTTCCCGCTCCATACTCCCCATCCCAGTTAACTCTACAAGAGGAGGACTCTGAGGAAAATGTTTCAGCTGTGCCCTCCGCTCCGGAGGGTCCTGCCCAGTCAACTCGCCGGCGCCGACAGCCCAGGACACGGATGCATCAGCCCCAAGTCCAAGTCCTGACCCGCAGCCGCCGACGGGGTGGATGTAGGGCCAGCCCAAGCCACCCACAGGTGGCAGGGAGTGACCTCACCATGCTGCGCTGTCATCTCTGTTGTTTGTAAGTCTAACAGTCTCTTTTGTGTCAAACCTGCATAGTTCATTGGAAAGATGTACAGGCGATGGTTCACAATCAGAGTGTGAGTGTCCACAGAAAGAACTCTAGGGGGACCCCCACCCAGCCTTCTTAAGCAGAAAATTGTTTGGTGTGCTAAAATGTTTTACTAAGACTAAAAATGTTTTACTAAAACTATCAAGCCCTGGAAAATGAGGTTGGAGAATGCTAAAATCATTTGTTAAAAGTTTTTGTCTTAAAATGTACGGCCGATGCTTATTCAGCACGCTTTAAGATCTTTTGAAAATGTATGTGTGTGTGCATGTGTGAGTGTGAACATGTTCAAGACTGCAGGATGATGCAAAACTAAGTTTAAATTCAAAGGTCTTCATGCCATGCAGTAACTGGGACTGAAGAAAAAAAAAAAAAAAAAGAGGCTCTTTTGAAACAAGCAGCCCATAAGCAAAGGGCGGCACCTGGTTTCAGAATGCTTGTGAGCTTCAGTTTTTCTGATGCAGATAAAAGCTAAAGTGTTGTGTTAGTGTTAAAAAGGCTTTGGAAATCAAGAATACATTTCTAGATAAGAAAATTGGAAGTAAAATTGTCCTAATAATTATTGCAAAGTGAGAAAAGGAGAATTATGGCTACCAAAATGTTTAATTGCCATTCCAGCTTCTTTGTAGGTTTTTTTTGTAACAGTTTCCAGCAGGCCCACAGAGAAGCACAGGTGATTCCTACAAGTTTGTCAAGATCTAATACTGACCCTTAATAAGTTCCAGGTAAGAGAGCATGCTTAAAAACTACTTCTGTGTGGACCACCTTGTTGCTTATAATTGGAGTAAAGTGGCCCCTTATAAGACTCATTGATCTGAATCTGCGGTTCGAAGCCAGCCCGGGCAAAGAAAGGTCCCTGTGAGAGACTTGTCTGTAATCAGCCAGCAGAGTGCTGGGAACGGAGTGGTGTGGAGCTCAAAAGTGGTACGGTGCTAGTCTTGAGCTGGAGAGCTGAGGGACAGCACTCAGGCCCTGAGTCCAAGTCGAAAGTCACTCCTCCTGGGACAAAAGTGATGGAGCATCCAGAGGCAGTAAGCCACTGCTTGGATGGCAGAGATGGTGTCAGATCCTAGAGTCACTACTGTTGGCCTTTCAAAAGTTAAAGCCGGGAAGTCCTAGAAGAATAGTTCATAAGCATGCCTTTCCAATGCCCATGTCTGTCTACTGGGCAGGAATTTGCCAGTCATCTGTGATAGTGGTTAGTAAGGGTAAGTTTGTCAAATGAGAGGATAGATTAAAATCTCACCCCCCGCATTTACTCAAAGCCCTGACTGGCAGTGAGAATTTTAAGCTCATACATCTGTTTAGTAAAGAAAGCTTGTAGACCTGAGATTGTGTCCTTATTGAGATCTGTTAAAGGCCTGCAAAGGTATATTGTTAAAAATTGCAAGATCTGTCAGCTTACCAATGCCCCCAATCAACAGATTACTAAAGGAGCTCGCCTCTGTGGGAATAGGCCAGGCGTGTATTGGGAAGTAGATTTCACAGAAATTACAAATATTTGCTAGTTTTTGTAGACACCTTTTCAGGATGGGTTGAAGTCTATCCAACAAAGCATGAGACTGCGAATGTAGTGGCTAAGAAGATCCTGAAAGAAATCCTACCCAGGAGACTAAACTCCTTAGAACCACGGTGGAAGGGACCCTAGACGGCATCGCCACTTGGGTTCATTGCTTCCACGCCAGGCCAGCTGACCCCTTTGCCCTGGATGACAACTACCGTGATGGAACATGGGAGGTCTCCAAGCACCCAACTCAGCCGCTTTGCCTTCGCCTCAAGACTGAGACTAAGGTTATAGGTTCCTGGCCAGGTAAGGTCTACGCCCCTGAGTCAGCCTGAAGAAGTTACAGAAGATGGATGATCTTCACCCATCAGCCCCCCTTTAAAACCGAGGGACCAGAGTTATTTTCGGATACTACTTTTGGCCCTACTGGCCCATGCCTTACCTCTATATCATCCCCTAGACATGCAAGCCATTGAAATGGACAGAATGGAGCCATGATTGGCTCCCAAGGTACCAAAAAGAAAAAGGGGGAAATGAGGTGCCAGACTTTGAAGTCAGGCCCCACCACGTGAACCCCATTTTAGAATCGAACCCTGAGCCAATCAGATTTGTACCTGTGTTCTAATCTTGCTTGCACAGCTGATTGTTGTAACCTTGTTCTTTGCCTTTATAAGCCCTGTGTAATCACAGCTCGAGGCTTCCTCCTAACCTCCGCTGTGTCGGTGGGTAGGACGAGGCCCGAGTTGGCAGCTCGTTAAATAAAGCCTTGCCTTGCTTTTGCATTTCGGAGTGTCTGAATCTCGGTGGTCTTCTTGGGGGTGGTCTTGCAACTTGGCACAACAGTGGGGCTCGAACTCAGGGCCTGAGCACTGTCCCTGGCTTCTTTTTGCTCAAGGCTAGCACTCTGCCACTTGAGCCCCAGCACCACTTCTGGCTTTTTCTGTTTATGTGGTGCTGAGGGATCAAACCCAGGGCTTCGTGCATGCTAGGCAATCAGTCTACTGCTAAGCCACATTCCCAGCCCCTTTATCAGGATTTTGAAAGATGACTAGAAATGCTCTAGGAAGGTTTTTTTTTTTTGTTGTTTGTTTGTTTTAATTTTTTGGCCAGTCCTGGGGCTTGGACTCAGGCCTGAGCACTGTCCCTGGCTTCTTTTTGCTCAAGGCTAGCACTCGGCGACTTGAGCCACAGCGCCACTTCTGGCTTTTTCTATATATGTGGTGCTGAGGAATCGAACCCAGGGCTTCATGTATACGAGACGAGGACTTTACCACTAGGCCATATTCTCAGCCCCAAAATTTGGGTCTTTTATAAACTGATGATTGTTGCATTTTGGAGTTGCAACAACATTAAAACAGTTTCAGTGGTTAAAAAAATATCCTTTTATTAAGATACAATTCACTAATTTATAATGGCTCAGTATATTTTTTTGAGACAGGATCTCATTGTATTGCCCAGGCTGATCCCAAACTTTAGACCCAAATTTCCCCTTCAGCCTTCCTAGCTGCAAGGACTACAGTCATGTTCCAACACACCCAGATCCAGTGGTTTTTAGTAATTTCCAAAGATAAACCCAAACACCACTATATTCAATTTTAGAACACTGGTACCACTTTGGAGAGAACGCATTCCCTTTAAGCTCCCCCGTTCCTGCCCCCTGATCCCAGCACCAAACAACCAACAAACCTACTTTCGACCTCCACAGATTTGCCTATTCTGGACATTTCCTATAAATGGGATCATTTGACATGCAGTCTTTTGTGACGTTTTCACATAGTGTGGATAATAATACATTGATACAGTTATATATGAAATTTACATTGTATCAGGTATTATAAATAATCTGGAGGTTTACTCATATCATAGAATATATCAGTACTTTATTCCTTCTTATAGCCAAGTAATATTCCACTGTACGGAAGACAGATGGCCTACACTTGCTCATCTATTCATCAGTTGATGGGAGTTCAGTTTGCTTCCACCTCCTGACTATTATAAATAATGCCACTGTAAACGTTTGTTCCACTTTTTTTGGTGGACATGTCTTTTCAGTTCTCTTGGGTGTATACCTGGCATGTAATTGCTGAGTCTTCTAGTAACTGTTTGTGGAGCCTATGTTTAAGTGTTTGAGACCTGGTAGATAATTTTCAAAGTATAGTAATTATAATATTTTATATGCCAACCAGTAATCTAAGAAGATTCTAATTTCTACACAACTTCAATTTCCTTACCCACATTTGTTATTATCTGATTTTTTTTTCTTTGGTCTTTGGCTTTATGGAGACAGAATCTCACTGTGTGGCTCAGGCTGGCTTTGAACTTACTGTCTTTCTGAGTCCTCTCCTAAATACTGGATTACAAGGCATGTACCGCCATGTCCAACTTACTTTTTTTTTTTTTTTTTTTTTTGGCCAGTCCTGGGCCTTGGACTCAGGGCCTGAGCACTGTCCCTGGTTTCTTCCTGCTCAAGGCTAGCACTCTGCCACTTGAGCCACAGCGCCACTTCTGGCCATTTTCTGTATATGTGGTGCTGGGGAATCGAACCCAGGGCCTCATGTATACAAGGCAAGCACTCTTGCCACTAAGCCATATCCCCACCCCCCCAACTTACATTTTTTGTCTCATCCATCCTCATAGGTATATATAGAGTGATTTCCATTGCGCTTTTGATTTGCATTTCCCAGCTATCAAAGAGCTTTTCATGTACTTATTGGCCATCTATAGATCTTCTTTGGAAAATATCTAATCAGCTCTCTTGTACATTTAAAAATTGCATTATTTGTTATTATTGAATTGGAATAGTTCATCATATATTTTAGATACATGTTGTTAGGTATATATGATTTGCAAATACTGTGAATTATCTTTCCTTTGTGTGTGTGTGTGTGTGTGTGTGTGTGTGTGTGTGTGTGTGCGCGTGCGCTGATTCTAGGGCTTGAACTTAGGGCTGGGCACTGTCCCTTAGCTACCACTTGAACCACAGATCCACTTCTGGCTTTTTGGTGGTTAATCAATGATAAATCTCATGGACTTTCTTGCCCAGCTGGCTTCAAACCTCAATCGTCAGATCTCAGCCTCCTGAGTAGCTCGGATTGCAAGCGTGAGCCACCAGCGCCCAGCTTCTGGTGGTCTTCTTTTTTATTTTTTTAATTTTTTTATTATTAATTGAACATAAATTTTTTTTACAAGGTGTTGTGCAAAGAGGGTGCAGTTACATAGTAGGGCAGAGTGTACATTTCTTGTGATATCTTACAACCTGTTTTTCCATCCCTTGTCTAGGTCAGGTAGACCCATATGCAATATACAATGTATCAAGCACATATACAGTGTTCACAGACTTGGTCTCTACTGTCTCTCCATCTCCCTTTGTTAACAGTCATATATCAGGGAGATCATGCCCCTTTGTTTTCTGTGTTCTAGGCTTGTCTCACTCAACATTATTTGTTCGAGTTCTGACCATTTCCCTGCGAATAACAATATTTCACCATTCCTAATTGCTATGTAGTATTCCATTGTGTATAAGTACCATATTTTTTGGATCCATTCATCTGTGGAGGGGCATCTGGGTTGTTTCCAAATTTTGGCTATTGTGAATTGTGCCGCGATAAACATGGAAGTACAAATGTCCTTTTGATATCTTGCGTTTTGCTGTTTAGGATAGATGCCTAGGAGTGGTATGGCTGGGTCATAGGGTAGGACTATATTGAGCTTTTTGAGAAACCTCCATACTGTTCTCCAAAGTGGTTGTACTAATTTGCACTCCCACCAACAATGGAGAAGGGTTCCTCTTTCCCCACAGCCCCTCCAGCATTTGTTGTTTCCTGAGTTCAGAGTATAGGCCATTCTAACTGGGGTGAGGTGGTATCTCAGGGTTGTTTTTATTTGCATTTCCTTTACTAGCAGGGATGTTGAGCATTTCCTCATGTGTTTCTTTGCCATTTTTATATCTTCTCTTGTGAAGTCTCTCTTTAGCTCTTTTGCCCATTTCCTAATAGGATTATTGGGCTTGGAGGGGCTTAGTTTTTTGATCTGGTGGTCTTTGAAGCGTGAAAGTTTTTATTTGGATGAAGAGGATTTATCTACATTTCCCCCTTTGTTGATAGCAATTCAGTGTGCTAAGAATCAATTGCCATATTCAAGGTCATGCAATTCAATCCTTTATGTTCTCCTAAGAGTTTTATAGTTTCATTATTACGATTTCCAGTTAATTTTTATAATGACGTGGGGAAGAATCCTGCCACTTAATTTTACATGTGGCTGACAACTGTTTTAGCAAAGAGCTGAGAGGGTGAGAAATGCTGCCATCACCCGAACCCTGGGACGCACCATCCCCTCTGACTGAGAGTCGAGAGCATTGGGAGAAAGAGCCCTAAGTTCCGTTCCAGATTCAGTTACCATCACGATGGGCTGGCGTGGATAAGAGTCTGGGAGGACTGAATTGTTGCTCAACTGCTCCAGACCTGTTCTGTTCTTAACTGAGATTTAGTTGAATTTTCTTGAATTAGTGTTTATTCATTTGCTGTAGGTCCTTAGGAAAAATTTCAGAGAACATATACTTACATGAGATATGACTATATGTATATTATTTTTATTCTTCTTTTATTTTCTAAAGAGATGGTCTTGTTATATAGTCCTGGGTGGCCTTGAACTCATAATCCTCTTGCAGCCACCTTCGGGGTAATGGGATTACAGGTATGTACCACGACTCCCAGCTATAATTTTGAAATGATTATAGATGTTCCACTCAGGAGAGAGTTTAACAGGTCTGCATAGCTCCTCAGCACTCCAGAAGTTACCCAACATCCACTCCTGTCTCCTACATAGAATTCCTTCGTGTGCGCCACATTTGTTTCTTTTCTCACTCATGAATAGACATTCTGGTTGCTTCCCATTTTGGACTGTCACCAATAAAGCTGCTTTGAACATTTGTGTAGAAGTTTTTGTTTGAATGTATGCTCTGATGTATCTTTTTATTTATTTATTTAGCCAGTCCTTGGGGCTTGGACTGAGGGCTTGAGCACTGTCCCTGGCTTCTTTTTGCTCAAGGCTAGCACTTTGCCACTTGAGCCGCAGCACCACTTCTGGCTGTTTCTATATATGTGGTACTGAGGAATCGAACCCAGGGCGTCATGGATACGAGGCAAGCACTCTTGCCACTAGGCCATATTCCCAGCCCCAGAATAAAAGTTCTTGATTCTCACTAGAGCTCCTGGTATGGGGAGGGGGGGCACTTTCTGAAGACAACCTTCAGCTAGAGGGTTGAGGTCAATGACCTTTCTAAGTGACCTTGAGCCATTGCCTCCTTTGGTAACAGTAGGCTTGGAGATAATGTTTCTTTGTATCTTTATGGTAGTGACTTCAGCCTGGGTGCCCTGTCGCTGAACACCCGCCCCTTCAGCCTATCCTGGCTTAGTGTGCCTGAACATCAGCTCCTTTCAATGCCAGGGTCCTATGCCCCAGGCTTTCCCACTCAGCCTGCCCCTAGCCAGCTCTCCAAGCCGCAAATCATTCGGGGGCTGCAGGCCAGACTGGCCAGGCCAGCTGGAGGAAGCCTCATCCGCCTGACTTCGCAGGTCAGTGAGGGCGGGGCCCGGGGGGCCAGGATCCCTGTTTCCACCAATGGTAGACATTTCGTCTGCAGCTGAGTGGGGCTGTGCCAACCCGCGGTCAGGCCGGCCAGCTGTATCTGGGATCCGCTTGCTCCCATCCCCACAGGTCTCCATGATCTCAATCCTCCTTGTTTCAGAGTCCAGCCAGCTACAGAGCTGCCTGGTCACCAGACCTCCCCGGTTTCCAACCAGGGTGGTCCTTCCTTTTCCATATACCCTGAGACCTTGGAATCAGTGAACAGCCTCTCCTGCCTCATACGCCCAATTGAAACAATCGCTCCAAGTACCCAGGCCATGTACTGCACACTGGCCTTGGATTCGCTGTGCTTGCTACATTTTTAGTAGTTTTGGATGCGTTTATTTTCACATTCTTTACTAGTCTGCTTTTTTGTTTGTTCCATTGTTTGTTTGTTTTTGAGAGGATCCGTCTATGTAGCCCAGACTGGCCTCAACTTCATAATCTCCCTGCCTCAGCCTCCCAAGCGCTGGGATTTATTAATATATTTTCAAGCTCATGCCTGTAATTCTAGCTATTCAGGAGGCTCAGACCCAAGGACTGCAGTTTGAAGCCCAAACAAACAAATCTAAGAGACATTTATCTCCAATTAGCCAGCAAAAACCTGGAAACTGAGATGTGACTCAAGTGGTAGAGTGCCAGCTTTGAGTGAAAAAGCTAATGGACAGTGCCCAGGCCCTAAGTTCAAGCCCCAATACTAGCACACACACGCACACACACACACACACACACACACACACACTTAAGTAAATATAACATTGTGTTTGTTTCTCCCTACTGATGTATGACCACACTACTACCAAACGTTTAGGAGAAAATAAAAATCCTTCAAAATTGCCATAGGAAACAATATTAACACCTTAGTAAATGATGATGTTGATGATTTTTGAGGTTTAAGACTTAGTCTCACTGTGCAGCACGGGCTGACCTCAAGCTTGCTACATAGCCTAGGTTGTCCACGCTTTCTCCTCCCTCCAATCTCAGCCTCCCAAGTGCTGCGGTGAAAGGTGCAGATCATTATACCTGACCCATTTTGGTAGATTATTTTTTAGCCTTTTTTCCTCTATAGACTTATATCCTGCTTTAAAAAAATTAGCATTAGCCAGGTGCTGGTGGCTCACACCTGTGATCCTAACCACTCAGGAGGCTGAGATCTGAGGATCATGGTTCAAAGCCAACCTGGGCAGAAAAGTCCATGAGACTCTTATCTCCAATTAACCACCAGAAAATTGGAAGTGGAGCAATGGCTCAAAGTGGTAGAGTGCTAGCCTTGAGCAAAAGAGCTCAGGGACAGTGCCCAGAACCTGAGTTTAAGCCCCACGATCAACAACAGAAGTTTACCATTACATCAATAATATTTTCCCATGTGGCATATCCACTAGGATGGCTAGGATCAAAAGGAAAATAAATGCGACAAAATGGAATTTCCATGCACTATTGGTGGGAATGTAAAGTGATACAGGCCTCTTTCAAAAATAGCATAACAGGGCTGGGGATATGGCCTAGTGGCAAGAGAGCTTGCCTTGTATACATGAGGCCCTGGGTTCAATTCCCCAGCACCACATATACAGAAAATGGCCAGAAGTGGCGCTGTGGCTCAAGTGGCAGAGTGCTAGCCTTGAGCAAAAGGAAGTCAGGGACAGTGCTCAGGCCCTGAGTTCAAGGCCCAGGACTGGCCAAAAAAAAAAAAAAATAGCATAACAGTTCCTTAAGTAGTCAAGTATAGAGTTACCATAAGATTCAGAAATCTCACTGCTAGGTCTATATCTTAGAGAAATGAGAGCATACATCAACATTAAGAACCTGAACAAGCATGGCCATAGGAGCACTGTTGGACTCTAATGTCCATCAACGAATGAACAGATAAATAAAATGTACACATATTGGTATATAACTCAGCCATAGAAAAGAATGAAGTACAAGCTGGGTGTGGTGGTTCATGCCTGTAATCCTAGCTACTTAAGAGATGGTAACTGGGGGTTAGAGTTTCAAGGTCAGCCCAGGAGTAAAAGTTAATGAGACTCCATGTCAACAAATGACTGAGGATTAAGGCACATGCCTATTATCCAAGTTACAGGGGAAGCAGGATGGCTGGGGTGGGGACACAGGCCTGTCAGTCCCAGTGAGTGGGGAAGCGCAAGCAGGAGGGCCACAGCCCATACATAAAACAAGACCTTACCTCAAAAGCAGTCAATACAAAAAAAAGAAAGGGGGGGGTGGTTGGAGAGCCTGGTGCCAGTGGCTCATGTCTGTAATCCTAGCTACTCAAGAAACGGGGAGCTCGGCTGGGGATATGGCCTAGTGGCAAGAGTGCTTGCCTCGTATACATGAGGCCCTGGATTCGATTCCCCAGCACCACATATACAGAAAACGGCCAGAAGTGGCGTTGTGGCTCAAGTGGCAGAGCTAGCCTTGAGCAAAAAAGAATCCAGGGACAGTGCTCAGGCCCTGAGTCCATGCCCCAGGACTGTCCAAAAAAAAAAAAAAAAAAGAAAGAAAAAAGAAACAGAGAGCTGAGGATTGTGGTTCAAAGTCAGCTGGACAGGAAATGCTGTGAGACTCTTATCTTCAACTAACCACCTGCAAGGTGGAAGTGGAGCTGTGGCACAAGTGCTAGAGTGCTAACCTTGAGAACAAAAGCTTAAGGACAGCACCCAGGCCCTGAGTTCAAGCCCCAGGACCAGCATATGCACACAGAAAAGTACTGATTCCAGTACCATACAAATAAACCTAGAAAACAGTTTTCTAAGTTAAAAAAAGCCAGATACAGAAGTTCACATATTATATGCTTCTATTTATATAAACTATATAGAATAACAAATCTAGATTGGAAGTAAATTTGTGGATGGGGTAGATGGGGAGTGACTGCTAATGGGAATGGAGTTTTGTTGGGGAAGATTAAAAGGTTATAAATTGACATGGGGAACATACTAAAAATGATTGACGTGTATACTTTCAATGAGTGAATCATATGGTATGTATATCATATGGTATTTATATATCAATAAAGCTGTTATACAGGCTGGGACTGTGGCTTAGTAGTAGAGTGCTTGCCTAGCATGCATGAAGTCCTGGGTTTGATTCCTCAGCACCACATAAACAGAAAAGGCCAGAAGTGGTGCTATGGCTCAAGTGGTAGAGTGCTAGCCTTGAGCAAAAAGAAGCCAGAAAGAAAGAAAGAAAGAAAGAAAGAAAGAAAGAAAGAAAGAAAGAAAGAAAGAAAGAAAGAAAGAAAGAAAGAAAGAAAGAAAGAAAGAAAGAAAGAAAGAAAGAAGAAAGGAAGGAAGGAAGGAAGGCAAGAAAGAAGAGAAAGAAGAAAGAAAGAAAGGAAGGGAGAGAGAGAGGAAGGAAGGAAGGAAGGAAACCAACATTCAAACACACAGAAACTAATGAACCCCTGTACCTATCACCCACTCTGCAAATTATCAGAGTGATTTAATGAGCATTCTGTCTTCCCTCTGCACTTTATCCTTCCATTTATACTGAATTGAGTCCAGCTCAAGTCACTCCCCCAAACCTTCCTAACACCCTCCCAGCACACCCTTTTGGTATGCGGGATCCGGTTTTGTCTCACCCTTGAGGAGCGCCAGGTTGGGGGTGGGGCAGATACTGGATTGGAGTGATGAGTAGGAAGAGGAGCTGCCTGAAGCTGCCTCACTCATCCCGTGTCTGGAAGCCCGGCTCCTGAAGGACCTGTCTCCACCAGCCCTGTCTTTCTTCCTTCTGGCCACCTGGAGGAGCCAGATTCACAGACTCCTCAGAATGCTCCCTGGTCAGCAAGGTTGCTAGACGTCTAGGATGGCCGCCCTTTTCTGTGAGTGGCGGTGGCTTGGTGATGGCCTTCTCTTGGCTTTGGACTCCTCGGTTACAAAATAAAAGAGTGGGTTTGCCGCATCATTTCATCTACCGGCACCACAATCGGGTTTCCCAGGGTGAGTCAGAGCTCTTGAGGCAGGAGCTTTGTGTTTCACGGCCGCTTCTGCAGGACTGGTGGGGGGCAGGGGGGAACAACACCAGAACCTCTCCTCTCTGATCTGGGAGGGCCTAATGCCCACTCCTTTCTACAGAAGCCTAGAAGAGGCAGCTCACACTGGCCCTGGGAGAAACTCAGCAATGAATGGCTTCATAGCCAGGTAATAAGACTCTGGGAGAGACCCCAGATCCAGGAGCAAGAACTGGAGTCACCAAGGACTTCCCAAGTCCCCAACTGATGTCCGACCCAGCCCAGAAGGGATTGGCCCCCCAGGAGCCCAGCCCCGTGGCCTGTGAGGCTGTGTGTCTGGTCCTGCAGCCTCCCCTGCGCTTGCCAAGTGGGAAGGGCAAAGGGCCAGGCTCTGAGCTCTGGTCAGTGCCTGTCTCTCCCGAGGGGCCTCTCTTGGCTATGACCCCCACGTCACGCTCTGGGCCTTTTCCTCTTAACCCAGTGAGCTGGCTACACCCAGGCAGAGCAGACGTCACTGACAAGATGGCAAATCAGCGAGGTAACAAGAGGAATGAGGTCAGCTCACACAGGCTGCACGCCTACTGTGTGCCAAGCCGGCCCTGGGTGGGGCATTTTGCATTATCCTCAGAATCCTTCCTCCCAGCAGAGCCTTTCTTACACAGAGGCAAGTATCCTCACACTCATTTCACCCGGGAGGAAGTGGGAGACAGTCCAACAGGGAGAGGCCTCTGGCCCAGGCTTGTCTAACTCTCACCAGGCTCCTACCTCTCCACTTCCCCACCTGTGGAAACTTCCCATTCCCATCACTGGGCAAGACTTACCCCGTCTACTCCATCCTCCATCACTCCTTTCCTCCTCCATCACCCACACGTGCCCTACTGCACGCAGGTTCCACCTGCACATGCACGGTTAGACACCGGTGCAGAGGCTATCCCAGCCCTGCCTGCTACTCACCAGCTGTGTGATCTGGAGCGAGTCACTTCTCCGAGCCTCAATCTTGTCATCTCACTGTAACTACTAAGAGAATGAAATAGGATGCTATTTGTAACCTTCTTAGTGTCTTGCCTGGAAATTATATTCAATAAAGGTTAACTATTTCTGTTTGTTTGTTTCTTACTGTTTAGTTCTTGGGTTCATCTCAGTGACTTGCAGCTGCTATTAATTAATTTTATGACGCTACTGGAGCATGAACTCAGGGCCTTGACTTTTTTCTCTCAAAGCTGGTGCTCTACCACATGAGCCACAGCTTCACTTCTGGCTTTTTGTTGATAAATTGGAGATAAGAGGCTCATGGACTTTTCTATCCAGGCTGGCTTTGAACTTCGACCCTCAGACCTCAGCCTCCTGAGTAGCTAACAGTACAGACGTGAGCCACCAGCACCTGGCTTGTGCGTAAATTTTTTTTAAGGCTGGGTATTTTTCACATTTCGTTACTTTTAGCTAGGTGCGGATGGCTCATGCCTATAATACTAGTAGCATGCAGGAGATGCGAAGATTTCGGTTCAAATCCAGTCCAGGCAGGAAAGTCCATGAGATGCTTATGTCCAGTAAACGACCCCCCAAAAAGGTGAAAGCGGAGCTGTGGCTCGAGAAGTAGAGTGCTAGCCTTCAACAAAAAGAGCTCAGAGACAGCAGCCAGGCCCTGAGTCAAACTCCAGGACTGGTTAAAAAAAAAAAAAACAGTTTTCTTTTGTTATTATTGCCTGCACGTATCTTCGTACACTTGTGGAGACCACACACAGTACGCGTATGAGCTTGAGGTCCACCGCAGACACCTGGGAATGAGTAGCCAGTCGCCTGGCTTGCTGGCGCCTGAGCCTGTCCAGGATCCCCTGCTTGTGGGATCCGGGAGAACTGTGACTCACAAGGTGACAGGGAGCCCCATGTTTGGCCCTCAATGGCTAGGAAGTGACTTTCCTATTTAAGCGTGGTCCGCAAAGCACTCGGGGCTCTTATTTGAATCTTGAAGAATCCAATATCCCATCTTAGACCTTCTGAACCAGATTTAGATTTTTTTTTAATTTCTTGCCTATTTTCCTTCCTCGTTTCCTTTTCCCCGTTCTCTCTCTCTCTCTTTCCCCCCCCTCTCTCTTTCTTTCGTATGTATTACTAGGGTTTGAACTCAGAGGCCAAGGCATGTGATCCATACATATCTCCAGCCTACTTGTTTTACTGAAGTTATTTTAGATAAAATCTGTCTTTTTTTTTTTGTAAACTATAGCCACTCCTAAATCTCGATCCTCCTTTTTCTGCATCCTGCTGTAGCTGAGATGACAAGCGTGTACCACCACACCTCGTTTTTTTCTGTTGAGATGAGGTCTTGTGTCTTGTGAACTATATTTTGCTGGCCTGGCACCAAGATCCACTTAATCTCTGCTAGAGTTACAGATGTAAGCCCCATGCCTTGGTCTTTTTATTTATTTATTTTTTGAGACAGCGTATCTAGCCAGCTATGTAGCCCAGCTAACTTCAAACTCATTACAAACTCATTCAGCCTTCTGAATGCTGGGATTCCAGGTATGTTACACTATGCCCCGCTTAGAACACCAAGGCAGAGAGATGAGGGAAGCAGGTGGGGATGGGATCCGTGAGTGGCTGGCTGGGAGTTGCTGGCTTTGGGACTCACCCAGGGTCTCGAACCAGCTATACGCAGCCAATCTACCTCCTGGCTCCTCCTCTGCTTTGGGGAGCTGGCAGTAAGGTGCAAGGTTACCTAAATCAGCCTTAGGACAGGCTAGTACCCTCAGCCTTGTTCCAGGAAGACATAAATAGCCAGGTTCCTCCCTGGTCCCGGGGTTTGAAGGGCTGGGGGAGGGGAGCTGGGCTAGGGTCTATGCCTCTGGCTGGGGCCCCTCTTCCCCTTCACTGGTCCTTCTCAATTGTGCTAGCATGAGTCTGTGACTTCCACATCCAATTCCATGGCGGGTCACAGCTAGAACTCTGGCTGACCTCCTCTGTCTTGAGTGGGGTGTGGGGCTGTAGGAGCCTGAAGTCTGGGCAGCTCCCACCCCCTTGGCCTTGGAGCTAATTTTAGGGCTGCCTTAATAGTTGTCTCAGCTCAGCCTGGGTCCATTCCCAGTTGCTCAGTGTTGGGGTCAGTTGGGGTCTCAGAGGAGTGGACCAAGCCAGCCCCAGCTTTGGCTCAAGAGCTGAAACTGGAATCCTTGTCCCCTGCCCACCCTCCCCACTGCCTGGAGAGTGCTCAGTGCTGACAGGAGGGATGGGATGGAGCCTGGTCCTGCTCCAGCCTGGCACACCCTCTGCAGACAGGCAGACTAAACCCTGTTGGAAAGTCACAAAGATCAGAGAGCTGAAGACAGAAAGGGCCCTGAAAGGCCTTGGAGCTCAGCGCCTCACCTGCAGGGGGGAAAGACCAGAGGGATCAAGGCATTGGCCCAGGCTTACACAGCCAGTGGAGGCTGAACTGGAACTGAAGCCTGGTCCTTCCCAGCTGGGCTTTGGAACCCTGTACCCTGTGTCTGAAATAGCCCAGGGGCCAAGCCAGGCATCAACGATCTGGAGCAATGAATCTTTCTTTCCTTCCTTCCTTCCTTTCTTCCTTCCTTCCTTCCTTCCTTCCTTCCTTCCTTCCTTCCTTCCTTCCTTTCCCTCTCTCTTTCTTTCTCTCTTCCCTTCCCTTCCCTTTTCATTCCTGCCTCTTGTGCTTCTTCCTTTCCTTTCTCTGTCTCTGTCTTTCTGTCTCTCTCTGTCTCTCTGTCTCTTTGTCTCTCTGTCTCTCTCTCTCTCTTGCTCTCCCTCTCTCTCTCCTTCTAAGAGTAGAGCCTCGGATCTCACATCTGTAACACCCTGAGCCGGGAGGGGCCTCCTCCAAGCCCAGGTGCCTTGTCCTCGCTTACCTTGGCCCTGCAAAGCACCCCGGTCCTCAGAGTACCTTGGCTTCGTGTGTGCAGGTGGGAGGATGGGAGATGGATAAGTGTGTACAGAGCTTTGCCGCACTTGGCAAGCCCTCAATAAATATTTAATGGCTCACTCCAAATCCTTTTCGAAACACGTTAGGAGTACACAAATAAATGGAATGTTAACTGACTCTTAACTCACACACAGACACCCTGAAAGGAGCCTTAATTATCCAGCCTCCCTGGAACAGGAGCCGACTCACACACAGCTTAGACTCTGCAGAGGACTGAAGATGGAGGAATCCACGAATTCAAAAGAGGAGACGTTGTAAGGAGAGGCACTGCCTAGAGGCAAAGCGGGGAGGTGGAGAATGCCCGACCAATAATGGTGAGTTGCTGGCTGTGGCAGGTCGTGCAGGGTCTCCGGTGCCAAGTCAAGGAGTTTTGCCTCGTCCTGAGGGTCATGGGGGGCTCTGGAAGGGCAATGGCAAGGTGGTGGGCTTCCTCACCAGCTCGCTGCATGGCGTGGGGGTTGAAAGTGGAGAGAGTGGTGTCCTGCGGATCTCTGCTTCCAAGGTTGAGGTGGAAAGGGTGAATAGGTGAGATGATGGATGGCCAGAGATGGAAAACCTCAGCATATCAAAGCCAGGGTGAATGAAGGATTGGATGGCAGGAGAGACATGATCAACAGCATGGTGGTCCCTGGCTCAGGGAACCAAATGGCTGGAGGCTAAGGCCTGGAGAAAGATAAAGAGGAGGTTTGGAACCAGGCAGTTCATACCTGTCATCTTAACTACTTTGGAGGCTGAGAATGAAGATCCGAATTCAAGTTCAGCCCAGGTATACAGGGAGACTCTTTCTCAATCAATAACTGTGTGGTGGCACATGCCTATTGTCCTAACTATATGAGAGGCAGAAATCAGAATTGTGGTTCCAGGCCAGGCCAGCTCCCCATCCCCCCCACCCCACCCCCGTCCCCACCGCCCAAAGGGAAAAAAGTTTGAGAGATTTACTCTCAGAAATAACCAAAGCAAAGTAGGTAGGCTGGAGGTATGGCTTAAGTGCCTAGGCCTTGAGTTTAAACTTCAGTAATATGTATACAGACATAGACACCCAGAAACAAAGAAGGAAGGAAGGAAGGAAGGAAGGAAGGAAGGAAGGAAGGAAGGAAGGAAGGAAGGAAGGAAGGGAAAAAAGGAGAAAAAAGAAAGGAAGAGAAGGAGGCAAGAAAAAAAAAAACTTGCTGGACTGGGAATGTGGCTTAGTGGTAGTGTGTTTGCCTAGCAAACATGAAGCCCTGGGTTTGATTCCCCAGTACCACATAAACCAAAAAAGTCAGAAGTGCCATAGCTCAAGTGGTAGAGTGCTAGCCTTGAGCACAAAGAAGCTAGGGACAGTGCTCAGGCCCTGAGTTCAAGCCCCAGGACTGGCAAAAAAAATTCTAAATCAGGTTCAGAAGGTCTAAGGTAGGATGTAGAGGAAATCTGAACTAGGTAGATCACAGTCCAGGTTTAAGCCTGGGAAAAATAGTAAGGCATTGCTGGGAACTGGTGGCTCATGCCTATAATCCTAGCAACTTGGGAGACTGACGTCTGAGGACTGTGGTTCGAAGCCAGCCTGGGCAGGAAAATCTGTGAGATTCTTATCTCCAGAAAACCAGAAGTGGTGCTGTGGCTCCAAGTGGTAGAGTGCTAGTCTTGAGCAAAAATGCTCAGGGACAGTGCCCAGACCCTGAGTTCAAGCTCCTGAATAACACTCTCTGGATGACTTGGATGACTTAAAGTGGTCCAAGTTCCCTTGGCACTGTCTCTTAGGCCCCCACCACCCACAGTCCCCAAGACAAACAGGACCTGACTTTAGGCCCTAGGAAGGGACAGGGGATAGGTCCTTTGATACAAGTGAAAGAGAGGGTGTTGGTCCCAGAATAATAAGAGATACCCCAAGGCCTGGCAGAAGTGGCTAGCATGAGAGGAGGAGTAAGAAGCCAGAGGTGGGCTGAGCAGGTAGTCCTTGAAGATCCCTTGGCCACAGCTAGTAGTGTATAAACAGGCAGAAAGCACCCCAGCAAAGAGCAGGGGTGCCTCAGGTCACAGGGAAGGCAGTCAGGCCTTCAGTTCCTGGGCCAGACTCAGTGTGATACTGGGATTGAGTTTCCTGGCCATGCTCAGATATGGCTCCATTCCTTTTTCCCTCTGTCAATTATCCCAGTGTCTCAGCTTCTGACCCCTATCAGCATAGCACAGCAAAGTGGCTCGAGAAAACATGTTGGGCCTAGCGCTGGTGGCTCATGCCTGTAATCCTAGCGACTCAGGAGGCTAAGATAGGAAGATTGTGATTTGAAGCCAATCGGGGCAGGAAAGTCTATGAGACTTTTCTCTAATTAACCACCAAAGATCTGAAAGTGAAGCCTGACTCAAGGGGTAGAGCATTAGCCTTGAGCTAAAAAGAAAAAGGCTCAGGGGCAGTGTGGCCCAGGTAGGGACATTTGGGGGAGGCAGATGGAAGCCCTACCCCTCACAAAGTACATACCCTCATTATCTGGGCTGGAAGCAGGGGAGTGCTTGACAGACCCAGACCTGCAGAGTGCACAGAGAGATGTTCAGGACCCAGGACCGCTTCGGGGCTGGGCTGGGGGCTGGGCGCCATGTGCATTCTCCAGCTCAGGGGAAAGGTAGTAAGGGACACTTCCTTCAACCAGTATTCATTCATTCATTCATTCATTCATTTACTGGCCAATCCTGGGCCTTGAACTCAAGGCCTGAGTACTGTCCCTGGCTTCTTTGTGCTCAAGGCTAGCACTCTGCCACTTGAGCTACAGCGCCACTTCTGGCCGTTTTCTATATATGTGGTGCTGAGGAATCGAACCCAGGGCTTCATGCATACGAGGTAAGCACTCTTGCCACTAGGCCATATTCCCAGTCCCTCAACCAGTATTTATAAAGGACCTCCTCCCCAACAGACACTACTCTGTGATTTGCAGACCACCATCAATTTCCTGCATAATGGAGACTGACTGTCACATACATAATAAAATGTCAAAGAGGGAAAATTGAGATGAAGAGAAGTAGAAGGGGTGAGGTAAGTAACATGAGCAGGGAGGAAGGAGTGGTCACTCAAAGACGATACCCTGGGGACTTGGAGGGGCAAAGGGAAGGAGAAAGGGAAAGGAAAAAGTGTGGGGAGGGAAATATGATAGAAATATATGATATATATATAGGGGCTGGGGATATAGCCTAGTGGCAAGAGTGCTTGCCTCGTTTACATGAAGCCCTGGATTCGATTCCCCAGCACCACATATACAGAAAACGGCCAGAAGTGGCGCTGTGACTCAAGTGGCAGAGTGCTAGCCTTGAGCAAAAAGAAGCCAGGGACAGTGCTCAGGCCCTGAGTCCAAGGCCCAGGACTGGCAAAAAAAAAAGAAAAAGAAAAAGAAATATATGATATATACTTTTTTTAATGGAAGAGGAGGGAGGAAGTGACAAAAAATAACAGATGAGATGAATTTGATCAAAATATATTACATGGGCTGGGGATATGGCCTAGTGGCAAGAGAGCTTGCCTCGTTTACATGAGGCCCTGGGTTCAATTCCCCAGCACCCCATATACAGAAAACGGCCAGAAGTGGCGCTGTCGCTCAAGTGGCAGAGTGCTAGCCTTGAGCAAAAAGGAAGCCAGGGACAGTGCTCAGGCCCTGAGTCCAAGGCCCAGGACTGGCAAAAAATAAAAAAATTAAAAAAATATATTACAAGCATATATGTAAATATCACAATCAATTTATGCTAATAAATTTTTCATGTGTGTGTGCTGGTTCTGGGGCTAGAATTAAGGACATTAAGTTCTCACTTGACTTTTGCTGCTGGAGACAGATGTTGTACTACTTGAGCCATACCTCCACTTCCAGCTTTTTGATGGTTAACTGAAGATAAAGTCTCAAGCTGTCTGCTCAAGGTGACGTGGAATTTCAATCTTAAGATTTCTCCACCCAGACAAGAAATGCACTCATTACCTTACTTATGTAACTGTAACCCCTCTGTATATCACCCTTTCAATACAATAAAAAGATTTCTTCATCCTGAATAGCTAAGATTACATGTGTGAGTCACAGACCCAATCTATTGATTTAAAAAAATAAAATAAAACAATCCAGTCACTAGGGAAAGGAGGAGGAAAGATAAGAGAGGAGGGGAGGGTAAAGGGAGAAAATATGATTCAAATGGGGAGGGAAGGGGGAGATGTGGGAAGAAAAAAGAAGGAGTGATAGAAGGGTTAGGGAGGCAGGGAAGGACTGAGGGAGAGCCCGAGGGGCTTGATGGTGGGGTGACTGGGCTCTTTTATTGAGGTCCTAGGGAAGAACAGTTCTTCTGCCCGTTAGCCGGGCCTGGCCCACTTAGCTGCTTGGCCCCTAGCCCAGGTAAAGCAGAGGAGGCCCAGTACCTTTGCACTCAGCAATAGATCTAACCTGGCAAGTAGGGTGACTCACCTGTGTTTTAGGGTCTGCTTGAAACTTAAAGACTTCCGGCCTTGCCTAAGTGTGAAGGCAGGGCAGGTCCTGGAATTTCCTACGCTGGCCCCATACAAGGAAGTTCCGCTGACTCCCTGGGCGGCCCAAGTGGTAGCTAATTTGTTGAAAGGTGTCTGAGGACTTGCCAAGGCCAGTCCCTTGGGGCCTCTGCCTCCAAGTCACATAGGAAGGGAGGGATAAGGCTAGAGAATTCTCTAGGCAATCATGTTTTGTTTTTAGAGATGTGTGTGTGTGTGTGTGTGTGTGTGTGTGTGTGTGTGTGCGTGTGTATACGCGCGCTGTCTCTGGGGCTTGAACTCAAGGTCCTAAGTTTTTTTTTGGCTCAAGGCCAGCACTCTAACATTTGAGCCACAGCTCCACTTCCACCTTTTTGGTAATTAAGTGGGGATAAGAATCTCACAGACTTTCCTGCCCAGGCTGACTTCAAGCCACAATCCTCCGATCTCAGCCTCCTAAGTAGCTAAGATACAGGTGTGAGCCACTAGTTTGCTGCTTCTAGAGTCTGGCTTGAATGAGTACGTAGCTCCCTGGGAGCTCAAGACAGAACTGAGATTCTGAAAAGGAGCTAGGATTGGGGGCGGGAGGGAGCGGGGAGTGTTACAAGGTTTAGCAAATGAAAACACAGGATGCTTTGTTATATTTGAATTTCAGATAAACAAAGAATATTTTTAGTATAACTATGTGTCAAATATTATTTACATTAAAGAATAATTCATTGTTTATCTGAAATATAGACTTCACTGGATGTCTCACAGTTTATCTGACAAATCAAGGTGGGAAGGTGGTTGGAGCTGGGACTTCAACAGAGGAAGATTCTAGACTCTCAGTCAACCAGAATTCTTGCTACTGCTTTCTTGCCTCTGGGTCCCTCACCCATAGGGAAGGCAGAGGGGCGAGGGAGGGAGAACCTGGAGTTGAGGCAACGGGAGAGCTGTGTAGATGGGCAGAAAGACCCTGAGGTCCCGAAAGGCAGCCCTTGATCTCTCCTGCCTCCTTGTGCAGCTCACCTTACCGTCCTTCCTGCTCCCATCTTCCGTGCGGTCCAACCTTCTCACCCTCGCCAGAACCCTGCCACTGCCTTCCTGTACCATTTCTACCTGGGCTTTCTGAAGAATCCCTTTCTCAGTCTTCTTCTCTTTCTAATGTGCTGGGGCTTGAACTTGGAGCCTGGGTGTTTGCCCTCAAGGTTGGTGCTCTACTTGAACCACACTCCATTCTCTGCTTTTAGTGATCAATTGGAGATATAAGTCTTACAGACTTCCCTGCCCACGCTGACTTCAAACTATGACCCTTAGATCTTAGCTTTCTGAGTAGCTAGAATAACAGGTGTGAGCCTCTGGCACTGGACCCAACCTTGCTTTTTGCTGGTTGAAAAATGCCTGGGCTGGCTTTGAGTTGTGATCCTCGGATCTCTTGAGTAGCTAGGATTACATATGTGAGCCACTGGGTGCTCAGCTTCCTCAGGACTTCATTAGCGTCACCTCCTGTGAGTTCTCACGGTGCTACCAGTTACATCATTGCTTGTCATAGTGTCCATGTTCTGTCTCTGAGAGACTGGAGAATGGACAGGGCCTCCAGAAAGAGGATAGGCACTTGGAAGAAGGGCCTAGGGCCTGGAGTATGCTGTGAAAGATGGAAGCCAGGCGCTGGTGGCTCCTGCCTATAATCCTAGCTACTCAGAAGGCTGAGATCTAAGGATTATGGTTAAATGCCAGCCCAGGCAGGAAAGTCCGTGAGACTCTTATCTCTAATGAACTACCAGGAAACCAGAAGTGGAGCTGTGCCTCCTAGTGGTAAGCACTAGCCTTGAGCAAAAACAAAGCTCAGGGACAGCACCGAGGCCCTGAGCTCAAGCCCCAGGATTGATTAAAAAAAAAAAAAGAATGGAGACCAGAGGTTTGGCTGGCATGGAGAAAGATCAGTGGGGACCAGGTTGAAAGTTCACCATGCAAAAGATGGTGAATTAAGCAATGCCAACTAGTACTGTGTCCCTGTGACCTGGGGAGACTTGCATCACAACCGCTTACCGTTAGTTGCTTACGGAAGTCTGGCCCACCCTGTGAGATTCTACATTTGCAGAGGGCAAAGGCTGGATCTTCCTCCTCTCTGGTCCCTTCTAGCTAGGAGCCTGTCACGGGCAATGGACTGATAGATAGCTGGCTGAGTGGGGAAACATCACGGCTGGACTCAGGAAGGAAGCTGGGTGTTCAGGGAGGACCAGTCACACCACATTGTTCCCTCTTTGGCCTAGCTGTGCCTCAAGGAAAGTTGAGTAGTCACTCTGCAATATCAGAAAAGGCGAATGAAGCTGGGCACTGGTGGCTCACACCTGTAACCCTCGCTACTCTGGAGGCTGAGATCTGAGGATTGTGGTAACCAGCCAAAAGCTGGTAGTGGCAGGTGTGTGTGGCTGAGGTGGTAGAATCCCAGCATTGAGCAGGAAAAGCCAAGAGACTAGACCCTGACCCTGACTTCAAGCCCCAGCAACATACACACACACACACACACACCACACACACACACACACACACACACACTATTTTTAATGACTTTCTACCTTGTGGCAGGGTCCCTGTGGCTTAAGCATACATTTGCCCTCACAGCCATGGTCAGGGACAGGAACAAGACCACATCTACCTCCCCTTGTTGGAGCCCAGACTGCATGAGCCAGGTCCCCTAGAGCCACTTCCCCAGTGTGCAGATTAAAGGAGAAGCTGAGGGCTGGTGTACCTCGGTGCTAGAGCACTTATTTAGCATGCACAAAGCCCTGGGTTCAATTCCTAGGACTGCAAAGAAAGAAGAAAAGGAGAAAGAAGAGGAAGAGAAGGGAGAGGAGGAAGTGGAAGAGAAGGAGGAAGGAAAGGAGAAAGGAAAATGAGGAGGGAGAAGGTGGAGGAGAGAGAGGGGGGAGGAGGGAGAAGGAGGAGGAGAAAGAGGAGGACTTGAGCCTCAGAGCTGGAGATTTAAGCCAGTTTTGCCTAGCGTTGAAATTCCTTCTTTTAACACTGAGCCCCTGGGTTGGGGGGAGGGTAAGTTATCTCTGAGATGCTATTTGTTTGGGCATTTATAAACCCACTCCAGCTCTCTCTCCTTTTGATCTGTGCAGCTGGGGTTCCAGATCTCCTCAGAGCTGTTACTTTGTCTGAAAACTTCTGCCATGCCCTTTGCTCAGAAGCAGTAAAGCATGGAAGGAAGGAAGCAGGAAGGCGGGGATGAGGCTGGCTCCTCTTGGGGTTCCTTGGCACTTTCTCTGGTTTCCCCACCCTTCCTGCAGTCCAACGCCCTGTCCTGAATCACAGCTCCAAGCACTGGCGAGACAAACATGTCCTGGCCATGCACACAGGCACGTGCGTGTGTGCACAAGCACACACACACACACACACACTCTGGCGGGGTTCCTCTGCAGCCCCGCTCACCTCACCTCCACCTGGTCCTGGAAGAACCTTCAAGTATTCAACGTTCAAAATCTGGGGCAACTGCAAGGCAAGAGGCTTGCTGAGCTTGTATGGAAGCCTTTGGGGCAGGACCTCTGGTCCTCTCATTTGTGTACTCAGTAAGTTCCTACTGTGTGTAGCACACAATGGGGTAGTAATAGTTGCCCCCGAACCTCTAAGGCTCTACCACCCGACTGCCCCTGGAGGGACCTCACGGGGCTCCTCATAGCCCTTCAACTAAAGCGGCGCTGCACACCGGACAGGCTGAGGAGCTCAGCCACACCTTCCCCTCGCCTGGGACCTCCGGGACTTTCTGATCTCTCTAGGTGTGGGCCTCATGCAGGACAGGTCTGCAAGGGGCATTGTCATGATGACTTACCTGACCATGACCTTGCCCGATATACAGTACTGTTGGGTACAGATGTGACATGACCTTGACAGTCTCCTAAGCAAGCAACCTTCAGGGTCCGCTTTGTCTCCTCTCTCTTGCCTCCCCCTGGCTGCACTGGCAGAATGCATGCCCAGTAGACGAGGAAATGACCCCTGGTCAGTGGGTGGGAGTGTCATTGGATATTATGCCAGATTAAGAAATCATTCTACTGTTGACTTAGGACATAAGCATCCACAGCGAGGCCCCACCCCTGTGGGCAGGTGATGACATGGCTCATCTAATGTTCTTCCTGCTACACGTCCCCTAGGCAGGGGTGGCTCAGGGTCAGAGAAGCAGAACCTCTGTGAGGTCCTATAGCTGTGGAAGACAGACTCTCTTTGTCTGGACTTTAGGGACACTAGTATCTACAAGGCAGCCCCTGAGTCATGAAGTCATCAGAGAAGCCGCTCAAGGTGGTGTCTATGGAGTCAGTTAGCCCCTGAGCAAATGACACCTTGTACACCCACCTGTTCACTAAGCCACACTCTGCCCCATCCACTTCTGCTCCACTGTAGCCATGTCCCTTCCTTCCTTCCTTCCTTCCTTCCTTCCTTCCTTCCTTCCTTCCTTCCTTCCTTCCTTCCTCCCTCCCTCCCTTCCTTCCTTCCTCCCTCCCTCCCTTTCTCCCTCCCTCCCTCCCTCCTTTCCTCCTTCCCTCCCTCCCTTTCTTCCTTCCTTCCCTTCCTTCCCTTTCTTTCCCTCTTCCTCCCTCCCTCCCCCTTTCCTTTCCTTCCTATCTCTTTCTCTATCATCTTCTACTTATCAGTTCTGCTCTCTTTCTTTCTCCTCCTTTTTCTAACTTTTTGTGAAGGATGCGTTTTTTTTTTCTTTTTGTACTAGTCCTGACACTTGAGCTTAGGGCCTACAAGCTGTCCCTGAACCTTTTTGTTCAAGGCTAGTTCTCTACCACTTAAGCCACAGCTCCACTTTTGGCTTTTGGGGGATTAATTGGAAATAAGAGTCTCACAGACTGGCTTCAAACCACAGTCCTCAGACCTCAGCCTCCTAAGTAGCTAGGATTACATGTGCGAGCCACTGGTGCCTGGCATGACTTTTTTTTCTTTTTGGTGATATAGAGGATTTGAACTCAAGGCCTGTCATTTGCTAGGCAGGTCTCCTACTACTTGAGCCAGACTTCCAGCCCTCTATTGCTTTAACTTTTTCAGGAAAGAGCTTCTATTTTTTCCTGGGGTCTGCCTCAGATTATTATCGTCCTACCTCTGGTCTCCCTATAGCTGGGAAAACAGCCGTATACCCCCACATTCTGCTTGCTAATTAAGATGGAGGAGTCTCCCAACTTTTTTCCCCAGGGAAGCCTTGAACTGAAATTCTTTTGATCTTTACTTCTCACATATAGCTGGGATTATAAGCATGAACTACCATACTCAGCCTGACCTTTTTTTCTTTTGCAAATGTCCCTTTTATTGAGGTGATAGTCATATAAAATAAAACTGATCACTTTAAGAATACAATCCAGAAACATTTACTATATGCACAGTGTTGTTCAACTACCACATGTGATTCCAAAATGTTTTAATCATCACAAAAGAACATCCCATACCAATGAACAGTCACTCCTTGTGCTCTTTGCCCTCAACCTCTGGCAACCATCCCTCTGCTTTCTCATCTCGATGGGTTTGTTTATTGTGGATATTTCACATAAATGGAGTCATATAATACATGCTCTTTTGTGTCTGGCTTCTTTCTCTTAGCATAATGCTTTGAGGGTCATGCACATTGTAGCATATACAAGAGTTTCATTCCTGATTGTGGCTACTATTTCATTGTGTGTCCACCACATTTTCTTTGTCCATTCATCTGTTAGAGAACATTTGGGTTACTTCCACCTTTTGGCTCCTGTCAATAGTACTGTGAACACTGCTGCAGGAGGATTTGCTTGAGTGTCTGCTTTCAGCTCTTTCCGTGTCTGTCTGCTAATGCATGGCTGGGTTTGTTTTCTTGGTGCTAGGGATGGGACCCAGAGTTCTGTCTGTGGCTAAGCAAGGACTTTACCATCGAGTTATCTCCCCAGTACTTCAACACTGAGTTGTATCCCCAGCATTACATGATAGAATAATCTTTATTTTGTGTGTGTGCCAAAACTGGAGCTTGAATTCTGTTCCTGGGCATGCTACTACTTGAGTCACAGCTCTACTTCCAGCTTTTTGTTAGTTAATTGGAATAAGAGCCTCATGGAGCCCGGCTCCGTGGCTCATGCCTTGCAATCCTAGCTCCTCAAGAGGCTGAAATCTGAGGATTGCAGTTCAAAGCCTGCCCAGGCAAAAAAGTCCTCGTGAGACTCTTATCTCCAACTAACCACTCAAAAAACTGCAAGTGGAGCTATGGCTCACCTGGTAGAGTGCTAGTCTTGAGCATGAAGAGGCTCAGGGACAGTGCCCAGGCCCTGAGTTCAAGCCCACAACCACCACCACCAACAACAAAAGTCTCATGGACTTAGGAAAATCCTGGGCTAGCTTCAAATCATAACACTCAGATCTCAGGATTACAAGTGTGAACTATCCCACTTGATTTGAATTTTTAAGAATTTGACTTTTTAATTGAATTTCACTTTTTTTCTAAACTGGGATTTGAACTCAGTACCTCAGGCTTGCTAGGCAGTGGCTCGACAACAGAGCTACATCTCTAGCCTTATTTATTTATTTATTTATTTTTGCCAGTCCTGGGCCTTGGACTCAGGGCGTGAGCACTGTCCCTGGCTTCTTTTTGCTCAAGGCTAGCACTCTGCCACTTGAGCCACAGCGCCACTTCTAGCCATTTTCTGTATATGTGGTGCTGGGGAATCGAACCCAGGGCCTCATGTATACGAGGCAAGCTCTCTTGCCACTAGGCCATATTCCCAGCCCTCTAGCCTTATTTTTACACTGGTTATTTTTTTTAGAGTCATGCATTGTTGCCTGCAGCCAGCTTTGGATCACGATCCTCTTTCTTATGCCTCCTGAGTAGCTATGCTACCGTGTTCAGCTTCTTCATTATTGTTGTCCTCTTCCTTCCCCTCCTCCCTCTCCTCCTCCTCCTTCTCCTCCCTCTTCTTCCTCCTCCCCCTTCTCCTCCCTCCTCTTCCTCCTCCTCCTTCTCCTCCCTCCCTTCTCCTCCTCTTCCTCCCCCTCCTCTCTCATCCTCCTCCCTTCCTCCCCCTCCTCCTCCTCCCCCTCCTCCTCCTCCTCCTCCTCCTCCTCCTCCTCCTCCTTCTCCTCCACTTCCTCCTCCTCCTCCTCCTCTTCTGGCAGTACTGGGGCTTCATACTTGCTAGGCAGATGCCAATCATTTAAGCCTCACGTCCAGCCCCTTATTATATGCATTATTTTTCCTCCTCCCCACCATTTTGTATTGGTTATTTTTGAGATAGGGTCTCGTATTATGCCTGGACTATATTCTCCTACTTGTGCTTCACTGTGTCACTCTGTCCAGTCATTGTGCTTTCCCTGTGGCTGGGATTACAGGAACAATCTTCCATGCCCAGCCATTGAGCGAGATGAAGCCTTGAGAACTTTTATGCCTAAACAAGCCTCAAACTTCAATCTCCCTATTGCTGCCTCCCAAGTTGATAGGCTTCAGCCACTGTGTCTGCCCCGCTGATTTCTTGACTGAGATAAGGGGAACTTATTAACTTTGTCCTCAGGCTGATCTCAAACTTCAATCTTCCTGACTTCTTCCTAAACAACTAGGATTATAGGCAAGAACCATTCCACCCAGTTAAACGCCATAAGATTTTTTTTTCCTGCCAGTTCTGGGGCTTGAACTCAGGGTCTGGGTGCTGTCTTTTAGCTTTGTTTGCTCAAGACTAGCACTGTATCACTTGAGCCACAGCTCCATTTCTGGCTTTTTGGAGGTTAACTGGAGATAAGAGTCTCGTGGTCTTCCCTGCCCAGGCTGGCTTTGAACCACGATCCTTGGATCTCAGCCTCCTGAGTAGCTAAGATTACAGGAATGAGCCATCCCTGCCTGGCTAAGATTTTCTAAGGTGAGATTTCTTCACAGGTTTTTAGGAAGCTTGTATCTGTAGTTATAGACAAAAGCCTGTGGGAAGAGTTCTGTCTTTAGCCAGGTTCGTGTTAACATCTTATCAATAGGCTGGATAAAGTCATGGAGCACATGTATCAAGTTTACCTTTGACAAGAAGCCAGAAGAGAGCTAAAAATGCAAATATATAAAGAAAGCCAATGCAAATATACATAAAGGGAGCAAAGCACATGGAGTTTTGTATGTGTTTCTTCAAAAGAGTCTCCAAGCGCACGATAATGGGAGATATGTGAAAAGAAGCTGAGAATTCAGGCTGACCACAGGCTGTCCAGGAGCCAAGGTGGTGGCTGCTCAATGTACATGTAGGTAGCAGCCATAGATTCACAGAAACCAGGACACCCTGCGCCCCTGCCACCGCCCCCCATGACACCCCCAGCTCTGGAGCCTCGCTGATGGGCTGGGGTATGCTCAGAGTCAAGAGAAGGTGACCAGGTGATTTAGAGGCTTAGCAATCAGGTCATGTGACAGGCGCACAGAGGGCTGAAGTGGAAGCATGGTGGTGGAGGTTTAACGTCCTGGGCCCATAGGGCTGGCTCCTGGAGGATTTTTGTTTATGTGTTTGTTTTGGTTTGTTCTCCCCCCCGCCCCCCCCCCCCCCGCCCTCCAGTGTAGTTGGCTATGTGGAGTGAACCGGGGAAGACTCAGAAAGGTAACACATAGATCCAGACGACCCCAGAAGCCTATTTGGTGTTGGTTTGGTCTTGTCTACTCCCTCTTGTGTGTGTGTGTGTGTGTGTGTGTGTGTGTGTGTGTGTGTGTGTCTGTCTGTCTGTCTCTTTCTCTATCTCTCTCTGTTTTTCTCCCCATGATTTTTTTTTTTTGCCAGTCCTGGGGCTTGAACTCAGGGCCTAGGCACTGTCCCTGAGCTTCTTTTTTTTTTTTTTTCTCAAGGCTAGCGCTTCACCACTTGAGCCACGGCACCACTTTCAGCTTTTTTTTTCTGTGTATGTGGTACTGAGGATTTGAACCCAGGGCTTCATGCATGCTAGGCAATCACTCTACCACTAAGCCACATTCCCAGCCAGATTCTCTCCATAATTTTTGACACAGGGTCTTGCTATGTAGTCCAAACTGTTGCCAAACTTCCAATTCTCCTGCCTCATGCTTCCAAGTACTGAAATTGCAAGTATGTAACACAGCACGGTCCTCTCCATTGCCCTCCTCCACCCTCCCCTTTCTTCTAGGCTGGCACCCAGCACCCCAACACCGTTCTGTTCTATAAAGAAGGAGCTAGATGTTCAGAAAAAGCCAAGCACTGGTGGCTCACACCCAGAATCCTAGCTACTCAAGACGCTGAGTTCTGAGGATCAAATTTCAAAGCCAGACTGGGAAGACAAGGCCCATGAGACTCTCATTTCCAATTACCCAACAAAACAATCAAAGTAGAGCTATAGTTCAAGTAGTAGAGGCTAGTATTGAGCCAAAAAACCTTAAGGGCAGCACCCAGGCCCTGAGTTCAAGCCCCAGTACTGGCATACAAACATACCACAAAAAAAAGCCAGTTCACAAAAATTGGGGAAATTCGTTGAAATGATGAGTTGAAACCAGACTAATGGAGTTAGAAATAAGTTGTCTGGCTGTTAAAACCCCAGGGAAATGATTGTGTCATTACAGTAAATTTTTTAAACTTCTAATTGTTATTACAAAGGTGATATACAGGGCTGGGGATATGGCCTAGTGGCAAGAGTGCTTGCCTTGTATACATGAGGCCCTGGGTTCGATTCCTCAGCACCACATATACAGAAAATGGCCAGAAGTGGTGCTGTGGCTCAAGTGGCAGAGTGCTAGCCTTGAGCAAAAGGAAGCCCGGGACAGTGCTCAGGCTCTGAGTTCACGGCCTAGGACTGGCAAAACAAAACAAAACAAAGGTGATATACAGTGGGCGCTTGTAGACTCACATCTGTAATCCTAGCTACTTTGGTGGCTGAGATCTGAGAATCATGGTTCAAAGCCAGCCTGGGCAGGAAAATCCATGAGACTTTTATCTCCAGTTAATCAACAGAAAACTGAAGTGGTGCTGTGGACTCAAAGTGGTAGAGCACTAGGTTTGAGCAAAAAGTAGTGTTCAGGCCCTGAGTCCAAATCTCATGACGAATGGGGGTGGGGGGCGGAAACAGTGATGTACAGAGGTGTTACAGCTACAGAAGTCAGGTAAAGAGTATGTTTCTTTTTTGAACAATGTCATCTCTTCTCCCACATTCTCCCAGGTTTCCCCTCCCATCCCCACCCACAAGTTGTACAGTTCATTTTCAACACAGTGTCTGGTGAGTACCACTGCTGCCTGTATTCACCTTTAGTCCCTTTCTGTGCCTTTCCTTGCCCTCCCAAAGACAGATAAATGAACAAATAACACAAAAGGAAAAGAAAACCCAAACAGCAAGAGCAACAAGAACTCTTGTTCAGTAATTTTTTTTTAAAGCAGGACACAGAATGACACAGACATCCAGCTTAACATGCAAAGAAAACCTTGGTATCGAACACGTTACAAATATTGGTGAGTCAGGATCGGCAGGCGCTTTTGTTTTCTGCTTGTACATTTTTATCATTTTCACATGCTCTGCAATTCTCCATTGCATCATTTCTGGAGTCAGATGAGAGCAGAACGCTGCTTAACACTTGAGACTTGATGAGACTGGCAGTGCCAAGGGCTGCCAAGGAACGGCTTCTCCCACCCGGCCAATCCCTGTCCAGCACTGGGCTGGCCTGGGAGTCTGTCCACCCCCTCTCTGCCCTCAGTGCTTCTGGTCCCCCGAATCTAACTTCACCAGGGCCCTTCCCAGCAGGCACTTGGGAAAGTCCAGTACACACGGAACATCTTGCTGTTCACGTAAGTGATTCTGAACAGGAAGGGGAGCAGGCTCACCGTCATATAGAAAATCCCTCAAATGGGAAGTTGTGGGATGGTGCAGCCAACAGAGTTGGGCAATCACCAGAGTAGAAGGGGCCTCTCTTCTTCTCTCAGAGCATGGTGGCTGTTGTTGGTCATTGGCCTACAGGATCCAGCGCTGCCCAGAGGGGGTCTGAGGGATGAAAGGTGGTACCTACTGTCTCCCAATACACCTGGCCAAAGCAGATGGGAGGAGCCCCTCCCAGATTGACCAATCTCTGCACAGACATTATTTCTTCCATACCCACCCACTAGGTCAGAGTTGTTACCCTAAGAAAACAGACTCAGAAAGATTAAGCACCTGGTCACATAGCACAGACATAATGGAGGGGTTTTGTTTGTTTGTTTGTTTAAAAATTGTATGTATTTTAAAATTTAAAAATTACAAGATACTTCCAGAAAAAAACAAAATAAAACAAAAAAGCCAGAAGTGGCGCTGTGGCTCAAGTGGTAGAGTGCCAGCCTTGAGCAAAAAGAAGTCAGGGACAGTGCTCAGGCCCCGAGTTCAGCCCCAGGACTGGCAAAAAAATAAAACAAAACAAAGAAAAATTACAAGATACATAAAATAAATATTTTCAAAATTTTTAATATTAAAAAATTTTAACTGGTATGTTAAATAATATTTATTAATATTTAAAATTTTTGAAGCATTTAAATATTGTTTTGTTAATTTAGTTTACTTAATGCCCATCCTGGGTCTTAAAATCAAGGTCTGGCTACTGTCCCTAGGCTTTTGTTCTCAAGGCTAGTGCTCTACCACTTGAGCCACAGTGCCACTTCCAGCATTTTGGTAGTTTCTTGGAGATTAGAATCTCACAGACTTTCCTGCAGGGGCTGGCTTTGAACTGAAATTCTCAGATCTCAGCCTCCTAGGTAGCTAGGATGATGAGCCTGAGCCACTAGCATCCAGCTGCTGCCTCCTCCTCCTCCTCCTCCTCTTCCTCCTCCTCCTCCTCCTCCTCCTTGTTCTCCTCTTCTTCCTCCTCCTCATTCTTCTTCTTTTCTGGGCTTGAACTCAGGGCCTGGGCACTGTCCCTGGCTTCTTTGTGCTCAAGGCTAGCACTCCACCACTTGAGCCACGGCGCCACTTCTGGCTTTTTCTGTTTATGCGGTGCTGAGGAATTGAATCCAGGGCTTCATGCATGCTAGGCAAGCACTCTACCATGAAGCCACATTCCCAGCCCCATAGCTTCTTTTTTAATTTAAAAGCTTTTCGTTGTTGTTGCTGTTGTTGTTTTGAGGATCTTGAGATGTAGCCCAGGTTGGCCTCAAACTCGAAATCCTCCTGCCTTTGCCTCTGGAGGGCTGGCATCAAAGGCCTGTACCACCACACTGAGTGTACAGGTATTCTTTACCATGAGGGCCCAGTGCTTCAGAATAGTCTCTGGCACTTCAGCTTCCTGCTTGGTCACGTGGCCTACCTCTTGCCCTCGTGGCCTTCCTGTGGCTTCCTGTGGGCTTTTGCAGGGTGACACCTTAACCGGTGACCTCCGGCTCACTCCCTCCCCTCTCACCTCTCAGGAATGACAGGGCACCAGAGTGATGGCTGGAGCCGCCTTGCCATGCCTCTCTGTGGCATCCCAGATAGAAAGGAGACCCCCCCACCCCCCCAGGGAAGGAAGTCTCCAAAGGCAGTTCTCCATGCGGAGGCCATTGTGAGCGGGGCCTGGACAGGGGAGCTGGTTGTTCTGAGTGCAGAGGGACTTTTTAGCCTTCAGAGTCAAACATCTCCCAAGTCCAAGACACTGAGGTATGGCATGGGACCTCAGCCAGTCTGCTGGTCTTTAGAGCCTTGGTGCCTTGGTGCCCCAACTCAGGAATCTGACTGTGCACCTCCTCCCCACAAAATAGGCTATTGGAGCAGCAAATGGGGGCCCTTCCCTTTGAGGTGGGGGAAAGGCTGTAGCTGTCTCTGAACTGACTTTGTATTGCTGGGTGCGGGAGGCTTTTGCCTGTAAGCCCAAGTACTCAGGAGGCTGTGATCTGAGGATTGTAGTTCAAAGTTAGCCTGGGCAAGAAACTTTGTATGACACTTATAACCAATTAACAAGCAAAATGCCAGAAGTGGAGCTGTGGCCCAAAGTGGTAGAGCATCGACCTTGAGCACAAAAGCTCAGGGACATGTCCAGGCTGTAAGTTCAAGCCCCAGGACTGGCACAACAACAACACTTTCTAGTACTGTGGAGAAGGTTTCATGGCTTGAGTGCTGGGGACGCAGAGGGTCATGCCAGTCCTTGGCCCTTCCATGGAGTTGGAAAGACCCAGACCCAGGGTGCCTTGAGGCTGAGACAGAAGAACACAGGGGATGCAAGGGTCAGAGGAAGGCCCCACCCGTGGGGATCCACACAAAGAGGCTTCACAGAGCTTCCCTGCTCCCTCTGCCAGTTCTAGAACCCTCTAACAACCTGTGGGGCCCACCCTGGTGGCCCCAGAGTAGCCAGGGGTATGCGGGTCTCCCGATGCCAGACTCGAGTGCTCACATAGCAGCCCAGCTCTGAGGGCTGGATTTTGGGAGAGCCACGGCTGCTCTGTACCACCCATTGGGTAACTAGGAGGAGTCTGACAGTGTGTGGGCATTGAGTAACTGCTGGGCTTACTAAAGCTTCAAGTTCCTTTCTGGACCACTCCCCATCTTCCTCTTTAAGGTCAGGGTGGGGACTAGGAAGTAGCCACAGCTGGATGACTGTTATTCATTCCATGGTGGCCTGCTCACCATCTCCCCTGCTCCTGTCTTGGGCAAGATTCCCTATTTTCGGAGAGAGGGACCCTCTACTCCCATAGCCAAGGCAGACATCCCGGCCCCAGCCTAGCCTCCTCTTATGCCTCTCTCCCATAGTGCCCTGATTTCCCCTGTAACATCTTTATCGTGTGTGTGTGTGTGTGTGTGTGTGTGTGTGTGTGTGTGTGTGTGTGTGTGTAGGGGCAATGGCGGGTTGTGCGGGTCCTGGGGCTTGAACTCAGGACTTTGTACTCTTGCTTGGCTTTTTTGTTTATGGCTGACTCTCTACCTCTTGAACCATACCTCTAGTTTCAGCTTTTTGCTGACTAGAGATTAGAATCTCTTGGCTATCATTGCATGGGCTGATTTTGAACCTTGATCCTTAGATCTGAGCCTCCTGAATAGCTAAGATTATAGGCATGAGCCACTTGCATTGAACAAGATTCCATCGAGACTTTTGAACAGTCTTTTGACATGGCAGCCTGCCTCATCTCCATTTATTTTCTACATCTCAACCAGATCAGTCATTGTCAAGTATTCATCTGCCCTACTCAGAAGCCTTCCTTCCCTGGGTCCCATTCCCTTATGAAGGCCATGTTACTGCAATTAAAAAAAAAAAAAGATGACCACAGATTGTAACTCCTCAGTCCAGTGTAGATACCCTGTGGAATGTTCAGGAAGCTATGCAGAGACAAAAGCTTGCAGCGATGTAATATAAACTAGCGATAAGAGAAGAGCCCAGGGCAAAGTACAAGAGAGAAATTGCCCCAACTAGCTAGTAGATGGTAACAAATTGAGAAATTCTTGGATAGCATAGCACCTGCTTCCCCTTCTGAAGCTGAACAGTATGTGTCATCTGGGTGACCGACTGACCCTGTGCGTCCTCCCCCCCCCACCCCCCTGCAAGCCTCTATGGACAGACAACGTATCTAACTCATCTTGAGTTCTCTGGTACCCAGCACAGGACCTGACCTGTGGTAAGAACTCAATATGTAATTGTTGAGGGAAAGAACTGAAGGATTAAAATGAATTAATGAATAATGAACCGATGATTCCAAGTCAGTTAGGAAAGACTGCTTCTCCATTGCCTGCCTATCTCTGGGACCAAGGAGCTACACTGACTACATGGGGTTTGAGCCAGACCTGAACACACAGAAATGATCATGCAAGCCCGTCATAGCAAAGGAAGGTGTGAGCGCGAGGCCGATACCAGAGGTGAAGCTGTGGTTTGACAGTTAGCAGCTGCGTGAGCACGGACACACACATAACCTCTCTGTGCCTCATCTTTGTAACACAGAAGTGATAAGAGTACCCATCTTACAGGGAGGCTGTGAGACCGAAATGTACATACATGGGTGCAAATTCTCTTTATTTTAATTTATATTGTCAAGGTGATGTACAAAGGGTTACACTTACATACGTAAGGTCGTGAGTACGTTTCTTGTCAAACTTATTACCTCCTTCCTCATTTTTCTCCCGCCCTCCCTCCTCCCAGTCCCACCTCTTTTCTTTTCTTTTCCTTTCTTTTTGTTGTTGTTGATCATGGAGCTTGAACTCAGGGCCTGTCCCTGTCCCTGAGCTCTTTGATCAAGGCTAGCTCTCTACCAAATTGAGCCACAGCTCCACTTCTGGTTTTCTGGTGGCTAATTGGAGATAAGAGTCTTGCAGACTTTCCTTACCCAAGCTGGCTTTGAACCATGATCCTCAGATCTCAGCTTCCTGAGTAGCTAGGATGACAGGGCGAGCCACTAGCACCTAGCTATGGGTGTAAATTTTCTACATGCAGGTTTGGTATATACACACATACGTATATATTATATTTACTTATTTATTTATCGGTGCTAGTACTGAGGTTTGAACTCAGGGCCTGGGCACTGTCCCTGAGCTTTTTTTTTTTTTTTTTTTTTTTTTGCCAGTCCTGGGCCTCGGACTCAGGGCCTGAGCACTGTCCCTGGCTTCTTCTTGCTCAAGGCTAGCACTCTGCCACTTGAGCCACAGCACCACTTCTGGCTGTTTTCTGTATATGTGGTGCTGGGGAATCGAACCCAGGGCCTCATGTATACAAGGCAAGCACTCTTGCCACTAGGCCATATCCCCAGCCCCCTGAGCTTTTTTTACTTGAGGCTCAACCACTTGAGCCACTCCTCCACTTCTAGATTTGGCAGTTGATTGGAGATTGAAGTCTCACAGACTTGGCTGCTCTGGTTGACTTTGAACTGAGATCCTCAGATTTCAGTCTCCTGAAGAGCTAGGATTACAGGCGTGAGCCACTGGCACGCCGCTGCTTGTTTCCCCTGTCCACGTTGTCTGTTTAATGGTAGAATCTAGACATCTATCATTATTAAGAAATAATGACGGCTGAGAGGGTAAGACAGAAGCTAGTTAGTGCCTGGGTTTATTTCTGCCTGATCAAGAAAGGATAAACCAAAACAATCAAACTGGGACCTGGGGGGAAAACCCTACAGCACAAGGAAGAAGAAAATTGTTCTGAAGATTTCAATGAAAAGCTTATTACCCAGGAAATGACTTTATAAGAAATAGAATAAAACACCTTGAGTCATCTGTTTGGCATTTTCAAAACAAACAATCCAAGAGGCTTTGATGTAATACTTATTTTCTGGTTCTTCCTAAGTGGGCAAAAATATGAGTAGGCCAAAATGCAAAATGGTTCTCAAACATGCGGCAAGATGCTGGGTCTCTCCCAGGTGAGAGAGGCAGGATTTTTCACCTATGAGACTGGCAAAACTCCTGATGTTGAATATGAAGGCTTGTAAGGCCCTTGGGGATTCTTCTTGGAGGAATTCACCCCTCCCTCATTTTCTGCTGTGTTGTTGAGTTGAAATTTGCCTCCTTGCAGCTGCTGGGGTGGGGGGGTGGCTTAAGCTGGCTAAACTCAGACATTAGAGATGGGCTCTGGCAGGCCATTTAGGCACTCTAAACTTTAGAATGAGGACAGTTATAGAGATTCATGGAAAACAGCCCACAGGTTGTAAACAGTAACAACAACAAGAACAGAAACAACTGGCACCTTGTATTAACTTTGATAATGTGATAGACACTAATTTAAATACACATGCTTGAATAATCCACAGATTTACATAATTACAAACTTGATTTCCACTTTCCAAATCAAGGCAGAAGATAAAAACAGCAAAATCCTAGAATGGTCAGGTGCTTGTAATCATAACTATCCTGAGGCTGGTTGTAGGCAGCTTCTACAATAAAGTCCAGGAGACTCTTTGTTTGTTTTGTTGGTCCTAGGACTTGAACTTCAGGCCTGAGGGCTGTCTCTGAGCTTTTTTGCTCAAGGATAGTGCTCTACCACTTTGAACCTCAGTTCAACTCGCAGTTTTCTGGTGGTTAATTAAAGGTAACATTCTTTTTTTTTTTTTTTTTTTAAAGATAACATTCTTATGGACTTGCTTTCCTCGGCTGGCTTGGAATCTGTATCCTCCGATCTTTGCCTCTCTAGTAGCTAGGATTAAAGGTGAGAGCTACAAGAAGGAAAGAAGAAAGGAAGGAAGCGAGGGAGGGAGGGAGAGGAAAGAAAAACCTAGAATATATAGATATGAAGAACAAAAAGCAAAATAATAAGGAAACAAAAAAATGAAGTAACCTGAGACCACAATAGTTATGAAATAGATATAAGTAAATGAAGCTATCTAGAATATCACATTCTCAAGGGTTTGAGCCAAGGTCTAAGTTGCTTAGACTGGCTTCAAACTTGAGATCCTCCTGCTTCAAAGTTCCAAATAACTGGGAGAGAAAGGTACCACGGAGCTCAGTGCACACATTCTCATGTCTAAAAACAAAATCCACGGGAAGTGGGATGTAGCTCCGTGGCAAAGCACTTGCCTAGCAAGTGCAATGCCCTGGGTACAATCCTCAGTACCAAAAAAATAAATAAATAAAATCCAACTATACAACATGATGCTTATAAGAACTATTTATGATAGACTATTCAAATGTGTTAACAAAATACAGGTAAAAAATATTAAAAGGAAGCATGAAGGCTGAGGGTGTGACTCAGTAGTATTTACCTAGCATGAGTCACTGGGCTGATTCCCCCAATGAAGAGAAGAGGTGAGGAGGGAAGGGGGGGGGAGAGAGAGGAAGAGAAGGAGGGAGGGAGGGAGGGGGGAGGGAGGAAGAAGACATAATTTTAGAACACAAACGGCCTTTTTAATTATGGTCCAGAGACCATAAGAGAAAAAGTTGAGAGATTATGCAACAAGAAATAAAAACTTCTATGTCAAAAAAAGAAAAATTTGTGGGGTGCCAGTGGCTCACACCTGCAATCCTAGCTACTCAGGAGGCCGAGATCTGAGGATCACAGTTTGGTGACAGCCCAAGCAGCAACATTCCCCTGAGACTCATCTCCAATTAACCACTCAAAATCTGGACGTGGAGGTGTGGCTCAAAGAGGCAGAATGCTAGCCTTGAGCAAACAGAGCTCAGGGACAGTGCCTAGACTCACAGTTCAAGCCCCATGACTGACAGAAGAAAAAAAAAAAAGGAAGGAAGGAAGAAAAGAAAAACCTAAGTCAAGCCTAAAGACAAGTGACAACTGGGAAAACCACTTGCAATTTAGCAACAGAATAGAAATAATTGCACTAAAAAAAAGCCAATAGATATTCATAAGACTAACAATCTAACAGAAAAAAAATGGCTTTAGGGTATAAAATAAAAGAAAATAGAACTGGATTTTTGTTGTTGTTGTTGTAGGCATGAACTCAGGGCATAGGCTCTATCCCTAAGTTTTTTCGTTCACAGCTAGAATTCTACTACTTTGAGTCACAGCTCTACTTCTGGTATTCTGGCTGTTAACTGGAGATAAGAGTCTTATAGACTTTCCTGCCTAGACTGGCTTTGAACCTTGATCCCCAGATCTCAGCCTCCTGAGTAGCTGCCAGGCTAAAACTGAATTTTGTTTGAGATGGGGTCTCACTATGTAGCCTAGGCTGCTCTTGAACTCATGGCCCTTCTGTCTCAGCCTCTTGAATGCTGGAATGATGGCTGTTCACTACCATATCTAGCTAAGAATCTATCTGTCTGTCTATCTATCTATCTATCTATCTATCTATCTATCTATCTATCTATCCATCTATCTATCTATCTAGTTAGATATCTATCTAGCTTATGAGGGGGATCAAACCCAGGGACCTAACAAATGCTAGGTGACTATTCCACTACTGAGCTACATCCTAATCAGTTAAATGGCTCTTAAATGGTTCTTTTCCTTTTTCTTTCCCTCCTCCTCCTCCTCCTCCTCCTCCTCCTCCTCCTCCTCCTCCTCCTCCTCCTCCTCCTCCTCCTCCTCCTCCTCCTCCTCCTCCTCCTCCTCTTCCTCCTCCTTCTCCTCCTCCACCTCCTTCTTTTTTTTCTTTTGGTCAGTCCTGGGGCTTGAACTCAGGGCCTAGGCACTGTCCTTGAGGTTCTTTTTGTCAAGGCTAGCACTCTACCACTTGAGCCACAGTGCCACTTCCTGCTTTTTCTGTTTATGTGGTACTGAGGAATCGAACCCAGGGTTTCATGCATGCTAGGCAAGCACTCTACCACTAAGCTACATTCCCAGCCTCTTCTTTTTCTTTTTTAAATGAAGAGACACTGAAACCAAAATGCAAAGACAAATGAAATGAAATATAAGCTGAAATGCAAATTAATACTACTTGGAGATATGATTTTTCACCTAACAGATTGGCTACCATCCATTAGTCCTACACTGTGGTGCTGCCGAGCGTGGAGAAGCAGGTGAGCATGCATGGATTGCTGTGGAGAAGGCAAATTGAAACAACCTCAACCTGGGGCAATTTACAGTGCTTCTCAGATCTACCAATGCACAATCATTTTGATCTGCAAAGAGTAGTTCTGTGAAATTTCCCTACACATATTTACACCTGAGCCAAAAGTATATACAAAGTCATTTACCCTGGCATTGTTTGTATGAGCAAAATATTGGCAACAACCCAAATGTCTGCCAGTAATGGATTGGTGAAGTACATTGTGGTCTATCTATGAAATGGGATACTAGTCAGTCCCTAAAAAGAATGAGGAAATTTCTAGTGTATTGATCTGGACCAACCCTGAAGGCAAGCTGTTAAGGGATTAAAGGCAAGGTCAGTATAGCAGATGGTACAATTTGTGTTTAGGGGGAAAAAAAGAGAAGTAGAAACATTTGTATTTGTACAAAGATACCTAAGAACCCAATAAAACTACTCTAAGTTGAGATGGGAGGAATAACTGAAGCTGAGCAGCTGAGGGGGGAGGGAAATAACTTTGCTATACATCTTTTGTCCAGCCATACTTAAATCTTTCGAAATCACGGACATATATTACTTGCTCAAAATTTTCATGAGACACATTACATGATAATAGAAAGTTTACATGAAGAAGCACAAAGCTAAGTTAGGGTAACAGCAAGGAAAAGAACGTAGGAGATGGTGAAAGTGACACCAGAAATAGAAAAAAATATATAGCTAACGGCATAGGGCCAAGGACCACTTCAGTTTACCAAATGTATGTAATCCTTGGCCAGACACTGGTGATACATGCCTGTAATCCTAGCTATTCAAGAAGCTGAGATCTGGAAGATCATGGATCAAGCAAGCTCATGAAGCAAAGTCAGCTACACAAGTCCAAAATAACCAGGAAAAGCTGGGCTGGGCACTAGTAGCTCATCCCTGTGATTCTAGTTATTCAGGAGGCTGAGATCTGAGGATCATGGTTCAAAGCCAGCCCCAATAAAAAGTCCATGAGACTCTTATCTCCAACTAGCCACCAGAAAACTGTGGAGTTGTGGCTCAAAGTGGTAGAGCACTAGCTTCAAGCAGAAAAGCACTGGAACAGTGCCCAGGTGCCCTGAGTTCAAGCCCCAGGACTGACAAAAAAAAAATCGGTGCTGGGTATGACTCAAATGGTAAAGTGCCAATCATGAATAAGAAATATGAGTGAACTTGAGACCCCAGTCCACAAAAAGAAAAAAGAAAAGAAAAGATAAAAGTTCTTTCTCATTAAGAATTACATGCAGGGCTGGAGATATGGCCTAGTGGCAAGAACGCTTGCCTCATATACATGAAGCCCTGGGTTCAATTCCCCAGCACCACATATATAGAAAATGGCCAGAAGTGGCGCTGTGGCTCAAGTGGCAGAGTGCTAGCCTTGAGCAAGAAGAAGCCAGGGACAGTGCTCAGACCCTGAGTTCAAGGCCCAGGACTGGCAAAAAAAAAAAGAAAAAAGGAATGACATGCCAGGTTGGGAATGTGGCTTAGTGGTAGAATGCTTGCCTTGTGTGCATGAAACCCTGGGTTCGATTCCTTAGTACTGCATAAACAGGAAAAGTAGAAAAGGTCAGAAGCAGTGCTGTGGCTCAAGTGGTAGAGTGCTAGCCTCCAGCAAAAGAAGCTCAGGGACAGTGCCCAGGCCCTAAGTTGAAGCCCCAGGACTGGCAAAAAAAAAAAAAAAAAAAAAAACCAAAAAAAAAAAACATGCCCTTTTTCTTTCCTTTTTTAGGGGGTGGAGGAGCTTTACTAGTGCTTAAACTCAGGACTGTGTGTTCTTACTTAGCTTTTTCTGCTCAAGGCTGGCACTGTACCATTTGAGCCACACTTCCACTTCTAGCTTTTTGCTGGTTAACTAGAATTAAGAGTTTCATGGATTTGTCTGCCAGGACTGACTTTAAACTTCAACACTCTCATACTCAGTCTCCTGAGAAACTAGGGTTACAGGCATGAGCCACCAGCACCCAGCTAAGGAAGAAATTTTATATATTGAATAAAGGAGCATCCAAACAAGTGAAAAGTAAGTAGAAGGAGAGGTTGATATAAATGAAAAAGCAACTATCATAGTAATGGGTCATGCAGGCTAAAATTACTGATGATCTTAACATATATGCTTATGGCATGTATGTATATAGCAGAATCCGTCTAGTAAAATACCAGAGATTTTTAAATCTCCAAGAAACACAAAAGGAAAATGGTAAAAAAAAAATAGAATATATATGAACTATTGACTTTTTAATGCTTCTTTATAGACTTTTGCCTGTCCCCACCCCTACAAGCCTTCAAGAAAGTCATATGTTTAAACAACAAGCTTTCTCTTCATCCTCCCTACTCTTCTCAGATCCCACCAGCCCCTGTTCTAATAGCCAGTCCTCATCAAGTCCTAGATGTTCTTAGCCGTTTATAAGATCTGGGAGGTGGTGGACAGGCTGGGCCTGGAGATGGGGGACACAATGGTCAGGAGGGCAGAGGGCCACACAGATGACTCTACTTAAGTCTCTGAGGGTAAAGGTTCCAAAAGCACAGTTATCTCTGGGGTTGATGTTGCCCTGAATGAACAGGGGAAGGAAGCCAGCTTCACAGAAGAAGCCTTCAAGATTCCATAAATGCAACCAAAGATAGCCTTGAACAGCAACCGGAAAGAGGAAAGCCTTTATGGCAGTTCTGTGTTTTAAGATAGGGCTGGCCGTGCAATCTTGCTCCTCCGACCTTAGCCTTCTGAATGCAATGGCAGTGCTTCACTCGGGAAAGCATGAACCCAGATGGTTTGGATGCTTGGTGAACTGTGCTAACAATGCTATGGCTCACATATAATTTTGTTTTTTTTTAATCCAGGGCCTTGAGCTTGGTAGGTAATTGCTATACCAGTCAAGTCATTCCCCTAACCCATCTATGAGGGGTGTGTGTGTGTGTGTGTGTGTGTGTGTGTGTGTGTGTGTGTGTGTGTGTGTGCCACAGTGCTACTTCCATCTTTTTGGTGGTTAACTGGAGATAAGAGTTTCACAGACTTTCTTGCCTGGGCAGGCCTGGAACCATTATCCTCAGATCACAGCTTCCTATGATAATCACAGCTTGGATTACAGGCATAAGACACTGGTGCTTGGCTATGATTTTTTTTTCTAAGTATGGTATAGAAATAGGAGGGTGTTAGCAGATGTATCAATTACTTTAGATCTGTTATGAGAGCTCGGTGTTTAGGTTGGCTTTTTTTGTTTGGTTTGGTTTTTTTTGGTCAGTCATGGGGTTTGAACTCACGGCCTGGGCACTGCCCCTGAATTTTTCAAGGCTAGCAATCTACCATTTGAGCCACAGCACCACTTCTGGTTTTCTGGTGGTTTATGGGAGATGAGAGTCCCAGAGTCTTTGAACCAGACCCTCAGATCTCAGCCTCCTGAATAGCTAGGATAATAGGCATGGGCCACGGAAACCGCTTCTTGAGGTTGTTTTTGTAATGGTAGGAACAAGACTGTGCACAGAGGAATACAGGCACTAGTTTCTTTTTGTTGTTGTTGTTTGCCAGTCCCAGGGCTTGAACTTAGGATCTGGGCACTTTCCCTGAGCTTCTTTTGCTCAAGGTTAGCACCTTACCACTTGAGCCACAGCTCCATTTCCAGATTTCTCTGTTTATGTGGTACTGAGGAATCAAACCCAGGGCTTCATGCATGGTAGGCAAGCATGGTACCACTAAGCCACATTCCCAGCCCTCCTGTTGTTTTTCTAAGAATAAAATGTATTTCAATTAAAAAATTACAAGTTTCCAAATCTATTATTCCCTCCACGTACACCAAAAACTTTGGATTGAATCAAAGAATAATTGAAAATATAATCCTCAACCAGTCATAAAATAATGATACAGAAAAAAATCCAAATAAATATTTCTAGTGCAACCAAAGCTGAATTCAGAGGTAAAATCTTAGCCTTTTTGTTTTGTTTTGCTTTTGCTAGTCCTGGGGCTTGAACTCAGGGCCTGAGTACTGTCCATGGCTTCTTTTTGCTCAAGGCTAGCACTCTGCCACTTGAGCCACAGCACCATTTCTGGCTTTTTCTATATATGTGGTGCTGAGGACTTGAACCCAGGGCTTCATATATTTGAGGCAAGCACTTTACCACTAGGGCATATTCCCAGCCCCAAAATCTTAGCCTTAAATGCTTACAAAAGAATAACAAATACGGGACCGAGAATGTGGCTTAGGAAGCCAGGGACAGTGCTCAGGTCCTGAGTTCAAGCACCAGGACTGGCAAAAAGAAAAAAAAAAGAATAACAAATACTATAGGCATTCACTTCACTAAATAGGTCGAATAAGATCAGAAAAGATACTGCAAAGTAGCTAGGAGCTGATGGCTCACATTTATAATTCTATCTGCTCAGGGGTTTGAGACAATTTGAAGACAATTGTTCAAAGCCATCCCAGCAAGGTAACAAACAGTACAAGAAATGTATCCAATGCCTAACGTATGAAACTGTCACCTCTCTGTACATCAGTTTGATAATAAAAATTTGAAAAAAAAAAAAAGCCATCCCAGGACGATCGATCCAAGAAACTCTTATCTTTAATTAACTGGCAAAATAAAACAGAAGTAGAAGTATAACTCAAGTAGTAGAGGGCTAGCCTTGAGAGAAAATGCTAAGTAAAAGTGAGAGGACCAAGGTTTAAGCCCCACTGAAAAAAGACATCAAGCCGGGTGCCAGTGGCTCACACCTATAAGCCTAGCCACTCAGGAAGCTGAGATCTGAGGATCACGGTTTGAAGCTAGCCTGGGCAGAAAAGTCCCCATGAGACTCTTCTCTCAATGAAACACCAAAATCTGGAAGTGGCACTGTGGTTCAAAGTGGTAGAGGAACAGTACCTACTTCAAGCTCCATGACAAACCAACAAATAAATAATAATAATATATATATCAAAGTAATTAAGAGGAAAAAGTAAAAGTAAAAGTAGAAGATTATTACTTGGTAAACCATAGATCTGAGAAATAAATTCAGGTGTTTGTTTTGAAGTTGGGTCTCATTATATAGTCCAGGCTGGCCTCAAATTTATTATCCTCCTGTTTCAACCTTCCCAGTGCTAGGATTATAGGTATGAACCACAAAGCTCAACTCCTTATGAGCTTTATCCATTGACAATGATCCTGTGCTCTCAACTCCTACCGTTCTGGATCTCTTGCTATTTGAATTCGGAAACCAGACTAACTCACAAAAACATTTGAAGTAAAACTGGTACCACTGCATCTTTATGCTCTTATTCCTTCCTTCCCACTGGCTCCCTAACGCAAGCCATCCGCACTGTAAGACCCAGCTCAAATGCTGCCCGCGGAGGGTGGACAGGAGCAGACTGGCTGGTGGTCAGCTGACTGTACCCATGCGCACTGAGGTGGAGCGTGGTATGAGGCAGAGAGCCAGAAAGAAGCTGGGGACAAATGGGCTGGGCAGCTCAGGCTCCAGAGACCTGGAAGAATTTGTAGGGTGACCATCCTCCAGTCTGGTTCTCCTTACTGACCCATTTCCTGGCTCCCCTCCACCCCCATGACAGGGAAGGGCTGGGAGGGAACTCCTGGCAACTCCCCCAGTTACCATGGCTAGAGTCAGGCGGCAATAGCCATCTGTTTGGCCCAGCCCCCGCAGGGCCTCTATGGTCATGGCTTTGTGTCTGCACAGTGGCCTTCTTTGTCATGAGCAGCCTCCCCCATCCCTGCTGCCCTTCTCTCCTCGCCCCCTCCCTCCTTGTTTTAAGAAACACCAGTTATGCAGAGAGACAGGACAGAGGTCTGCTCCCCTGATCCTGGCTTCTCCCATTGAGTCTGTGTAACCCTGAGCAGTCAACATAGCTCAGAGACACAGTGTGGGGTGGGAAGAGGGGCTGCTGTACAGAATCAAACTTCTGGGAGGAGGCCCCCTGCTTCCCAATGCTGATGCACCACAGAAGTGATGACCATGGGGACCCCAACCCAACTTCATGTTCACTGAAACCCCTACTTCCTTCCAGCTCCTTCCTACCCTGCCTGGCTAAGCGGCTACTGTTGTCCCACTTGACAGTTGAGGAAAGCAAGGCTTGGGGACAGAGCTGGCTTCCGAGATGTATGATATGTCCACAAGCAGCATGAGTTTGAGGGTGCCTATACTTGGGAGTTTTGTGGGTTTCATTATTGTTTTGGTTTAGGGTTTTTTTCTGAATAATTACTTATTTAATATCCAGAGTGATGTGCAGAGGGGTTACAGTTTTATATGTAAGGCAGTGGTGGTTTAGGTTTTTGTGCTGGTACTGGGGCTTGATCTCAGGGCCTGGCCACTGTCCCTTAACTTTTTCATTCAAAGCTGGTTCTCTACAATATGAGGCACAGCCATACTTCCAGGATTTGGGTGGTTAAAATTGGAGATGAGTCTCACAGACTTTTCTGCCCTGGCTGGCTTTAAATTGTGATCCTTAGATCTCAGCCTCCTGAGTAGCTAGGATTATAAGCATGAGCCTCCAGGGTGCTTGGCTCCTATATTTGGTTTTATTACTCTGCTGGAATTCTTTCTTTTTTCTTTCTTTTTTTCTTTTTTTTTGGCCAGTCCTGGGCCTTGGACTCAGGGCCTGAGCACTGTCCCACACTTCTTTTTGCTCAAGGCTAGCACTCTGCCACACTTGAGCCACAGCGCCCCTTCTGGCCGTTTTCTATATATGTGGTGCTGGGGAATTGAACCCAGGGCTTCATGTATACGAGGCAAGCACTCTTGCCACTAGGCCATATCTCCAGCCCTGGAATTCTTTCTTTTTTTTTTGCCAGTCCTGGGGCTTGGACTCAGGGCCTGAGCACTGTCCCTGGCTTCTTTTTGCTCAAGGCTAGCACTCTGCCACTTGAGCCACAGCGCCACTTCTGGCCATTTTCTGTATATGTGGTGCTGGGGAATCGAACCCAGGGCCTCATGTATATGAGGCAGGCACTCTTGCCACTAGGCCATATCCCCAGCCCCTGGAATTATTTCTTAAGCTATTATTAGTAGTAGTAGTAGTAGTCCCGGTGACCAAAAGCAGGGATTCATTCATGCTAAGCAAGCCTTCTACCACTGAACTGTATGTACCCCCATTCTTGAAATTCTCAGAAGCTTTTGAACAAGAGGCCCGTATTTTAATCCTGTCCTACATCCTGCAAATTATGTAGCCGGTCTTGCTTGGAGGATGGTAGAGTGGAAGCTTGCCCAGCCTGGATCAAGCTTCTTGCTTCCCAAGGCCTCCTCCCTTGGGTGCCTGCATGTGGCACGCCAAGAGCTGGAGCTTCCAGGCTGCATTTGGCATTGTGGCCTTGGCGCCCACCAGAGAAACCCAAGGAGCACAGTTCCTGCTGATGCAAGGGAGGGAGAGGGCCACGGGGAGGCCTACACCGCAACCCAGGGGAGCAAGGAGGTAGAAGGCTGCTAGAGCAACTCTGCTCTCGGTAACTGGAGCTGCCACAGTGGGTCCCAGCTGCCAGGGTCCAGCCAATATCTGGGAACTCAGCTTTCCTTCCCATCAGGGTGCAGTTCCAGGGGACCCCACACTCTCCCTGTGTGACTTGACTTTCCCTTTCCTGAACCTCAGCTTTCCTCCATGGGTATGATAAAACTTAGCTCGTAGAATCCTGGAGAGGCTTAAGGGAGCTGCCTTAACATGATGGTGGCACAAAGCAGGTGATTACTAAATCACTCATTCATTTGCCACAAATACTCATGCACTGCTGGGCATCTAGCTGAGTACAGGACAAACTAGAGCCCTGCCTTCAAAGCGATCCCGACCAGAGAAGGGCCCAGACACTGGGAGCAAAAAGAGTAGCATTGTAAGTAGGAGGACATCTGAATTAGGTCTTGGAGGATTGGTGGATGGGAGCCAGAGAAGGAGGGCATGAGGGGGGTGGGGGGCGGGCGGAGTGTTGTAAACGGAGGGCGCAGCAATCTCCAGGCAGGAGGTGAGTTAGGGTTCTCAGCCAGGCTGGGCCAGAGGCAGGAAAGGAGGTGGAAAAGTGGTTGGCCTGAAGTGGGACCTGGGATCTGGGCTGTCTTGAGGGTGGTGGGGCCCTAAGAGAGTGTGAAGCAAGGGCTGGCAGTGACCGGCGGCGACAGAGACATCACCCTAGCCTGTGACAGAGGGTGTGATCCTGGGCCAGCCAGAGGTTCTACCCCAGCATGAATTCTCAGATCAGAACTGTTCTCAGGGGAGGTGAGAGAAGTCGGAGAGGGAAGATGAAAAGCCTGACTGAGCCAAATGCCTCCTCAGGGGTGGAGAGCCAGGAAGCCTCCTAATGCACCGTGGTGGGCGGGGCAAGGCTAGGGCTTTGCCCTTCCCCTCCAGACCTGCTGCTGCTAATGGAACAGTCCCCCTACCCCTTGGCTCCATTACCCACCTCCTGGAGACCATTACCCTGCCTAGGATTCACCATTAACCTGCTGCGGCTGCCAGGTTCCAGAGAGGCGGCCTTGACCCCCATCTGCCCCTTCAGATGGGGCTTGCTGGAATGACTCACTGGGCTATTCAATTTCCTGGTTGGATCAATGGCTTGAAATCTCTTAGCTATAGAATCTTCTATGTATTTTCAACAGATTCTTACCAGGAAATGTAAATAAGATGTCGGAGCCAAGGTGCTCAAGTTGAAATGGGATGAGCTCCCAGGCCGCGCGGGAAAATCCTGCTGGACTTGGCCTCCAAAAAGCCAATGATGACCCGAGTGCTGATAGTTTATGCCTGTAATCTTAGCTACTCAGGAGGCTGAGATCTGCAGATCATGGTTTGAAGCCAGTCTGGGCAGGAAAGTCCATGAGATTGCTATCTCCAAATAACTCCCAAAAAGCTGTGCATGGAGTTGTAGCTCAAGTGGTAGAGCACTAGGCTTGAGTGAAAAAGCTAAGGAACAGTGCCCAGGCCCTGAGTTCGAGCCCCAGTAGTGATTTAAAGAAAAAACAAAAACAAAAAAGTTGATAGAAGTATCTAGAGAAGTGTCAAAAAAAAACCCAAAAAACAAAAAAACACCTAGACTCCCAGGCCCTCATTAGAATAAGTACTATCTCCTTAAAGTCTAGGCAGCTGAGGATGGTAGGCAAAACACTGAAAATAAAAAAAGTTTCAGACCAGCCCTCAGGAAAGGGTTGTTTAAGTCCATTTTGCAGAAAAGGAGACTGAGACTCAGAGAAGTCATAAGAGAGGGGGGACGAGGATGAAATGAAGCCCAAAGCTGTACAAACTCTGCCCCCTGCTTCTCGAGCCTAAGATGTCTAACGTGGCCACTCAAGTGTGTCACACACTTTAGGGAGGCAGTTTCTTTGGCAGTAAAATAAGGGCGGGCCGCAGCAGGGGACACAGTTGCCCTGCATGGCCATTACTCCGTGTGTCTTCTAGAAGCTAAGGTCACACCTAGATCCTCATTTTGGTATCAATGGGATGTTTTTCTGCTGGAGGAGGCACTTGTGACAGTAGATTTGATGACTTGAAACGGGAAGAAGGTTTAAAAAAGTGGTTGGGTATGAAACTGTAACCCCTCTGTACATCCCTTGGACAATGAATAAATCATTTTTTTAAAGTGGTTGGCTGGGGCGTTGGTAGCCAGAAGGACTTCCCCACACACCAGCTGCTAAGACTTGGATACCATAAGTTAGAGCGATAGAGATCTCTAGAAGATACATGGACGAACTTGAACAACAGGCAGAAAGCTGAACAGGGAGCCTTTGTGTCTCCCAAGTGGAGGTCCCAGGGGAACTGCCCTGGTGGCTGTATGTCACTCTGACCTAACTTCTGGTGAAGCTGCAGCCAGTACCCTTCCGGGGCCCCTCCTAGGGTTGGCAGCCAGGCCCCATTGGCTGATGTGGCAGAGCCCAGGGTCCCAGGGTCTGGGGCAAGTGCTTTAGCCACAGGAAGAGCCTCAAAGAACCAATGTCAGACGGTGGGAGGTGAGAAGTGACAGGCCCAGAAAAACAGGCCCTGAAAGGGACTGGCACTGAGTGAGACAAGGTGTAGACCAGAACCTCCACTCACACAGATCAGAGATGGATGGGGGGGTGGGGGGGCGGAGGGGGAGGGGAGCGCTCCTCCATCCGTTCCCTCCCAAGTTCAAGGACTGGCACTCCCCCAGACCTCTGGGATAACAGCAGGAAGGAGGCACACAGCGCCATCCTTTGCCCCCTGAGCTCACAGACTTGGACAGGGACAGGAGCAGGATCCAGGAGGACAGAAGGCTATCAGAGGAGGGCAGAGGAAAGGATTAACGTCCGTGGAGTTTACAGACCGGCTGGGGGACCAAGTGCGGTGGGTTGGCGGGGAGGAGGCTTCTCGGACTCCGTCGGGAGCTGGCAGGACCCTCAGTGCCCTCCCGGCTTCCCGGTCTTCAGGGTGGAGCCCTGCCCAGGCCCGAGCGAGTCTCTCCTAGCCGGGCCGGGCTGGGGTGGAGGTGGAGGGCTTGCGCTCAGGTCCTCTGTGGTCAGCGCCGGGAGCCACGCGGCCGGCACCCAGCAACTCCGGCACCTCAGGGAACCTCTCCTCACGGGCTCCCGGCTGGGGAGAGCCAGGCGGGTGGCCCGGGTCGGGCCGGGACGCAGGATCCTCGCACCCCCCCCCCACCCCACCCCGCTCCTCCCCTGCCCGGCGCGGCACCCACCGCAGCCTCTCCGGGCGGGCGGCGTCCCCCCAGCCCCGTGGCGGGGTGGCGAGGGCTCGGCCCGGGGCGGGCGGCGGGGGCGGTTCCCGCGTCGTCCCCGAGTCCGCCCCGCCCGCTCCGGCCCCGGGGCTGTGGGGTGGGGAGCGGGGCGGGGCGGAGCGGGGCGGGGCGGCGCGCTCCGGGCATGTGGGCACAGTCCGCCCCGCGATGGGGAGCCGGCGTCAGCAGCACCCGGGACCCTGAGGCCCCGGCCCCCGGCCCCGGCTAGCTGGGCGCGTTGGCGAGGATCCGGCGAGGCCTCGGGACGCGGGTTGCAGACGCGGGGCGGGGCCGGGAGAACGCGGGGTGCGCGCGGCTGCCCACCCCCCGGGCGGGCGCAGGACTCCGGGGCGGGCTGCAGCGCCTAGCTGGACAGTGGGAACGAGCTGCGGGTAGGTGACTGGACTTTGGGCTGGAGGAGCTGCTAGCCCGGCTGTGTGTGTGTGTTGGTTGAATGTCCTGGGGCGCCCACGGGGCGGGCGAGGAGCTGAACTTGGGAAACTTGTCTGTGTGTGCTCTGGTGTGGGCGCCCCGGAGGCCTGGGGCGGTGGCCAGAGACCTGAACTCCCCCTCCCCCCCACCTGCGTGTGTCCTCCCCTTAGGGTCGCCCTGGGTGGCCCCTGTCCCTAGGCGTCCGGGAGACTGGGGAAGGAGGCGATGGCAGGGAGGAGGCCGGGGCAGAAGCCGAGCAAGGACAGTTAAGAACTTAATAGCTGTAATTTAATTTACTCTGGGAAGGGACAGACTGGAGAAACGCAGTGTCCACCGGCTTCTGAGACTGCAGTGATAGGTTAGGGGTCTCTCCCCCCAAGCCAGGCCCAAGTCGTTATCCCTGTCAGTGGGATATCCACAGCTTTCCTGGGTCCACAGCCTTGTTTTGGATGTAGGCTGCCATAATGATAAGCTTTTGAGATCATGCTGAGGCCTCGGGAAAGTTTCATTTATCTGTGGGTGGCAGTGGGAAGAAGACTCTTTCTAAAAGGAGGCCTGTGTGAGAGAATGTATGTGCATGGGAAGTCCTGGCTGAGAAAGCCAGTCACTCTCCTCGCCTCCGTCACTCTCCTCGCCTCCCTGCCGCCAGCTGTGGGCACAGGAGACCACCCTCAGAAATGGCTACTGAATATAGCTACGACCTCTCCAAATCTTTCCATCACCTGCTCAGTATGCACAGGAATCTGAAGCTTCTAGATCGAGGCTTCATGATATCCCCATGAGAGCTGTACTGCGTCAGGCCATTTTGTCATCTACAAATTGGGAATCACGATCCTAGCTTCTTTGAATGCAAGGTTGCTGTGAGGACTCTTAAGACATAGGTTAGGGATGGTGTGTGTGTGTGTGTGTGTGTGTGTGTGTGTGTGTGTGTGTTTGTGTGTGCACGTGCATGCACATTCACACATTGGGGATTGCACTTCAGCTCTAGTGCATGCTAAGTATGTGCCCTACAACTAAGCTGTTCCTCTTCCTGCCTTCCCACCCCCCCACCCTGCACCCCAGCTCTGGGAAGGGCTTTGTAAGCTCAGTGCAATGCTCAGAGAAGGAATGTGATACTCATGGACTTAATGACCTTTTGAAGACACGAATAGGACACAGGTGCCATAACAAGGGATTGGGCTGGTTATTGGAATTTAATTATCCAGTGCCTTCTCCCCATACTCTCCTCTGTCGATAGATTGCTATAAAAAAAAAAAAACTTCACAAAAATCTCTCCTTTTATCTTCTCATGATTCCTGTGAGAAGGGAATTCTTATCTTCATTTTACAGATGAGGAAAGATGCTTGGAGAGCATCTTGCCCAAGGTCACAAAGTGCTTGTCCCTTAAGCCTCCCTTTCCTAAGACATAAAGGCTATCAGCGTGAGGCTAGCCTCTGGCTTCCACACTGAAGGGATGAATCCTGCCCTCGGACCACATCTTGTGTCTGTGATTTGGGGAGGAGAGGAAGTGCCCTTATGACATCTCCCCTAACTGCTTTCTAATAGGCCTACCTGGTGCACGCTTTGGCCCATACCTTCCTCTTAGTCTTCCTTTGAGTCCCCTGGCCTGGCTTCTCCAACTCTGGGGAAGCTGACTCTGGGACCCTCCTTGGCTTCTGTACCCATCCTAGAGAAAGACCACTTGTAGGATGAGGCCAAGCCATCTTTGCTCTCTCTCCCTGTCACCCAGCACAGATTGGGCATAGAGAAGATGGAAGGGCGCATTTGAGAAATGAATGAGCAAGTGAAATGCAGAGGAGGTAGGCTTTGCTCCATGAAGAGCCATAGGGCATTCTTGAGTGAGCAATCCCTCCCCGCCCCCCCCCCCCCACTGTCCTCCAGTCTCCCAGGCCTGGGTCATTCTTGGCCTGGTATGAGTAGCAGGAAGGTGGATATTCCAGATTCTGTTGAGCAGCTCCTTGTGATCCTGTACCCTGGTACCCTATCACTGTTACTGTATCTTCCCAGGGGAGAGGCCTGGCCACTGAGGGCCTCATCAGGCTTATATCGATGTGGCTTCTTGATAAGTGTCCAGACTCTCAGCCCAGTTTGTAGGAGGAGGACTCTTGTCCTAGCTGGGCTTTAGGCAGGAAGAATGTTTCCCTGTTTCATAAGGAATGCAGAGCCAAGGGACCAGCTCTTTGTATACAGAGTCTCCTCAGACTCCCTACTTAGAACCTTTGTGAAGGTCAGCTCTATGACTTTTCTTTTTGTCTATCATGAGACTTGAACTCAGGGCCTGTGCTCTGCCACTTTGAGCTACAGCTTTACTTCCTGTTTTGTGGTGGTTTATTGGAAATAAGGATCTTACTGACTTTCCTGCCTAAGCTGGCTTCGAACCACAACCTTCAGATCTCAGCCTCCCGAATAGCTAAGATAACAGGTGTGAACTACTAGCACCTGCTTTGACTTTCTCTTCATAAGACAGAGGAATGACCATCTTCTCAGATTGGCATTTGAGCCCTTTCATATGAATTCTTCAGGCCCCACACATTCCATCCTACCTAAACCTCCATGCTGACCATACATGACCTCCCAGCCTTTCCCGGACAGGCTGAGCTCTCACCCACTCAATCTTGACACAGGCTTCTCCCGCCTCTGATGTCCTCTAACCTCTTTGTCCATTTCACAAGCCTCAAATATTCAATCTCTAGGAAGTTCTCTCTGCTCACCCCCATCCCAGGTTCCTTGCCCCTGGACTTCACTCGGTTGTGGCTGATTTGCCCAAGGATACTTTGCCATGACAGTGTCTCCCCCCACCCCCAAGACTGGGTGCTTGTCAGGGGCTCAGCAGAGTGGGATCTGAGGCTGTGTTTGCAGGGTCCCTCTGAAACTGGGCACGTGAGAGCATTGGCAAATGCTTGCTGAGTCTTTGGCTCCTGGGAATACGGCTTGTAATTATGTTACTCTGGATGTAGACTTCTGGATGGTTCTGAGAATCTCAAAGATGATCTGAACCTCAATAATAGAACTGAAAGAACAGTTCTCATACACTCCTGGGACCTGGCACTCTGAGAACCAATGACTTGAGAATTCTGCAAGCACTTGGAAGCACACTCAGCCTTGTCTGTATCTTGTGCTCTACTTGAATTCACCTACCTCCCTCTTTCTTCCCAAGTGGGGATCCTCCTGCCCCTCCCAACACCTGCTCTTCTAGAAGCTTCCCTGAAGGCCCTGACCATGACCTCTGCCCTTCTGCTGGGGACCCTTGGGCAGGACCCCTGGATGAGTATTGTGGGATCCTGGAATTCAATGACTTTCTGCCAGGATGGGGAGATGCAGACACTATGTTAAAACAGTACAGGATTTGCGTGCAACAGGAAGGCACCATCTGTTTCCTTGTTTGATTCATTCCTCCTGCTCTGTTGTGTGGAGCGGTGATTCTCCCATTTGACAAGTGAAGAACTCTACACTCAGCAAGGGAGACTGAATCAACCAAGATAGCACAGCATACCACAGGTTCCAAGTTGGAACCCGAGCCCAGGGTTCTTGGTTCTTGAGTCTGACTGCAGGCAGCTGGTGTGATAGGCTAGGGTGGAGTTCAGGATAGCGTGGTTCTGAGCCTGTTCAGTTCAGTAGCTAATCTCTATAGCCCTATACTGGCCTGGCCGGGCCAGGGGCCAGGTCAGAGCAGTAGTTTGGAGTTCTGCCCTGAGTAAATAAGGACTCCTCCTCTTTAGGGGTTCTTAGCTTCCTGCTGTGTAATTATGGCTGACTTGACACCTACCCACTCAGTTGCCTCCATAGCCAGGATCCTGGGGACCTCTAAGAAGTGGTCTTGGGGTATAGACTACAGATCTTGAGGGGCTACTGGAGGAGAGACTTCATACAGGGAAGCCATCATCCAGTAACATTTAAGGTCACCCTCAGCTGTTTCCCCAAACCATTCCAGGCAAGATGGGGACCCTACTGGCCTTCAGCCCCTTGGAGGACATTTGGGAGGAGCAGAGGTGACTTCTAGGCACTTAATCCTATGAAGCTCAGCCTTCCACTGCTTTCAAGCTTCTTAGATGATTAAGAGTTCAAGTTGTCTTTGCTCTGGTCTTTGCACACTCTTCTGTCTCTCTCCACCCACCTGGCTCCTTCTCATCTTGCAAAACACCAGTCAGGTGCCCTGTCCTTGGAGGGCAGGGCTGATGGCCCCATTAGGGGCCTCTTTGGCTTCCTTGGGGCCTGATCACCATGAGTTGCCACCGACAGCTTCTGAGTATGCCTCCTGCCCCTTAACAGCTCCATGAGATCAGGGAAAGGTCTGGCCTCAGAGTTCCCAGGTACCCTCCACAAGGGCAGTCATAGATATGGCAGTCTCTATGAAGGGTGAGGTGGGAAGGGAAGGAATACAGAGAGCCATCCCTCTGCTAGGGTCCCAGGACTGCTTTCCATCTGACAGAGGCTTTTAGAAACTAGCTATGTGGTCAGTCTGGCTGTGACATCGCTACCTGTAGCCCTGCCCATAATTCCTGTGGGGTTTCTGCCTCCATGTCTGGATACAGCCCCATCCTTCCTGCCTTTTCCACGTGCTGAGACTTTCTCTTACTATTCTGTAAAATGAGCCTAAATCATCTGGCTTACCTCACGAGCCCTGGGCAAGTTCTACTCTAGAAAGGGGAGAGTGAAATTTGGGGTTCAGAACTGAGATACCTTTCTGAGGACTACAACTAGGAATGGCAGCTCTGGGCCCTCCCACTTACTTAATGTCCTCTTCTCCCCTCTTGATGTCATTCTAGGTCTAGTCCTGTTTCCTCTCACAGCATCTCTGCCCCAGCAGAGGCAAACAGCAAGGGTCTCCAGAGAATGACAGGATACTCTCCTTTGCCAGGCTGGACAGGGTTCACCAGCCAGACAGGTTCCATAATCCAGAGTCACCCCAGTGGAGAACGTGGAATATTGTCCAATCACCCTGGACATTCCAAAGCTAGCCTAGGAATTACCCTCACTACTTCTGGCTTGGGGCTCACTAGCTTGGAGCCACTTGGAGCAAAGCTAGGTGAGGAGATGGATAGTGGTCTACCTGCTAGGCTTGGCTTTGAGCTTAACACCTTGGTGACCTTTAGTGAGATCTTGAGCTACCCCTTTCTGATGTTAATTTTTCTAGCTGTGAGATGGAAATAGGAACTGGCTTGGCTATACCACGTGAAGGATGTACTTCTTGGAGACCTGGCCACATTGGCAGAGCTGCAGAGCTCAAAGAGGATGGCTGTGAAGCTTCCTGGGACAGGGCCTGGACCATGCAGGGTATGGGGTAGCGGCCAGGAACACAGCTTCTGAAGTCAAACCCGAACTCTGAATGGATTGCTTCCTTTGTGACTCTGGAGAGCTTGTTTAGACTGAGATTCAGAACTAAGTGGAAAGAAGTGAATGAAGCCACTTAACCCAGAACTCTTGTTAGGATGTAAGTGTTAGGGGATGGTGCCCTGAGCAAAGTATGACCACGAAACTGCTTTTCCGTGTGGGGAAAGCATAGAGGCCAGACTGTGGGATTTCTTTTCTTTCTCCTTTCTTGGGGTGTGTGTGTGTGTGTGTGAGTGTGTGTGTGTAAGTGTGTGCGTGTTCACGTGCACACACACTGGTACTGGGGCTTGAACTCTTGCTTAGCTTTTTCCACTCAAGTCTGGGCTCTATACTGCCAGCTTTTTGCTGCTTAATTGTAGGTAAGAGTCTCTCAGGCTTTCCTGCCTGGGCTGGTTTCAAACCACTATCCTCAGATCTCAGCCTCCTGAGTACTAGGTTACAGGTGTAAGCCTGGCAGGGCAGTGGGACTTCTGGTAAAGGCAGTGACCAGATTGGTCAGGGCCTTGAGTTTGAGACTGAGGAGCGTGGATATCGACCAACCTGAGGGCACTAGGCATCCATGGAAGGGTTTTAAGGTCAGTGTAATCTGATTTGGGATTTAGGAAGACCCTGGGACTGCAGAGCGAGGGCTGGACTGGCAGTGCAGGGCAGAGGCAAGGAGTCTCATGCAGAGGCTAGCTCAAGGAAGGGTAGCAGGTGGGGCATGTCTGAGAAACTTCCTTGGTTGGGCTGACTGGACTTGGCGAGCGATGGGCTACCAGTGGAGTGGAGAAGAAAAAGGTTGAAACCTAGAAAGGCGGTGGAAGCCTTCTCAGAAATGGAAGACTGACTGAGAAAGCAGTGTGTTTCTGCCTTAGCTGGTTAATCAAGGATTCTCCTAAGGGCATATGCCTGGGTGGGGTGGGGTGAAAAGGTGACATTCTTTCATCTTGTCATTAGGGTAGTCAGGTAGATAGCACCCTGCCCAAGTCAGCTGGAGATGACAGGGCAAAGGGCACCAAGTTGAGAGTGGTCCAGAGCCATTTCCTTGTCTGCATCCTTGTCTGTAGCCACCCGTCCCCTCCCCCCCTCTAATTTGGGTACCAGCTGTAGAGAACTCCACTCCTCTGTTCTAGAGGAAATAAGGCAGATGGGAAAAGGCACCTAAGTATTGGGATTTGTTTTCCTCCTTCAGTGCACCTGAAGGGTCCTTGTAGCAGGCAACCATCCCTCATTAAAGCCTAGACTTGGTGTGTGAGTGGGTCCCAAGTAAGATTAAAAACTGGGGCTAGAATAAGGAAGGTCTGGGTTCTAATCTTGACTAAGGCCTTAGGCTTCTGTTTCCTCCACGTCATATAAAGGTTGATACAAGTGATTTCCAAAGGTGATTCCAGGCCCCGAGTGTCTCCACTGTGTCAGTATATGCATTGCACAAGCATCTGCATGGGACTGTGGGCCTCTCTAGGTGTCCATGGTCTGCATACATCTGTACCTGTGTGTGTTTAAGTATGGCAAATGCATGGGTTGGTTATATCCGTGGAGCATGCCTAGTGGTGTGAGAGGGGAGGAAGAGAATAGTTAGAAATCAATCCTGGGCCGAGGTGCTGGTGGCTCCCGCCTATAATCCTAGTGACTCTGAAGGCTGAGCTCTGAGGATCACAGTTCAAAGCCAGCCCAGGCAGGAAAGTCCATGAGACTTTCTTATCTTTAATTAACCACCTGAAAATCGGAAGTGGACTTGTGGTTCAAAGTGGTAGAATGGGGCTGGGGATATAGCCTAGTGGCAAGAGTGCCTGCCTCGGATACACGAGGCCCTAGGTTCGATTCCCCAGCACCACATATACAGAAAACGGCCAGAAGCGGCGCTGTGGCTCAAGTGGCGGAGTGCTAGCCTTGAGCGGGAAGAAGCCAGGGACAGTGCTCAGGCCCTGAGTCCAAGGCCCAGGACTGGCCAAAACAAACAAACAAACAAACAAACAAAACAAAACAAAGTGGTAGAATGTTAACCTTGAGCAAAGAATCTCAGGGACAGTGCCCAGGCCTTGAATTCAAGCCCCACAACTGATCAAAAAGAAAAAATAACAAAACCAAGAAGTCTATCCTGGGCAGAGGTATGTTGGCCGTACCATGCTGGGTATTCTGGGCGAGGAGGAAACTGACCACTTCTGGCTGTGGGGCTGAAGTGCAGAACCACAATAGGGAGAAGAGACAATGGAGTCTGGGCTCAGCCCCCTCCCTCAGACCAGAGCCCCTCCAGTGAAGAAGGGTGCTTGGGCAGGAGGCTGGGAGCAGTTCATCCCTGGGGATGGGGTGTGTGTGTGTGTGTGTGTGTGTGTGTGTGTGTGTGTGTGTGTGTGTGTGTGATAGCAGGTCCCCCCATTTCTGCTTCTTTGGCTAAGATTAGAGCAAAGAAGGCAGGCTTGGGAGGGCTTGGCCTGGCTGGCTTCCTGTGACCCACAGCCAATTCAGTCTCCACCTCTTTGTGTCTGCAGGAGCCCCCTGAGGCAGCTGCCTACCCAGAAAAATGCTGGAGGCTGGGTGCGGCCCTCGGCCAGCCAACCTGTTTTTCCTGTTCCCTGCAGAGTTCCCAGCAGCCTGTCCAGCACTGTGCATTCATGAGTGAGGAACCCGAGCAGGCAGTGTGCATCCTGACGGTGAGAACTAGGGCTGATCCCATACAGGTGTGGGAGGCCGGACCACAGGCTGGGAGGCTGGGTGGATGCTTGCCGGGATCCAGGAGGAGCCCTGCTCCTGCCCTGCTCCTTTATCCTAGGCTGTGATGAATATTTAGGCTTGGGGGCCAGACAACCTTGAGTTGCAAACCTAGCTTTTCCATTGGCAATGTGATCTTGAACAAATCACTTAAACTCTGTGGTATCTAAGTGTGTGTGTGTGTGTGTGTGTGTGTGTGTGTGTGTGTGTGTGTGTGTGAAGATGCTGTGCAGAAGCTGCTCAGTCCTGACCTAGTCCCTAAAGAGAAGGGAAAACTCCATAATGGGAAACTGATCAGATTAACTGGCTGGCCTGAGCCATCTGACCTGGCCCTAGAAGACTCTAGAACTCCTGAGTCTAACTCCCTCTGGTACTTCCTTGGCCCCACCCAAGGACAGAATCTTCTGGGCCCCTGCAGCTCTTGTAGAGACAGCCCAAGGATCTGTATAGAACAGAAGGTCCCAAATGGGCTGGACTCTCAGAACAGCTCTCCACCATACCTCTACCCACCATTCATTCTCTATTTCCTATAATAGTAGGTCAGCCCTCTTGCTGGGTGATAGGAACAACAACAACAACAGCAAAAACCCACTTCAGTGGACCTAGCCTTTAGGAATGATCTGGAATGTATAGAAAGTGACCAGCAGGGTCTGAGGAATGGTCTGAAGGGTGCTAGGGAGGTAAGAAGATCCTGGAATGTGGGTAGGTTTTGCAAAGGCTTTCCAGGCAGAAAGCACAGCACCAACAAAGACAGGGAAATCTGGAAGAGCCTCGCACAGCTCATGTCTCCTTCCAGACTGGGGCAAAGCCAATGGAACTGGGCACTAGTGGTGATAAGGACCAATGACAAAGTCAGGTGGAGCAGTCTCCATGGGCCTTGTCCCAAAGGCAGCTGGGATAAGGAGAGGTAGAAGAGCAGTGTAAGGAAGAGGGCCAAAGACTGGTTGTCTGCAGAAAGCAGGGGCTAGGGACTAGGAGGAATGTCCTCACAGGTTGGTGAGCTGGCCTGTAAGGGAGAGGGTAGGCAGGGTCAGTCTGGACCAGGGCCATAGTGATGAAGTTCCCAGCTGGCTTGGAGGGTGGAAGCCAGGATGTCTTAAAACAGGTGGAAAGGGCAGGTCCCTTGGTTCCCAAGGAGACAGAGAAGTTCCCACCCGCCTCTGCATGTCAGAGATTCCACCTTAGTGACCAGCAGGACACTGCAAACTGGGAGATATTTACTAGGGAGAAAGATGAGAGCTCTGATCTCACCTCTTAGGAGAGTCTGCCTGCACTCAGCACAAAGATTAGAGCAGCCCAGCAGTGTGGGGAAGACAGGTAAGCACCTGGAGCGTGGAGGATGCCACCCTCCCTTCTTCAGTGGGGCACACTCCCTCCTGAAGGAAGTTTGGGGGCTGTGGTTCTCCAATGTAGGGGATTTGTGATATGAGAGGTCTGAGACCTCATGCATTCTTTTCTGTTCAATGCTAGCACTCTACCATTTGAGCCACACTTCTACTTCTGGCTTTTTGCTGACTCATTGGAGATGTCCTTTGGGTTTGTCTGTCCTCATTGTCTTAGAACAGTCCTCAGATCTCAGCCTCCTGAGTAGCTGGGATCGCAGGCGTGCGCCATGGGAACACAATACCTCATGAATTCTTGAAATTCAATTTGGCCATTCTAGGTCCAGGATCAGATAGCAAATCACCCTGAACACAGGCAAATTTAAGGATGTTTGGGCGCTTGGGGTCCCTCTTAGTATTAGCTCTCTTGTGTCTTGGAGCCCCTTCTCCCACCCCCCCTCCAATAACCTTGATGGCTTCCTTTCCACCTTTCCTGCAGGGCGATGGCCGAGGCAGACCTGGCTCTCTGGAATGACACCGGCAATGGCACGTGGGCTGGGGATGAACTGGGCTACAGGTGCCGCTTCAATGAGGACTTCAAGTATGTGCTGCTGCCCGTGTCCTATGGCATCGTGTGTGTGCTGGGGTTGTGTCTGAATGTCGTGGCGCTCTACATCTTCTTGTGCCGCCTGAAGACCTGGAACGCCTCCACCACGTACATGTTCCACCTGGCTGTGTCGGACTCGCTCTACGCAGCCTCCCTGCCTCTGCTGGTTTATTACTATGCCCGGGGTGACCACTGGCCTTTCAGCACCGTGCTCTGCAAGCTGGTGCGCTTCCTCTTCTACACCAACCTCTACTGCAGCATCCTCTTCCTCACCTGTATCAGCGTGCACCGGTGCTTGGGCGTCCTGCGCCCTCTGCACTCCCTACGCTGGGGCAGAGCCCGCTATGCCCGCCGGGTGGCAGCGGTTGTGTGGGTGCTCGTACTGGCCTGCCAGGCCCCCGTGCTCTACTTTGTCACCACCAGCGTGCGTGGAGTCCGCATCACCTGCCACGACACCTCGGCTCCGGAACTTTTCAGCCACTTTGTGGCCTACAGCTCTGTCATGCTGGGCCTGCTCTTCGCCGTGCCCTTTGCCATTATCCTGGTGTGTTATGTGCTCATGGCACGCCGACTGCTCAAGCCAGCCTACGGGACCACGGGTGGCCTGCCCCGGGCCAAGCGCAAGTCAGTACGCACCATTGCCCTGGTGCTGGCCGTCTTCGCCCTCTGCTTCCTGCCTTTCCACGTCACCCGCACCCTTTACTACTCCTTCCGCTCCCTCGACCTCAGCTGCCACACCCTCAATGCCATCAACATGGCCTACAAAATCACTCGGCCCCTGGCCAGTGCCAACAGTTGCCTTGACCCTGTGCTCTACTTCCTGGCTGGGCAGAGGCTTGTCCGCTTTGCCCGGGATGCCAAGCCACCCACAGACCCCACCCCTACCCCCCGGGCTCACCGCAGGCTGGGCTTGCACAGGTCTGGCAGAAATGACACCAAGAGGAAAGAAGTGTCACTCAGTAGTGATGACTCTAGGCAGACAGAGTTCACACCTGCTGGGAGTGAACATACAAAGGACATCCGGCTCTAGGACCTGAGCCCCTCGGGCTTGTGCTAGTTTATATGACATAGCTGTAGGGGACCAGGGCTTGTTTAAGTGAGAATCGGGGGATCAGATTCAGAGGAAGGCAAGCCTCAGGTCTGATGCTACCTGATTCCCATGCAGGTGTCTGGCCGTTCCCACCACCGTACCGAGGCTGGAGTTCAGCCTGAAGTCAAATGGTTCAAAGAGGAAGGTGACTTAGCAAGGTCACGTAGCAGAGTCTGGGCTTGAGCTAGCTGGAGTGAGGGCGGAGTTACAAGGGACCCACAGGACCCTGGTAAGTAGTCAGGGCTGAGTTTGCACGGTGGTTTGAGGTGGGACTAGGTACCACAGTGAACTCAGCTCAGAGGAGTGTACCCGGCCCAGGAGATGAACATCTGGGGACTGATGTTATACACCTATTGGGAAGCTCCCATAGGCTGGGAGCTCATTTGAAGCTGTAACTTATACTAAAGGTTGTGTTGCCTGCCGAGTGTGGACTCTTGTGTGTCAGTGGATACAGATGCGATCTGGGAAGCTTTTAACATCTGTACAGGGGCTTTTCTCCAGCCAGTTTCTGTGGTGCCTACCCTCCCGCTACTGCATTAGGGGAGTCCCACATCAAGGATCCTTCTGCAGACCCCAGCTGCCCCCTTCTATGAGGACAGTTAGCTTCCATGCCTGGTTCTGTGCTAAGCACAGAGAATAGTCACATGGAGTCTCACCCAGTCCTTGAGGTTCCCCAGTGTAGGTGACAAGCCATGCACTTAACCATTTAACCAGATCCACTCATGGAGGCTCATGGGAAACCTTTATTGTATTGCCAATTGCTATGGTGTAAATATTCCTACCACAGCCAAGTATTTTTGTCTGTTTATAGCAATTTTATTTGTAATTGCCAACACTGGAAAGCAACCAAGATGCATAGCCAATTTCAAATTACCGATGTAATGTCAACCTCTGCAGAATTTCTGAATATTCAATCACCGGCTCTCACAAGCAGGTATGAGTTGCTTCAGCACACCAATGGTCTTGCAGAGTGTTTGGGTGGGAGCCAGAGGGTCCAGGAGCACTTCCTGGTGTGTGTGGGGGGGGGGAGGGAGTGCTCCTGAACTGACACTTCTGGGAAAAGAAGTTAGAACACTCACATGCGGGACACATCCAAGGCAGGCATGGGACAAGGGAGTAGGCAGGGGTAGGACTGGCTCACAAGGGGGACTGGCTAGGCTTCCTTTGCACAGGGGGCAGTATAACGGAGACCCACTGCTCTTCTCCTCTAAGTGGGACTCGGCTGGACAGCTCCCAGCCCAGGTCTTTGAGCAGGGTTAGGGCAGAACTGACAGGCCTGTCACTTGGCTTCAAGGACAGAGACTCACCTTTGCCTATGGGACTACTCTGCCTGGGAGAAAGACTCTCTCCACCCCACCTCCACCTGCCTCCTGGGACATCTCCATCCTTCTCATTTTGTCTGCCTTTGATGGCAAAAGGTGACCCAGAGGTTGCTCTATTTATGTTTTGTTTTGAGATGAGGTCTCGTTGTGGTTGCCCAAGCTGGCCTTCAACTCTTGAGTCCAAGTGATCCAGCCTCCTGCAGGCAGGCTGTTGCTTTCTTTAGTGCCTAGCTGCGTAGCGCCCTCAAGCGGCAGGGACCCGTCACAGGCCATGACTCCAATGACTGCTCTGAGTTGTGCAATGCCTCATGTGGCCAAAGTCCCTCTGAGCTTTCTTGGTGACTACTTCTTACAGCCTGGCCTGGATCTTTCCTTCAGGCCTAAGCCTATTTCTCTCTTTCCAGCTGCTACTCAGGTGGAACCCATCCCAGTTGGTAGCGAACCCTTTCCCAGGCGGAAAGCTCTGCACTCTGCTGAGATCTGGAGGCAGGGAGTTGTGCCTTGTGTCTTTGGGGGTCCCTAGGGTGCACCGATGGTTGTTCCCTGTGGATGGAGACCAGTGTGGCCAAAACCCAGACGCTTACCCTAAACCGCTGCCTGCAGATTTCTCAGGACATAGGAGTTGGGAGACAGGAGGACTTACTTGCTGCCAATCCTGTGGCAGACATGGGTAGAGAGGAAGAATGATGACCCTAGCGGTATCAGGAACAGGTGGCTCGCACCTCTGGATGGAAATCACACTGCCAGTCTCTCTGTGTGGACATGTGGTCTGGCTGCTCAGTGTCCAGGCAGCTCGCTGGAGGGCAAAGTTCCAGACCCTGGCGTCTTGTGCTATTTTCAGCCCAAGTTAAGATCAAGATTTTCCATTCCTGCCCTAGACTATTGTCCAGCCGTGACATGGGGGTGACCAGCCTATCCTTAAAATATCTCCTCTCATCCTCTGGACCTCCCTGGTCCCTCTGGGTCTCCCCACCCTGACCATCACTTCCTAGAGCTGTTGACTCCTGAAGGCCACTACTAAAGGACGCTTGAGTCACCCAGTCGCCAACAGGAGTCTAAGGGTTAGCCGAGCCAGGAGGGGCGGGGCCGAGGCCGGTCTGTAGATCAGTGTGGATGCCTGGGCAGGAGCCGAGCTCAAGCTGCTCCTGCTGCTGCACCACCCTCCCTCCTCACTGCCTAGCCCCCACCCCACCCCCCAAGCTGTGGAGCCGAGGCCAGGGTTGCAGAGTAGAGGATAGGAGGAAGCGGAGGTAGGCCTCTATGTAGCAGTTGTCCTCAGTGAGCTCCAGGTGACAGGGGGTAGCTTCTGGTACCTGTATGTCTCTTCCCCCCCACCTCAGGTGGCCCCAGATTATATGGGGGATCCCAGCAGACATGCCATCCTCACCCGCTAGGATCAGGAGAGGTCCTGACAATGTGTTCCCCTCACACACTTCCTCCAGTCTCGGTCCAGATCAGGCCACCGGTGCTTCCGCTCTGCCACCTTGTCACAGTAGATGTAGGCTGGTTTGAGACGCTGGCAGAGACGCAAGGGAGGAAACTCAAGTCCCAGGCACCAGGCAAGATGATTACATTGTTATATTATTCATCCTTCACCCCCGGAAGTAGAGACGTCACAGTTCCCTTTAGCAGGAAGGGAGAAGCGGGAAGTGTAAGGTTCACGGGAAAGGAAACTCGCCACATGGTTCAAGCAGAGAAGAGTTTATTGCGGGGAGAGAAAACTGCCAGTCTGCACAAGATGGAGGCATATGGAGACAGAGGGGAAGGAAGAAGAGAAAGAGGAGAGAGAGAGAGAGAGAGAGAGAGAGAGAGAGAGAGAGAGAGAGAGAGAGGGAGGAGCCTGCATAAGATGGAGGTATATGGAGACAGAGGGGAAGGAAGAAGAGAGAGAGAGAGAGAGAGAGAGAGAGGAGAAATAAAGGGAGCAAGAGAAAGAAAGAAAAAGAAGAGAGACAAGAAAGGGAGCAAGTGAGAGAAAAGGAGAGTGGGGACCGTGTTGAGCCAGATTAACTAGGGGAAGGTGGGAGGGTGGGAGGTGTGGCCAGGCAGATTGGATGTGACCTCAGAGAAGGAGGAGGTAACTGCCTCCAGGTGCGCCAGTTACCTAGGTAACTCAGGTAACGCAGGTGGGGGGCTCCGCCTGGAGCCCGGGCAGGGGTAGACTTCACAGGCAGCCGTGATGGCTTGCTCCAGGAGTGAGCGGAGACACAATCTAGGTCCCTCACGTCCGCAGCCACCTCCTGTCCACATGGCCTATCCCGCAGGACTTGCAACCCCTGCAGGGGAAGAGGGTCTGGGACCCCAGTCATGATTCAGGGCCAGATTGTGTCAAGGAGGGAGTTGAGATGTCAACCGCACTTTAGCAGCAAGTCACTCCCCCTCACAGGGCTGTTTTCTCATGTCAGGGAGATGCCGTCTTCCCTGCGGGCCTTAGCCTGGGGCCTGGTGTTATGCTAGGGTTATGAAGCCCTCCCAGAGTTGACATAATTGAATATGTCATCACATCAGGATCACGGCTTTGGCGTAGAGGACAGTGAGCAACAAGGGGCATGCTTGATCCAGGGACCTCTTTGGCCAAGCCTTCCCCCCTACTATGCCTCCAGCGGTGGCAGAAGTGACACAGGTGCATCCTGGGTAAAGTGTAGGCCTCTTCTGCCCTGTTGAGCCTGGGGAGCATTCAGGTACACTGGCTTGTGTGTGTTTCCACAATCTTATCCAGGTGCCTGCTAGGGGGACAATAGACAGGGGGGCACAGGAAGAGGAGGAAGAAGATGAGAATGCCCCTGATACCAAGTGACAGAAGCCAGTCCCTGTTGGCTGGAGAAAATGGCAGCAGACTCAGCTGTTTCTCCCTGACAGGGGAGTCCCACCCCCCATGGTGGTCTGAAGCCGCATCTTGGATCAAGTAAGAGCCTGGACAGCCAGGATGGAAGGACTAACTCACCTAGAGCTGGGCCACAGCAAGCAAAGCATGGGTAGATTTTGCTGTGTGACCAGAGGCCACCTACCTGCCCTCTCTGGGCTATTCCCCCCACCCCCCCCTACAGTTTTGCTGCTTTGTCCAATTCTTCCTCAGTTAAGCTACCTACACTTGAAGCTACGGTGACTCGCTGTTTCTCGGGCATGCCAAGTCCACTGGGCAACTGGTTCTGAGGATTGGGATGGGGGCAGTGTGTCTCCTGGCATCAAGCGAATAGAGAGGTGAAGTGACCCAGCCCCCTGCTACCGCACGGTGTCACACACGGGGTGGGTGGCTGCCTCTGTCTCCTGTAGGTGGAGGGTGGAGCTTGGCGGGGCGTGGGGGGGCCTGGGTTGTGAGCCCCAGAGTCAAACTTTTATCCTCCACTGCCTCAATGCATCCCGTGTCCCCTCTCCATCTGCCCGGCTTCTCTTTGTTCAGAAGGGGCTCTCTGGATTTGCCCCTCTCTTGGCTCCAGCTCAGGCAGGTGTCTCCTCCCTGTCTCGGCCAGGAACAATGGACCAGGCGGTGCCGATCACTCATTGGCCTGAACCCTGTCCCCCGGGGCTCCATCCACCCACCACCTTGGACTATTTTCATCCCCAGCAGATGGAATCAGAGAAAGACTTTCCACTCCCAGCACAATGCCTGCCCCGGACCATTGTCCAGCTGTGATGTGGAGGGGTCTGCCTGTCCCAAAATAACGCCTGTGCCGGCCCTCAGGCCTCCCTCCCCTGCTCCTCATTTCTCCACCCTGCTCTCCTTCCCTGAAGCTGTCAACTCCCGAAGGCCACTAAGAAGCAGCATGTGAGACACCACGTGTTGGATTTAGTTTCTATCCTGGCAGGGGCTCCAAGGATTGTTTGGCTGCTTAGTAGGACTGGCCGCCCAGAGAGGGCTGTGCCTTGTCTGAGGTCGCAGAGCAGCCAGGGTGGAGCTTAGGCCTCGGCCCAGGGCTCTCTGGCTGCTCCCCCAGCCTCGGGCATCTCCAGCAGCTCTTCCTGCTGGAGATGGAAGATGAGGATGGAAGCCCTGGCGAGAAGAAGCCTGAGTGGTGTGTGGTGTGTGGGGAAGGGGAGAGGATGCACTTCTGAGTCTTTGGGGAGGTCATTTGGTCATAATGCCGGGGGCCTTCGTGAATGGGATGGGTGCCTGTGGTCGCCAGCTCTCTGATACTGTAACTAAATACTTGAGATAATCAGCTTATAAAGAAATAAGGTTTACTTTGACTCACAATTTGACAGGTTTCAGTCCAGGATCAATTCATTGGTCCTGTTACACATCATGGTAGGAGCAGGTGGTCCCACAAAACCATTCACCTTGTGGTGGGAAAGGGTCAGAGAAGAGGAATGGGCCAGAGTCGTACTCTCCCTCTCAAGATCCACACCCCCAATGACTTCACTCTTTTCGGGGGGAGGGGATTGGTCATCAGGCTTGAACTCAGGCCTGGGCACTCTCCCTGCGCTCTTTTAATCAAGGCTAACAATCTGCCACTTTGGGCCACAGCTCCACTTCCAGTTTTCTGTGATTAATTAGAGATAAGAATCTCTTTGCGGGCTGGGGATATGGCCTAGTGGCAAGAGTGCCTGCCTCATATACATGAGGCCCTGGGTTCGATTCCCCAGCACCACATATACAGAAAATGGCCAGAAGTGGCGCTGTGGCTCAAGTGGCAGAGTGCTAGCCTTGAGCAAAAAGAAGCCAGGGACAGCGCTCAGGCCCTGAGTCCAATCCCCAGGACTGACCAAAAAAAAAAAAAAAAAAGAATCTCTTTGCCTTTCTCGCCCGAGATGGCTTTGAGCCCCGATCCTCAGATCTCAGCCTCTTGAGTAACTAGGATTACAGGTGTTAGCCACCAGCACCCAGCTGACCTCACTACTTAAAAGGTTCCACCTCGCCCAATAGTATCAAGCTGGGGACCACATCTTCAACACGTGGATATTTGGATGGCATTTGGATCCAAACTACAGTAATGCCATTTAAAAGGAACCCCAGAGAGTGTTGCACCTCTTTCCACCATGTGAGCTTACAAGAAGTTGGCTATAGGCAGCTGGGAAGAGAAGCCGGCCCACAGAACCTAGCTATGCAGGCACTGGCCTTGGACTTCTAACCTTCAGAACTATCAGAAATACACATCTACCAGATACCAGTGGCTCACGCCTGTAATCCTAGCTACTCAGGAGGCTGAGATCTGAGGGCCGAGGTTTGAAGCCAGCCTGGGCAGGAAAGTCCATAAAGACTCTTAACTTTTAACTCCAATTAACCAGCAAAAAGCCAGAAGTGAAGTTGTGACTCGAGTGTAGAGCACTAACCAGCCTTGAGTGAAAAAGACAGGCAAGATGGGCTAGGAGGTAGCTCAGTGGCAAAGTGCTTGCCTAGCAGGTGTCGTGTCCTGGGTTCGATCCCCAGTACCAAAAAAGAAAAGACGAGAGAGAGAGAGAGAGAGAGAGAGAGAGAGAGAGAGAGAGAGAGAGAGAGAGAGAGAGGCAAGAGCATGAGGTGCTGAGTTTATCCTCAGTACCGGCACAAGAAAGGGAGGGAGGGAGGCAGGGAGGGAGAGAGGGAGGGAGGGAGGGAAAGGAGAAGAAAGGAAGAAATAGAGAAGAAAAAGAAAGAAAGAAAGAGAGAGAGAGAAAGAAAGAAAGAAAGAAAGGAGAGAAAGAAAGAAAAAAGCAAAAGAAAGAAGGAAAAGAAAGGGGAAACCAGGAGATAAAAGATGGAAGAAGACAAGCTGGACAATGGCTGGAAGAGATGACAGGGTAGACAGGATCTAGCTGCTAGCTCTATGAACCTTCCTTCCTTCCCTCCCTCTTCTTCCCTCTTTCCTTCCTTCCTCCCACTCTTCATCCTTTCCCTTTCCATCCCTTCCCTTCTTTTCTTTCCTACTTTTTGCCCTGGACTTTCTGGAAGGAGGCTGTGCCGAGCCTCATCCCTTAGTTCTTAGCACTGACTGTGGGTCTCTGTGTGGGTCCCGGGTGGTTGATGTAGCTCTGCTGTCCTCTGGTGGCCAGAGCTGAACACAACAACAAGGGATGCGGACTGGAGTCCAGAGTTGCAGAATGATAAATGACCTCGTTGGCTGCTGTGGGGAGATACAGGGTAGGAATGTGGTTGCTGATGCCTGGCCGTCTCATGTCTGTCTGCTCTGCCCCCAGCCCTCTTCCTAATCAGCATTAGGTATACAGCCTGGCTTTCCAGTCCTAGAGCAGCAAGAGGAAGGTTCAAACAGACCCTCTTTCAGGCTAGGCACTGGCTACCCCAATTCTCCCTCTGCTATCTCACTCCAGCAACTCCACTGTCACCAGAGACCTTGTATGTTCCCGGGGGTCCTTGTAGTTTCACAGGATGGCTCAAAAATGCTTTTCTTTTCTTTCTTTTTTTTAAATTTTGGTGCTGGTACTGGGGCTTGAATTCTGGAATTCTTCGGTTTTCCACTCAAGGCTGGTGCTCTACCACTTGAACCACAGCTTCAGTTCTGGCTTTTTGGTGGTTAATTGGAGATTAAGTCTCCTAGACTTTCCTGCCCAGGCTGGCTCCAAACCTCCGTGCTCAGATTTCAGCTTCCAGAGTAGCTAGAATGACAGGTGTGAGCCACCAGCACCCAGCAAACATGCGCTTGGTCAGCTGTTTTCCCACCAGCCCCCGGGACTGCAGCGGGGCAGAAGTTGGGGTTTACTCACAAGACGCCTGTAATTTGGATTCCCTCAGCAGGTCAGCAGGTGCAATATATCTGAGTCATGAGAAAGGGGAGGCCGAAGTGTGTCCTGGGGTGGAACTAGAAGCACCAGGTGACTGGAGGAAACTGTGGCCACTCTCCAAGCCCGCCTTTGTGTCTACTGAGACCTATGAACTTTTTTTTTTTTGGTAGTGGAACTTGAACTCTGGGCCTGTGCACTGTCCCTGAGCTCTTCAGCTCAAGGCTAGCACTCTACCACTTGAGCCACAGTACCACTTCTGGTTTTCTGGTCATTAACTGGGGGGAAGAGTCTCACCGACTTTCTTACCTGGGCTGGCTTTGAACCGCAGTCCTCAGATCTTGGCCTTCTGAGTAGCTAAGATTACAGGTGTGAGCCACCTGTGCCCAGCCCTGTGCACTTTTTATCTGTAAGCTTTTACCATACCGAAAGGCAGATGCCCTCTGTGGTACAGAAAGCCCTCAACCCCTGGGCTCACACAGGCTTATGTTGGAATCTCATCTCTTTTCTTTGGGTCAGCAACATTTGTGTCACCATATCAAAAGGGAAAATCAAGGCTGGGTGTGATGGGACATACCTGTCATTCCAACTATGTGGGAAGGTTCAGCAGAAGAATCAAGGTCCAGGTTAGCCTAAGACAAAAAAAAAAAAAAGTGAGACCTTACAGGAAAAATAACTAAAGCCAGGCACTGATGGCTCACACCTGTAATCCTAGCTACTCAGGAGGCTGAGATCTGAGGATTGCTGTTCGAAGCCAGCTCAGGCTGAAAAGTCCCCATGAGTCTCTTATTTCCAATTAACAACCAGAAAACCAGAAGTGGCACCGTGGCTCAAAGTGGTAGAGCGCTAACCTTGAGCTGAAGAGCTCAGGCACAGTACCCAGTAGGCCCAGAGTTCAAGCCATACAGCCAACAACAACAAAACCTAAAGTGAAAGGACTAATGTCATGCCAATGGAATTGACGAGTGCCTGCCTAGCAGTCAAGAGGACCTGAGTTCAAACATCAATACCACAAAAAAAGAGTAGCATAAAAAGAGAAAATTATACTTAATATTTTATTCTCATCGTCTGCTATAAATGTTCTTAGAGGTAGCAGAGTAAGAGCTTTCTGTTCTCAGAACAGCACCTGGCACACAGTAGATACATAACGATTACTTGTTGAACAAATGAATGAATAAATAGGTGAATGAACAAATGAACAGGGCTCATCCTGGTGAATAAATGAGATTGATTGTGAAAACGTTTGAAGAATACCTTGTACCAGTGGGCACATGTTACATGTTACTTCCTTTCCTTACAAAGTAAATCAAATTATTTCATGTGAGTTTCACAACGGCCCTCTGAGTAAGAACCTTATCACTGTTGATGATTCATTCATTTATTCAACCACTATTTCACAAGGACCTACTCTGTGCCAGATACTGTTCAATATACTTGGAAAGAAATAATCAGTGACTGGAAAAGTCAAAGGTGCTAGCTATCCCTGAGTCTAAGGAGGGGGAGGGAGATAGCAAGCACATATATAGAGGTAATAAAATGTAAATTGCATGGCGTGTTGAAAGGTTATGTAAAAACCTGGAGCAGGAATTGGGGAGGAGAGCAGGAAGGTTGCCATTTTAAACAGGATGGTCAAGGTACCTCAGGGAAGGTGCCTCTAAGAGGGCATTTCAGCACATATTTGAAGGAGGTGTAGGAGCTAGCCAATAGGGCAAGGGCCTTTCTGAGACTGGACCCAATTCCTCAAAAGCCCCCCAAACCCTTGAAAGGATGCCCATGTCTGGGGTGGAGTGGACCCAGAAGAAGAGAGGTCACAGGCCCTGGAGATCCTGTCGGGCAGTGAGCCAGACACAAAGCCACAGTGAGGTTGGGAGTAAGAGAAGCAATCTGACTGCCACTTTAGAAGCCAAGTCCAGCTTCGGGGTTGCGAATAGACTACAGTCAGGCAAAGGCAGAGCCCTTGAGGGCAGGGGAGAGCCGCTGCTGACTTACCGATGAGGAAGTAGCATGGGGTTGGAGGTGAGGATGCCAGGAGGATGTGGAAGGATGTGCCAAGAAGGCTCCTGCTGGACCAGATGGGGAATGGGGGTGAGGAAGGGAAGGGGGAGAATCAGAGGATGCCTGTGAGGTTTTGGAGACAGCATATCCAAGGTCTAGGAAACGTCAAACGGGCAGTGGCAGGGCTGGTCTGGGGGGGGGGCGGGGTGGAGGCTTCGAGGATGGGGCTTGGTGGTCAGGAGGCAGTGCCTGGGAGAGGGCTTGGGCAGAAGGGGTAGGGGGTGGGGGTACAGGACACTGCCCCAGCCCGTCATCAGCCAGGCCCCGGGACAGCTTGAGCATTTATTCCATCCATGTTTTTTTCCTCTTCCCCTAAATTCCCTTAGGATGGACGTTTAATTGGGTCCATTTGTCCTAAGAGCAGGGACTGAGCCGAGCAGATGCCACATCATTTGCTTAGAATTAAGTAGATTAGGAAATGACCCTCTCTTTGCCTTGGGCTGCCAGAGAAAGCACAGCAGCGGAGCTCTGGTCTCTGAGGAGGAACATGGGATGCTCAGGGCTTCAGAGTCCAAGCCCCTCCCCTTCCCTGTAGCACCCCTTTATCTGTAGGGCCCCCCTTCCCTCTGCTCTGTCTTCCTTCCCCCTTCTCTGCCCTTCCCTTTCCTGCCCCTCCACCTCCTCCTGGAAGCGCTGATTAAATATTTTCATGATGTCACAAGTCTTCTTCCCAGCAGCATCTTACAGCTTCTGTGATTGTATTTTCTTTTTTCCATACATGTTTATTTTCCTTGAAATTAACCATCACCTAAGAGGGATAATTCTAAGGACAAAGGAGAACAATAAAGGATTCTTAAATAATATTTATAGTCATATAATGAGTAATGACATTAGTGCTTGTAGTTTGAAACTAGCACATATAGTAGAATACACATATGTGTTCATATGAATGTTTTTGGAAGTCAAGATCGTCTTCCTTTTTTCCTGTTTCTTTCTTTCTTTTTCAATAATAGGGCTTGAACGCAGGGCTTTGCAATCAACTTGCTTGCTTGGCTGGTGTTCTACCCCTTAAGCCACACTTCCAGCCCTGCATTTTGCTATTTATTTTTGGAGACAGAATCTCCAAGATGTCTTTCAAGACAGCACTCAGTTTGAAAACCAAAATTTTTCAGCAGGAAATAGATACAAGTAAAAAACTAAAGACATTAAGGAAAGCTACTACAATCTTAAATTGGAATTGGAAGTATGATGTATTCTTCTCTTGAATAAAAATCATTTCCTATTTCTAACTTTCTAGGTTTGAGGCAAGAAATATGTGGGGTAGGCCCAGAATATTTTAATCATATAAAAAAGCAAGATGTCAGTATTACTAATGTGTTTATAGGAACCAATTTAAAAGAGCTCAACTGACTATAGATGCAGTATTTTTTTTGAATTTGTAATTGAGGGTTTTTTTTAAATTAATTTTTATTGGGTTTAAATTATTTCATATATTTCACAATATATTTTAGCTTTCACAATTATGAAAATTGTCATTCTATGCTACATAGCTTATGAAGTCTATGATCTTTAACAATAAAATCACTTAATCCATTTCTGATGATGTATATTACGTTCCTTTTGTTTAGTAACATCTGTTCCCTCCTTCATTCCTTCTTTCCCATTTCTACCCATGAGTTGCTTAGTTCCCTTTCATCTGTGTCCAATGTAGCAATGGTCTCCTCTGCTATATTATTGTTGTTGTTATTATTATTACTATTCTCACACACTTTCCACTCATTCTGTGTCCTCTTTGCTTTTTGCTGTGTTTTTGGTATCTTGAGACCTGTCTAATTTGTTCTATCTCTTTGCATTTTAATTCTAACACCCGCATATCAGGGAGACACTCAGCATGATTTGTTCTACTTCCATCCATTTTCCAGCAAATGCCATTATTTTGTCGTTTCTAATGGCAGTGTAAAATTCCATTGTGTATAGGTACCACATTTTTTTTAATCCATTCATTTGTAGTGGGGCTTCTGGGTTGTTTCCATATCTTGGCTATTGTGAATAGTAGATGCGGTATTTTTAAAATTATTTTTATAAAGGTGATTTATAGAGGGGTTACAGTTATGTAAGTCAGATAAAAAAATACACTTTTTTTTTTTTTTACCCCAATCCTGGGGCTTGAACTCAGGGTCTAAGCTCTGTCCCTGAGCCTCTCTGTGCTCAAGGCTAGCACTCTATCACTTGAGCCACAGCACCACTTCTGGCTTTTTCTGTTTATATGGCACTGAGGAATCAAACTTAGGGCTTTGTGTATGCCAGGCAAGCACTCTACCACTAAGCCACATTCCCAGCCCCAAGAGTACATTTCTTTTTTTGACAATGTCACCTCTTCCCTTGCTAGATGCAGTATTTTGACTATCAAAGACAGAAAGAAAAGAGAGAGAGAGAGAGAGAACTGAAGTCGAGCACTGGTGGCTCATGCTTGTCATCCTAGCTGCTCAGGAGGCTGAAATCTGAAGGTCACAGCTGGAATCCAGCCCAGGCAGGAAATTCCTATAAGACTTTTTCTTTTCTTTTCTTTTTTGGTCAGTTGTAGGGCTTGAACTCTCGAGACTGGGCGTTGTCCCTGAGCTCTTCAGCTCAAGGCTAGCACTCTACCACTTGAGCCACAGTGACACTTCCAGTTTTCTGGTGGTTAATTGGGGATAAGAGTCTCACGGGCTTTTCTGCCCAGGCTGCCTTTGAACCGTGACCCTCAGATCTCGGCCTCCTGAGGAGCTAGGATTACAGGCGTGAGCCCCGGCGCCTGGCTCTGTGAGACTCTTGTCTCCAATTAATCATCAAAAAGCTGGAAGTAGGGCTGTGGTTCAAGTGGTAGAGTTTCAGCCTTTAGAAAGGAAAAAACCCTCAGAGACAGTGCTCAGGTCCTGAGTTCAAGCACCTGGAGCAGCACACACAAAAATAGATTGGAAGCACTGGGTGCTGAGGCTAACACGTATAATCCTATCCTGTAGGCAGAGATCAGGAGGATCACAATTTGAGGCCAACCCTGGCCCCCCCAAAAGTTTCTGAGTCTCTATCACAACTAATAAATAGGTGGGTGAAATGGCATGTGCCTGTCAACCAGCCACAGAGGAAGCATAAACAGAAGAAATGACAGTCCAGGCCAGGTCAGGCTTAAACATGAGCCTGTACTTAAAAAATGAAGAAAGCAGAAAGAACTGAGTGTGCGACTCAAGTACCTGAAAGCTTACCGAGGAAGAACAAGGCCACCAAAATCAAAATTAGGCTGAGGGCATGGGTCAAGTGGTAGAGTACTTGCATAACAAGTAAAAGGCCCTGAGTTTAATACTCAGTACCATAAAATCATCATCATCTCAATAAGCAGGACTCAATATGTAGCCCAGACTGGCTGGGACTTGCCATACTCCTGTCTCAACCTCAACCTGAGATTACTGCTGTGTTTGGGAAGTTCTAGATAGAAGAATTCAAGCAATAAACAAAGAGGGATGATAGAATTAAGCATTATTTTGTCCATCCTAATAAAATAACATTTCCTGGCATGGGTTGTCTATTATGTAGCAACTGCCATAGTCTTAAGCATTTGAAATGCAGCTCGTCTGAATTATAAGTATAAAACAGCACTTAACTTTGAAGACTTAGTATGAAATAATTGTAAAATATCTCGATTTTAGCTGGGTGCTGTAGCTTATGCCTGTTATCCTAGTTATTGGGGAGATGGAGATCACAGAGTAGTGGTTCAAGACCAACCTGGGCGTAAAGTCTCATTAAGACTCTATTTAAACCAGTCACTAGATGAGATGGTGTATGTCTATCATCAGAGTAGCTCAAATAGGAGAACGGGGGGTGAGCAGAGGCATAAAGCTAGACATTGCCTCAACAACAACCAAGACAAGAAGTGTCTGGAAAGCTGGGCACTAGTGGCTTACATCTGTAATCCTAGCTACTCAGGAGGTTGAGATCTAGGATTGCAGTTCAAACCCAGCACAAGCAGGAAAGTCAGTGAGACTCTTATCTCCAATTAACCAACAACAACAAAAAAGCCAGAAGTGGAGTTCTGGTTCAATTGTTAGAGTGCTATCCTTGAGCACAACAGCTCTAGGACAGCATCTAGACCCTGAGTTCAATCCCCAGTAGGGGCACACAAGTGTCTGGAGGCATGATTCAAATGGTACAACAGCTGCCTAGTAAGTATGAGGCCATGAGGAGCTGGGAATATGGCCTAGTGGTAAAGTGCCCGCCTCGTATACATGAAGCCCTGGGTTTGTGTCTTCAGCACCACATATATAGAAAAAGCCGGAAGTGGCGCTGTGTCTCCAGTAGCAGAGTGCTAGCCTTGAGCAAAAAGAAGCCAGGGACAGGGGCTGGGGATATAGCCTAGTGGCAAGAGTGCCTGCCTCGGATACACGAGGCCCTAGGTTCGATTCCCCAGCACCACATATGCAGAAAATGGCCAGAAGTGGCACTGTGGCTCAAGTGGCAGAGTGCTAGCCTTGAGCGGGAAGAAGCCAGGGACAGTGCTCAGGCCCTGAGTCCAAGGCCCAGGACTGGCCAAAAAAAAAAAAAAAGAAGCCAGGGACAGTGTTCAGGCCCTGAGTTCAAGCCCCAGGACTGGCAAAAGAAAAAAAAAAAAAGAAAAAAAAAAAGTATGAGGTCAAGAGTTTGATCCCTAGTACTGCAAAAGAAAAAAAAAATCTCAAATTTGACATATTTCAGCATTTTCTCTCTGGGCTTCCTGGCTACAATGGTGTGACAGCCCGCCTCTCCTGATAGACTGAAATAATGAGCTACAATAAATTATTCCTCCCTTAAATGTTTTTTCATTTTTTAATTTTGAATAGTGATTACATATTGCAGTTATAATACTTTGGGTAGACTGGATTGAATAAAATATATTAGTAAGGTTAATTCTACTCTGTCAGATTCTCTTTTAATGCGCTTTCTTGAACATCTGAAGTCCTACATGCGCTTTTCATTGTATTTCTTTCGTTTTGGCACTACTAAAGATTGAACCCAGGGCCTCACACTTTCTAGGCAGGTATTACCACATGAGCCACACCTCTGGCCCCTTGTATTTCTTTTGGACAAGTGTGGCATGACCACCAGTGGCTACTAGTGAGTATAACAGTCCACCAATATTAACATAAAGGAACAACTCCAAACAGGGTAGACAACTTATAAAGGATTCTTTCCCAAAAGCAAACTTGATATTGAGTAAAACTCTAGATCTAACCATGTTTAGGAAATACAAAGCACTAAGGAACATGTTAAATGACCACACGGAGCTGTTTAACCAGGTCTTGACTTTGAGAACTGTGAAAGAATGACTGGCCTGGCTCCTTCATAATAACTGGCAATGGCAATGATAATGGTAATAATGTAGATGGGGGGATAAGTATTGAAATGGAAATCAAAGCCGTGGTCTCATCTCTCCTCAATACTACCAAGATGCACAGCCCCAACTCCCTAAATGTCCCAGGCCATTTTGGAGGGAAACAGGAAATGGGAAAACAGAAAAGACAGAGCCACTCCTCCAGTCCCCCATGGACCTGGCACTACGGCAATCATCAGATTTATACAGATAATAAGAGATCTGTATTTTGGGGAGGATAGAGCTTCCCAAGTTGAATGTCTGGTGAAATGGTTTCTCAGGGCCTGGATTTGTGCTTTCTGTTTTAGGCATTATCATCATGTCGGGGTATCTGCCTTGATATCCTTACCAGATATCATTGCTCTATTTTGACCCCACAGGCAGATGGCTTTTGTATCAAAGAGCATCATCTCCCCTGGTAGTTGTACAATTTGGCTGAGGCTCTTTATTAACTTTTCTGAATACTAGGTGTTGATGTTAATGGCTTGTGATTGTTTTGTGGTCATCTATCATCCACTATTATGTGAGGCTACCACACTTCATGAGGGGAAGAGCGAGGAAAGGAAAATGGAATAGAGGGAGAGAGGGAAGGAGAGAGCCACACATGACCCAGGTTTAGTCTGACCTTCTGCACTGATGACATCACCAGCTATTATCTACTGGTCCTCTATCTCTTGTGCCAGCACCTGTCAGTAAAGTAGTGGTTCACTGTGGCAATCATGGTATCCCAGTTCCCAGCCTTCATTTCTTTTACTTTCTTCTAGTCAGCTTACCACCAACCCTTTAGCACCTGCGGCTCCGACTCATTTCTCTTTTCTTTGAGTCTGTAAAGTTCATGTATCTCAGACATACATTTTCCAGGAAGATTTTTTTTTTGCCAGTCCTGTGGCTTGCAGTCAGGGTCTGAGCACTGTCCCTGGCTTTTTTCTGCTCAAGGCTAACACTCTACCACTTAAGCCACAGTGCCATTTCCAGCTTTTCTGTGTATGTGGTACTGAGGAATCAAACCCAGGATTTTATGCATGTTAGGTAAGCACTCCACCACTAAGCCACATTCCCAGCCCTGTGATAGTTAATTCTATATGTCAACTTGACTGGGTTAAGGGATGCCCAGAGAACTAATAAAACATTCTCTCTCTCTCTCTCTCTCTCTCTCTCTCTCTCTCTCTCTCTCTCTCTCTCTGTGTGTGTGTGTGTGTGTGTGTGTGTGTGTGTGTGTGTGTGTGTGTGTGTGTGTTTCTGAAAGACATCAGCACTTGACTTATTGGACTGAGTGGAGAAGATGGTCCTCCTCAATGCAAGTGGGCATCAGCCAATCGTTTGAGTGCCTGGATGCAACAAAAAGGCAGAGGAAAGACAGATTCCCTCTCTTTGTCTAGGCTGGATAACCGTATTCTCTGGTGAATCATGCCTGCAATCTTGAGTACTCAGGAGGCTGAGATCTGAGGATCTTGGTTCAAAGCCAGCCAAGCAGATAAATCCAAGAGATTCTTCTCCAATTAACCATCAAAAAGCCAAAACTCGAGATAAGCTCAAGTGGTAGAGTACCAGCCTTAAATGAAAAAGCTAAGCAATATGATATACATAATCTGTCAATCTATCTATCTATCTATCTATCTATCTATCTATCTATCTATCTATCTATCCATCCATCTGTCCTAAAAACTGTGTGATTTTTTCTTCTTTTTGGGCACACAAAAACCTGTCTACTCTATATTTTTACACCTTTCCTCAGATTTCTTGCAGGTCTTTCTATATCAATACATAAAAGGCTTCCTTTTTCTATTTATTTTTTTTTATTTATTTTTTTTTTTTGGCCAGTCCTGGGCCTTGGACTCAGGGCCTAAGCACTGTCCCTGGCTTCTTCCTGCTCAAGGCTAGCACTCTGCCACTTGAGCCACAGCGCCGCTTCTGGCCGTTTTCTGTATATGTGGTGCTGGGGAATCGAACCTAGGGCCTCGGGTATCTGAGGCAGGCACTCTTGCCACTAGGCTATATCCCCAGCCCCCCTTTTTCTATTTTAACAGCCACAATTTATTTAGAGAGAGAATTTATTTATTTGGAGAGAAATTAGGTTGTTTCTAATCTTGTGATATTGATTTTTAAATTTCCTTTGAAAGCACTGAAATGAAAACAGTAATTTTTTTTTTCCATTAGGAAGTTGACACTATTTCACCAAATAGTATCTGGCTGAATCTCAGAGTCAATAAGACATTAATCAACACTAATTTTAATTAATTGATACTTTAATGGCTTCTTTTTTAAGAGGCAAAGATCTGTTGGCAGGAAACAAAGGTATTTGTCCAAGGTTTGACTCATGAACTAGGCAGACTTCGTGAGACTCACAGGTAGCGTGAACAGCAGACATTGCCAGGCCGTCCCCTCTGTTGCCATAAGCTTATGAACCTCTTTTTAAGGCTGCCAAGAAGCATGTTAACTTTCATGCCAGAAGGCTTCTCTTCAGTGGGCATGGCGGGGGGGGGGGGGTGGCTTTATCCATTTGCTTAGAAGCAGGAGAGGAATCCAGAGCCCTGAGGAAGAGCTCTGGGGGCAGGAATTCCTGGATCATGAATTTGTAAACTGACACTTGGCTGGGCAGCTGGAACATGGACAGAGTGTGAAGAGCCAACTTCCAGGAAATTGCTCCTGTTCCAGACAAGGGCAGTCATAGCTGCAAATGGTGGTCTTAGGAAGGAGAGTGGAGGTTCTGAAACTGGCCTCGAGAGGAGGCCACAGGCACCCCAAGGCTGGGCATATAGGGCCAGAGGAAGTCTCGGGAACTGTTGAAAATACCAGACATAGCTTGTCCAGCAGTGTGTCTTGCTGGACACCTGCCAGCTGCTCCAGCCTCTGAGACTGGAGGAGGAGACTGGTGGGAGGGGAAGAGGAGAAAGCAAATTTGCTTCCAAGCACAGTTTAACAGAGGGCTTCTGGACCTCTCCCGGGGCTGTGGGGATGGAGCCTGACTCCTGAGGACCCACTGTGTGTCTGCAGCCCTCTCCTCCTTCTGCCAAGCCGTCTTCCTTGGTCGCAGTGATACCACATTGCTCTTCTCATCCTACTTCTGGGCCTCAGCCATGGGCAGCTCCTCTTCCCAGCCTTCTACCGATGGCTCCATCCCAAAACAGAGTGGAACCCATCTTACCTACTGCCTGGAGGACCAACTAAACTGGTAAGTCCCAAATCTGTGTCTCCAGCCTATTGCTAATCCTGGCTTGAGTGGATTGGGTTTTATTGAAAAGCCACTACGTTTCTCTGCCTAGATGTGAGTGCAGGGATCAAACCACTTGGCTCAGCTTCACTAGAGCCTATATTCCAGTTTGGGGCTGGAATATAATTTTGGTCTACCCAGGAGGATCTGGGGACAGTGCATGGACCAGGTAAGAAAAGCTGAAGGCTGAGAGGAGGATGCTGGGTAGTAGTCAGGACTACCAGGTCCAGACCCACCTTTCACTCCAACTCCTACAAACTCCTTGCTTCCACTCAGCCTATGGAAGCAGAGAGGACTCCTCAGACTGCAGCAGCTGTTGTGGGTTCGGCCATCATTTCCTACATCTCAATAGCTTCTCACTTCAAAAACATCAGACTGGGCCTTGGCACCCTCTCTGGATTTTGTAGCACATTTAGCCAGAAGTACTGAAAGCTCCGGGATCCTCAGCCTTTATCCAGGGACAGCTAGGGTTAACACAAATGCTCCAGCTTCCTTGTCTAGGGATGGGAGAGGGGCATCTTCAGGGCACGTCTGCACAGTGCCCCGGAGATCCCAAAAGGACTCCCCCCACTGATCCTCTGCTCAGTAACCACCTGGACTTGGATCACCTTAGATCACCTCCCAAATTAATAACTTGAACCTGTGCCTCAGGATCTGTTTCTGGAGCACTAACCAAAATATTCCTTCCCTCTCCTTCACATTCATACCCCATCTTCCTAAGACCTGCTGATTCTACCTCCTAAGGGGCCCCAACTCCATCTTCTAGGCATCTCCCCACTCATCCCCACAGTCTTTCCCCATACCCACTGCCTTGGCCACCTACCTGGACTGCTGGCTCTGCCCCACTGGTCCCCAAGACAGGCCATCTTTACAAGGCATAACTCCAAGCATATGCTACACCTGCTTAAACCTTTGTAGGGTTCCCATGATCCCCAGACTGACATTTAAGCCCTTGCAAGACCTGGTCCCTGCCTTCTCTGCAGCCTTATCTTGTCCCATGCATCCTTTCCACCAACTCTCCAGTAGGATGGGCCGTCATGAGGTTCCCAGAATGCCATGCGTGGTTCCATCTTCAGTCTCTCCTTGCCACTCCTCCCCTGGAATTCCTTTCCATCCTCCACACACAGAACTCTAGCTGCTGTGTGTGTGGGGGGGGGGGGGGGCGGGGAGGTCCTGGGGCTTGAACTCAGGGCATGGGTGCTGTCCCTGAACTGTTTTGCTCAAGGCTAGCACTCTACAACTTGAGCCACAGCTCTACTTCCACCATTTTTTCTTGCTAATTGGAGATAAAAGTCTTACGGATTTTCCTGTCCAGGCTGGCTTCCAACCATGACCCTCAGATTGCAGCTTCCTGAGCAGCTAGGATTAGAGATGTGAGCCACTGGTCGCTGGCTCTAGCTTTTCTTCAACACTCAGCCTACGCCATACTTGTTCTTCCAGTCCTCAGGCTGTCCCAGGGCCCCTTTGGGCTCATCCTGTGCTATGTCTCTGTCCCAATCCTTTCTAAATTCTGGCCTGTTGTCCCCAGCACTGGGCACTTGTTCAGGGCGCTGGTTGTGAACGGTCACCTTTGTATCCCCAGAGCCCCACACAGGCGAGGGCACATAGCAGGCATCAGAATAAAAAAATAATGATGATGACTCTAATTTCCTAAAGAGTCCTAAGCACATTCCTTTATGAGCTGTTTACAGAGCACTGAGCCAAGTGTGAGGGAAATTGACTGGCCATCCACAGTGCCTACAGAGGAAGAACTCGGCTGGCGGGGAGAAAGGCAACAGGTGACATCAGGCCATGGCCTGCAGGCCAACACTGAAGCCTCGAGCCCAGAGAAGGACTTCAGCCTGTCTTGTGGGCAGGGAGGCAGAGAAGGATGCTTTTTCTCTATGCTGGCTTAGTCCATTTTCTTCATTAAAATATATACACACATATGCATATATATATATATATATATATATAATATTTCTAGCTGGGTTCTAGTGGCTCACACTTGTAGTCCTAGCTACTCAGAAGCTGAGATCTGAGGATTGTGGTTCAAAGCCAGCCCAGGCAGGAAAATCTGTGAGACTTTTATCCCCAACCCACAGCTTATTTCAATGTAAATGCAAACGAATTGAAAATTGGAAATTCAATTCTTCTCTTGTCCTAGGCACAAGAGCTGGCCCAAGGCTGGGATATTGGACAGCACGTATAGGCATTTCTATTACTACAGAAATGCATATAAGGCACCAACTGCTATATTATGGGATGGAGCTATTTTCCCCCATAGACCAGATCCTGCATTTGTCAGACAAGAATGCAGCTTCTACCTGTTACTGACCAGCTTTCCCCTGAGCCCTCCCTCACTTACTTGTCTTTCCTTTCTTTTGCCTTGTCTCTCAACATACTTAGTTTCTTCTCAGGCTATTCCTCTTTCTTAAAAGACAAGTTTAATTCAGAAGGAGGAGACAATGGATGTACAGTAAAAAAAACCCTGTAAAGAATCTTCTCATGAGATGTGATCCTATCTCCTAGGCAGTCAGCTGTATTGGACTCCAACGCTCTTTGTCCTCACTCAGGTTCTTGTGGCTGAGCTCATGCAAATCCCTACATCAGGTTTTCTACTAGTAAAGTTTATGCAAGTCACTCGCATGACAAATAGGGAAAGAGTAAGAGCTCAGACAGCCAAGGAGTATCTGCATAACTGTTTATATTCCATTCTGTTGAGGAGCAGTTAGGCTGTTGCAGTGTTTTGCTATTCATCAATGCTGGTACGTTCATTCCAACATCAGAGTCTCTCTTGGTGGTTTACAGAGGAGTAGCCGGTTCTGTTTTGGACTTTGTGCATCTTCAACTCCACTTCTTCATGTTGGCTCAATCACTAGCCCCATCAGCAGTGTATAAAAATCCCCATCTTTCTACCTCCCTCCTCAACAGAGGTGCTATCAATCAAACTGAAAACCTTTTTGCTAATCAGATATGTGACATGGTTTAAATTACCTAATTGATAGAAATATTGAACACCTTTTAATTTTGGGGGGGGGGTGTGTGTGCCCAGCACTGAGGTTTGAACTCTGGGCCTGGGTGCCATCTCTTAGCTTTTCCACTCAAGCCACACTTCAACTTCTAGCTTTTTTGCTGGTTAATTGGAAATAAGAGTCTCATAGACTTCTCTGCCTGGGATGGCTTTGAATCACAATACTCAGATCTTAGCCTCCTGAGTAGCTAGGATTACAGGCAGGAGCTACCAGCTCCTGGCTGAGATTGAACATTTTTTGTTTGTTTTGTTTTGTTTTTGTTGCCAGTCCAAAGTGGGTGGACTCAGGGCCTGAGCACTGTCCCTGGCTTCTTTTTGCTCAAGGCTAGCACTCTACCTCTTGAGCCACAAGAGCCACTCTGGCTTTTTTCTGTATATATGGTGCTGAGGAATCGAACCCAGGGCTTCATGTATACGAGGCGAGCACTTTTACCATTAGGCCATATTCCAAACCCAGATTGAACATTTTTTTTATTGGCTATACTTGCTTGCTTTTCTATGAAATTCTCATTTTGTCTTTTGCTTATTTTTATTAGGTGTGTTTTGTTGTTGTTGTTGTTGGGTTTTTTGTTTTGTTTTGGTTTTGGTGACAGAGTCCCCCTATATTGCCCAGGCTGGCTTCAAACTCACAATCCTCCTGCCTTGGGGATGAGATTCAAGGTATGAGCCACCATGCTTTTTTAAAATTATATTTTCATTATCTTTATTTAATTGTACAAGGGAGTTACCATTCAACATGTCAGTTTAGCTACAGCGCTTTTTCTTATTGATGTGTAGGATTTTTTATTTTTTATTTTTGCCAGTCCAGGGGCTTGAACTCAGGGCCTGAGCACTATCCCTGGCTTTTTTTTTTTTTTCTGCCAGTCCAGGGGCTTGGACTCAAGGCCTGACTGAGCACCGTCCCTGGCTTCTTTTTGCTCAAGGCTAGCACTCTGCCACTTGAGCCATAGCGCCACCTGTGGCCGTTTTCTGTATATGTGGTGCTGGGGAATTGAACCCAGGGCTTCATATATATGAGGCAAGCACTCTTGCCACTAGGCCATATTCCCAGCCCCCTGGCTTCTTTTTGCTCAAGGCTAACACTCTACCACTTGAGCCACAGCGCCCCTTCTGGTTTTTTCTATATATGTGGTGCTGAGGAATTGAACCCAGGGCTTCATGTAAAGGAGGCCAGCACTTTACCACTAGGTCCCACCCCAGGAAATACTTTTTATACACTGAAAAATAATACTTTGCTATATGTGTTGCAATGATCTTCTCTCATTCTATAATCTTTTTGCTCTATTTTCTTGTTTTTCATTGAACAGAATTCCTCCTCCTCCTCCTCCTCCTCCTCCTCCTCCTCCTCCTCCTCCTCCTCCTCCTCCTCCTCCTCCTCCTCCTCCTCCTCCTCCTCCTCCTCCTCCTCCTCCTCCTCCTCCTCCTCCTCCTCCTCCTCCTCCTCCTCCTCCTCCTCCTCCTCCTCCTCCTCCTCCTCCTTCTTTTGCTAGTCCTGGGGCTTGAGCTCAAGGCCTGGCACTATCCCTGAGCTTCTTTGGCTCAAGGCTAGCACTCTACCACTTGAGCCATGGTGCCAGCCACTTCTGGCTTTTTCTGCTTATGTGTTACGGAGGAATTGAACCTAGGGCTTCGTGCATGCTAGGAAAGCACTCTACCACTAAGCCACATTCCTAGCCCAGAGCAGAGTGTTTTTATTATACTGAGTTTATCCCTATTTTCCTGTGGCAGCAAAAGAGGCAACTCCTTCAAGAATGGTAACAGTGAAAGGGACCTCTGAGTCATATTCAGTCTACGGCTATGCCCCTCACCTTCCCCTGGCTGAGCCTCCCTCTTCCTCCTTGTCTCCATTTCATTGTTCCTTCCTCTGGGAAGCCTCCCCAGATCTCTCCCGTTCTCTCTGTAATGTCCCATCTCTCCCTTCACTTTCCCTTCTTAGTGAGTCTCACATGAGCAGTTGAGCTTGTGTTAAGCTGTGGGACTGTTTAACCAGCGTGCTAAGAGATGGATGCCTGGGGAATGTAGGTCGGAGGGAGGGAGGTGTTCACAGATGAGGACTTGGAGGTCACTGCCTACCAGCAGGGTCTGGGAAGATAACAGGAGAGAAGAGGAGGAAGGAGACTGACCATCAGAAGACAGGCTAACATGGAGGACTACCTATTATAGGCCTGGCACCATGCATTATGCTATTCAGATACCATTCCTAGCAATGCTCCCAACCTCAACACCATCTCTAGTCCCACTAGCTCTGTGACTTGAAGCAAACCCATATCCCATATCCCTGGGCTGTAAAATGGATGGGTAGCAGGCAGCTGGAGGAGGATGGCTAGGAGCTCCAGAAGCATCTCAAGGTGGGGAAAGTGCTGTTAAAGCCACACTTCCAGTGCACTCGGGCCCTGGAGTCAGGCTGCCTAGCCCCAAACCTCAGGTCTCACTTCCCAGCTCGGTGATCTCCGGTGCCTCTGCTTCCCCGTTAGTTCGTAACATAAGGGTAATGACACCCCTGGAATTACTCTGAGCATTACATTAAGATAAACACAAAATACTTAGCACATGCCTGGCAATAGGGCAGGTACTTGAGAAATTATACTTAATCCCTACCCTTAGCCATTCCGGAATTGTAAAAAGGCCAGCTACACACACACACACACACACACACACACACACACACACACACACACACACACACACACACATTCCAAGAGGGAAACTGAGGCCAAGGAAGAGGAGGGAATTGAGAATTGGATCCAGGGGTGGTTCCCCGGCCTCTTCCCGACTCCTATCACCGCCTCCTGTCCCCCGCCCCCCCCCACTCCCCCCCCCTACCCCGGGGAAGGGCAGCCAGCCGGGTGGTGTCTGGGCGGGACTCAGGGCAGCCGGGCCACAGCTCCTCCCCGCCCTGCCGCGTTCGGCTCTCCAGCGCCAGGCCAGGCGCACCAGGCGCACTTGGGACGGCAGCCCGAGGGGCGCGCGCGGGGCGGCCGCCCTCCTTCCGCCCGCCCGCCCGCCTGTCCTCAGTTTGCGGGCTCCTCCTCCAGCTGCGCGCCCGGGGTGCAGGTGAGGGGGTGCGCGCGGCGGGGATTCAAGGGGCCGGGGTGCCGGGCACAGGCGCGGGGTACAGAGTCCTCCAGACCCACGGAGGGTCCTGGCGAGAGTCGCGGGAGGTGGGGTGGGGTGGACGGTGGACGCGATGGCTGTGAGGGATTTAGTGCGGGTCGTGCGCGGTGTGTGCCCGCGAGGCCGCGCGTGCCCCGTGCGCCCGAAGATCGTGGGGTGTGCTGGTCTGCAAGCGTGTGGGGCGCTTACCTGTGCAGCGAGCGGGGAGTGACTTCGCCAGGGTGACCCAGGGTTCTGCAGCCTGCGTGCTGGGCCCCAGGGGCCTTGGTACCATGGGGGCACCGCCTGTGGCGCCTGGGACCCCCTGAGCCTGAGGACCGTGGAGGTGAGGAGCGGAGATGCAGGGGGGGCAGAGGGGGGAAGGTTTCCAGGGCCCAGGGGTGGTGCTCACCTCCCCACCCAGCACCTTGAGGGCTTGGGTGAGCTCAAGCTGGATCTGCATGGACAGTAACCAGAGAGAGCCAGAGCATAGCCAGACTCTCTCTCTCTCTCTCTCTCTCTCTCTCTCTCTCTCTCTCTCTCTCTCTCTCTCTTTCTCTCTCTCTCTCTCTCTCACACACACACACGTGCACCCCCAGAGAAGCCTTTCTGAAGACTCTACCATTTTGTCTGTGTATGTGTGTTCCAGTGCTAGGGCATAAACTCAGGGTCTTGGGCTTTCGCTTGCCTTTCTCGGTCATAACTGGCACTCTGCCACTTGAGCCATCCCTCCAGTCTAGCATTTTGCTGGTTCAGTGGAGACATCGTCTTAAGGTCTTTTCTTCCAAGGGTGGCTTCCATCCTCAGATCTCAGCCTCCTGAGTAGCTAGGATTTACAGGCAGGAGCCATCTGAGTCTGACTTGAAGTCTCAATCTTTTTTTTTTTATCTTCAGGATTCCTCTAGCTTTCACCTTCCTCTCTGTAATCTTTTATGTCCATGTAAAAATACTGCTGTGGTGAATTATCATCCAGTGAGTTGACTCAAGGCCTGGTGGCACACTGGATTGATCCTGTGGTGTAGGGAGCCCCTGCCAGTCTCAGTGACATTCAGTGAAGAGGCAGGAGAGCTGGGCTTCTGACGTGGATACTGACTGTCAATAAGGTTCTCATCTTTACTTCAAGTATCCCAGGGGACCATGGGGAAGGGGCTGCCCCCCAGGATTGTCAAGGTGGCTTTGATATCCCAGAGTAGTTCAGACCCCAGCTCTGGTACTTCATCTACAGGGCCGGGAGTGACGAAGCCCCTGTGTGTTTCAGTCCCTTCCTTTGTAGAATGGGGATGTTGAAGGATTTGCCTTAAAGGTTTATGATGACTTCTTGGGCTTGGTAGCCTCTGGCATGTAAAAATACTTGCATCTTTTTTTTGCCAGTCCTGGGCCTTGAACTCAGGGCCTAAGCACTGTCCTTGGCTTCTTTTTGCTCAAAGCTAGCACTCTCCCAATTGAGCCACAGTGCCACTTCTGGCTATTTCTGTTTATATGGTGCTGAGGAATCGAACCCAGGGCTTCATGTATGCTAGGCAAGCACTTTACCACTAGGCCACATTCTCAGCCCTAAAAATTCTTTAACCATGGGGATATTGAGGGGGAGCCTACATAGATGTGGGTCCTTGCACACCTGAGGAACTCATTTCTCACAGAGCTGGGCAGGTGGAAGTCTGAGAGCCTCCCATTGGGTGGCCTGTCCCCAGAAATGTGTCACTAGGGCTGGGAATATGGCCTAGTGGCAAGTGTGCTTGCCTTGAAATGTGTCACTATTCCATTCTCAATGGCTCTGTGACAACTGGGAAGATGAAGTTGGACAGGGAAAATTTTAAGTCTCCAGCAAAGCCAGGGCGGAGCGTGGGAGAGCAACGAAGGGGGAATGCAGGGCAGCCTGGGCCTTGGGGGGGGGGGGGCTCTTTGTCCTGGTAACCATCAAGGGCACAGAGACACACACTTGAGCCACACGGGTTTAGCCACACTTGGGTTTATGAACTGTCAAAGGCTAGGGCTAGGATCTTTCTGCTTGAATGATGAAAGTCAAGATGAGCAAGATGAGGGATGTTTGGTCTCTGGACACAGGCAAGTCCCAGGAGGGTAAGAGAGAGAGGTTGGAGTTGAGCTGTTGGCCCAAAGTGGGCAGCAGACCCCTCGGGCTAAGCTTTGTTTCTGAGGCTTTAATGTTTGTGTTGGCAGAGCAAGAGCCCCTATTCCCGGTGACTTCATTGGATCAGCTTAGAGAAGGTGCCCGGAGGCCTGGGAGGACAAGGGGACATAAAAGGCAGTGTTGGAGCTGTGGAAACACTGGAGGGGAGGGCACCTAAATATATCTCCTATGGCAGTGTGCTGTGATGGGCAGAAGGAGGCTTGATGGAGCAAGGTCTACCCTTGTCCTTGCTGTCCATTGTCACTAGGTAAGAGTGCTTCTGCACCCTTGAGGCCCCGAAAGGCAACTCTACCAGACTAAAGGATGAGGGATGGATTCCTGCAGGCCAGAGGGGCCTGGCCTAGGCCTGACACGCTAAGTTCTTTTGTGTTGACTATTAAGAAGGGAGACTAAGAGCCGGGCTCTGCACCGGTGGTTCACACCTATAATCCTAGCTACTAAGAAGGCTGAGATCTGAGGATCACGGTTCAAAGCCAGCCCCAGTTGGGGCTGGGAATATGGCCTAGTGGTAAAGTGCTCACCTCGTATACATGAAGCCTTGGGTTCGATTCCTCAGCACCACATATATAGAAAAAAGCCGGAAGTGGCGCTGTGGCTCAAGAGGTAGAATGCTAGCCTTTAGCAAAATGGGATAGTGCCCAGGCCCTAAGTCAAAAAGGGATAGTGCCCAGGCCCTAAGTCCACGCCCCAGGACTGGCAACAAAAACAAAACAAATAAACAAAGCCCTTGAGACTCTTATCTTCAATTAACCACCAAAAAAAAGCCAAACCGGAAGTGGTGCTGAGCCACTAGCCTTGAAGTAAATAGCTCAGGGACAGTGCCCAGGCCCAGAGTTCAAGCCCCACAACCAACAAAAAGTAACAGTGTCATTCCTAGCCCTGATTTCTTTTGATCTATAATTCTGGTAATAATTGTTTATGACTCTAGTACTAGCCCTGAAACTCAACAGCAAGTCAAATATTCTAAAAGTCTATAATCCAAAGTCCAATTTTCTACAGTCCAACTGTAACATTCCGTGATTTCTGCCCAAATGCTCAAGGATTTGGACCCTGGCTTTGGCAATCTGATCCTTTCAAGTTTATAAACCACCAAGGAAGATATACTGGAGGTAACACTGAAAGAATTATTTGAGGAGTCTCAGGGAAGGCCCTTTCACGTTCAGCCAGACCGGAATAAGGCAAAGTCTCTGGAAAAATGGCTGTGTGCTCCAGGGGTAGTGACACTGAGCTCAGATTCCTCCTGTGAGGAAGTAGAAGTGGTCACAGTAGCTGGTGGGTCTCAGGGAAGGAAAAGGTTGAGATACTAGAATAAAGGCACCTCTCAGGATGAGGGAACTATGGGAGCACTGGGTACCTACCGGCACTATTGAGAGGAAGCTTTTTTTCTCCATTGTTAAAAATTATCTTTAAGTAGTTGTACAAAGGTGTTTCAATCAACATGTCAGTTTATGAGTTCAATGCATCTTGATCAATGTTACCCCATCCATGGTTCTCCCCCATCTCTTCCAATATTAATTTTTTTTTTTTTGGTGGTACTAGAGTTTGAACTCAGGGACTTGTGCTTGCTAGGCAGGTGCTTTTACCATTTGAGCCACGAATCAAGAGGAAAAAGAGAGAGAACAAGAAATAAGATTGACAAGGCCTCAAAGGGCAAGCCTCATTCTAAGACACCCTCCTTCTAAGATGCGCAGGCAGACTTGAATTTAGCCAGGGCCCTAGCCAGAGCCAGCTTTAACTGCATGACTTTGAATACACCCCTTCTTTCCTCCAGACCTCGCCGTCCTCACCTGGAAAGCTGACACGCAGGACCAAAGTGGCTTGCCCTGCCTCTCCCATACTGAAGAAGCCAGGAGTGCAGTGACCATAGCTGAATGAGTGACTAGTGAATGAATGAATGAATGATCTGATGAGTAAAGACACTGTAAATAGAGTACTGGTTATGGTCTCTCTCTCCTCACCCTCCTCCAGCCTCAACATAAGAAGCCAGTCTCACAACTAAAAGACTGGCAGGCAGCCTGGAGGGCTTGTCCTGAGGGAGAGCCCAGGACGGATGGAGACTTACCATGGAGGCAGGAACTCTGTGAGCATCACCTCTTGCCCAGCAGCGTGTAGGCCAACCAGCCCTGAGCTTGAAGGAACTGTAGCTTCGGGGGCAGCTGGGGTGGCTGGCAGGCGCCCCCAAAGGTGGTAGAAGAATGGATATGGGAGTGGGCCACATTGAAGCGGGTATTAGGATGGATGGGAAGTGCACGTTCGTCAGGCCTCTACTGAGAGGTGCTGTGCCCAGTCCCCCCTCTGTGTGCTCTGTCCTCACAGCCGCTCAGGCAGGAGGGAGAAATTTGGGCACATCTGGATTTCTTCCTTCATTTCCTCCATTTAGTTACCAAATCCCATTGTACCTGTCTGTCTCCCTCCCGCCCCAATATCTCTCCACTGGTCCCCCGGTCTCCACTCCCGGGCCCTCAGCCCAGCTCTGGAATCTTCCTCAGCCTCCCCTTCTCCGCAGAGTGGCTTCCCCTGTAGAGACCTGTCTGCTCTCTCCCAGCCTCACAGCCATCTCACGGCTCCCCATGACTCCAATTTCCAAGGGTCCAGGGCACCCCCAGGTGACCCAAGTGAACCTCTCCAGCCACTGGTGGCTCTGGCTCCCTCATAGCCATACCTGACTCCCGCTCTTTCCTTCCTTCTGCTCTGCCTTTTAGAAGCAGTGGTACCCCAGCCTCGGCCCTTGTGAGCTTTGGTCATGCTCAGGCCCCTCTCAGACGTGTCAGAGATCCCCGGGGTTCCTCCTGCTATCACACGCGTCCCCCTTCAGCCCTGTGCGAGGGAGTTACAACTGTTTCCCCACCACCTCCTTTCACCGTGGCTCAGCCTCCATTTCCCTCCATACAGTTGGCCTTACCAGAGGTCTGCAGAGCAAGGACGACATACAGAGCTCATGAAAGACAAAATCAGTTTTCACAAAGAGCATCTCCCCCACTCCCAGGGAACCCATTCTGCCCATTCTCTAGTTCTTCCCTTAACTCCTACTAACTGTCAGGTTGCAGGGTCCCCCAAAAGAGTCTCCTCAACCTATCATCCCTGTCCCAGTGCCCAACACCTCAGCCAGAAGGAGGAAAGCACACTGCCCTCGTACTGTCCACCACAGCCGGTTCCAAAGAAGAAAGCCTGTGCAAGTCACCTGACTCTACTTCCTCAGTCACGGAGGCAAGGCCAAAAGATGATGTCTCCTCCACAGGGCTCTGCCCCCAAGGGCGTGAAACGCAAAGGCCTATCAGAGCTTGGCGAAGACAGCTTTTTCTCATGCTCTTCAATGTGCTCTTAGGCTCAAAGCTTCCAACCTACCTCAAACACACATGGCCCTAATGGTGTATGGCTTGTGTGAGGGTCTATACAGCAGGCTCCAAAAGGTCATAGCCTTGTTCTTTTCTGGTACCCTGGGGTGATCTCATTGCTTTTGTTTCTCTCCTCATCTTGAGAGGAAGCCCCTGAAATACCAGAATCACAAAAATTTTAAAACCTGTTATATGTATATTTCCATGTCCCCAGTGCTGTCTGAACACAGTTGGCGCTCACTAATGCGTACTGAACTGGATTGCTCCATCCCCCATTCTCGCTACCAGGGAAGATCAATCAGGATTATCCCTGGAATTGGATCCATTCCCCAGGCAAATATTTGCCCCCTTCTTATCATAGAGAGAGAGCCATAAATCCTCCTCTGCTCTTTTTCAGTTGGCTTTTAGGAAGCTTAGTCATCATCTTAGCCTTGGTTTCTGCACCTGTTTGTATTTATTTCCTGCCCTTTCTCTAATAGGATCGTGTGACATATACGACAATTATCTGAGCTGTCCAGTTCCTGGTGACCTGAGGTGTAAATTCTTAAGCGATCAATGAGTAAATCCCAGTATTTCCTAAGGTCCTGGGGTTCCACTTGCTTCTTGGGATTTCTCTGCTATCTCTTCTGCCACATTGCATAGACATGGAGACACTACTGCTATACCAGGCAGTGTGCTGATCTGAAGCACTGGGTTCAAATCCTGATTTTGCTACTACTGGTTGTGGGAATATCCAACAAGTTTCTTAACCACTAGGAGCCTTGTTTCTCACCTGTAATATGGGAAACTAGGTGTACCTATCTTAGATGATGTGGAATGATAAGTAGAGCTAATCTTAGTGTTCAGAACAAACAGCTCCAGGCTGACAATGAGAACTGTGCAAATGTTTGCCATGTGTAGGACCAACCTTAACAGGCTGGGGCCCTCCTGAGCCGTCCCCTGGGAGGGTTCTGTATCTGAACTCCTCAAACGTGGGTGAGTACAGAAATTGTTGGAGAGCTGATCAGTAGGTCAGGGTGGGGCTCGACCTGCGGTTCTCAAACTCTTCCACTTCCATGTGATGTCCGTGTTCCAGGTACGAAGTGCACACCTCAGTCCAGACTCTGAAGGGTTAGGTGGGGTTGGGGCCAGGAGTGGAGGAGCCAGCCTGGCCTCCTTGCTCCTATGCCCGTGCCAGGAGCGGAGCTGACAATGAGAGCCTTGGTTCTCTTATCACCAGCATCCAGAAGACCCGGGCACAGGGTGAAGGATGCCAAGGCTGAGGATGTGGACAGCGCCCTCTGCCTGGGAATGGCCCTGGTCCCTCGAGGACTCCTCCTAGCCCAGCTTATGCCCTTTCCCAGCAACTAGCCTGAAGCCTCATTTTGAGCTGGTGGCAACTGGGCCTGGTGGCTCATTGGATACACTGGGGGTTACACTCCCAAAGGGACCTCTACCTGCTTTCTTTGAGTGTCCTGGGCTGTGTAAGATGACCCGGGTTGGGGGGGGGGTCGGGGTGGAGGGGGGGGGGTCACCAAACTACTGCAGGGCCTGAATCCTTGGGAAACCCCCTGATTTCTCTGAGAAGGAGCAGGAAGCCCTGCATTTGTCTAAGGACTCTACTAGTCTCTTTCCATCTCTTTAGTGGTTCTGGAAGTTTCTCCCGTGCCCCTTGTGACTGAGGGAAGCTCCGGTGCAGGGGAGATGAACGCCGCTGGTATGGATCAGTGTGTGGAGGTCTGGGTATGGTGTACGAGCCTCTGCGTGGTGACATTCATTCGGGCACATGCTCTTTGCTGGTCTGCCAGGTGTCGAGGGCTCCTCTCTGGCTGGGTTGTTGTTGTTGTTGTTTGAGGAAGAGAGAGAGAGAGAGCAAGAGCGAGAGCAAGAGAGCTTGAACTCAGAGCCTCCCACTGTTGCTTGGCTTTTTTGCTTAAGGCTTGTGTTCTACCACCTCCACTTTCAGATTTTTGGTGTTAATTGGAGATAAGAGTCTCTCAGATTTATCTGCTTTGAACCTTGGTCCTCAGACCTCATCCTCCTGAGAAGCTGGGATTACAGGTGTGCACCACTGGAACTTGGCTCCCTCTGCTTTTCTGTGATGGTCAACAGCTGTCCTCAGACTCTGGCCGGTCCTAGGCTGGTCTCAGCCCTCGTCCCCTGTGAGGGAAAGAGCTCCAGGCTACAGAGGGTGGGTGGGGCTCAGGAAATGAGAGATCCACCACAGGAGGTGCTAGTACTGAACAGTGAGCCCCGCTCCGCTTGGAGGGGTCTCTGAGACAGCTCGCAGTGGCTGCCAGAGGCAGGGTCTTCAGAGGCCAGGTTATGAGGGTGGCCTGGCTGGTATGGGGTGTCATCACCATGACACTTGATTTATTGCTACAGAGACCCTGGAGATCCTGCAAGGGACTGGGGGAAGGGGAGTGGCTGAGGGGGGGCCTGGGCTCACAGGATCTGAGGACAGTGGGGCTTTGACCTTGAGCACCCCTCCCCCCTTCCCTACAGCCTACACCCAGTGCTGAGCTGGGAGGACCCAGTTAATCCGCTAAGCCTTCCTCCTCCTCTTGCATAACTACTTTTGTTGTGGGGAAAGATCAGGAGCCTGCGATGCCCACGAACACAAATCTCCCCTGGTATCCAGGCTGACCTGGGGTTGTGGCAAGGATTGTGGGCTGGGGAAACACAGCTTACGCACTGGAGTGACTGGTGTGCATGACACAAGCAGAGAAGCAGCCATGGATAAGCGTGCACGAGAGAAAGCGTGTGTCCCAGAGCCGCTCGTGTGGACATCATGCTTCACAGCCCCCCCCAATGGTGCACCCCATGAATACCCAGTCACCTTCATGCGCAGGGACCATCCGAGGACCTAACCCTCAGCCACTGGGGGGCTCACGCCTCTTCCTCCCAGGCCTGCCAGTCTGCCCCTCTCCTGTCTTTCTCCCCTCACCTCATCTCAGTGACAGAAGAGGGGTCTCCCTATGAGCAGCCTGGTTGGAAGCAGAGAGGGTTTTGTCTTTTCTGAAGAACAGGCTCTATAGAACTTCCATCGATTTCCCACTGGGCACTGAGCCCATACTAGGGGTTTTCTAAAGCTCCAAAATATAGAGGGGGCTAGTTTTCAACCTCACATATAACAACCTTGATATCTGATGGCACTTCAAAGTGGCAAGCTGCCTTCTTACCACTATCCTGTGCATTCTTCATGACACCCTCAACATAAAGCTGCCTTTGCTTCTTCCATTTGACAGATGAGGAAACTGAGGCCCAGGGAGGGATGAGAACTACCTGAGATCATAGCAAATTAAGAACTAAGCTGATCAGTGGCTTACAATGCCTGTAATCCTAGCAACTCAGGAAGCTGAGAGCTGAGGATCATAGTTCAAAGCCAGCCCCCTCAGAAAAGTCTGTGAGACTCATCTCCAATTAAGCAGAAAGAAGCTACAAACAGAGGTATTGCTCAAGTGGTAGAGCATCAGACTTGAGCAAAAGATCCAAGCAAGAGCGTGAGGCCCTGAGTTCAAGACCCAGTAATGTGCCACACACGCACGCGTGCATGCACACACACACATACACACACAAGAATTGACCAAAACCTTGAGCCTGGGTTAGGAGAAGGTGTTTGGAGGGCTCGGCCTTCTTCTCTCCACAATGGGGTGCCAAGGTTTCTCTGGGTTCCCAGGACCTAGAGCAGAAGGCGGGCTCATGATGCTCCAAACCAAACCCCTGGCAATCTCGAGCTGCTGCTGTCCCATCGGTCCCTGCCCTGCGGCTGCGATTCTGGCAAGGCTGGGCCTGGCACCGAGCTGGGGCTCCGAGCCTGGTGCGGCATTTCCTCCAGGCTGGGTGGGCTTCTCTAGAGAGAGAGCGGAAGCCGTGTGAGGAGGGGGCGAGCTAGCAAGCCCAGATGGGGCCTGTCTCACTGATGTAAGGTTTAGCTCTTATCACTCTCTGTTCTGCTATTTGTTATTTTTTTTTGTTTTTCTTCTGAGACTGAGACTTGGTACCGACCACTTTGTTTTGCTCATTGGCTGTTATTCTACCACCTGAGCCAGGTCTCCGACCCAATGTTGTTCGTTAACAAGTACATTCGTGTCTTCTGCTAGACTGCAGGCAGTTCCAGACCAAAGACTTGGTTTGGGGCCTTTAGGTAGGGTTGACCACCTGAGGACATCGGATGCCCAGTGAGTACTGGTAAAGAAAGGCAGAGGAAGAGATGGAAAGATCTGGGGCCCATTGGGAACACCCCTGCTGCCTTCTCTTCTTCCAGAATAAGCTCAGGAAAGGATTGGGGCTGGAGAAAGCAACCCTTCCCGCCATCTGAGGGCGGGTTGGATCTTCAAAGGGTGTCCGGACCCACAGAGTCGGACCCACAGACAACAGAGCCAACATCCTAGTCTTTCTTACTGGCCGAGAAAAAAGGGTAATTGTCCCTTGTGTCAGTGATGAGAGGGAGCAGGGCTCTGTTCTGATTTGAGAGAGGCCAGAAGAGGACTAGGATAGGACAATGGGCATCGGGTCCATGCTATCCCTCTGCCAAGCCCTGGACCTTTCATTATCCCTTCCTTTCATTCTCCCAGCAGCCCCCATGGCTAACCCATACATGAGGGTGCCCATCTTTGCATGCACACACTTGCAGGGGTCAGTGACTGGTTCCCAGCTGGGTAGTGACTGAGTCAGCTTTGGTGTAGGCACTTGCGCAACAAAGGTTCTCAGGAATCGAGTCCAGGCCCTTCCTTTGGGAGCTGAAGGCTGCAAGGAGTCACTTCCCCTCCTAGGAGAAGTTTCTTCATCTGCCGCGTGTGAGACATGTGCGTGAGGCAGTCTGTGACACTGGACCCCACAGCAGTGGGGGGCTGCTCCGGGGCTCAAGATCTATTCCAGCACTCGCAGTTGGCAAGCGGGGAGCCAGGGGTGAGTTTGCTAGCTGGCCCTCATCTGGAGGCTTCTTCCTTCCCTTTGGCTTGGGTTGCGTAGCATGGAGGTGCAAGGCATACAGGACAGGGAAGGAGGGAGTGGACACGGGGACCTCAGTGGAGGAGTGGAATAGTGAGGTGGGATTTGAAGCCCTGTGGGTCTGAGTTTGAGTCCTGAGTACACAAGGCACATTTTCCCTCCAAGCCTCAGTTTCTTCTTCTTCTGTAAAATGGAAGTAGCAATGATCTTTACTGAGAATTTGTTTTTTTTTTTTTGTTTTTTTGGTTTTTTTTTTTTTGGCCAGTCCTTGGCCTTGGACTCAGGGCCTGAGCACTGTCCCTGGCTTCTTTTTGCTCAAGGCTAGCACTCTGCCATTTGAGCCACAGCGCCACTTCTGGCTGTTTTCTGTATATGTGGTGCTGGGGAATCGAACCCAGGGCCTCATGTATACGAGGCAAGCTCTCTTGCCACTAGGCCATACCCCCAGCCCCTTTACTGAGAATTTGAAAGCTTACAGACAGGTAGGAGACAGAAGTGGGTCCCTCGGGATGGAGGCTGGGCTGGACACTCGGAGCTCCCGGGACACGGGCAGGAAGGACAATGTAACGCAAGACAGCCTGGAGCTGAGCCCATGTGAACAGGGCGAAACCAAGACTCAGAGTCCAGGCACGACTTGTTAAGGGAGGGCAAAGCAATGTTGCTGTTGGACTCTGCTGACCGTCGGGTAAAGACCTGTGGGCTGCAGGGGGATTCACACCTTTTGTCCACTCCCGAGTAGCTGTTTGCTGACTCTGGGGCGATTTGATACCCTCAGTATCAAATGAGATTTAAAAGTAGAGAAGATAAACTTTATAAACTAAGGAACATTGTGCCCGTACGTGTGCGTGTAAGCCCTCTGTGTGTATGAGTAAGAATGTGCAGCTTGTGAGAGTGTGCACACCTGTGTGCACATGTGTGTCTGTCTGCACTTGCTCCGGGACTGGGCGAGCGAACTGACTTATTCCACACTGCCCAAGACCCCCATGCATCTGGGCTGCTGCTCCTTTTTTTCTCTTCTCCTTGCTTTTGGTTTTGTTTTGTTTTGTGCTGGTACTAGGGCTTGAATTTAGGGCCTAGGCCAATGTCGCTTAGCTTTTTTCTCACTCAAGGCTGGTGCTCTACCACTTGAGCCACAGCTCCATTTCCAGCTTTAGTGGTTAATTGGAGATAAGAGTCTTATGGAGGGCCGGTAATACGGCTTAGCAGTAGAGCGCTTACCTAGCATGTATGAAGCCCTGGGTTTGATTCCTCGGTACCGCATACACAGAGAAAGCCAGAAATGGCACTGTAGCTCAAGTGGTAGAGTGCTAGCCTTGAGCAAATGAAGCTCAGGGACAGTGCCCAGGCCCTGAGTTCAAGCCCCATGACTGGCAAAAAGAAAAAAGGAAAAAAGAAAGAAAAAGAGTATTATGGAGGGGGAGGAGGTAACAAACAGTGCAAGAAACGTACCCAAGGCCTAACATATGAAACTGTAACCTCTCTGTACATCACTCTGGCAATAAATAAGAAAAAAAATGTAATTCAAAAAATAAATAAATAAAATGAAAACAAAAGAGAGTATTATGGATTGTCCTAACCTGGCTGGCTTTGAACCTCAGTCCTCAGATCTCAGCCTCCTGAGTAGCTAGGATTACAGGAGTGAGCCACTGGCGGCCCAGCCTGCTTCCCTTTTTAAAAATCCTCACTTTGTTTTTTTTTCTCATTTCCTCACTATTTGTTAGTTTACCAGAAAGGGAGGGGGCACGGGCCCGGAAACTAGCAATTATGTCGGAGCTGTTCTCTGTCTCATTCTGTGACTGTCCTTGGAGACCACTGCCCGGAGACCAGGCACCAGGCCAGGAGCCGGCCAGGCTTTCCTCTGTGTAGACCACCTGCCTCTGCTTTTTCCTCTGAGGCTCTACACAGGCAGTTTTCATTTGCATCATTGTCCTGTTGCCTTTTTTTTTTAAATGATACTAGGGTTTTGAACTCAGGGCTTTGTACTTGCTAAGCAGGTGCGCTATCACTTGAGCCATGCCACAGCGCTATTGGATTTTTTTTCAATAAGGTCCAGACTTTGATCCTCCTGTTTATACTTCCTGCATAGCTGGGATGACAGAGTGTACCATAGTCTCACTAACTTTTTGCCTGAACTAGATTTGAATCCCTATCCTCTCCATCTTTACCTCCTCAGGAGCTGGGATTCCAGACATGAGCCACCATGCCCAGCCTCCTACTGACTCATCATAATATCCCAGTGTCTTCCGGAGAAGCCATATCTTTCCCATTTCCTAGGCAAGGAAATGATGTCTCCGTGAGGAGCAATGGCTTTCCCAAAGGACAGAGGTGCAAGTCAACTGGCAGCAGTGCTGAGAGTTCAACTCCTAACTCTACGACTTTGTTGTTTACCATGGCTGGAGTGTACAAGTGCTGGCTGGTGAGCCGAATGAGCAAACAAATGAAAGAGCAAATGAGCACCTCAGTCACTGAATATTGAAGCAAAAAGAGGTTAAGCAACAGCCACCATGGCTACTGGTATAGAGCACCTGCCTATAACTCCAGACCCAGACCCTAGCTCTCCGCCGGGCTTTCCTGACTCCCTAGAAAAAGAATGAGTCAGGAGAATCTGGTGCCAGGTGGCTGTTCCAGCTGAGGCCACTCGAGATTCTCAGAAAACTGAGGCCCCAGGCCCCTGCTGTACGACACCCCACCATAGCCCCTCCTGCCATGGGGCCATTTCCCCATTTGTCTCTGAAGCAAGTTTCTATTTTGGTTTGGTGATCTGGAGGCTCAGGCTCAAATTCCTCCACTCTCACTGCTATGGAGTCTAATTTGGGCCGGTGACATGGCCCAGGCATATGGAGGCGTCTCCCTGCTCCCCCTGGGCAGGCCGCCAGCAGCAGCAGGTCTGTGGGCACCCATGCACGATGCATCTGCATCTGTGGAGATGGCCCAGGCTCCATCCATGGAGCTGAGAAACGCAGTTTCCTTTAGGAACTCCTCGACTAGGGAGGAAACCTAGATGCAAGAGGTCTTCAGTAGTGAGACAGTGCCAAGCAGCCGGACACCCAGAGCACCCCTGGTTTGATGGGCTGGGATGGAGTAGGGGTTGCTGTGGCCTCTGTGGGGCAGATCTCTGCTCAGGATAAGGGAAATGTTGGTCTATGGAGTCAGATGAATAGGAAGTAGCTATTCAAATCATCCCACAGCTCCTGAGTGCCTTGTGCCACCTGTTTGTGGGTGGGTGGGGGGGTATGAGAAGGAAAGGAGGGGATTCTACTCTCAGGGGTAAGAATCAGTCTCAGAAATCAGAGTTGTGCTTAAAGCCAGGCACTAGCATTTGTGGGCGGTATGGTCTCAGACAAGTTATTGACCTCTTGGAATTTCTGTCTGTAAAATGAGATAATAAAACCTACCTGACCAGCTGCTCATAAAGTAGACAAAATAAGGTCATGTGTATATTATTACTTGTAAGTTCTGAGGCTATCTAATTCTCTCCCCCTCTGTACCCTGAGCACCTGCCTCTGACAGAGGAGAAAGTCCCTTGGGCCACTGACAGCCTGAGGGTTGAAGCGGGAGACAAGACTGGTGAAGTGTTAGAATCTACCCAACAGATTCACCAACACTTGACGTTCTGCTGCTAGTGTCACCCTGAGGGCCTCGCCTTGCCTGCCACCAGGCTCCCGAGGCGGACCGACCACACCACAGAGGAGAAGAGAAGCTGATGTCTAACACGCACAGGTCTCTTGTAAAAAGTTCCTGGGGTGAAGCAGCTCATAGGTTAAGCATGAAACACCCCTAAGCTGGAAATGTTCCTTTCCAGAATCACTGGTGAGATGTTTTTGTTGCTTTGTTTCTCAACTTTTAGGGTTGTGTTTTTTTCAGGGGGGTGAGGAAATTGTTGTTTGAGACAGGGGGTCAACAAGTAATCCAAGCTGGCCTGGAATTCACTAAGTAGCCTAGATTGGCCTCAAAAGTCACAATATTCCTGTCTCTGCCTTCTGAGTGCTGGGATTCTAGGTATGAGCTACGATACCAGTGTCATTGCTGAGATGGCTCACACAAGGGCTTTGTTACAGATTTATCAGCATTAATAGTGGAACTTACATTTAGTCAGTGGAGCCACGAACAGTGCTAAACAACTGGCTCAAGGTTATGCAGCTAATAGAAGTATTAAGAACAGAGAAAAGATTTGAATACAGGACTACCTATGCCCTGAAGCCCAAGACACTCTGTGTGTGTGTGTGTGTGTGTGTGTGTGTGTGTGTGTGTGTGTGTGTGTGTGTCCGTCCTGGTACTGGGGCTTGAACTCAAAGCTCATGCTATACCATTAGAGCCACCCCTCCAGCTCCAGAGTTTTTGCTGGTTAATTAGAGATAAGAATCTCCTGGATTTGTCTATCTGGACTGGCTGCAAACCATGATTTTCAGCTCTCAGCCTCCTAAGTGGTTAGAATGAACAGAACTCTCCTATTCTAAGGAACACTTGTTTGTTTGTTTTTGTTTTTGTTTTGTTTTTTGGCCAGTCCTGGGCCTTGGACTCAGGGCCTGAGCACTGTCCCTGGCTTCTTCCCGCTCAAGGCTAGCACTCTGCCACTTGAGCCACAGCGCCGCTTCTGGCCGTTTTCTGTATATGTGGTGCTGGGGAATCGAACCTAGGGCCTCGTGTATCCGAGGCAGGCACTCTTGCCACTAGGCTATATCCCCAGCCCCAACACTTGTTTCACAAAAGGTGTCAGTCTTCAGAGCAGAAAAACATCCGATCAAATGCCAAAAACAAGGATGACAATACATTCAAAAGACTGATTAGTCGAAACCACAATACACCACTTGAATACGTAGCAGGTTGGCTATAAGCAATTTTTTTTGTTAGTCATGGGCCTTGAACTCTGAGCCTGGGCTCTGGCCCTGAGCTCTTCAGCTCAAGGCTAGCACTCTACCACTTTGAGCCACAGCCCTACTTCTGGTTTTCTGGTGGTTAACTGGAAATAAGAGTCCCACAGCTTTTCTGCCCGGGGTGGCTTTGAACTGTGATCCTCAGATCTCAGCCTCCTGAGTAGGTAGGATTACAGGCCGGCTATAAGCAATTTTTAAAATTGTTGACAAGGATGTGAAGAAATTGGAGTTCCTGTACTGCAGGGAAGATGATGAAATTATACAACCACTTTGTTTTCTGTTTTTGTATTTTAGGGACACTAGATGATTGAACCCAGGGCCTGGAATGCTAGGCACATCCCCAGCCCATTTTGCTCTAATTATTTTTTCAGGAAGATTCTGTCTGTGTTTGCCTGGGCTGGTCTGGGCCACAATTCTCATCCTTATTCCTCCACTATAGCTAGGATAAGGATACATACTGCCAAGATTTTTGGCTGAGATGAGTTCTTGCTAACTTTTTGCCTGTACTGGCCTTAAACTCATGATGCTCTGCTTCTGCTTCCTGAGTAGCTTGGATTATAGTGGTATGCTACCACATCCGTCTTTTGCAGCCGCTCTGGGATACAATTAAGCAGTTCCTCAAAAAGTTAAACATAGAATTACCATATGATCCAGTAGTTCTGCTCTTCAATTTATACCCCCCCCCAAAATGAAAATGTGCAGCAACATCAAAACTTGTATACAATGTTCACAGCAGCATTAGTCATCATGGCCCAAAAGAGAAGATAGCCTAAATATCCATCAATTGATGAATGGATACACAAAACATGGCACAGGCATACAATGAAGTATTATTCAGCTATGAAATTAGAATTCTGGGGTCTGGAAATATTGCCTAGTGGCAAGAGTGCTTGCCTAGTATACATGAAGCCCTGGGTTCAATTCCCCAGCACCACATATGCAGAAAACGGCCAGAAGCGGCGCTGTGGCTCAAGTGGCAGAGTGCTAGCCTTGAGCAAAAAGAAGCCGGGGACAGTGCTCAGGCCCTGAGTCCAAGCCCCAGGACTGGCAAAAAAAGAAATGAAGGAATCTGATCCATGCTACCTAAATAGACCTCAGAGACACTATGTGATATGAAATAAGCCAGACCTAAAAGGATACATTTTATATAATCTCACTTGCATGAAATGTCTAGGCATAATTATAAATACAAAAAAGGGAAATGACTTGTTTTGGGGAGACTAAGGGAGGTGTAGAATAGGGGATAACTGCTAGAAGGTACAGTTCTTTTTGTGGTAATAAAACTATTCTGAAATTAGGTACATAATGCTAGTTGATTTTGAAAGTATGTGAATTACATCTAAACATTTAAAAACCTAGGTGCAGTAATACAGATGTATCTGTCAGCCTTCCATTGCTGTCACAAACGAATTGTAAAAATCATCTTATGAAGAGGAAAGGTTTAGTTTGGTTTCAGAGGCCTTAGTCCATGGCTGCTTGTTTCCTTTGGGCCTGTGACAAGGCCAAGCATTGTGCTGGAAGTCTGTGCTGAAGGAAACTGCTTATCTCATGGAGGAAGGAAAGCAGAGAGGAAGCAGGGGAGAGACCCAAGTTCCAATACAACCCCTCAGGGGCACATCCCAAATGATCTACTTCTTCTAATGAGGCTCTAAAGTTTTCACCACCTCCCAATAATGCCTTCAGCTAAGGACCAAGATTTCAATGCACGAAACTCTGGAGAACATTTAGGATCCAAACTGTAACAACTGATATTCTACAGAAGGTTGAGACTGACATTGGTCCTGTGGTAGGGAAGAAGGAAAACTTGACCAAGTTTCCTGGCATCTGAAGTGAAAAGAGAGAAGCAGCCTTCAAAAGGTCTGGGTTCTTAGAGAAACCAGTTCTTTAGAAGCTTAGCTGGAGGAAGTGGCTTGTGGCTCCTACCTAGACGGCTTCTCTCTTTTGCTCGGGCCCATGGCACCGGCAGGATGGGCAAATGTCGCGGTCTTTGTACGGCCAGAAAGCTCCGCAGTCACCTACAGGACCAGAAGTGGCATGATAAACAATCCAAGAGAGCCCATTTGGGCACAGCCCTGAAGGCCAACCCGTTTGGGGACACTTCCCATGCAAAGGGAATTGTGCTGGAAAAAGTAGGAGTTGAAGCCAAGCAGCCAAGTTCTGCTAATCAGAAAATGTGTCAGGGTGCAGCTGATCAAGTATGGCAAGAAGATCACAGCTTTTGTGCACAATGATGGTTGCTTGAATTTTATTGAAGAAAAATGATGAAGTTCTGGCTGCTGGATTTGGCCGAAAAGGTCATGCAGTGGGTGACATTCCCGGGGTCCGCTTCAAGGTCGTCAAGGTAGCTAATGTGTCGCTTTGGGCTCTATACAAAGGCAAGAAGGAAAGACCAAGATCCTAAATTTTAATGATAAAGACACAATAATAAATTTTCATAGTAAAAAAAAAAAAAAAAGAAGCTTAGCTGGAGGCTAGTTCAAGCCCCAGTACTAGCACAAAATCTTTCCCCAGTAAATAATTCCCTGTTCTCTTGGCACCTGGAACCACCTATCTCTCCCGAATTTGTCTCTTCCACATACCTCTTATAACTGGAATTATTCAGTATCTATCTTTTTGTGTATGGCTTATTTCATAATTCCAAAGCATGTTACCAGAATCTTTATTCCTTTTTAAGGTTGAATAATAATATATTGTGTGCATATCATATTCTATTTATCCATCCATCTGTCAATAGACATTTGGGTAGTTTTTACCTTCTGGCTATTGTAAAAATGACTGCTATGAACACTGCTGTGTAAATATCTGTTTGAGTCCCTTCTTTTAATTCCTTTGATTGGAATTCTAGAAATGGTGATTCTGTGGTTTTTGTTGTGGTGTTCGCTTTCTTTCTTTCTTTCTTTCTTTCTTTCTTTCTTTCTTTCTTTCTTTTTGTTAGTCATGGCCTTGAACTCTGTCTGGGACTAGATGCTGTCCCTAAGCTCTTTTGCTCAAGGCTAGCACTCTACCACAGTGCCATTTCTGGTTTTCTGGTGGTTTATTGAAGATAAGAATCTCATGGACTTTCCTCTCCCGGCTGGCTTTGAACCGCAATCCTCAGATCTCAGCCTCCTGTGTAGCTAGGATTACAGGTGTGAGCCACCAGCACCCAGCTTGTATGTTTGTTTCTCTTTTGTGGTTCTGACTCTCAGCCTCACATCGCGGCTCTTGCTAGGCTAGTGCTCTACCACCTGAGCCACTCCACCAGATGGTCACTGATTTTCAAATTGGTTACCTTCTGTTGTTGCAAAAATGAGTCATCTATTTTGGATAGTAACTCTTCATATGAGACATACGATTTTCAAGTATTAGCTCCCATTCTGTGGACTGTCTTTTCACTTCGATGATAGTGTCCTTTGATGCACAAAGGTTTTAATTTTTACAAAATTGAATTTGTTTATTTGTTGTTGCCTGTATTTTTGTTGTCATAGTGGTCAGGGTTAGGTTTTTTGTTGTTGTTGGATTTTTCTGTTGGTTGTGAAGCTTGAACTCAAGAGTCTGACCATTATCCCTGAGCTTCTTTTTGCTCAAGGCTAGCGCTCTACCCTTTTGAGCCACAGTGCTACTTCTGGTTTTCGGGTGGTTAATTGGAGATAAAGAGTCTCACAAACTTTACTGCCTAGCCTGGCTTTGAGCCATGAACCTCAGATATCAGTCTCCAGAGTAGCTAGGATTATAGGCATGAACCTCTAGAGCCTGGCTAAGGGATGTTTTGATTACAAATGTTAAATGCTATTAGCTTGGGCAAGAAAAAATATATCCGTTCATGCAAATATAGATCCAAGATAGACCTACATCTGACATGGACTACACCTAACAGTTAAAATGATGCCATCACATTCTCCTTTAGTATCCTTTCTCTTGCCTTACTGCTGGGTTTCTCACTTAAGTTCATTCTCACTTAAGGTCTTTCCATAAGTACCAAGCTTTAATAGTCCTCACCTCTAGTAATCTAGGAGAAAAAATAAAATAAATTTTAAAAAAACTTTTCATGCTGATTCCAGCAAAATTTCTGAGACAAACTCTATTAGTTGTCCCAGGACCAATCACTGGTGAGAGGGTCTGGATTGATGTTCTGATTGGTCAATGACCACCTTGAACGAAACAAATGAACAAACCTTAGACAGGTAACCAATTCCTCCCAAGAAGAACTATGGGACTCTGATGGACAGCCAGGGTCAAGAAGCTCTGCTTAAAAGGACATCTCTCGCCTTGGCTTTCCATGAAAGGCCTGAGTGGGGCAAAGAGCATCCTTCTGGTTTGTCTGTGAAGACTTCTTGGTAGCGGTAATGAAATGGTCAAGCATTTATGCAGGCCAAAGAATGAACAGTGAAGCCAGAAGCTGGGTGAGGCCCTGGAAGGTGGTTAGCAGAGCTAGCATTGCCAGTATGCTGGTGACTAGCACTGCAAGGAGTCATGATTGTAAGACAACAATTAAACACTTACTGTATGACAGAGGTGCATGGTCCCTTCCCATCCTCATGAGGACCCTGTGAGGTAGGACTAGGTATTATCTCTATCTTCTACCTCAATGAGGAAACCAAGGCACCGAGAGGTTAGCTCAAGGTGGCACAGGTAGGAGGAATGGCCACTGGGCTACAAGCCCAGAGTCACATTTTTAGCCACTATAGTACACAAGGCTGGCCTGGAGGGCCACCCCTCCCTGCCTGGATGCTTAGCAGACTCAGTCACAGATCCAGGTATTTGTTCCTGTCCAATGAACCCCTGCAGACTGGTCCTGGTTGTCCTCTGTCATTGAGTTTTCAGTGGTAGACTTCCAGCTGCAGATGTTGGGAGAAGACAGGCCAGGATCAGAAACAGTGCCAACCAGAGAGCAAACAAGATCACAGCTGGTCCCAGGAACTGAAAGTAGATCTGGGTCTGGCAGATTGCATGCAAGGAGCAGGGTGTCTGCTAAGAACAAAGAGGTCAACAAAAGCCTTTATCCTTAGACACTGGGAAACTAAAGACGACTTTGAAAGGGGAGAGATGAGATCAGATTCCTCCTGAGCAGAAGTCCTACGGGCTACAGAAAGGGGATGGACTGGCAAAAGATGGGAACAGAGGTAGAACATGGTGGTGAGTGTAAGCAACAGTGATGGTTACATTTTCCCACCAGGGAAAGAGTAGTGTACAAGTCTTGCTCCTCTAGCCTGCCCTGGAGGGATTGGAGGACAGCAGGCCCCTGGCCTGACCTCTTTATAAACAGTAACCCTGTCTACCATATGCTTTCTCAACCCATTCCCACCCTGGGTAGGACCTAGTTCAAGGACAAGAGCAAACACTCGATCTTAGTCAATTCTGCAAGCTTAGCAGTCTAAACTAGGCTTCTCTACCTTGAAAGCCTGAGAGCTTGAGGACCAGGGCATAGCCTGGCTGAGCTGCAACTGGGCTCCCTCAGGCAGGAAGAAGCCTGGCCTCCTCCACCCAGGAAGAGACCAGCCCAGATCCTCAGTATTCCAGAGCAGATGGCACATGATTCCTTCCTGTTACATTCTCTTGAGTTATACCCGGCAGAGACACAGGATGGAATGAAAGAGAAGTGCCCCTTAGGGACAGTGCTGAGCAGGAGGGCCAGGAGGGAGGCAGACACTTGGTCTCATTGGAGCTCCACCCTGCAGCAGCTGAGTGACCTCAGGACTCATGAATCCAGTTGCCTTGACACACACACACACACCAACTTCTGTGCTCAAATAGACGTGCTAGCCCAGGGCCAAATGCCTCTGTTTCATCTATGGCCAAGAAGTATGGGGGGGGAAAAAAGAGTTTTAAGGGCTCCCCTCCCCAGTCCAAATGCAAGGGCCTGTGAGCATCTGGCAGGTGAAGAGAGTCATCTTCAGACTCCTCCACGTTCCCAGCCATCTCAGCCTGGCCTTGCATCTCCAGAAGAGGAAAGCCAGGCAGTTGCACTGAGCTCGAGCATGGGACATGGACATGGAGTCTTCCCAGCAGACACACTGAGGGCCTGCACCTCATCCTGCCTACTCTGAGCCTCAGCTTCCATCTGTAACCCAGAGGCTGGAGTTGGGCATTTCTGACTCCCCTATCTGGTCTGGCTTTCTAAAGTCTCCCTGCCCCTGTCCAGGGTTCCACTTCAGGCTCCATTTTCTCTGACTTGGACTCTACACACACAAGCAGTCCTCCAATCATAGCCCAAGGGACCTCCCAGTTCTCAAATTTGAAGGGCCCTGCACTGCTTCAGAAACTCTCAAGGGCCTTCCTTATCTGACACCCACAATGTGGGGACCAAATGCACAGCCCACTAGTCAGAGGCCTGTTGGGAAATGGATCTGGTGACTCCCCTCCTCTTCTCCTCCTGCCATGCCCTTTACCACCTGAAGACAAAACTCTTGCACTTGCCCGGGCCTCACATCTCCAACAAGCCTTTGCCCAGAACACCTTCCCCTTTCTTGTCCACCTCTACCAAAGCATCATCTCTTCCAAAGAGCCTGTCTTGATATCCCAGGCAGGAACAGGGACCTCTTCTGTCTGCCTGGGGACCTCTATTCCTCCATCTTCACCTATCTTTCCCACCAAGTGGGGGGATCCTCAAAGGACCGAACCAAGATTCCTGAGAAATCCTCATACTCAGGAAGAGACTCCCTGCAAATACACATGAAATGAGTAAATGTAGAACACAGCAAAATAAATGAGAGAGTAAAGGTTGCAAAGGAGGTCACTTCTCGTGAGTCAAGCTAACCACTGACATAACTAAGAGCACTATTAAGTTGTTGGCTGAGTGAATTCTTGCTGTGGGTCCATCCTTTCATTTGAGCCTCAGATAATGCTGTGGTTGTTCATAGGATTTCGTAGTTAGGGACTCTGGCACAGAGAGAGGTAAAGTCACTGCTCATGAACTACTGAGCCAAGCAGAACCAGGTCTGGGAGGCAGAGAGCTTTGCCAAAGCAACCGTGATGTGTGACCAGTGATGGGTAATGAGTGTGATTGATCAATGATGGGTGGCTGATCGATGATTGGTGATCAGTGACGAGTAATAGATCATGGGTGTTGATAACAGGCGACTATGAATACCAGGAACTGATGTTCAATCCAATTGCATCGGCTGGAGTTCTGAGAAGAGACAGCTTCCAGGACCAAATCCTTACATTTTTGTATCCTAGGAAGTTCTGCCAAAGTATTACCCTCTCCTGCCACTCTATGATAGAAATAATTGATGCTTTCCCGATCCAATGTCATATGCTATGCAAAAGTACCACCCAAGCCAGCCCCTCCTACCCCCTTGAGGATCCCCCAGTCCCTCAAAACAGGTTTTCCAGGGGGGCTGCTGCCCCTCCTAGGCCCTGCCCACCTTCCATCCCTTTCCTGGAAGCCACCAAGGCGGCTCCCCTCCTCCAGCCAGGCACCAGCCTTAAGTGGCCTGGGAGTGTCCAGACGGCAGTCACTGCCAGTGGCCCTTCTCCAGGCCTGGATGGCAAGTCGCTTTGGAAATTTCCTTACAATGAAGCTCAGATGGCGGCTGGCTCCTTGGTCCCCTCTTGCCAGCCTCATCCGGGGACAGATGTCTAGAACTCTTTCCTCCGCTGGTTCCAAAGGCTCTCTGCTCTGCCCTGGCTTGAGTTCAAGAGTGTGAGAAGTGGGTGCAGAGAGGAAGTGGAGGACTCTCCCAGAGTTGGGGGGAGATGGAGGAAGAGACACAGCTGGAGAGGCACGAGGGCTCAGGAAAGAGGTTTTGCTGAGATGGGTGAGTGGGCTGAGGGGAAGGAACCAGCTGCCTGGAGCTGAGGAGGAGGGATGCATGGGGGTAGAAACAGAAGGGTTGGTTAGGCAAGAGGAAGTTGAAGGTGCCCTGAAAGGGCTCTGTTCTGAAGAAGCTGAATGAGGTCTCCTGGGGTAAAGGGTGTCGGGTTGACCACAGAAATATGGCCAAGGCATAGAAGACAGAGAAACGAGGCTGACCCAGGCCGGGAAAAGGTTGGGAGCAACCAGGCACTGGTGGCTCATGCATGTAATCCTAGCTTACTCAGGAAGCTGAGATCTGAAGATTGAGGTTCAAAGCCAGGCAGGCACGAAAGTCCAAGAGATTCTTATCTCTAAGAAAGCTGAAAGTGGAGCCATGATGGAGTCCCAGCCCTGAGGAAAAATGAAAAAGCTAAGGGACAGCACCAAGACCCTGAGTTCAAACCCCAGTACTGGCATACACACACAAAAAAGAAAGAAAGAAGGAAAGAAGAGAGGAAGGAAGGAAGGAAGGAAGGAAGGAGGAAGGAAGGAAGGAAGGGAGGAAGGAAGGAAGGAAGGAAGGAAGGAAGGAAGGAAGGAAGGAAGGAAGGAAGGAAGGAAGGAAGGAAAAAGATTAGGAGCAGCCAGTGGGCAAGTAGCCTGTTCAGTGGGACAATAGAACTGTGTAAGTCACTTCCTCCAGCCACACTCTGAGCACAGTGAGGATGGACCAGGGTGATGGCGCCATGTATGGGGACGCGTACGTCCCAGAGGAGTCTGGGGTACTTGGGTAGAGGTGCAGGCTGGCATGGTAGAGGAGAGAAGCCAGGAAGCTTCTAGACCAAGGGAGGCTGAGTGAGAGGGCCTGATACAGAAGGAGTGATTCTGTGCAGGCTGGAAGCCCTAAGCCTCCCACCACTTGTGGATGCTGGGAAATGAAGATGGGATTCGGGAGGAGGGGGACTCAGGGAGGACCTGGGCTATTGCAAGAGGAGAGACAAGCAGTTCAGCCCCACCAAGCTGTCTGTTTATCCCCCCAGGTGGGATCATTCACAGCTCAATTCTCTAAGCATCCAAAGAGCCCCAAGGGGTGACTTTGGCCCTTGAAGTTCCATCTATCTGCTCCCAATCCCCAATAAACACACACTGAGAACAAATTCCATCTTGCTCTACAAACAGCCTCAAGCCAAGTCTTCTATGTTTGCCACTAGTCTTCGATGTTTTTCACCTCTGGGTCTTTCTCTTGAGCCAGCCCAAGGAATCCATTCATTCATTCATTCATTCATTCATTTTTGCCAATCCTGAGGCTTGAACTTTAGGTCTGGGAACTGTCCCTGAGCTTCTTTTTGCTCAAGGCTAGCACTCTACCACTTGAGCCACCGTGCCACTTCCAGCTTTTTCTGTTTATGTGGTGCTGAGGAATTGAACCTAGGGCTTCATGCATGCTAAGCAAGCACTCTACCACTAAGCCACAAACCCAGCCCACTCATTTATTTATTATCTACAATGTATCAGACTCTTCCTAGTCATTAGACATGCCACAGGGGGCTGGGAATATGGCCTAGTGGTAAAGTGCTCACCTCATAGACATGCCACAGTAGGGTAAACATGTAGAAATTGGTGGAGGTTGTGTTCTGGTGGAGGAAGAAAGATAAAACAAACTAGCAATTAGGATATTTGTGAAACGATTATTTTAGCAGGTGCGGGTGGCTCAAATCTGTAATTCTAGCTACTCAGATCTGAGGATTGTGGTTCAAAGCCAGCCCCAGCAGGAAAGTCTGTGAGACTTTTATTTCTATTAAACTACCAAAAAAGATGGAAGTGGAGTTGTGACTCAAGTGGTAGAGTGCTAGCCTTGAACAAAAGGAAGGTCAGGAACAGAGCCCAGGCCCAGAATTCAAGCCCGAAAAGTAGTACATGTGTGTGCGCGCGCGCACGCACATGCGCACACACACACATACATGATTCTTAAGGTCTGTAGATGTGGCTCAAGTGGAGAACATTTGCCTAGCAAGCATGAGGCCCCGAGTTCAAACCCCAGTGCACTTTCTCTCTCACTGTCTTTGTTTCTCTCTCACACACAGAGGCACACATACACAAAGAGAAGTGTGAAGGAGGGGAAAATGGCAAAGAAAAAGAGCTAGGCGTGTGTGTGTGTGTGTGTGTGTGTGTGTGTGTGTGTGTGTGTGTGTGGCTGGGATGGAGTCTCTGTTTTAGGAGGGTGGCAGAGGATGTCTTCACAAGCAGGTGTCATGGACATCAGCCTCCTAGCCTGCACCTGGAAGCCAAAGTTGACCCTGGCTTTGGTCTCCTATTCTCCTCTCAAGCCACGCCTCAGATGCCTAAAAAGCCCCGTTCCTCCCACAATGAGTTGACCGCAAATGAGACCACTATCCCACATGGTTCACCCAGAGGCTTTGAGGTTTGGTAGAAGGTGATCCAGCTCAGTGGAAAGAAGACCATAGGATACTTAATGGTCCTAGCAAGTAAGCTTTGAGTGCTCCCATTTCCTTCTCTCAAAACGGTAAAGAGCTGGGCATCAGTGGCTCACAGATGCAATCTTAGCTACTCATGGGGCTGAGATCTGAGGATCTCTGTTCAAAGCCAGCCTAAGCAGGAAAGTCCTTAGGACTCTTATCTCTAATTAACCAGAAAAAAATAAGCCCAAAGTGGAGCTATGGCTCAAGTGATACAGTACCAGCCTTGAGCAGGAAAAGCTAAGTATCAGTATCTAGGCCCTGAGTTGAAGGCCCAGTAATGGCACAATAATAATAATAATAATAATAATAATAATAATAATAATAATAATAATAAATTCCCTTCTTGCAGGTGTCAGAAAATAAACCAGGACTAGGTAGTCAAGGGTTTGTCTTCAGATTTGAGAGTAGTCAGAACCCTGCCTGCTGACTTGGTATGTATGGGCTCCACTGCCTAGTTTCCTGTAAACATGGCATCGTTCCATGGGAAGTTAATAAACTGATGAAGACAGATGGGACAATGTCCACAGGGACATTGGTCTCTGGCAGGCCCACTTCGGAAGGGAGTCAGCGACTCTTTGCAGATCTTCAGCCCAGCAGGCAGAAGTCCCAGAGAGCTTTCTTGAAGTGACAAACAGCAGCCTGGGAGGGAAGTGAGTGCCCTGTTGTGGGGAGGATGTGAACCCCCCCCCCGGGGGCCTGCCAAGCCATCAGGTGGCTTCATGAAGCTTCCTTCTCTCAGGGGAGAGGATGAGCTCCACGTCCGGGACCTCAGGCCTCTCTAAGCCTTGGGTATCCAGAAGTCAGCCACTGACCATGAGTTGCAGTCCAATGGGATGAATTGTTTCTGCCAGATGAGCTCAGGCCCAGGATGTGTCAGGGATGGCCAGAGACAGGGAGGTGCCTCTTCTAAGAGGTGAGGGGTCCTCTAAGACTCTCTGGCAGACAGAGAGTTGTAGATTTCGCCGGCTACTTGGGACCTTGCCTCTGCCTATGGAATAGGCCATAAACACTTGGGCAGTGCTGGTGCTCCTCCCTTTCTGAGGTCAGAGTTGGGGATGCAGCCAGGCTCAGGGGTGCTTATTCCCTCAGCCATGCCCTTTAATCCTCTGATGATGTCAGTCAGGACAGAGATTTTTGCCTTTTTTTTTTTTTTAAGTGGTATTAGGGTTTCAACTCACATTTGCGCTACTGGTGCCCTGCCTCTTGAGCCATGCTTCTAGCCCTGCTTTTTGCTGGTTATTCTGGAGATAGAGTCTTATGGACTTTTCTGTCAGGGCACAGTCATCTGGATCTCAGCTTCCTGAGTAGCTATGATTATAGGCATGAGCCGTCAGTCCTTGAGCTAAGGCAAAAAAAAAATCTTTAAAAAAAAATTAATTGAATAGGCAGCACCAAGGACAGAGCCTTATGGCTCATCTTTATGGACTGGATCCAATCATTCAACATTTCCCAGTGCTTCTTGGAAGTTGGAGTCTGTGCTGGTCTTTGAAACCCTAAAAGCAGACAAACCCTGTCCCCAGATCCAAAGCAAGCTAGAGAAAGGAAAAAGTTGGTCTGACATGGACTCTTGGCTTGGGCTAGCTTCTCTGTCCTGATTCCTGCCTTCCCTTTTATTTTTTTGTCCTATCTCAGGTCTCTCTGTTCCTGAGAAGCAGGATGTCATAGTGGTTTTGCTGATCTTACTGGCCTCAGTTTTCCTATAAGGATGAGTGTCACCTCTCTTCCCAGCACAGACCGCATTATTATTCAGATCTGCATCTTCCTCTGAGATCACCACTGACTCACCGTGTCACTTTGGGCAACAAGTCACCAGCTTCTGTGTCAGTCAACTATCGCAAACATCTATTATGGTCTGTGGTTTCAGAGGTTTCAATCCAGGGGTCACTTAGCCCCATGGATGAGAGACTGTGGGGAAGCGGAATCTCTTGATGGAAGGACAGGACAGAGGAAAGCTGCTCACCTTATGGCAGACAGGAAGCAGAAAGCAACAGGGCTGGGGGCTATGGGCAAGAACAAGGGTCAGGGGGCAAGAAAGACCCTTCAAAGACATGTTCCCATTAACCCACTTCCAGCCAGGCCCGGCCTCCTGTCAGCCCATTCAGCCATAAAATCATGAGTAGATGAACCCTGATGAAGTTATCCTGCCATTTGGAGAGCAAGCCTTCCACACATGAGACTATTTTTTTTTTTTATTTTAAGGATACTTCATCTCCAAACCAGAGCAGCCTGATTCCTCATGTGTGATGTGGGGACAACACGATCCATCACACAAGGGTCCTAAAGCAAAAGCACTGAGCTCGGGGGTCGGCACCCACTGACTAGGCAAGGAAGTAGTGAGTAGCGTGGGGAAATGAGATGCAGAGAGGCAGAGCCGCCTCCCTAAGTGCAAGCGAGTGAGGAAACTAGGGTTGAGGTCCGGGTTCCCAGCTTCTGTTGCCCTGTCCGAGCGCGGCTGAGATCACACAGTGCTCACTCTGGGAGCATCATGGGAAGTGAACTGGGGTCGTCCACGGCTGTTTCCTGGGGAACCAATCTTAATCTAGCAGTCCCTGTGTCACCAGCTGCTCTCTCTTGACAGTTTTCAGCTGTGTGTCCGGTGCCAGCCTCCCACACAGGGACAGTAGTTCCAGCCAAAGCTGTGAGAAAGGAGGAGGAGGACGGTGCAGATCTACAGGCCAGATACCTGGTTTTGCCTGACCTAAGAGAAAATATCAGCTTCTGCTACTAAAAAAATTCAGCAGGAGGTAAAGCTTCAGGCATGGCCGTGAGCAGGCGATTTCAGCGACCTGTGTGTTCCCATCTCTCTGCTCTGCCTCTGTGTGGCTTTCATTTCGGACATCTTTTCTAGTGCCTAGGACAGTGGCTGGCACACAGGAACCCCAGCATTTCTTTCTGCCATCTTCGTGACCCCCAGGGAGACTGTCTTCTTCCCAACCACCCAGCAAAATCCTCAGCATGAAGCCCCAGGTTCCCAATGGAGGTGGATGTCAGAGCCAGAAGAGTTTACGTTTACTTCTCGCTCACACAGGCCTACCCTCGCAGATCTCAAGACTCCAAAGGAAGGAGCTTCCCCTCTCCACCCCCCACCCACCCCCCCAGGAAACATGGTGAGGGGCTGTCATCATGAGAGGGGTCTGGGAAGAATGAGGAGAGGCAGAACAATGCCTGCAGGGAAGGCCACCAGCTGGACCTGGGCCATCCTTTCCCGCCACTGTCTGGAGCCTGGTTATCAGGGAGGATGGGCGGGCCCTGAAGGCACCAGCAGGCTGAAGCCAACTGTGTTTCTTGAGGCTAAACAGCAGGCTCCTTCTTGAAGGGAGATCTTGACGGGAGTTCCAAGTGGCCTCAGCCAAGGGTTGTGGGAGAGTGTTGGGTGGAGCTGTAGCCCCAGTAAAGGCCTGGAAGCTATCCTGTAACCTCTTTGTCCTGCACCGGCCAGGGCCTCTGTGAGCTCAGAAAACTGTAAAATTGAGACGAACTGTGGAGACTAGACCTGTAATCCCAACTACTTGGGAAGCAGAGACGTGGAGTAGAATAGCAGTCGGAGGCCCACGAGGCAAAATATTAACAAGACTCTATGTCAAGAATCAAAACTGAAAGCCAAGAGCTGGTGGCTCATGCCTGTCATCCTGGCTACTCAGGAGACTGAGATCTGAGGATCACAGTTCAAAGCCAGCCCAGGCAGGAAAGTCCATGGGAATCTTATCTCTGATAAATTACTCAGAAAAAGCTGGAAGTGACGGTGTGGTTCAAGTGGTAGAGCGCTGGCCTTGAGCACAGAAAGGCTCGGGGGCAGCACCCAGGCCCTGAGTTCAAGCCCCAGGACTAGCAAAGAAAAAAGAAACAAACAAAACTGAGCATAGTTGCAGACCTCTGTAATCCCAGCTACATGGGAGGCAGAAGGGGAAAGATTGAAGTCTAAAGGTAGCCTGAGTAAAATACAAAATTATATCTGAAAAAAAATACAGTCCAAAAGGACTTGGAAGCATGGCTCAAGGGGTAGAGAACCTGCCTACCAAGCATTAGGCCCTGAGTTCAAATCCCAGTACTACTAGAGAAAGACAGCATGATGGCATTTTGTGCAATGTTTGGCACATTGTGCTCAGTGAAGCCATGTATCTGGGGGGGGGGGCTGTGTACCCTACTGCTCAATCTGAGGGGACCAAGAGAAGAAGGGAAGCAGCCCCAACTCCCCCCTCCCACCCCCCCAAAGCCCCAAGCTGTAGCTTCCCCTTCCTGGCACTCAGAAGGGATGAGAGTTTCAGTTCCAGCTTCCCTGTTAAGCAGGAGGCATGAAGGGGAAGTCCAAAGTAAGAAGTGAAAAAAGGGGTCTGTACTCCGCATGTCCTCCCCGTGGCCAGCCTGATACCATACAGGTGGGACCCGGAAGCCGACAGGTGGGGCCTTGGGGGCTGCAGGCATCAGAAACCCGGCGTCAGGCTGGGCTGAGGTGGGCTCCAGGCACACCCCAACCCCAGGCCCGATGCCACACAGGATCAGAGCTGGGTGATGCCCGGAGCATGGCGGGCGGGGATAGGTGACACCCCAGGTCACACAGCAAGTTGGCGGCAGAATCTAGCCTGTCTGCCTCTTCACGGGAAGGAAGCTGGGTCTTGACCCCTGCCATCCTGTGCTTTTGATAGCCGCGAAGCTCCCAGGCCAGGGGCCCAGCAAGGGGCTTTCCAGGCTTGGTTTCCCAGCAGGCAGGCAGGTCAAGGTTAGGAAGTGTCTGCCCAGGTCCAGTGTGTCTGCTTGCTTTCTGGCTCCCCGCTGGAAGATAGTGACTCAGGCTTCCAGCTCTGGCCTCTGGCTGACAGGCTCCATATTCCTCCAAACAGGAGTGCTTTGGCCCTGTGGCATATAAAGCTCTCCTGAGACCACAGGATCTAAGTAGCGCAAAGAGCTTGGACCTTGCCAGTTCCCCATTTGCCTATCTTCAGTTGCTTCTGCTACAAAACTGACTTCATGGTTATTCTTGGTCTGCAAATAGAAAACTAGCAAAGGCTGTTGGTGCTGATGGTGTAGATAGGACAGTAGATGCCTGGTGTCAGGGTGTCATTCCCAGGGCTTCTACCTCAGACGGAGTTCACGCTGCTTCTGTGCCTGCTGGCAATGTTCCCTGGCAATGTAACTCGAGCTGCTATTAGCCACACAGGCCAGGGGGAGGGTCTGAGGGCTGGGCCAAGCTTATCTGAGAAAGTAAGTAAGAGAAAGACTGAGGGAGATCCTGAGGTTGCCCAATGAAAGCCCCTCCGGGAAGCCCTAGACTCCCTGTCAAGTCTTCTCTGAAGGTGGCCGGCTCTTCTGGGCTGCTGCCCACTGGCGCCATCTCCTGGCCAAAGTCACTGCGGCAAAGACACCCAGTGGCAGGAACTAGGATGCTCCAAATGTCTGAATCAAGTCCTCGCTAGGCACTGACACCCCAGGAAGCTCTCAAGAGTTGCCCCAATCCTGGGGTAGACAACGATCGTCCTTGTAGGGCTTAGCCACAGGAGATCGTCTTGGGGACTGGTTGCTGGGTGAAAAGCCAGGCCGGCTTGCCCTCCCAGGTCCCACAAGTTTAGCTCAGACAAGGAGGTTTGGCCTCCCCGGGACAGTGAGGAGCCACTTTCACCCCTGGTTGCTCTAAAAGCTCCAAGGCCTGGTTTAATGATGAGGGGGTTCTAGGAAGGGCCTCATCCAGCCAAGAAGACTTTCACTCAGGTGAACTTCTTGGGGCCACATCCTATTGCTCTCCACCCCAATTCATCACTCCTTGTGAGCCTGGCCCTGTGTGTGGAAGAGGTAGTGACTGCTAGTGACGGAAATGAGGGAGGAATTCGTGGCATACAGAAGGTGCTCAATAGATGAAGAGAGAAGAAAAGAAGGGACCGGGCGCTGGTGCCTCATCCCAATCTGAGGACCAGGGTTCAAAGCCAGCCCAGGCAGGAAGGTCTGAGAGACTTTTCTTTGCCGGTCCTGGGACTTGAACTCAGGGCCTGAGCACTGTCCTTCAGCTTCGTTTTGCTCAAGGCTAGCACACTACCCCTTGAGCCATGGCTCCACTTGAAGCTTTTTGGGTAGTTTATTGGAGATAGGAGTCTCACAGACTTTCTGCCTGGGCTGGCTTTGAATCATGATCCTCAGATCTCAGCCTCCAGAGTAGCTAGGATTACAGGTGTGAGCCACCAGCGCCCAGCCTCTGAGAGATTCTTATCTCTAATTAATCATCAAAAAGCCAGAAGTGGCTCAAGTGGTAGAGTGTTAGCTTTGATCACAAAAGCTCAGAGACAGTGCTCAGGCCCTGAGTTCAAGCCCCAGGACCAGCACACATTAACACACACACACACACACACACACACACACACACACACACACGGAAGAAGAGAGGGGACAGCACTAGCTTTGCAGAACAGGGAGAAGAACAGCAAATGAGCTGTTAAGTGAAAAGAAGAAAGGCTGATAGATGAAGGAATGAATGAGCAAGTGGATGGGTTTCCAGTGACTCTGCTGTTAGTTAAAGGATCAGTAAGAATTTTAATCACCCAGGCCATTTGACGAATGAAAAAACGAAGAGAGTACTAGGTAGAAAGAAAACTGATGGGCCTGTGAATCTAGTGACCAGAAGCCTATGGTCCTCCCTTATCTCTCCTTCCTCCTCATCCTCTTCCCAGGGCTGGGGCGGGGGTTCTGGGAAGGATGCCTATTCTCCTCCTCCTGGCTCTTCCCAGGTCTAATTTCCGCCAGGCCAGGCCAAGGTGCTGGGGGTGCTAGTGAGGGGGGCTATTTCAGTCCGAGACAGCCTGCCAGGAAGCAGAGGAAGCTGTCCACAGCCAGTGGTGTGGCCGCTGGGCTGAGCCCTGAGCGGGAGAACTGTGTCTGGCTTCTCTTCGCCCTAGCACCTTTGGGATAACGGTCCTGCTGCCGGGACAGGAGGTCACATGTGAGTGTTGGTGCATGTCGGGCTGCAGAGCAATGCGGGCTGGGGTGGGGTGGGGTGGGGGTGGCTGTTGTCAAGCTACTGTGGTTCTGGCTGGCAGGCTGGGGACAGTGATGACCCAGGAGGCCCACAGAATTGGGGGCTTGGAGTAAGGATTCCCCCTAGGTTGGGGTTCAGAGGAGGAAGCAGTTGAAGGAGTCCAGGAGCTGAGGAATACAAATGTGTCTGAAAGCAGAAGAGTGGATGGCACTTTGTGTGGTGGGAACAAACAAGATCTCCACTGCCAGGGGTTGTGTGGTCATCTCTGTGTCTTGGAACAGCTTGACAAGAGAAGGGCAGGAAGGAGTAGAAAGTAGAATGCATCGGGTCATTCAGGTGGGGCTGCTGGCTGAGCAGAGCCCTGACCATCAGGAGAGGGGCTCAGATGTTTCCCCAAAGGCAGAGGGACATGGGAAGGTTGTAACGAAAGCCACAGTGGGCAACATAGCGAAGAGTCCAGGGAGGGGCTGGGGTTTGAGCTGTGGCATGAGAGTTAGTGACAGAGCCAACGCCAGCTGCTACCGGAAGTAGAACAGGCCCTGCAGGAGGGGGAGAGCAACCAGTCCTCAGTCCTCAGAAAGTTCAGTGAATGGAGATCTGGTGGGTCGTGGCCTGCCACTCCTGGCTCCACCCTCAGAGGCAGGACAGCTCCCTTGATACCCTCCAGGGAGCCAGTCTCCAGCCACCTGCTGTAGGGCAGTGTCTAAGAGTGACAGGGCTTCCCAAAGGAACGTTTATGGACCCAGCATCCTTCCACCCGTGCTAATTCCCTTTAGACTCTGCCTGCTTCACCCTGTCTGCAACTGGGGGTCCTTCTACCCTATTCCACCCATGGAGATCTCCCTCAGGCCAGGGACCTTCATTCTCCCAAGAGAAGTTCCTTTCACCCCGGGGCTCACAATGGTCTCTCCCTCAGACGAGCACCTTGGTAGCTGCACGTGCAACTGTTTGTACACCTACATCTTCATCTACCTACTACTGCACTAGCAAACAGTAAGATGTGTGAGTGAAAGCAATGTATGAATGAAGGGAGTAAATGTAGAGATGAATGAAGGAACTCCTCCGGCCTATACGGATTGATTTGCCTTCCTGGGCCCCTGCTGGCCCTTCCTGCTACTTCCGGCTTCCTTGTATGCCCACCCTGTCTCTAGTACACAGCTCTTGCTCCTTCCACATGGACTGAAGGCTCGGAGGAATCTTCTATAACCAAAGGTGAAATGGTGTGTGGGGTACAGACCAGAGAACCCGAACACTATCATTTTGCCCAGAATTGGGGTAAAATAATTATATTAAAATCAAATTATAAAGCCAGGTGCTGGTGTCTCATGCTTATAAGTCTAGCTATTCAAGAGGCTGAGTCTGAGGATGGAGGTTAAAAGCCAGCCTGGGCAGAAAAGTGCAGAGAAAAACCTTGAGGCTCTTATCTCTAATTAACCAGCAAAAAGCTGTAGGAGGAGCTCAGGTGATAGAGTGCCAGCCTTAAGCAAAAAAGCCAAGTAAGAACAAGAGGCCCTGAGTTCAAACTCCAATACTGTCACAAAACAAGTAAATACCTAAGTAAGATAAAATTTTAAGTTGGGAAAAATATTTGGCTCTGGTATACTGTTTTAAAAATCTATAAGCTAGGTGGGCGCTGGTGTCTCATGCCTGTAATCCTAGCTACTCAGGAGGTTAAGATCTGAGGGTTGTGGTTCAAAGCCAGCCGGAGCAGGAAAGTCCGTGAGACTTGTATCTCCAATTAACCACCAGAAAACCAGAAGTGGCGCTGTGGCTCAAGTGGTAGAACTGAAGAGCTGAGGGACAGCATCCAGGCCCAGAGTTCAAGCCCCACGACCGACCCCCCCCCCAAAAAAAAGAACAGATAACAAGGACTGGGGCATAGATGAAGCCTGGGTTCAAGTCTCAGTACAAGGAAGGAAGGAAGGGAGGGAGGGAGGGAGGGAAGGAGGGAGGGAGGGAGGGAAGGAGGGAGGGAGGGAGGGAGGGAGGGAGGGAGGGAGGGAGGAAGGGAGGGAGGGAAGGAAGGAAAGAAGGGAGGAAGGGAGTACACACCTATTACTCAGCACTCTGAAGTATGAAGAGGAGGAATTTGAGTTTGAGGCTAATCTGGGCTACATAGCAGGACTCTGTCTCAAAACCAACCAACAAGCTAAAAGAATAGCTAACAGCTGGCAGTGTGTCAGGTACTAGCCCTCACAACAACCCTATGAGGCAGATGCCACATTATCATATTTTACAGATGAGGGAAACTGAGGTGCCTGGTTAAGTAGTATGCCCAAGGCTACACAGGTCATACATGGGCCAGAGCTGGGATTTGAACCAACCAGAGTCCATGTACTCAGCCTCAACTCTTTTCTAACCTCTGAGTGCATTTGCGGGACTCAATACTTTGTTCTAGGCCTCAGTTTTTCTCATATGTAAAATGGAGGAAAGGGGGGGGCTGAACTCCCTATCTCAAAGGCATTGCTTTATAGGTCACTGGGTTTGAGCTATAAATTCCCAATAGTCACCAGTAATGTGGAAACACCATGACCCAGGAGTATTTAGAGGACCCAGGAGTCAGACTCCTCCATCACAAATGCCTCACTGAACCAATGAGAGGTGGTATCGAGTACAGGATGCAATCCCATGGCAGGCCTACGTACATTGTACTACTGATGACATAGGGCCAGAAAAGATGAGTGACATCAGTCACTCATGAATATCCCAACCCAAGCCTACCTAGCTCTGAAGCCACACTGTAACCCCTACATCTCATGTCTGTGGACTAAGCATCTCCTCTGAGGGGTTCTGGTTCTAGGTCTGCTTCTAATTCACTAACTGAGTTGACCTTCCTGCCCCTCAAGGTGTCTGGATTTCTAATTCAGGCTTCGCCCATTTGCCTTTGAGGAAGCTGTTTTCTCTATGTCCACGAGGGGGCGCTGTGATATCCACAGCTTTGCTTGAACGGCCTTAGTATCTTCAGGCCAATTGGAAAGAGGTTTAAAGGAACTCCCAAGTCTTCTCTTTTTACCCTATTTTACAGATAACTAGGCTGTGACCAAAAAGCAACCATGGGTGTGGAAGATGAACTTCAGGCTGAGGAAGTTGAAGCTGCTGTCAGTGAGCTCTCGGTATGTGACTGCTATCCTCCTTTGGGTTAACAGTTACTCCAGATCTCAGGCCTGGCTCTAAGACAGAGAAAGAAGCAGAAAATCTAGCTCTCAGGAGGTCCTTGTCTGTTCAGTTTAGGCAGAATCCCCCAGGACTACACAGGTCCCAGGGAGCTCTGGGGAAGCCCTGGGTAGTAGAATTAGTGCTGTTTACCACATAACATTCCTGAGAGGTGACCACAATATTCCCCCATTGGTTGCTCAGATGGGGGGAACCGAGATTCAGAAAGGGTAGATCACTAACCCCAAGATCATATAATAAGTATTGGAGTTGTAATTCAAACACAAGTCCATGAACGTCCACTATCAGAGGAGACATTTTATCAGGATTTTGTTTTGTTTTTGTGCCAGCCCTGGGCTTGGACTCAGGGCCTGAGCACTGTCCCTGGTTTCTTTTTGCTCAAGGCTAGCACTCTGCCACTTGAGCCCCAGCACCACTTCTGGCTTTTTCTGTTTATGTGGTGCTGAGGGATCGAACCCAGGGCTTCGTGCATGCTAGGCAATCAGTCTACCGCTAAACCACATTCCCAGCCCCTTTATCAGGATTTTGAAAGATGACTAGAAATGCTCTAGGAAGGTTTTTTGTTGTTTTTTTTTTTTAATTTTTTGGCCAGTCCTGGGGCTTGGACTCAGGGCCTGAGCACTGTCCCTGACTTCTTTTTGCTCAAGGCTAGCACTCTGCCACTTGAGCCACAGTGCCACTTCTGGCCGTTTTCTATATATGTGGTGCTGGGGAATGGAACCCAGGGCTTCATGTATAGGAGGAGGCAAGCACTCTTGCCACTAGGCCATATCCCCAGCCCCGGAAGGTAAATGTTTTTGTTTTAATTGTATTAATTAATTTACTTATTGTCAGTTGTAGGGCTTGAACTCTGGGCCTGGGAGCTGTCCCTGAGCTCTTTTGCTCACGACTAATGCTCTATCACTTGAGCCACAATGCTACTTCTAGTTTTCTGGTGGTTCATTGGACATAAAATCTCATGGACTTTCTTGCCTGGGCTGGCTTTGAACCATAATCCTCAGATCTCAGTCTTCTGAGTAGCTAGGATTACAGGTGTGAGCCATTGGTGCTTGGCCATAATTTTTTTAATTGTTATTATAAAGGTGATATACAACAAGGGGTTACAGTTACGTAAGTAATGAGTAAATTCCTTTTTTTTTTTTTTTTTTTTTTTTTTGCCAGTCCTAGTCTTGAGCTCTGGGCCTTGGCACTGTTCCTGAGCTCCTTTTTGTTCAAGGCGAGCACTCTACCATTTGAGCCACAGTGCCACTTGGAGCTTTTTCTGTGATTAATTGGAGCTAAGAGTCTCACAGACTTTCCAGCCCAGGCTGGTTTGAGCTGCAATCCTCAGATCTCAGCCTCCTGAGTAGCTAGGATGACAGGTGTGAGCCACTGGCACTCAGCCCGTGAGGACATTCCTTTTTAGACAATGTCACCCTTTCCCGTAGGAAGGTAAATTATTATCTTCCATGTTTCCTTACAGTGAGGGCTGTGTGGGTCATGGGGTGGTGAGTATAGAGGATGACAAAGTTGGTACCCCAACTGTCCAGCTAGAGAGATGGGGGCCCAGAGAGAGATAAGGCCAAGTGGATGTTCAGTGAACACGTGCGTATTGTTTTCCCAGATTCTCTGAGTGTAGAAGGCCCAGTGGGGCAGCCATGGAGTGGGACAATGACACAATCCAGGCCCTGAACTTGCCACCCACGACTTGCGTCTACCGAGAGGACTTCAAATGGCTGCTGCTGCCACCCGTGTACTCAGTGGTGCTGGCGGCCGGCCTGCCCCTGAACGTCTGTGTCATCGCCCAGATCTGTGCATCCCGCCGGGCGCTGACCCGCACAGCCGTGTACACCCTGAACTTGGCCCTGGCTGACCTGCTCTACGCCTGCTCGCTGCCCCTGCTCATCTACAACTACGCCCAGCGGGACCACTGGCCCTTTGGTGACCTCGCCTGCCGCCTGGTGCGCTTCCTCTTCTATGCCAACCTGCACGGCAGCATCCTCTTCCTCACCTGCATCAGCTTCCAGCGCTACCTGGGCATCTGCCACCCCTTGGCCCCCTGGCACAAGCGTGGGGGCCGCCGTGCTGCCTGGCTGGTGTGTGGTGCCGTGTGGCTGGTGGTGACAGCCCAGTGTCTGCCCACGGCTCTATTTGCGGCCACGGGCATCCAGCGGAATCGCACAGTCTGCTATGACCTGAGTCCGCCCGCTCTGTCCACCCGCTACCTGCCGTATGGCATGGCCCTCATGGTCACTGGGTTCTTGCTGCCCTTTGCAGCCTTGCTCGCCTGTTACTGCCTCCTGGCTCGACGCTTGTGTCGCCATGATGGCCCCGCAGGGCCTGTGGCCCGAGAGAGGCGTGGCAAGGCGGCCCGCATGGCTGTGGTGGTGGCAGCTGTCTTTGTTATTAGCTTCTTGCCTTTCCACATCACCAAGACGGCCTACTTGGCGGTGCGCTCTACCCCCGGCGTCTCCTGCCCAGTGCTGGAGGCCTTTGCCGCCGCCTACAAAGGCACACGGCCCTTCGCCAGTGCCAACAGTGTGCTGGACCCCATCCTCTTCTACTTCACCCAGCAGAAGTTCCGCCGGCGGCCTCACGAGCTCATACAGAAACTCACAGCCAAGTGGCAGCGGCGGCCACCGAGCTGAACCCACGGGCGAGGACCCTAGGTCTGGGCAGCTGTGGGTTTGCCACGATGGCCAGGGGACCAGAACTCCCCTCCCCAGCTCCAGCCAGACAGAGAATTAAAACTTAGCTCTCTTGGGCATAAAGTAAGGTCACCCATAGCCTCCCTCTTCCCCCCATCTCATCAGTTATTTATTGAACCCACTCCTCTGGACCAGGGTCTGTACAGATAAAGACCATCAGGCCTGGCCCTGGCCCTCCAGAAGTTCCCAGCAGCCATCAAGTTAACAATACGGTGGTAAGCTGCCCAGAGAAATGCAGTGTGGGTGCACTGTCATGGAGATAGTGTACCTTAGTGTAACATGTGCTGCAGAAGTCACCAGTGAAATGGGTGAGAGAAGATGGGAAAGAGAAGTGCTGGCTTCCAGGAAGGAGCATCTGAGCTCTGCTTTGAGGGTTGCATATGCGCTTCCTGGTGGACAGGAATGATATCCTTACTTAGCAAACCTTAACTAAGATCTGGATGCTCAGGCCTGCGTGTTTGCAGAACCTAAGGAGAAGCAGTCCCAGCCCTGCTCCGTGCAGGCCCCAAATTGCTGCAGCCACTGACACTGACAGAGTAGGATCAGGACTGTGACAGACAGAAGCCAGGAAAGGGCAGTGTACAGAGGGATCAGCAGAAGCAGATGTTGAAGGCTAAGTGGGAGATCAGACAGACAGACAGACAGGTCAGATCAGACAGATGTGCTGCCTGAGACAGTCTCCTGTGTGCCTCTGTCCTGTGTGAAAGTGAGGGAAACAGCTGCTCTTCAGTCACCCTCCAGACAAGGGCAAGGGTTGGCAAGTGCACAGACATGGGAGAGGAAAGAGGAACTTTCTACAAGAGAGGGCTCCAAGAAGGAGGAAGGCACTGAGTGTACAGAAACCCAGAGGGAGAAAGAAGCTATGGCTCACACCTGTAATATCAGCACACCTGTTTGTAATCCCAATATTTGGAAAGTGGAGACAGAAGGATTTCAAATGCAAGACTAGTGTGGGCTACACAGAAACTTTGTATTGGGAAAGATGGAGGGGCTGGGAATGTGGCTTAGTGGTAGAGTGCTGGCCTTGCATGCATGAAGCCCTGGGTTTGATCCCTTGGTACCACATAAACAGAAAAAGCTGGAACTAGCATTGTGGCTCAAGTGGTAGAGTGCTAGCCTTGAGCAAAAAAGGCTCAGGGACAGTGCCCAGGCTCTGAGTTCAAGCCTCAGGACTGGAAAGAAAGAAGGAAGGAAGGGAGGGAGGGAGGGAGGGAGGGAAGGAAGGAAGGAAGGAAGGAAGGAAGGAAGGAAGGAAGGAAGGAAGGAGAAAGAAAGCAAAAAAGAAAGAAGAGGAAGGGAGGGAGGGAGGGAAAGATGGATGCTGGTCGCTCATAACTATAGTCACAACTACTCTGGAGGTTGAGACCGAGAAGATCTCAGTTCAAAGCCATTCTAGGCAGAAAAGTCCTGGAAACTCCATCTCTAACCAATAAAATGTTGGACTAGAGGTATCAGCAAGAAAGCCAGGTGAAAGCTTGAGGCCCTAGCTCAAATTCCAGCACCAGCGTATGTGCGAGTGTGTGCGCACACACAGGAGAAGGAGAAAAGAAAAAGGAAAGAGCTAGGCATGGTTTGGAAGCAGTTAACCCTGGAAGAGGGCTGGTGTGCAGAAGGGCACCCAGAAAAGGAGCTCTAAAGACCAGAGCATCCGATGGTAGGAACCCAGACCCCACCTCTCCTTCACCTGCCTCGTTCTCAGGCCTCCGGCTTTTACCTGAACCATCTCCGGCACTAGAGACAACCTGGCACCCTCCTTCAGCCCCATCCTTCAGGGCCCAACTGCCCTGCTCTATCCTTGGGAAACCTTCTAGAACCCACGCAAGAGTCACTTGAGCCCTCTGCACCCACTTGGTACCCTCGTGCCTCCCCACACTTCCTCATCACCCTGTGTTCCTTTTCTTCACCTGCCACCTCGTGGCCCTAGGGAGGAAAGACAGGGGCAGCTGGATGTCAACCATGGTATCCGTCTTCCCCTTTAGCGGAGCACTGGCTTCAGAAGACAGAAACTTCACTTGCAGAACTCTCTTGCATCTCTTCAGATTTCTTTCTCCTGGTCACAGGGTAACAGCAAAGTGACCTGGGGCACTTTACTACAGAGTGAGAGGAGCATGTCTAGAGCTAGGTGATGTCTTTAGAGATAAGACCCTCTCTATCTCCCTATTATCTGGGCCTAGTTGTACATACTTGTAATCCCAGCCTGAGTTAGGAGGATATCGAGAGTTCAAGGCCAGCCTAGGCTATATAGTGAGACTCTGTATCAAAAATTAATGACTGTCTAGGCAGTGGTGGCTCATACCTGTAATTCTAGCTACTCTGGAGGCTGAGATCTGAGGATCAAGATTCAAAGCCAGCCTGCACAGAAAAGTCTGTGAGACTCTTATCTCCAATGAGCCACCACCAGAAAACCAGAAGTGGAGCTGTGGCTCAAAGTAGGAGAGCACTAGCCTTGAGCAAAGGAGGTCAGGGACAGCGCCCAGGCCCTGAGTTCAAACCCCATGTTACCTACCAAAAAAAAAAAAAAAAGAAACTAATGACTGGCTGGGGCTATAACTCAGTAGTAAAGCACTCGTGTGCAAGGCCCTATCTAGCACTAGGAAACAATAGCAACCAAACATGGCCCTGTGCCTTCTTGTTGCTTCCAAGGCAAAGGGCCAGCTGGAGTACCATCATGGACCATGAGGGCCTGCTTCCTTCTGTGGCTTGTAGAACAAGAAACTGTGAGCAGCTCGGGTCTCTGACCATCTTCGTTTGACCTTTCTGGTATGAGAGAGAAATAAATGTTTGTTTGTTTGTTTTTTAAAGCCATTTGTTTTCTTGGGTCTTTGTTACCCACAGGCGAAACTAATCACCTAGTGAGGTTCCAGCCAACCTGGTGTACCCGGGTGAAGAACTGGGTGGTGACTTGAGTTTGGGTGGAGTCAGGGTCTAGGTCTAGGGGAGTAACAGCTCTGGAGACACCTCTCAAGGCATCTTTAGGGAAAGGGACAGAAGGGGACGTGGCCCGGGGGTGTGGCTTGAGGACAGAAAAGAGCCAAGCATGTGGAGACAGAAGCCTGGAGGGGTCTCTGCATGGAGGAAGGGGAGGAAGGGGAGGTGGTGGGCAAAAGAGGGAAGAGGAGGGCTGGGAATATGGCCTAGTGGCAAGAGTGCTTGCCTCCTACACATGAAGCTCTTGGTTCAATTCCCCAGCACCACATATATGGAAAACGGCCAGAAGGGGCGCTGTGGCTCAGGTGGCAGAGTGCTAGCCTTGAGTGGGAAGAAGCCAGGGACAGTGCTCAGGCCCTGAGTCCAAGGCCCAGGACTGGCCAAAAAAAAAAAAAGAGGGAAGAGGAAAGTTCTGAGGAAGGTCAGTACCAGGGCAGAATCTTCCAGGACAAAGACCTTCAAGTCTTGTCACTTGAGGACAGGAAGTCAGGGTAGTGGGTCAAGAATTATTGAATTAAAGAATCAGGGGGCTGGGAAGGTGGCTTAGCGGCAGAGTACTTGCCTAGCACGCATGAAGCCTTGGATTTGCTTCCTTAGAACCCCATAAACAGAAAAGGCCAGGAGTGGCAAAGTGACTCAAGTGGTATAGGGCTAGCCTTGAGCAAAAGAAGCTCAGGCCTTGAGTTCAAGCCCCAGGAGTGGGAAAAAAAAAAAAATCAGGAAGCAGGGCCCATCTTGGGGATATTTCCATAGCCAAGGGCACTGGGTTTGTCCCAGCTCCTTCCTCTCCAGATCGCTGTGTAGCAGCATAGATTCACACTCCGCCATGAAAATGAATTCAGCTGCTGAGGGGTGCAGCATTCATTCAGCACCTACTGAATGCAGGTATCATGCTGGACAATGGGTCCCTAGGGAGAAAAGCTTAAAGGATGGGAGTGGCTGAAAGATGCTGGGTGTCAGGGTGGTGGTGGTGGTCAGAGGGTGAGAACCTGGCCTAGTCTGAAGGGTGGACAAGGTTCCTTAGCTAAGGCCCAAGGCTCTCAGAAGGGATGAGCTCAGTGCAGAGGGCTGCGCCTCCCTAACCTGGAATACAGGGTAAGGCTTCTAGTCCTCTCATGGGTGACAAGCACTGAGGATGGAAATGTTAGAGGCCTGGACCTCACTAGGTCATCTGAATGGCTGTTTTCATTTCCCCTTCATAACTGGAGAGTCTGCGATCCAAGGGAGTGTGCATATTGGGCAGGTATAGGCCTGGCTTCAAAATCTCAGCAGTCAATGTTCCTCTGTCCACTGAGTCCAATACTCCTAGCTCCTCTCAGCCGAGTTTTCTTTTATAGTCTCATCTGGGACTATAAAGGCTGGGGGTGGGGAGACTCCTGAGGCCTCCTGGGACACATAGGATACCCCGACTGACTTTCTCAGCCTTAAATGCTCTCTTACCCCACCCACGTGGCTGGGGCCCTCCACCAGCTCACTTCAGTGTCCAGCCCACAAGGACTGTGGGAACCTGTGGTGTGAGTCTTCGCTCGTCTCCACCACTTGTGACATGGAATAAGGACCTCTAGCTCCAAAATGATCAGAAAGCAGAATATGGCTAGGTATGGTAGGGTAACCTGTGATGCCAGCATTCTGAAGCTGAGGTAGGAGGATGGAAAGTTTGAGGCCATCCTGGGCTACACAGACACAGTCTAATGAGGAGGAGGAGGAGGAGAAGAAGAAAGAAGATGAGGAAAAGGCAGAATATAAGAGGATGTGAAGGAGCTTTTTCATTATGAGGAAGACAGACTCCTGGCTGAGATTTCCTCCCACCATACTACCAAAACATGCCCCAAAATCAAAGAAAGAAAAGACTTTAAGGAAAGTAAGAGTCTGACTTAAGAGTCAGAGAGATCACCCTTGGAAGTCAGAAAGGAAACCTGGGGCTGGGAATGTGGCTTACCAGTAGAGTACTTGCCTAGCATGCAGTGAAGCCCTGTGTTGGATTCCTCAGCACCACATATACAGAAAAAGCCAGAAGTGGCGCTGTGGCTCAAGTGGTAGAGTGCTAACCTTGAGCAAAAAAGAAGCCAGGGACAGTGCTCAGGCCCTGAGTTCAAGTCCCAGGAATGGCAAAAAAAAAAAAAGAAGAAAAAGAAAAAGAAAGGAAACCCGAGCCACTCCTCACTTTTCAGACAAGGCATCTGAGGCCTGGAGAAGCAGAGATCTACCCAAAGGCACATAACAAGACAGGGCAGAAAGGCATAAGCTCCATCTGAGCTCTTCTAATTTCCCAGCGAAAAGGAATTTACTAGATGAACTCCAAGCTTCCCTGAGGCAGAGTTAAGCCACGGTTGAGTGAGGGTCTCAATAGAACATGTCTCAACTCAGGGGAAGGACCTTTAGCCTGAGAGAGTTCCCACAACCCAAGGCGCTGCCCAGAGAAGAGGGGAGGGGGGTCCACAAGCTCCTTCCCGCGGTCTATGTTGACAGCAAGGGCTTGGGGTACTGGTGGGATTTTTTTTTTGCCCTGCCTCATTCCACAGTCAGACGATCTCTAAGTGTCTACTATCCTGTTCTATCCTCACCCTGACTCTGTCTTCCATATGGAATCTCCCAGCCTAGTCCTGCTTGCTATGGTCCTTTTGGCTAGGACTAGGGTGGCATTAGGGTTGGCTGGGGAAGGCTGATCTAGCTGGCGCTACTGGCTGAGAACCACAAAAGGTTCTGAAGGAGGCTGATGCAGGGCTGAATGGGTAGCAGGCAGTGCAGGCTGTCTTCTAATCCCATGGAGGTGGATGCTGGGGTCTCAAGGAAAGAGAATCTCTCTCTCTCTCTCTTTTTTGTTCTTTTGTCAGTTGTGGGGCTTGAACTTAGGGCACTATCCCTGAGCTTCTTCCCTCAAGGCTTTGAACCACAGCACCACTTCCCGGTTTTCTGGCGGTTCCTTGGAGATCAGAATCTCATGGACTTTCCTGCCTGGGTTGGCTTCAAACCCGGATCCTCGGATCCCTGAGTAGCCAGGATTGCAGGTGTGAGCCACCAGCACCTGCCCTCCCCCCCTTTAAACAAACAAACAAACAACAAAAAAAGCAGGCTCTGGGCTGCGAAAGGCTGTCTGGAGGAGCATGGCATTGGAAGGCCCTGAAATGGGAATCTGAATCACAGCAGGAGCTGCCGATTGCTTCCTGGCTTTGTAATTAAAGTTGCCCCCTCCAAGAATATAGATCTCCAAGGGTGGCTTGAGGATTAAATAAAACCATACCGCAGAGGCACTCCACACAATTTCATTCGCTTAGATGAAGAGTCCAACCCCGCCTGAAGTATGCAAGCAAGGTTGGGAGAAAGGCAGGGGAGGGGGAGGGGGGCGCCTTTCCTGCCCAGGAGGGTGGAGAAGCCGCAGGTGAGGGTATATTTGACCATGAGAAGTCCAAGTTGTTGCGGTCCGAGCGAGATCCTTTTGCGTGTGAGGGGCAGCCCATTGGGGGACAAAATGCAACCCTAAGGGGACAAGGAAATGACGGAAAATAAAGCCTTCCAAACCCTGGACGTCCAAGGGGGGGGGGTGGCTGAGGCTTTGTCCAGGGCTCCGAAGCTTAGGGGATTCTGACCAGCAGAGGGCATAAGAGCCACGTACCCCGGAGCACAGAGGGGGCGGGGGGAAGCGGGGGCCCGGAGCCGGGCGGAGCGCTAGGCAGAGGGCCGCGGGGGACGGCGGAAAGGGGGAGGGGCGGGGGCGTGGCATCTGGGAAGGCGTGTGGGCGGGGCCCGGCCCGGAGGGGCGTGGCTTCTGCGGCGGCGCGGGTGGGTAGGGACCATCAAAGCCGGACCGACCTCCAGGGAGGTGGGACCGGTGGGCGTTTGGAAGGCTGAGGGGCGGGACATGGGCGTGGCGCAGCGGGATTCGCCGCGGAGGTGCGGCCCGAGGCTGCGAGCGCCCGGGCTGGGCTGGGCTGCCCGGCCCACGGCTCCTCCTTTCCCGCCCTCCCTCCGACCCTCCCCCCCCCCGCCGGGTCCCGCCCCTCTCCCCGGCCGGAGCGTCTCTGCGTTGTACCTGGGTACCGGTGTGTACTAGAGTTTGCGGGGCGCTGAGGTTGCCATGTTGGAGCCCCTTTGCGCTAGCGGGGCTGTGGGCGGAGCCGACCATGCTCGGGGCTAGCGAGTCTCTCAGCCAGTCCCTAAGGGGCAGCTAGGCCGAGCTCCCGAGGGACTTCCGAGGGTCGTGGCCGTCTGGAAGGGTTCAAAGCATCTCGTTTCTCCGCCGGCTCCTCCCTAGTTCCCTCCCCCACCCCCACCCCCCACTGTGTTCCCAGCCCCGCGCGCTCCCGGAGCCCACCCCCTCTTTTGCGCGCGAGGCCCCGCCCTCCGCCCCCTTTCCCCCTGCTTCAAAGTTTATTTGCAACAAAAGGGAGCGAGGAGCTAGCAGCTCCGGGGGAGGGAGCGGGAGCGGGAGTGGGAGCGCTCGGGGAGGCTGGCCAGCCGCTGGGGGACGGGTGCCGAGCGGTGGAACCGAGCTCCGGGATCCCCCGCCCCCCCCCACGCCGGGCCGCGATGCCCCAGGCCCCTCGAGTGGAGTCGAGGGCTGGCCCTGGGGGTCGCCACTGAGGCGGGAGAGGCCGCCGGGATGGAGCCGCTGCCCCTGATGGCTGCAGAAACTTGATCCGCGACTGCTGAACCTCCGCTCGAGTCCCGGCGTCCTCCTCCCCACCCCGCGCGCGCGCGCGCGCTGCGGGCGCCAGACCCAGGCCTTCGGACCGCGGCCACTGCGCGCCTTCGGAGCGGGGGTGGAGGGGGGGTTGGCCGCGGCCTCCCGAGGCCGGCCCCCCCGGAGTGAGGGCCACCGCCATGGCGGACGGGTCGCCCCGGCCTCCCCTTTATCGCAGCGTCTCGTTCAAACTGCTGGAGCGCTGGAGCGGCGGCCCCGGGCCGAGAGAGGAGGACGCGGACACCCCCGGCTTGCAGCGCCGGGCCTCGTGTCGGCCGGCCACGGCAGTCCCGGGCCAGCCCTCCCGGCGCGTGTCCAAGCTGGCGTCGGGGCCCCGGGCCGCCCCCGCGCAGCCGCGCCCGCTCCGCAGCCTCTCGCCCTCGGTGCGCCAGCTCTCCCGGCGCTTCGACGCGCCGCGTCCGGACGACGACCCCGCCGGAGCCCGGGACGGGGGCGCCTCCCCCGGGGCCGCGGAAGAAGCGGCCGAAGGCGCCGCTCGTGGGGCCTGGCCGAGCGTCACCGAGATGCGCAAGCTCTTTGGCGGCCCTGGCTCCAGGCGGCCCAGTGTGGACTCGGAGGCCCCGGGGGCACCCAGCCCTGACGGGGCCGCGTGGGAGCCTCTGGCTCGGGAGCCCCCGCGGCAGCCACCGACGCCCCCTCCTCGGACGTGCTTCCCCTTGGCGGGCCTGCGGTCGGCGCGGCCGCTGTCCGGACCGGGGATCGAGGGGAGGCGGCGGCAGCAGCCCGAGCGGGCGCAGCGTCCGGCGGATGGTTTACATTCTTGGCATAGCTTCTCCCAACCGCAGGCCGGGGCCCGGGCCTCCTGCTCCTCCTCCTCCTCCATTGCCTCCTCCTATCCTGTCAGCCGCAGCCGGGCTGCCAGCTCCAGCGAGGAGGAAGAGGAGGGCCCGCCGCCTCAGCCTAGGGCGCCGAGTCCGGCCTACCGCCGCGGCCACTCCTCGGGCAGTGACGAGGACCGAGACGGTGAGGGCGGCCACCGCCGGAGGGGGAGGCCGGGGCTCCGGCCTGGGAGCTCCCGATTGGATCAGGACGGCAGGCCTGACAGTGATGGGTTAAATCTGGACAGCATGGACTCGGCTAGGGAAGCCAGGAGCCCTGAACCTCCAACATCACCGAGAGCTCCTATGGAGGAGGGACCCCGAGAGTGGGACACTGGCCCGCAACCCAGTGTCCCAGGTCCCCCGGAGGGCTCGCGGCCCATGTCCGAAACGGTGGGAGGAGCTTTCCGTGTGGCCAAGGTGAGCTTTCCCGCTTACCTGGCGAGCCCCGCCGGTTCCCGGGGTAGTAGTCGCTATTCTAGCACCGAGACTCTCAAAGACGACGACCTGTGGTCTAGCCGGGGCTCTGGGGGCTGGGGCATTTACCGTTCCCCGAGTTTTGGGGCCGGGGAAGGGCTCCTTCTACGGCCCCAGTCTCGGACTCGCACCAAGGGACAGGTGGTTGCCACCAGGGCACTGAGAGATGGAGGCCTGGAGCTGGACAAGAGCAGGCAGCGAAAGTCACTGTCGAATCCAGATATCGCCTCGGAGACCCTGACACTGCTTAGTTTCCTTCGCTCAGACCTTTCAGAACTGAGGGTCCGCAAGCCCAGTGGTGGCCCTGGGAGCAGTCTCCCGGAAGGCAAAGACCCGTCCTCAGCAGGTAGCCCAATGGAACAACTTGACCCCATGCCCCCCCAAGCCCCAGCATCTGCGGGCATCCGCCCCACACTCAAGGAATTAACTGCTACCCTTCGGAGAGCAAAGTCTTTTACCTGCTCCGAGAAGCCCCTGGTCCGACGACTAAGCCGCACCAATGCTCTGAAGCCCAGCTCCTCTGAGCTGCTCCTGACAGGTCCTGAGGCAGAGGATGAACCCCTGCTGCCCCTGGTGGTCCAGGATCAATATGTGCAGGAGGCTCGTCAGGTTTTTGAGAAGATCCAGCGCATGGGTGCTCAGCAGGAGGATGGAAGTGATGCCCCCCCTAGAAGCCCTGACTGGGCAGGAGACAGAACCCGAGGGCAGCTGTCCCAGGAGGAGCTCTCAGGCCCTGAGTCCAACCTGACCGATGAGGGCATTGGGGCTGACCCAGAGCCTCTTGGTGCAGCCTTTTGTGGCCTGGCTCCCTCAGGGGTAGGGGTATGGCGACCTCCCTCCTCCTCCTCAGCCCAGACGAACCATCATGGCCCTGGGACAGAGGACAGCCTTAGTGGATGGTCCCTGGTGTCCCCTGAGACTCCTCCCACACCAGGTACCCTCCGAAGTAGGAGACGCAAAGTGCCACCTTCAGGCCCTGGTGGGACTGAACTGAGCAATGGGGAGACAAGTGAGGCCTACCGGTCTCTGAGTGACCCGATTCCACAGCGCCACCGGCCTGCGACCTCTGAGGAGCCCTCCGGATTCTCCGTGGACAGCAACCTCCTGGGCTCACTGAGCTCCAAGGCAGGGCTTCCAGCCACCCCGGCTGTGGATGAGGGCTTGACCAGTGGCCACAGTGACTGGTCTGTGGGCAGTGAAGAGAGCAAAGGGTACCAGGAGGTCATCCAGAGCATTGTTCAGGAACCTTGTGCTTTGGGACGTGTGGGGGACGACAGGGCTGCTGGCAAGGCTCCCAAGAAGAAATCTCTGAGTGACCCAAGTCGCCGTGGCCAGTTGACTGGGCCTGGATTTGAGGGTCCTGGAGGGGAACCCATCCGAGAAGTGGAGCCCATGCTGCCCCCTTCCAGCAGTGAACCAATCCTTGCAGAGCAGCGGGCAGAGCCAGAAAACCTTAGTCCTTCCAGGGGTCGAGCACAGTCTGAGAGGGTTCTGCCTGAGGCCCCACCTGCCTCTTCCACTGTCCAGCATGATTTCCACCTTGATCCCAAGCTGGCAAATGTTCTGTCCCCTCGGCTTACCCGCCGAGGCTCTAAGAAGCGCCCGGCCCGGAGCAGTCACCAGGAGCTTCGGAGAGAGCAGGGCAGTCAGGACCAGGCTGATAGTCTGGCTAGAACCCGGACCTCCTCCAAACATGTTAGACATGCCAGTGTGCCTGCCACCTTCACCCCTATTGTGGTGCCTCAGCCTCCAGCTTCTGTTGGACCCCCAGTGGCTGTGCCGGAGCCGATGGGCTTCCCCCCTCGAGCTCACCCCACATTGCAGGCACCATCTCTCGAGGATGTCACCAAGCAATACATGCTGACCCTCCGCTCTGGTGAGGTCCCTGCGCGGGGACCTGTGGACCTGCCCTGCTTGACCCCTGCTGCACCGCCTCCTGCTGAGGTCAAGCCTCCAGAGGCAGCTCGAGCTCCAGAAGAGCCAGTCCCAGCCAGCAAGTGCTGCAGCAAGCCACAGGTGGTAAGTCCTTGGGGGGGAAGGGGGGCTCAGGGTGGGCCACAGGAGTGTTTGGGACACTGCTTGACAGAAGGCTTTTTTCATATACTCAGTTGGGTGCTTAGCTGGTTCTCTAAGTGCCCAGAGGTTGAAAGAGTGTTAATGACACAGGACGGCCCGCTCTTCTGGCCTTGAAAAGGTGTCAGGTTTCTGTGTGTGGTTGCAAAGATTCTTAGGGCATCTTTTGGGACTGCTTTTGGAGACTATCATGGTGTTCTTAGTTGTAAATACACAGGAGGCGTGGGGATAATGGCACCCAGTCTAGTTTTCAGACCTCTTTTCACTGAGGCTTGCTGCCCTCCCTTTGTGAGATTTTTGGGCTCAGGGGCCCACAGTTGACATGTGTTTGCCATTGCTCGCGTGGCTTTCCTCTGGCAGATCAGAGTGTAAGTCAGTTTCCAGGCCTGGGTGATTTAAGGAGCTACAAGGCCTTACTTTACAGAGTTGCAGAGGAGCTCAGGGCTGTCACCCGGCTCCATCCTGTCTGTGACATTCTGTCTTCCTCATAGCTTGGGGAAGAATGGGTGTGGGTTGGAGCCTTGTAAGGCTGAGTTCCACCAGAGCTTCCCCTCTTCAACTAGAGGAGCGAGCTTCTAGCTGGGGACTGCCGGCAAAGAGCGGAGGCAGGGACGGATCTGCTGAGACTGAACTGGTTCCCACATGCTGGAGTGCCTGTGCGGGTCAGGGTTGAGACCCTGTTCCTCTATCCTGCATACTTACACGTGCCCCTTACCTCCCCCTGCCCCCTGCCAGGTTACTGTCATATAGCCCCTGCCCCCTTTCCAGACCCCAGGCAGGGGGTCTCCTACTTCCTAAGTTCCCCACTTGCACCCCTGGCTTCAGCCATTCCTAGGGTTTGGGCTGTAGGTTAAGTCTGGTTCCAGGCAGTGGATTCCCTGGCATGGGAATTGGAAGGGATACTGGAGTTGGAGACAAGATTCAAGGCTCTTGGGTTCAGGGCGGAGCTCAGGGGTAGCCCAGGGATATTTTAGCCTTCATTCCCACTGTGTTCCTGACTATGAGAAGCCAGGAAACCCTAAACCCTGGACTAATTTGGTCACTCCAGTTCCCAGGGCTCTCTGGGGCCCCTCTAAGTCCCTTTCCCTTTGTTTCTCTCTCTCTCTCTCTCTCTCTCTCTCTCTCTCTCTCTCTCTCTCCAACTCTACCCCTACCCCCCCCACCCCTTCCCAGTTCTGGCTCTGCTGTTCATCTAGGAGGCTGCCTAGAGAGTCAGAAGGAAGCGAGGAGGAGGAGGAGGAGGAGGAGGAGGAGGAGGAGGAGGAGGAGGAGGAGGAGGAATTTTGGACCTTCCTAAGACCTGTTTGTTAGTTGAGCCCAAAGCTCCTGGGCCAGTTCTGTCTTTGGAAGGTGGGGGAGGGGGCGCAGAGCAGGAGTCCCTTCTGAGCTTCCTCTCCCTTGCCCTGATGGCTGTGTGTGTAAGGGTGGGGGAGGGGGTCGGGTGAAAGGTGAAAGAGTATTTTGGGAGCCTGGTGGGGGTGCTCCTCCGAGAAGCCTTGAGACCATGGAGGAGGGGCTCCTGCCCCCCCCTTCACATTCTCTGCCGTGCTGTCACACATGTGACACAGGACTGCTTGACAGGCTTCTCCCTGCCCTGAATGAGGCTTTTTCTAACTTCCAGGTCTCTGCCCACTACAGGCCTCCCACTTTTCCTGGCCTAGCTCGCTCTCAGCCTTTAGGGGGAAAGAAACGGGCAAGTCTGTAATTAAAAGAGCAGGATTGGAGCATGGCCCGGTTCCTGCCACATCCCTGTTTTATTCCTCACTTTCCCCTTCTGTAAAGTGGAGATAAGGTCTCTGTGTGGCAGATGGGTACTGGGATGGTGATCTTCCCTTCCAAGGAGGCAAGAGAGAAAAGAACAGGCTCAGCTGCCCCAGCTGCTGCTTGGTGGGAAAGCTCAGCCAGGCCTCCTCCCTGCCTCTCCTCCTCTGGGATCTGAGCACCGGCGCCATGGTGCTAGCTCCCAAGACATTCACTGTCCTTTCATTTCACACCCCCTCAGAAAGTCTGGAAGTTCTTCCATCTGCTAGCCTAAATCCTTCCTGCTGTCCCCTTCCTTCTGGCTTCAGAAAGATGGGGAGCAGCTGGCCACCCCCTCTTGCTGGCCCCCATTGGGCTGACAATGTTCTCTTGTCTGAGGCCTAGGGCTCCAGTCAGGATCTCTGTAGCGTGGGTGGAGATGGTATGGTGGGGGCCCCAGAATAAGAAGGGACACGAGGAGCTGTGATGTTTTGCTTATGGCGTAGAAGCCAGTGTGTACCCTGCCAGAGGCTGACAGGTAAGAGACTGGGGGGCTGAGGAAATCCTGGACCCGATCTTCAACTTCAACTGTGGGGAATCCCTCACCCCTGGCTCTCTTCCAGCGCAGAGTCCGTCCATTGCTAGCTAGGAGGTACCAGGCCCTGCTTAGCTTCTGCCTCCTTTTGCACCTGGATAGGGTCATCTTTGGGCCTTCGTTTTCTCATCTGTACAGCAAGACATTGGATTGGTTTTTAAGGCTCTGTAGGGGAGGCTGGGAAAGGAGAGGGCTCAGAGGTGAGGCTGGAGTGGAGAGAGGCAGGCTGCCCTCTCTGTAGGGATGTAGGACACAGGAATGAGGAGCAGCTCAGAGGTCATGTAGGCTAGAATACCTGTTTGGGAATGTGCTGTCGAGGGCGCTCCCCTGCTCTGCCTCTCGCACCAAAGGTTTCTTCTACCTAGGCTCACAGTAAGCCTGGCTGATCCTTCTTGCCGAGGCGTTCCCTACATGGCCTTACAGAACAGAGTCTTGAAGTCCACTTCTGCCCTCGGGTACCTAATACCCAATTGGCACCCGTAACATCTTCATTCTAGAAACAGGAAATGACTTTTTGCAGAATCATAGATAGATGGGTGAATGCATGCAACGTAAGCATCTTTGGAATGACAGTGGTAGCAGCTTACATTTATTAAGTGCCTGTGTGTGCAAGGCAACCTTAGTGTGCCAGCATCAATTCTCAGACTGTTGGAGCCACCCCAAATCCTAGCATGTCAGTCTCTTAACATATCAGTGTCCTGATGTGAAGGGTTTGAGCCATCCTGGCTTCTCAGTAAGATTGGCTTGCCAACTGAGAAGGAGACATTAGGTAAGGACAATTGGGGGCATTACCTACATTTTCCCTGAACACTTTCATAGTGGTTAGTTGTTTATGTATGTGTTTTTTTTGCCAGTCCTGGGGCTTGCACTCAGGGCCTGAGCACTGTCCCTGAGCTTCTTTCGCTCAAGGCTAGCACTCTACCAGTTGAGCCACGGTGTCACTTCAGGCTTTTTCTGTTGCTGTGGTACTGAGGAATCAAACCCAGGGCTTCATGCAATGCATGCTGGGCAAGCACTCTACTACTAAGCCACCTTCCCAGCTAGTGGTTGGGTATTTAATTTATCAGAGCCTATGGCTGGGGTGGGAAGAGCTTTTAGAACCAGAGAGGGAGAATGCTGAGTTTCAGGTTACATAGCAAGGCCAGACAGGACTAGGCCTAAGCACCAGAGACCTGGCCTTATTCCTCCCTGTACCCCCAGCAGATGTACCCTGCTCCAGCCTCAGCCCCAGCTTGCCCAGCCTTGGGAGGGCCTGGGCTGCCACTCTTTCAACCCTACCACCTTTGTCTCTGGGGCCCTTTGGCAGGGAACCTGCGGGCTGAAGTTCTCTTCCCACTTCTCCTTGGCTTTTTGCTGTGGGGTGTGTGTGTGTGTGTGTGTGTGTGTGTGTGTGTGTGTGTAAAATGGTTGGGGGGGAGGATGAAGCAATTAGGACATTTGGAATTCTGAGTGGTACCAAATATCTGTAATTAAGTGTCTTGTCACCCAGCAGGAGGAGGGTGGGAGGGAGGAGGACAGACAGAAGGGCTGTCCCTTTCCTCTGTTTATTCCCTGTCTCCCCCCCCCCCCCCCCAGCCTACTCTTTCCCGAGGATCCAGGGCCCGCTACAGGGAGTGCAGTCCAAGAATGAAAGGTTGGGGGATGGACTCGAGTTGAATGTGACATTTTCCAGCCCCCTACATTTCCGGGACCAGCTGCGTCTGGGAGGCTGCTGCTAATCCTGTCCCCAGCCTCCCCTCCCAGTATAGGCACTTGCCCCTCCTGCTTGCTTTCCTCCTGTCGGAGATCCTTCCAGCTACACAAGCTGTGGCGGTGGGGCGGAGACACTCTCCGGCTGCCTGGGAGTTGAGACAACACCCAGGAACTTAGAATCTAGAAACAGTCTGGACCGGGCTTCTGATGTTAGCTTGGGGGCTGCTGAGGAGGCCTCTGGGAGGAGGCTCTGCTTGATCTTGGCCTTCAGGACTGGAAGTGAAGCCAGGTGCCAGTGGCTCATGCCTGTAATGCCTGCTACTCTGGAGACTGAGATCTGAGGATCACAGTTCAAAGCTAGCCTGGGCAAGGAAGTCTGTGAGACTCGTATCTCCAATTAATCACAAAAAAAAGAAAGCCAGAAGCGGAGCTGGGGCTCAAGTAGTAGAGCATCAGCCTTGGTGGAAAAAACTAAGCAACAGACTCCAGGTCCTGAGTTCCCCCCAGTATCAGCACACACACAAAAAGAAAGGAGGAAGGGAGGGAGAGAGGGAGGAAGGGAAGGAGGGAGGGAGGAAGAAGGAAGCTGGAAGTAATGGGAAGGTTTTAGGAGGGCATGAGGCACAGCATGAGCAGAGGCTAGGAGTGGGAAAGATGGCAGCAGGTTGTATGCAGTAAGAGTTTGTTTCAGAAGTGGGTGGCCCTTGCTAAGATAATGCATGCTTCAGTGTTTGAACAAAAACTGAGTGCCTACACATTAGGCATGTAAGGAGACAGCGGCTAAAAACCCAGAAGCCTGCCCTTATGGAGCTTTCAGACTAGCGAGGTCACGTGTCTGGAGCAGAAAGGGCAGGGGAGAAAAAGCTGGGTAGAGGAGTTGAGAATGACAGGGTTGGGTGCTGTTTTGCATCAAGGGTCTGGAAAGGCCTATGGGAGGAGGTGATATCTGAGCAGAGGCCTGGACGAAGTCAGGTGGCTGTCTGGGGGAAGCGCATTGTGGACGGAGAGGAACAGCAGTGGCAGAGGCCCAGTGGTGTGTGAAAAACAGACATAGGGGCCGTGTGGATGGAATGGGCTAGTAGGAAACCAGCAGTCAGAGAAGCAAGGGAGGCTCTGGGCCACTTGAGGAGGATCTCAGAACCAGAAGGAGGATTTGTGCATCTCCTCGAAGTAAGGGAACGGGCACTGTGGGCAGCTTCTGAGGAGGACCTGAGCTGACCTGCGTCTGTGCTGGGTGCTGCGTGGGCCTGGCGTGGAAGCAATGAAGTCAGTCAGGGAGCAATCTAGGCAAGTGATGATGGTAGCCAGGGACAGGGCAGAGGTAGGTATTGGGTTGCAGGTTTCTGCTTTGGTGCGAATGTTTGAAGTGGCCAGATTCATAGCACTCAAGTGAACACACGGCTACTTCAGCTCCCATGGCTAGCCAGTGGGGGAGGAATTGCTTAGATTGATGGGCCGGGAGAATGACAAGTCCCCTATAGTGATTGAGACTGCAGAATTCCCTGGCCACCCTGTAGACTTATACCAGCTTGGCTCAAAGGCTGAGACAGCAGAGCCACCATCGTGCCCCAGAGTGGTGGGTGACAGGGCTATATTCTGTGTTTTACCTTAAGTCACTACACATCTATTCAGTTCCAACATGTCTATCTGCCGGGACCAGGAGCTCTGCTACCCACAGCAGGCCTGTCCTTCCATCTGATTCCTGCCTAGGAGGCTTTGCCTGTCTCTGATGTGTGGGTGAAGGACCAGTCTCAGAGCCACACAGGTTTTCCCAAGGCTCCGCAACCGACGGGTAATCTGGCCCCAGGTAGTCCTGACCCCGGGACCACACACTGGCTCCACTGAGGCCCCACTGAGTAGAGTTGGCAGGGATGGGCAGTGGCAGGGTGGGGGAAAGGGAGCCCATGCTTCCCAGAAAGGCTTGTAGCCCTGGCTCACTTGTTGGGAAATGTGCCCAGGCAGCCTGGCGCCTTACTGGCAGGCCATGAAATGGGGGCCCCAGGTCTCCTGGGAATCATGAGCCTATTGGAGCTGAGGTTCCCCTGCGGGAGTTGATCCCTAAGACCCTCCTCCCTCTCCACTTCTCAGCCCCCTCGGGCCTTCTGAGGCATTCCAGAGTGGACAGAGGCAGAGGGGAAGTGCCAGGCTGCCGCAATTTGAGCAGCGCATGACAGCCATAGGCCTGGGGCCCTGACTGGGCTGTTGGAGCCCACTCTAGCAGCTGTGGTTCACTGGGACGGCCTGTGCTGGGAATCAGGACATGTGAGATCCAGCCTGGTCTCTTCATCTCCCTGTGCAGGAGGTCTTGCACCAATCAGTCCCTTCCCTTCATCTCCCTGCTCTGAGACATTGTTCCTTCCCCTGTCGGGCCACAGGTGCTCCAGGCTCCCGGGCATCATCAGGTCTCCTTCCTGGGCTTCTGAGTTGAAGCAGCTGGCTGTCCTGGGTAGGATCTTGCCAGGCCTTAGGCTGCCGAGGAGCCTGGCTTGGTGTAGCACCATCCCTAGGACTATGTCTCTCCCAACACTTGCTGTTGCTTCTCATCGTCTTCAGGGTCTCCCCCTATACATGTGGGAAGCTCTGCTGCCCATTCAGAGGCCTGATCCCAAAAATGGTGCGTTGCTCTTGCACACAGGGCATCAAAACTCCCCCTGGCTTATTTCTGGAAGGGTTGGGGGGGGAAGTCAGTAGGTTCTCAAAGCCTCCCTGGGTAGAGAGAGAGTGAGAAGAGCTGCAGGAGGCACCGAGGTGGGAAGGACATGAACTGACCCCAGAGGCTGCAGAGGAGTGGTGTATTAGTTTCCTATTGCCGTGATGACAAATTATTGTACTTCGTTGGCTTAAAACAACACTGATTGCTTATTTTACAGTTCCTGAGGTCAGAGTCTAAAATGAGTTTCACAGGGCTAAAAGCCAGGTGCTGACAGGCCTGGGTTCCTTCTGGAAGTTAGGGGAAAGTCACTTCCTTTGTCTTTCCAGCTTCTAGTGGCTGCCAACGGATCTTGGTCCATGGGCCCTTCCTTCCTTCCCAAAGCCAGCAGCAGAGTAGCTTCTTAATCTCTCTCACTCTCATCCTCCTGCCTCTCTCTCTCTCTCTTTTCCCCTTGTTGGCTTTTACACTCAGGGCTCAGCTGAGATTCTACCAGTTGAACTACACCTTCATTCAACTTTTTGCTGGTTATTTTAGAGATGGAGTATAAGGACTTTCCTGCCAGGCTGGCTTTGAATCTCCATCCTCCAGATCACAGACTCCGAGTAGCTAAGCTAGAATTATAGACTTGAGCCATCAAGGCTTCTTAAGTACTCTTGTGATTACACTGGGCCCACTAGATAATCCAGAATCCTAATGACATGGGTGAAGTCTCTTTTGCCTTGTAAGGAAACACATTCACAAGTGGTAGAGATTTAGGGGACTGTTACTTTGCCTGCCACACAAGGGCCAGTGTGTTGGCTTCCAAGCTCCAGAGATCCTTATAGCTGCTAGTCCTGGAGCTATCTTGTCTGTGAACCCAGGTTCACTACATTTATCCTGCTTTCCTTTCCTTCAGTGTTGCCTTGTCATCCATTTATGTAGCAGGCAACCTTTACGCCCCTTGATGGCCAATGGGGACACAAGGAAAGCTTGGACACCATCCCTGCTTGCCTCTGGAAGTGGGTGCAGTCCAGAAGGAGGTTAAGTGCAAGCCTCGTGGGGTAGGGACAGAAGTGCCAGTGAATCCCTTGAGAATGGGCCTGGCTTCCGGAGGCAGATGGCCTGAGGTTTGCAGACTAGACATCGGGGTGAAGCAGTTCCCAAGAAGGGCAGCTAAGAGCTCAGAGCCAGGATAAGCAGAGAACGCAGAGGCAGAAACCATGTCTTACCGGACACCAGTGGTTCATGCCTGTATTCCTAGCTACTCAGGAGGCTGAGTTCTGAGGACTGAAGTTCAAAAGCCAGCCTAGGCAGGAAAGTCTGCCAGACTTATGTCCACTTAACTAGCAAAAAGCTGAAACTGGAGCTGTGGCTCAAGTGGTAAGAGTGTAAGAGCTAAGGGACAGTGCCTATACCCTGAGTTCAAGCTCTACTACCAGCACAAAAAAGAAAAAGAAGTTATATATTTGCCAGTCCATCCCTGCCAAGGAAGGAGCTGGTACCTGAGAGGCAGATGAAAGGAACTCTCCCATCCTTGTGTTCGGGGAGCTCCATGTTGGGGATTGGTGACCCCTGGTGAACTGTTAGGTTCCCTTATGCCTGAGAAGCCAATGGCTTCCAAGGAGATGATGTAAGTATAGCACCTACAGACTCCCCCTAGTCTGTACAATGGGAACTGTGTTCCCTCACTCCACGAAGGACTATCGCTAGGTTTAAAAGAAGCCATGTCAAAAAGGCTTGACCAGTGGAAAATGCTCAAGAAGTTCTCTTGTGAACGAGAGGCTACCATATGGTTTCAAGAATCTCAGTTTGCAGCCACAAAGCAGAAGACTAGGTTCCAGACAGCAGGGCAGACTGGAGTTCTGGTTCTACCTCTGTAGGGCTCAGAAGCCTGGGCCTTTGGAGGTGGAGAGGAGGAGACTACAGGGAGGGCCATTGGCCTGCTGGTCTCTCCAGCTTTCTCTCTACTTCTGTTACCACCGGCCCTTCCCAAGATTCATCTGGAATGATGTGGAACAAATGCGCAGAGTCAAAGCCCTGTCTTGTCAACGTCCCAGAGCCCCCAGGCACAAGGATTCTGAAAGTCTGTGCACCTCTCTGACACCAATGCTTGGTGGTATTTAACCTGGCCCTAGGACCTCAGCTCTGAGCCTCAGTTGCCTGCTCTGTAAAATAGGGATGCTAAGGACTTAGGAGGTAATGCTGGCAGAACCCTCATCCTAGGATGCTGAGGCTCATTAATGTAGCTCCTTAGTGGTGCTTTTAAGACTGGCACTCCCAGAGTTTAGAGCCCTGCAGTTTCAACATGAAGGATTCAGGTTTCTTTCCCAAGAGTATATAGCACTCCACTCGATTTTGTTTGTGAATCTGAGATTGTCACGTCTTGGTCTTGACGCCATCTGTCCTGAGATTCTGAGGTTAAGAAGAAGAGAGGCAGGTCCTGGGCCAGTGGGCGAGCCATGGGGGGCTGTGATGAAGGGCCAGCCCAGGGAGCAAGTGCAAGGTTGGTGTCTGTTTCCTGTTTATTGGTTCCCAGGGGTGAGCAGGCCTTGCTCCTCACAGCAATGCAGAGCAGGAGGGAAAGAGGCCGCCCTCCTGGCTGCCAGCCAGCCCTACAGCCGGGCCTCCTGGGATTGCTGAGACCCCACTCTCCAACCCCTGGACAAACAGTCAATCCTTTCCCAGGACAGGGCACTGGAGGTTAAGAAGCAGATGTGGAAGGGAAGGGGTGGATGGATGGGAAGGACCCTCCCCTTCGTTAAAAAGTCTGGCCAGCTCCATCCTTCTTGGCTTCCTGTATCGCTGAAGTCTTGCTGTTGGTTTCTCACCATACCTCCCTCCTTCACCCCCCCCCCCGCCTCTCCCTCCCCCTCCTCCCTCTGGTGGACCTGGTGGTAAGACATCAAATCCCTTGGCAGACCAGGAAAGAAAGGGGAAGAGAGGACCAGGGCCTTGAATACCCTAGAAAAGGGAGGTCCTCCTGGAACAACCTCCACATACCAGCCATCTATTCTAACCACCCCTCACGCCTGCATTGTTAAGATGTGGAAGGGTCTTACCAAGGCCCTGCAATAGTGGACCAGGCCCAGAAGTCTTCCCCATTCCCCTCACCATTGCTCCAGCCTCACACTTGGACTTCTGGGTAAAGGGGCTACTGAGAGTCCTTGAGCAATGGTGACAGGGTTCACCCAGCATTGGAGGGAATTGGTCTGAGCCAGGGAATGAAAAGGAAGCCCCCAAGTGTGTCAGAGGCCAAGAGGATAGGGAGGTCCCTAAGCAGAGCATACAGACATGCTGTGTGTGCTGAGGACTGGTTGAAGGCTGAATCTCATGGCCTGGGCAATGGGAGCCATGAGGTTGAGGAGCTGAGAGGGACCAATATCAGTTATGCATGAAATGGCTTCCTCTGGTGACTCTGATGGTCAGAGTGAAGGGGAATAGGGAGGTAGCAAACCTGAGCCTAGGAGAGCAGGTGATAAGGAGACTGACCGGGACTGGCCAGGGAGAGAATGTGGAGGTAAAGTCAGGTTTGGATGTAGGCTCGGGGAGCCCTGTCAGAACTGGGTGGATGGAGTGGGATCCTCCTTATTTGAGTCAGAGAACGTGGCAATGAGGAACAATTCATGCATCTGCCCCTAGGCAGAATTTTCCCTCTACCTTCTGAAAGGATGGGGGGGAGTGGGGTCTGAGCCCCTTGAGATCCCCCTGTCTAACTTCAATCCTTCCTGCTGGTTGGATCCTCAAGGAACAGCCAACTCCAGGCAGACTCCCAGAGGAGCTGTGGAAGAAGGAAGGCTCAGGCTGTGCCGCACCTCTGGGGTCTTTAAATCAGGACAGTTTGCTCTGCCTTGGTTTCCCCATCTGTGAAGCTGGAGTCACAGCTTATTGGAGCCGCAGAATATTCTGGCTCTGTGGAGCTGGGGGTTGGGGAGAGTGACTGGTAGGCAGGCTAGCAGATAGGCGAGCTTGTCCACTGTGGAGCTGGAGGTGGGAGCTAAGAACCCCTTACTGTGCAGATACCACCACCACCAGTGCCATGCTGGGGGCCCTGAAACCTCAAAGGCCTTCCTAGAGAACAGCACAATAAGCGCTGAAAGGGAGAGGAGTCATTCGGATTTGGGGTCTGATGAGCCTCCGGTTTTCCCTGCAAAGCCCCGTGCTCCTTCTCTCCCCTGCAGCCTGGACTAGTCACTTCCAGGCTTCTTCTCAAGGCCAGCGGGGGTGTTGCCTGGGGTGGGTGAGGAATTTCCGAGGGAATGGCTAAATTCAGCCCCAGCTAAAAATAGTTCAGGGCCTGGCCCCAAGAGTGGAGGAGGCAGAGAAGGCAGCGGAGGTGGCTGCGTCTTGCTAATCCTCTGCGGCCCACCCTCCCACCCTGCTTCATCACCTGGGCCAGGGCCTGCTCTGGCCTCCTGGCCACCTGTTGTATCTCCTCATTCGTCTTTGGCATTTCGGGGGGCTTTTTGCACCTAGGAGCTCCTGGCTTTCTTCTTTCCTTCCCTCTGCCATCCGTTTTGTCCTGCCTTCATTCCCTAAGGGGGAATAGACATTCCAAAGAGAGCTCTGTGGAACATTGTGTCCCCTCAGCCTTCCAGGCCAGGTGGCAGAATATGCCCCGCAGGCCTGGGACACAAATATTGCACCCCTGCTTTGTAGGGTGTACACTTCGAAAGCTCTGGGATACGGAGATGTGGGCTGGAGGAGCCCCTAGGTCACCCTGTGGCCCAGTGCTTGAGTCTGGGCACGTAGCTCCCCCCCTGCCTGTTCCTGACACATTATGGAACTTCAGTACACATTTATTAAATAAGCAGTGTGGAGGGGCAAGAGCTGGTCAGTGGAGCCCTGCCCTGGTTCTACTCTAATAAAGGAAGAATCAGCTCCCACTACCACCTAAACCAACCATGTATTGGATCTGCTGTGGGGACAGGATAGGTGGAAACTGGCCTGTGGGCAAAGGATCTTGACTCAAGTGAGAACTGATAGGAGGAGAATGAGGACCAGACATGTGCCCAGAGATGGTAAGGTGCTTGGCCCAGGTCTCAGAGCCCAGGAGAGAGGTGACATTTGAACCCAGGTTGACTGCACTCCCAAGGCTGGGGAGTAAATATGGTGTAATGCAGAGACCACGAAAGAAAACTGGTGGGGAATGTTAGAAATGCCCCCAGTTCCTGATTGTGGCTGGGGTCGAGATATAGATTGTTCCAGGGAATGGCAGTAAACCTAATTAGGATTTCCGGGATGGCAGGTGGCGGGGGTGGCGGGCAGGCTCAGCTCTATGAGTCCTTTTCACACACACTGGGGCTAGGGATCCAACCCAGGGCCTCATGCATACGAGACAAGCTCTCTACCACTGGGCCACACTCTCAGCCTGGTCTGCACTTTGCTTTGTATTAACTCTTTTCATCCTCACAGTACCTCTGCGGGAGTTACTGTCCTTCTGGGTGACAGACGGGGAGCCTGAGCACGGCTCCACCATGCTAGCTTGTGCAGGTCATGGGAGCTGAGAAACCGGCAGAGCTGAATGGACTTCAGCCTCCCAGCCCAGTTTCAGCTCTGTGGGCACTGCTCAGGTTCCCGGCTCTTGGGACTGCCTGGGTGGGTACCACCACCACTGTGGGCAAAAGAGGAGCCCTGGAAGCCCCACTGGGTTTACAGTTCATGGTAGTTTCAGAAAGTAGCACATTCTCTTGCTACAGCCTTTCTGGGAAATAAGAGGTGACAGGCCTCCAAAAGCAGGGATGACTACTTCCTGCCTTTATGGGCCCAGGAACACTTCTATTGGTGCTGGAGCTCAGCTAAGGTGGTAGAGATTACTCTGGCTCTGGAGGTTGGGAAGATGCGGAGGTGGGGGGCGGGGCAGGCCCAGTGGTGCTGGCTGGCGCAGTCTCTTGCCTGCAGTATCTGGAAAGCAGATCTCTTGGGCCATGGCCGGTGTGAGTCAATTGGAGACAGAAAACCTTCCATATTTGGACAAAGCGCCCAGAGAGGCCCAGACCCACAGCCAGCTCAGGCAGACTCCCCCACCCCGGCCTCCTGCGCCATCTCCCTCCGGGCCCCTAGTCCTGTCTCGTGAGTTTAACTCTTGGGTTCTAGCAGCATTGTTACCCTTCCCCTCAAGTCACCAGGCTTGTGCTGGGCCCTGTGCTGAGGCTGGCGGTGCAGAGAGAAATTCCCGCAGAATCCACAGACAGGAGGGTGGACACACACTAAAACCAACCATTCCCACACCGAGAGGGTAAGCTGACAGTAGACCCTGCCCAACAGGCAAAGCCCGAGATACACGACGCATAGGCATACACACACATACCATACCCCTGCCCCACCCCCGTCCCCATACAATGCCCATTATAATCCTCAGTAGATTTCTGTACCCACAAAGCCATCTGTGCAGGTATTAGATGTGAGGACCTAGCCTGGTTCCGCTCAGATCCTCCCTGGAGCAGGCTTTAGGGTAGATGGAGCAATCTGTTATTGAACATATAACAGGTATCCCTCTGGGGCATGTGAACAGAGCAATCTGACCCTGACAGGAAGCCCCCTGAGTGCCTGCTAAGGAACTAAGTTGGGTAGTGGATTCCAGAGCCTGTGCCTGGGGAGAGTGCCTTGGGCCACTTCCTGTCCAGCCACAGGGCCCCATTCTCACAGAGAAAGCCCAGCAGTGATATCTGTACAGCTACTCTTAACATTTCTCCTTAGTCCTGGGTAATCAACTCTAGGTGGTGGGTCAAGGGGAACCTGCAAAATTCAGTTCTGTTGTCACCCGTGGGTTTCTGTAGATGTACAGCATGGGAATGGAGGATGAGCAAGAAGAGGCTCCCAAAGCCAGATGTAGTTGGCAGAGCTAGTCTGGGCTGAGATGAGACCTTGTCTCAAAATGGGCAGGTGGAGATCCAGGTCCTGGAAATCCATCTAAGAACCAAGGTCACAGGAAGCCAAAGCAGGGCAGGGCAGGGCAGGAGAAACTAACTCCTCGGGGTAGGTAGTGACTGGACCTTTGAGGACCAGCCAGGCCTTGACTGGCTAAGGGAAGTCTGCATCCTTCAAGCAGAGAGAGCTGTGAGGCAGGGGTCTGGAGATGTAGAAGCCGTGCTGTATATACATGCTAGAAAAGCTTCTGTCTCTGGATAGGTGGGTAGATCCTGAGGAGTCTTGATGGCTAGGCCTTGATCCCAGAGCAGTAATTTCTTTTCTTTTCTTTTCTTTTTTTGCTAGCCTGGGGCTTGAACTAAGGGCCTGGGCACTGTCCCTGACCTTCTTTTGCTGAAGGCTAACACTCTACCACTTGACCCACAGTGCCCCTTCCGGCTTTTTCTGTTTAGGTGGTATTGAGGAATTGAACCCAAGGCTTCATGCATGCTAGGCAAGCACTCCACCGCTGAGCCACATTCCCAGCCCAAGAACAGTAATTTCTAAGCTTTCAAAAAATAATGGAAGCCTGTTGCCAGTGGCTCATGTCTGTAATCCTAACTACTCAGGAGACTGAGATTTGGGAATCAAAATTCAAAGCCAGGCCAGGCAGGAAAGTCCATGAGACTCTTTATCTCCGATTAATCACCAAAAAGCCGTAAGTGGAACCACAGTGGCTCAAGTGGTAGAGTGCTAGACTTGAGTATCGAAAGTTCAGAGATAGTACCCATGACTGTCACAAAAAAAGAACCCTTTCTTTAATAGAATCTTGGGCTGGGGATATAGCCTAGTGGCAAGAGTGCCTGCCTCGGATACACGAGGCCCTAGGTTCGATTCCCCAGCACCACATATACGGAAAACGGCCAGAAGCGGCGCTGTGGCTCAAGTGGCGGAGTGCTAGCCTTGAGCGGGAAGAAGCCAGGGACAGTGCTCAGGCCCTGAGTCCAAGGCCCAGGACTGGCAAAAAAAAAAAAAAAAAAATAGAATCTTGACATAGAACTGAGACAGACCATTGATATAAGTGAGGTAGGGTCTATCTGTCTTCTGGACTATGTCCAGGACTCTCTTTGGTCAAGACTTCCCTCTGCCTCCAACAGGCACAGTTGGAAAATGCCTGTTGGAGACAAAGGGAAGTTCTGACCAGGGCATTAGCCAAGGCAGGAAAAACCGTAGGGCCTAGATCCAGAGCAGTCAGGCTGATTGAGCACTGCACTTATCCATGGGGCTTCTAAGAGCAGGTGATGCCTTCCCCAGGGCCTCTGGAGCAAGTCTGGACCCCTTGATCAGAAGGATAGCCTGTGGTGGACCTTGTCTGCCCACTGCTACCACTTGGAAAGATAAGGCCTTTCAAGATGGTTAGGACTAGCCAGCTGTGTGTCCTGCTTTAGCCCCGCTTGGTCACACTGACTGGTCCATGAATTAATTAAATTCCCCTAGCTCCTCTAGGGTAAGGTAGTTAATATCAGAATCAGGAAAGACTTCCTCAGAGTTGAGAGTGAGCAAACAGGATTAGCAGGTGAAAGCCTGAGCCTTGAGACTTACAGATACACAGCCCTCAGCCCTTCCTTGGTCACCTGCCTTGCCTGACTGTGTCAGGCCCTTGCTTAAAAACATAGGATGAAGGCGGAGGCTATAGATAAATGGTAGAGCACTTGCCTCACATGTGCAAGGCCCTTAGTTTAATCTCCAGCATTGCAAAACCAACGAAATAAAGTAAGACAAAACATAAAAATTGGGGAGGATACAAAAGGCCTAGAGAATTAAGAGTGTGACTAGCTGAGCTACTGTAGCCAGGATACTACTGGGCCGGAGAGTGGTACGCCTGGGTATTAATTTGACTCTGGTGTGTCAGCAAAGACCAGGTCACGAAGGGCGTCCAATGTCAGCCTAAGTGCTTAGACTTGATCCCTGTACTTGATGTAATGGTTAGAACAGACTGGAGCCAGGTGGCTTAGGTTCAAATGCTGCTCCTTGTCTTCAACTGTGTGGCCATGAGTAGATGCTTAATCCCTCCACTTTCAGTGTACATACCTGTAAAAGTGGGGTTAATGGTGATGGCAGCTTTATAGGGTTGTTACGAAGATTAAATTTCACCACACCTGGTGACTGGGTGGACCACAAGTCGATGGGGATGAGTGAGAAGCTATACAGCAAGTTGGAAGGGGCAGAGAGTGGCTGAGCCTGGCTGAGGAAGGGTGGCTGGTATGGAGGGAAGTCACTGCCGGCGGCTTCTAGGGTCATCACTGGGAGGAGAATGAGCCAAGGTCCCCAAGGCAGGCTCTGAATGTTCCCCAGGTAGCTGCCCATAGGCAAAAGGCTTAAAGGCTATGCAGAGGAGGGTGGGACCCTGAGAGCTTGGGACTCTGCCACATTTCCCCTGGCAGATCTTCACTAGCTGTAGAGTTGCCCACTCCTTTCTCTAGGTCAGTTGGTCTGTGCTCCTCGATATGCAGACTGTGCCCCTCGAAGGGCAGGATTGCCAGCTCGCCTGTGCATTCTGACCTCAGGGACTTCCTCTAGCCTGGGGACTCATTTCTCACCTTTGGCCTCAAAGAGGCTCAGGGAAGGCCTCCTGAGAGTTGTCACCTCTGTGACTTGAGCCATCGAAGAAGGAACCAAAGTCTAAGAGAAAGGACTAAGACAAAAGCTGCACCCTCGGTTCCCAGAGCACCATCCATCCTTCCTTCCAGGTGCTCTGCCCACCAGGTGCTCTGTCCGCCTTGGGACCTGGTCCTGTGTGTAGGCTAGGAACACAGGGCACAAATAGCGGGGAGTGACCTGGGCTGGGGCGGTGACCCCTGAGGCTGAGAAAGAAGGACCATGATGGATAGCAGGCAGTTTACAGCTGACTCAGTATGCCGGAGTAGGCATCAGAGGCATTAAAAAATGCTTTTAGATAAGCCAGGCGCTGGTGGCTCACGCCTGTAATCCTAGCTATTCAGGAGGCTGAGATCTGAGGATGGAGGTTAGAAGCCAGCCCAGAAGGAAAGTCTGTGAGGTTCTTATCTCAAATTAAGTGGGGAAAGAGCTAGAAGTGGAGCTGTGGCTCCATTGGTGGTGGAACGCTAGCCTTGAGCAACACAAGCTTAGGGACAGTGTCTAAGCCCTGAGTTCAAATCCTAGGGCTTGCGCACACACACACACACACACACACACACACACACACACACACAATCTATCTTTCAGATACAGAATATATTCATGTAGTAAGAAAATATTTTATTTTGTTGGATGTGGGGCTTGAACTCTGGGCCTAGGAGCTGTCCCTGAGCTCTTCATCTCAAGGCTAGTGCTCTACTACTGGAGCCACAGGGCCACTTCTGTTTTTCAGGTGGTTAAGAAAATATTTTAAATGGATTAAAAAAACCTTCCTAGCCAGTCTCTGGTGGCTCGTGTCTATAGCTACCCAGAAGGCTGAGATCTAAGGATCACAGTTCAAAGCCAACCTGGGCAGGAAAGTCTGTGAGACTCTTATCTCCAATTAGCTACCAAAAAAAAAAAAAAAAAAAAAAAAAGCAGCAGAAGGGGAAGAAGGAAGAAGCTGGAAATAGAGCTGTGGTTCAAATGGTAAAGGACAAAAGAAAAAACAAAAAACACCCTCAGGGACATCACCCAAGCCCCACCCAGCTCCCACAAAAAATTTATTCAATCAATCAATCAATCATCTCCTTCCTACTCATCTGCCCCTGTTCTCCAGCAACACACTGGGTACTCTGGTTTGCCCGTTGCTTGTTAGGCTTAATATCCGTGTGCAGAGCTTGGCTCCTCAGCACTTGAGGGCTTCTGTGCTATTCTTTATTACTTTTTGAGACAAGCTCTCACCGAGGCTGTACTTGAACTCAAGATCCTCCTGCTTCCACCTCCCCAGTGCTGAGATCATAAGCACGTGCCACCCCACCCAGCTTCCGGGTGCTTTTTTTTTTTTTTTTTTGGTGTTCTCCACTGTGTGATTACGGAACTGTATGGAGCCACATGTTACAGGTATCTAGGTTATTTTCATTCTTTTTCTGTTACAAACCATGCTGCAGCGAACAAGCATTCCGTACACATGCCATGTTCTAAGTGATGGGGCTGACGTTTGGGGGTAGAATTGCCGAGAGAAAGAATGTTTAGGACTCGGGTTTAGGAGTCTTCCACCAGCAGAGAGAGAGCCGCTTCCCCACACTCACACCCATTTGGACCTTCATTTCTTTCCTTAATCTGGTAAGTGAAAAATGCCATCTCTGTGTATTTTGGTTTGCATTTATCTCTTAGTGGGGTAGGATTGAGCATCCTTTCCTAGGTCCAAAAGACACAGGGTTCCTGTTTAGCCATTCTCCAAATCCTTTAACCATTTTTCTGTTGTTTCATACACACACACACACACACACACACACACACACACACACACACACTGCTGCAGCGCCTTAATTCAAGGCTTTATCTTGGCTTTTTCTTTTTCTTTTTTTGGGGGGCTTAAGACCGTTACTCTACCACTTGAGCCATACCTCCACTTCCAGCTTTTTTTCTGTTGATGTTGTGGGACTTGAACTCAGGGCCTGGCTGCTGACCCAGAGCTCTTTTGCTCAAGGCTGGCACTCTACCACTTTAAGCCACAGCTCCACTTCCGGTTTTCTGATGGTTAATTGAAGATAAGATTCTCACTGACTTTCTTGCCCGCCCCCCCCTCCCAGTCTAAACCAGGATCCTCAGGTCTTAGCCTTCAGAGTAGCTGGGATTACCAGTGTGAGCCACCAGTGGCTCTACTTCCACAGTGGCTTCTACTTCCAGCTTTTTTGATGATTACTTGGATTTGTGTACCCTAGCTGGCTTCAGATTTCCATCCTCAAATCTCAGCCTCTTGAGTATCTAGGATTACAAGTGTAAGCCACTAGTGCCTGGTTGTAAGATGCAGATATATTTTCCTGAGTTGTCTCATGACTTTGTTGATGGGTGTGTTTTTGCTGTTTGGAAGGCATTACTTTTGTGTGGTGTAATTTATCATGCCATTATTTTGCTGCTGCTAGATTTAGAACCACAGTTAGAAAGCCTTTCCCACTCTGAGACTCTACAGCAATTCTTCCATATTTTCTTCTGGCATTTTTTTTTTGTTTGTTTGCTTGCCTTGTTTTTCCATTTCAATCTTTGATCGGCTTGAAATTTATCGTGGCATGTAGAGTGAGTGATGGCTCGAATTCTGTTCTGCGGTGACTCATGGTTTCAACTGAGAGATTTGGCCACAGTCGTGGTTGAGTAGCAGATGAGGCCATGGCTGCTGTGGTGACACCAGAAGAACTTGGTGCCGTTTAGAGGTGAGGGCACAAGCTGGTGCAGCATTCCCAAATTATTTGTGCTGGGTAATCTTGGCCCAGTCCCCCTCCCCCCCCCCCCCCACTCTTAGGACTGCGAGAGGAGAAGTGATACTGGAGGTGAGGCATAGTGGGTGTTTGCTGGAAGTAATGAGTGGCTGGCAGCAGAATTCATTGTTCCTGGACTGGGAAGGTAGGAAGACGGAAACGGGCCATCACCTGCCCTTCAGATCCAAGAAAAGGCCTTAGGGGGATGGGCACATCTCTGTCTCACTACAGTGGACTCAGCCATTTGGGGGTGTCCTCTTTCCCCCCTGTGTAAGCATACACTCATGTCCTCTCCTCCGGAGGTATAGGGACACTAGAAGGGACAGACACTTGTCTAACACTTCCCCTGGCCTTGCTTTGTGACAAGCTAATCCTTGTCCCTTGGGGTATCTGTTCAGCAAAGAGGGCAATTTACCTTGCCCTGACTGTCTCCCTTATCTGTTCACACAGATATCTTGAAGTACATGCCTCAAGGTGGGGAAACTGAGGCCTTGGAGGGGCCCTGGAGCCCTGCCTAGCCTTGCGCTTCCTGGTTTTCCTGGGCCTGTAGACCCTCCTCCCTGCCCCTGGTGTGGCCTGTACCAACTCTTCACCCCCACTCCTGGGCCCCAGTGGTCAAATTCCAGGACTGCCATTGCCATGGTAACAGCCAGCTCACAGGGCCCCTCCTCTGGGGTTCTCTACCAGGCAGTTGTCCAGGGAGGAGGACTGGGGAGCTGGGGGTGGGGTGGGGAGGAGGTCAGATCCAGCTGGCTTCTCATTTGCTTTCCAGAGGAGAAACCGGAAAAGGCACAAAGTACTGCCCCTAAATGCTACTCTGCTATCCCAAGAGTGGGTGAGACAGGTGTCCCATGCCCTTCACATCCCACCTGGAAAGTCACCTGGAGAGGTCCAAGACCCTAGCATTTCAAAGGGGAAGTAGAGGAAGGTCTTCCCCTGGGTCATAGCCATCCAGCCGCTAAGGCCACCCAGAGCCTCCGCTTTCTCCCAAGCAGAGCTGCAATTAACAGCTCTCCTTGTGCAGGAGGGAGAGAACACCTCCACCCCGGGGATACGGGGCCGGGGATACCTGAGACAGCCTGCCTTCTAATGACACGCTCTGAGACTCTTACCCCTAGCCTAGTAACAGTCTTACTCAGGAAAATCCATATCCTTTCTATTCCAGATAATATGCTAATAAGCCTCTTCTACTCTGTGTAGGTGAGGAAACGGAGATGGAGTGTGGGTTACCAGAGGTCAGTTAGCCATCAGTGGAACTCACCACTATTAATGCTCTAGTGTGCTCTCTCTCCCTCTCCCTTTCTCCTCCCCCCTTCCCATTCCCCCTCCCCATTCCCCTCCCCCCTCCCTCACCCTCTGCGATGTTGAGACTTCATTTAATACTGCACCCAAACCCATCTCCGTAACATCTCAAAGACCTCCTATGTGCCCCAGCTCCCTGGGCCCTGTGGTTGGTGAGGGAGAAGGCCACGCGGCCAGAGACTCAGTGCTGCTCCTGGCCAGAAGGAATCCCTTTCCGGGGCCGCGGATAGGTGTGGCTCCTGCTGCATCTTGGGTCCTGGAGAAAGGAATCCTATCTGCTTGAGAGACCTGGAATAAGGCCCTGCCGTCACCACACCTTGTTGCCTTTTCTGAGGCAGGCTAATAACAGGGCCTACTCAGGAGCTTATTTTGAGGTTGAAATCAACACCTGTGAAGCGCTTAGTAAGCAGACATAGGAATCCCTGGATAGATAGAGCTGGGATTTTTAGGCTATTGTGCTCTTCCTATTTGCAGACTCCAAAAAAATTAAACGAATTATCCAAAGTCCCGGCCAGGGGTAGGAAGGGGGATCTAAGCCTCAGCCCACTCTGCGTTGTCTTGGGAGCCTGAAGAAGTTAGGGCTTATCACTGAACTTTGGGGTTCCACACAGACTTGCGTGAGGGTCTCAGGAGTGTCAGTCCTGCAAACATTTTATTCTGTAAGTCCTAAAGCACACTTTAACTGGGAATGAATGCTACTTGCTGTCAACAACCAGGACAGCAAAACAAGAGAGGACCTGCAGTTTGAAGGCTCCAGCTGCACACGCTCTGAGAAGGCAGGGGAGTGCTGGTTGAAGCTGTCAGGATGGCTTCCCGGAGGTGGTGGCTTTGGTCCTGGGGCCTTTAGTAGAGTGCAGCCTCAGCCTGCCTCAGACCTTGAGCTCTGAGTCCGGTTGTCTACTGTGTATTTTCAAATGTGTGGGCCCTACCCCCACCTATGTCTAGGTGGCGGCTCACTGTCCTGGCTTTAGAGCCGGTTACCCATTGTGGTTAAAGTACAGTAAAGGCTAGAAGCCGAAGCTGCCACCGAGGCAGCTCCCAGAGGCTGGGATGGAAGGATCTTTAAGCACGGCCTGGTCACTGTCCCTGGGCGTCAAGACCACTCCTGGCTGGCCTGGTGTGATGGGAGGGAATTGCCCTGAGCTCTGGGTTGGAATAGGGTTGCCAGGGCCAAGGCTAGGGTGACTTCTTGATGGATGACTTTTCTACCCCTATCCAAGGAATGTTCCCTTAGCGCTGGGACAGAGTGGGGAGGACACCGTACATTCCCGTTGATGGGGCCTCTCCAGACAAGGTAGCGTGGAAGAGCCCCAACCACTCTAGGATTCTGAGACCTTTTGGTTAGGTCTCAGGGCCACCGGTAAGTGCAGTGTGAAGGCTGGTCCCTTTTCTGCGGCTCTCCATTCATGGAGGGTTGCATGCAGTGTCAGTGTGCGGTCACTGAGGAAGGAGAGGCCCCTAGGGTCAAGAGGAAAGACCAGTATGGAAGAAGGAGAAGAAGAGCATTCTAGTTAGATGAGACTTGACTGGGCCAAGATCAAGGAGGCAGCCCACATAGGAAACCAGCCTGACCAAGGTATGGGGTGGGATGAGCCTAGTCTGGAGATCAGCCCAGCTGCATGTCAAGGCTAGTAGAGCTCACTCTACCTGGATCTTCGTGACTGCAGCAGCAGAACTTCCGGTGACTGCAGCAGCAGAACTTCTGGCACTTTGGAAATTGGGGAAGATGGCTTCTTTTTAGCTTCAGGGCTTTGAGAGCCTGCAGGACTTATCTACAGCTCAGGCCAGCCCTGCCCCCTGCTTCTTAGCTCCCTGGGGCTCTGGCCTGGCCTTTCCCAGGGCCTGGCTCATAGCCCAGTGAGTCATCATCATCTACCCTAGAGGCAAGACACCCCATTTCACCCAAAAACACAAATGGAGACCCCTCTCCCCTTGTGTCTGAAGGAGGGAAGGAGCAGGAGGGGCTGGAAACTTCCGTTCCCATGACCCCTCACCCTAGCCTTCCTGCCTGCGAGAGAACTGGCCAAAGGGGAGAGAAGGAGACTTCCTTCCCAGAGTGCCCGCGGAATAATAGGTGTTTTTCCACTTTTCAGGTGAGGAAACTGAGGCTGGTGAGCACTGTTCTGTTGCTGAGCAAGGTTTAGGCCATTGTGAATAATATAGCTTTCACAGCTCATGGGGGTCATTCATATCCAGAGGTGCTGAGCCAAGTCCAGGGCATGGGGCAGAGCATATGTGGACAGAAGTGTGTGTAAGCATCTCCTGGGAGCTCAGAAAGTGAAAAGTTCCCAGATTTGGCCAATCCCACCTAAAGCTTCAAGGAATTCCCAGTGTTATCTCCGTTCTCATCCAACACCACCAAGATTGGGCAGCCTGTCTCCTCGCTCCCAAGATAGCTAGCTTACTGTTTCTCTGACAGATGATTAAATCTGCTTAACTAGTTCATCAGATGTTTTTCACATCTGTTAGGGTCTGTGTAACCAAAGACTCCAACCCCCATGCTTCCGGCTATTATCCATGATGTTAAGAAAATTTTCCTTCCCAGCCTAGAAGGTCCAGCTGTATCTTCTTGAAATTAAGGGGGGGGGGGGGAGGGGGCAGGGTGACAGAGAAGAAAGGGAAAAAAGCCACATGAAAAAGCATCAAATTCAAACCACATGCACCACAACGCTCTGCCACGTGGGCCTCTGCTGCCACCTACTGGTGTATAGTGGAAGAGCAGCTACTGGAACATCAGCGTCCTCACTTAAGCCAGAAGATGTAGTCCCCACCTCCGCCTCCTCCACCCCCTCCGACCCTATTCCACTCCCCACCTCCTGAAATCCAAAGGAAGGTCAGGCTGGGCTGTGCATACCCATCTCTGGGCATGACCTCACTCACTGTCCACTTCAGGGAATCTGGTAGAGGACTGAGTCCCCTGTCTGTCCTGAGAGGGGATGAGACTTTGTCTCTGCTTTCATGAGTCATATAGTTCAGGGGGACAGATACTGATATCACCCTCCTATTTCCAACTATCTCCCAGATATCCAGGAAGGAGAACGCAGCCCCTGTGCATACTAATTCAGAGTGCCTTGGGCTTGGCTTGACTCCTTGATTCATGTGTTCGGTGACCCTGATGAAGTCACTCAACTTCTCCGATGTGCAGTTACTTAGGTCAACTCCCTGCTTAAATTGTTTCTTTTTTTTTGGGGGGGGGGTCGATTATGGGGCTTGAACTTAGGGCCTGGGAACTATCCCTGAGCTCTTTCCAAGGCTAGTGCTCTACCACTTTGAGCCACAATTCCATTTCTGGTTTTCTGGTGGTTAATTGGAGATAAGAGTCTCATTGACTTTTTTTTTCTATTTATTGTCAAAGTGATGTACAGAGAGGTTACAGTTTCATATGTTAGGCCTTGGGTACATTTCTTTTTTTTTTTTTTGCCAGTCCTGGGCCTTGGACTCAGGGCCTGAGCACTGTCCCTGACTTGTTTTTGCTCAAGGCTAGCACTCTGCCACTTGAGCCACAGCGCCACTTCTGGCCATTTTCTACATATGTGGTGCTGGGGAATCGAACCCAGGGCTTCATGTATATAAGGCAAGCACTCTTGCCACTAGGTCATATTCCCAGCCCCTTGGGTACATTTCTTGTACTGTTTGATACCTCCTCCCTCATTCCCTCCTCTCCCTCCCCCTTCCCTCTCCCCCCCATGAGTTGTTCAGTTGGTTTACACCAAATGGTTCATTGACTTTTCCTGCCCAGCCTGACTTTGAACTGCAATCCTCAGATTTCAGATTTCTGAGTTGCTGGGATTATAAGTGTGAGCCACCAGTACCTTGTTCACTCCTTAAATCATGTTTCCTTATCTGTAAAATAGTGATAACTCAGGATTAACATTAACACTAAAGGAGATTATACAGAGGGAAAAAAAACCTCATTAAACATTATCTAGCTATAGAAGTGAGTCCTTGCTTACTCACTTGAGTGCACGTCTTACTCAGAGGCCCTGGTGGGGCCAGGAGTACAGCAGCTAAAGGCTTCTCGTCTGGGCTAAGGGCTAGGCCAGCCAGGTTCATCCAACAGAAGCCAGGCTTAGGCCCAACCAGCGCAGGCAGTGAGGCCGGCTGCCTACCCCATCCTCCTATCAGCTAGCAGGGATGGTTTCTGGAATGGGCGGTGAGACTTTCCAGTGCTATCCATGCTGAGGTCCCGGGCAGGGACCCCTGAACCAGCTGGTAGAATATGGCTCCATGCTGAAATCATGCCCTTGCTTCATTTCTCCTGTCTGAATATAAGAGCCCAGCGTTCATCTTCCAGTGCTGCCTCTCATTCACTGTCTGCATGATCCTGGCTCTTTTTTGTGCCTCAAGAATCCTCAGTTTCCTCAGGTAGTGGGTTCTCCCTGCAAGTCTTCTATGCGCGGGCGGGTCAGATGATGACTGGATTGGAGGCCCGTGAAGGGGAAGTGAGTGCTGGCGTTTGGCCAGGACCCCATCAGGGCTGCCAGCCAGGAACGCTACGCCTGCCCTCTGCATGTGGCTGGGCTTCCTCCCGGGCGTGCAAGTTGGACTTGAACTGAGCAAGCCAGGAGAGTGAGGTGAAGTTTTGACATGACATGGAGCTTTCCACAGCATGGCATCTTTACAGCCTAGCTTTGGATGTCATGTAGCAGCATTTCTTCTAATTCAGTGGTCAAGGCCATCACAAAGTTCCACCTGAAACAGCCCGGATGCCTTACGGTACATGAGTGGATCCGAAGAAAACGAGCTACCTATACACAATAGAATTTTACACAGCCATTAGAAAGAATAATGCTGTGTCATTTGCAGGGAAATGGATGGACCTAAAACACATTCTGTTAATCAAGCTCAGAGACACAAACAACACATGTTTTCTCTCATATGCACACTCCGGACATGGTAAATTATACAGGACTCTAGGCATTCACACACACGCAGTGAGACCAAACAAGGTTGCTCATAGGAGAGGAACACAAAGGTGCGCATCACACCTGTGTGCACCTGATCCTATAAAATAATACGTACCAAGATGAACTTCAGGAAATGGAAACAAGAGGTTCTTTTTCTTGTTTGTTTTCTCTTTTTGTCTTGTTCATTTAGCTGTCTTTGGGAGGGTAAAGGGAGGACAGAAGTGGAGGGACAAAGGCACTCACTGGACACGATGCTGAAAATGAACTATACAACTTGTGGGTGGGAACAGGGAGGAAAAACTGGGAGAAAATGAGGGAAGGGGGAGTGACATTGCCCAAAAAGAAATGTCCTCTTTACCTGACTTACATAACTATAACCCCTCTGTACATCACCTTTATAATAGCAATTTTTTTTTCTTTAAAAAAGAAAACAAGTTCCACCTGGTCTTCAGTACCACAGTATAGGAACAGCATGTGGGTTGAACAATTTGGGGGTAGCTTTGAAACCTGTCACCAGGCCACACCCACCCGGGCTGATTGTGAGGAGAAATGAGCCAATGAGAGCAAGGATTCGGTCGTGCCCAGCATGTGGTAAGTGCTCACGGAAGGAGCTGTGGCGGTTTCTGATCACTGTTGACGTGGCCCCTTCACTGTCCATGTCTGCTGTCATCCTCAGACTGCTGTCCCCAGACCACCTCTGCGCCCGCAGACCCATTCATGCAGGGTAGTGCCCCAGAGCAGGAAGGTGCTGAGGCTTCTTAGGGCCCGGAAGCTTTTCTTCCCATTCCCAGAGCACATTCTCCAGTGTTGTGGGGCCCACCCAGAGCAGCCAGTCCCGAGGGAGCCCTGTGGCTTGGACGTTTCCCTTCCAGCTGCCTATGAAGCCTGGGAACTCTTGAGCCTTCCGCGTCTCCCCCAACACACACCCACATGAAGAAAGCAAAGTCTAAAGAGAGCAGGACACGACCTGGAGCACAAAGGGAAAGGACAGATGACGGAAACACAGGGGAGGGGGCGGGTGCCAGCCAGTATCAAACGGGGAGACCCAGTCCCCCACGAGGGAGGTGTCGTCATGCCCAAGGCCTTACCTCCAATGAACAGCAGGGCTAGGAGCTCTGTGGCTCTACTCTTCCCTCTTGGTCTCTGTACTAAAATGTCCCTCTTTGGGAAGTTTCTTCTTGTGTGTAAGCTAAGGGTCCAAGGAAGAAGTAGAGGCCCCACTAGGTTGGAGACATCCAGTACCAACAACTTACATGTGAACATGGGTGGATTCAAGAGTACTAGACGAGCTGTCTGCGCTTTCAGCGAGGGCTGCTCCCTGCAAAGAGGATTCTCCTTAGTCCTAGAATTGTCTGTAGACAGCACTGGGCTTGCCTGGGTCAGGGAGACCTGTTGATGTCTCTTGTCTTGGAACAGAAGAGACTGGGGAAAGGTAACGCAGGCAGCCAGGGGGCTCGGGAGGCAGGCGAAGCCCAGATCGGCTTATCCCACTAGGGAAGAGTGTTTGAGGCTGGAGGCAGCCACCTGGGCCCCTAACCCTTACCAGACAGCTGACCTCTCCAAGCCTGCTTCCTGCTTTGTAAGATGGGAGGATAACAATAAGTAGAGCTGTCGACCCAGGGCTGAAATGGGTCTTCACTGGATTCAAAGCAAAGGTATGGTTCTGGCCCCTTCGTACTTAAGATTATAAAGCTTTCCAGGTCCCAGGTCAGGCAGCGTTGGGGCCCGCCCTGTCGTTTGACATATATTTATAGGTAGCTGGGCAGTTGGGAAGGGCTGGAAATCCTTGGTAAGACCTGCTTTCCAGACAGACCTGCGCCTCTCCGCAGTTGCCTTCCCTTGTCATGGCTTTTTCTTTTTCATCTACATTACTCACCTTAAGTCAAGGAATCCAGCTTTCAGTTATAGTCTACCTTTGAATAACATCATATCCTTCCACGAATAGTAAACCGAATGCAGTATATTTTAACTTTGACCCGTTCTTTCTATTTTAATTTTAACATGTTAATCTACTTTTTTGGGGGGTGGGGAGGGCCGGTCATGGGGCTTGCACTCTGGGTCTGGGCGCTGTCCCTGAGCTCTTCAGTTCGAGGCTAGCGCTCTGCCTCTTGAGCCACAGCGCCATTTCCGCTTTTCTGGTGGTTAATGGGAGAGGAGAGTCTCACGGACTTTCCTGCCCAGGCTGCCTTTGAACTGCAATCCTCAGATATCAGCCTCCTGAGTAGCTAGGATTACAAGCGTGAGCCACCAGTGCCTGGCTGTATTCTACTTTTATAATAAACTCCTTGATTATTACTGTTTTTAGTTGTTTTTTTTTTCTTTTTAGACAAGGCTTCAGTGTATAGGTCAGGCTGGGCTTGCTGTGTTATGTAGTTCATGCTAGTCTGAAACGCCTTGACATCAATTTTTCTCCTCTCCCTTTCTCCCTTCTCCTTTCTTTAAAAACAAAATATTGTTATTATTATTGTTATTTTGCAGTACTAGGGTTTCAGCTCCCCCAGTCCTCACACATGCTAGGCAAGTATGTCACCACTTGAGCTAATCCCCTAGCCCTCCCTTTTTTTCCCCTTTGAGATGGAATTTCACCCCTTTATTGTTTGTTTGTTTGCTGGCTTATAAATCACAGTCCTGCTTTTGCCTTCTGAGTAGTTGGGATTAAAGGCATTTGCCACCATACCTCACTTCTTATTTATTTTCTTTCTTTTCTTTCTGTGCCTAGGGCTTAAACTCTGGGCCTGGGCACTGTCCCTGAGCCTCTCTGTGCTCAAGGCGAGTGCTGTACTGTACCACTTGAGCCACAGCACGACTTCCAGTCTTTTATTGCTATTAGAGGAAGAATTAGTTTGTAGTGGTGCTGAGGAATGGAACCGAAGGCTTCATGCATGCTAGGCAAACACTCTACCACTAAGCCACATTTCCAGCCTCTTTTTCTTTCCTTTTTTTGGTATGATGGTACTGGAGCTTGAACTCAGGGCCTTATGTTTTCACTTAGTTCTTTGACTCAAGCCTTTACCACTTGGGCCACCTCCAATTCAAACTGCAGATCTCTGTCTCCTGGGTAGTTTGAATTACAGGTATAAGCCATCAGCACCTAGTTTGTCCTTCAGTTTCTGTCCTCTTACCCTATATTGTAAGCCCTCAGCAGGATACAGATCTCTTTTTCTAACCTTTAGATCCCTAGCAAATGCTTAGCACCTAGTAGGTGCTCATTAAATGTCTACTGGCCTAATCAGCTGAGGGGTAAAAGAAAAATCAAAGTAGTCACCTATCCACTGAACCCTATATCTCTGCAGCCTATCAGATCCGTAGATCTGTTCATCCATCCACTTATCACCATTCCATCCTTGTATATATTCAGCCATCGCTCATTACCCATCCATTAGTCTACCCTGTGTCCAACCTTTATCATGATTGGTCCCCTGTTTGGTCCAGCACTATCTTCCGGACCCCAAGTGGTCAGTACTCTGATGTAGGAGGTCTTGGCTGGACTCTGAGTGGTCCAGGCTTCAAAGGGGTGGGATTTCAAGTAGGCAGAGTGTGGAAGCTAGAATTCCCACAGAGATGTGGAAGTAGTCAGTAGGTAGGGGTAGGAAGGGCTAGTGGTCTCCCTGGGGTTGGCAGAAGGGTGGTCTCAGATCTAGACTCCTCATCTGACCAACTGTGGAGTGGATGGTGGCTTGTGGCATAGATTCAGCTCTTTCCCCCTTGAGGCCTCTTGCCTTTCCTTGACCAAGGAGCAGTTGAGGGGTCCTCCCTCACCTCGATCCTGCTGGAATCAGTGTGTGAGTGGAAGGAGTTTGTGGTGGTATTTGGGGTATGGAGAGAAGGGCCTGGCAGGCCTTCTGTATCCATTGTACACTTACAAAAACTTCTGGCCCGATGCTGGTAGCCCACGCCTATAATCCTAGCTACTCAGGAGGCTGAGATCTAAGGATCCTGGTTGGAAGCCAGCCTGGGCAGAAAAGTCCCCATGAGACTCCTATCTTCAGTTAACCACTCAAAACCCAGAAGTGGTGCCATGGATAGGGGTAGAGCATTAGCCTTGAACACAAAGAGGCTAAGGGACATCACCCAAGCCCTGATGAGTTCAAGACCCACACCTGACCAAAACAAAAAACAAAAACAACAAACCACCATTCTGAACCAGACCCACTGCAAACAACTGCAGATTCCTAAAGGGAAATGAAATCAGCACCCCAAGCAGGAGCTAAGAGGAACATCCACAGAACCATGCCTGCACGGGGTCCTGATCACACGGAGTACTCCGTTCCACCTCCAGCTGGCCTTGTCTTGAAGGGTCTTGATGCTTCTGTTATTGTGGAGCCTTCCCTGGAGACCCTGACTCAGCCACTGTGCTACTCACCCTTCTCTTAGCTTCCTTTCGTTTCCACCCGCTCTCCCGTTGCTATGACAGCAGGCTTGGATCTAATTAGCCATCAGTAATGAAGCAGCCACAGCAGGCAGTACCTTTGGCACTAAGTCCCACCTCTTCCCAGCAGTGATCTCTAGAGCTCTCTGGTGCCCACATGCCTCTGGATTTCCTGGCCTCTGGATCTGCTCGGACCTGCTCAAACCTTCCCTACTCCAGGAAGCCTTCCTGAATACTATGTCTCTCTGGAAGTGACAGATACCTCAGATGACCCCTGGGAGAGAAGTCTGTGTGTGTTCAAGGGGGGAGGGGTCATCCCTCTCCCTGGTCCTATTGGAATCAATGTGGGAAAAGATGCACCTCTGTTAAAAACCCCCACTCGGGGCTGGGAATATGGCCTAGTGGCAAGAGTGCTTGCCTCCTATACATGAAGCCCTGGGTTCTATTCCTCAGCACCACATATATAGAAAATGGCCAGAAGTGGTGCTGTGGCTCAAGTGGCAGAGTGCTAGCCTTGAGCAAAAAGAAGCCAGGGACAGTGCTCAGGCCCTGAGTCCAAGCCCCAGGACTAGCAAAAAAAAAAAAAAACCCAGTCACTGTCCTTAGAGGACACTAAGGCTCAAGAGAAGGTGGGAAGAGGTGATCTGACTGAAGGCCTCTGCAGGTTAAGTGCAATGATCAAGCCAGAGCCCAGCCAGGATGGGGCCCTCAGGCCACTGGGCTGTGTGCTGTGGGGTGTATCTGGGGATTGTCTACACTGGACACACAGCATACCCATCCTTTCTCCAGCCCCAATTTGGTCAGCAAGTCCTCTCTCCACCTGCCATTCTGAGAGGAGGAAGAGCCATGTGTACCGTTCCCAGGAAAGCCTAAGAGCCTTCCCTTTGGGGAGGGAAAAGACAGGACTCTGTGGGTTTCTGGGCATAAAAAAGACTCTGGGATCCTCCTGGGGGACTTTTGTCTCTCGATCCCTAAGACCTGCTGGCCCAGGACAGGGTTTGGTGGTGAGGAGGCTTCAGACCTTGCAGCTGCCAGTGTGTTAGAGCCACAGGGACGGCTGGGCCTCTTCCACAGTCTCAGATTCATTGGAGAAGGGGGTGAACATAAATTTTAGCACATTGCCAGGAGAGGCCAGAATGGGGCTTTGTGCGTTGTGCCACACGCTCCTGTGTTCATTCTCTCACTCAACAAACTGAACAGTTACTCCAAGCCAGGCCTCGAGGGGGACCCAGTAGACACGTGAGTTCAGAGATGGTTCACTTACCCATATGGCACAAATTTACTGCATACCTGTCAGGTGTCAGCTGCGGCCCTCCCCAGCGCCGGCCCCTGGGCATGCCCGGCCGCTCTGCAGGGCCTACTGCTTGATACGGGCTGCCAGGTGGGGCCTGCTACGCTCCTGGAATTTCCAGTGTCTGTTTTCGTTCTGAGTTTCTTGGGGATTGCCTGTTAGGAGTTAAAACTGACATTTTGAACGTTTTGGACTCTGAGGAGGCCATTGGTGCCAGGAACTCATGGCTGCCCTTTTAGGAGAGGATGAGAAAGAGGTGTACAGTGTGAACTCACCTGGCTGAGGGCTGAATGGGGGTGGGGAGTGGGGGAGGAGGACAGCAGGACAGGAAGTAATAGGGGCCAGCTGGAGGGGTTGCTCCTGTGCGGTGGAGAATACCAAGAAGCCTGCACAGCTGGTTGGAAGAAGGAAGGTTAACTCAGGGCCTGTTTGTCAACTAGCCTGTTATGTGTACAGTACCCTGGATTACAAAGGACATGGACCTTCCCTCAGGGAGCTGACTGTCTCTTAGGAGATGCCAACCCAGTCGCTCAAATGTGTGATAACAAAGTGATATTTGGTTAAAGAAGGAAAACTAGCTGGGTACCGGTGGCTCGTACCTATAATCCCAGCTACTCAGGAGAGTGAGTAGCTAGCTGTTTGAAGCTAGCCCAGACAGGAAAATCCATGAGATTCTTATCTCCAATAAATTAATCAGAAAAGGCTGGAAGTAGCGCTGTGGTTCAAGTGGTAGAGCTCCAGCCTTGAGCACAAAGAAGCTCAGCGCCAGCACCTAGACCCGGAATTCAAGCCCCAGGACTGGCCAAAAAAAAAAAAGAAGGAAAATGGATGATCTTAGTGATAGAGCCTGAGAATCTGGGAGGGCTTCCTTGAGAAGGTGCTATTTCCACTGGGACTGGTTTTAAAGAAAAAGAGAGGGACTGCACCAAAGTGTGTCAGATCCTCTTGCCTCAGCTAAGTGTCAGAGGAAGTTGCTCTGACCCCTCTCCCCTCCCAGTCCTGCTCAAGTGGCTCTCTAGTAGGTTCTGGCCTTGCTCAGGGATGTGAGGATTCTTAGTGGGGACAGGAGGGTTGGGGGTGAGGAGGGACAGGGATGTGTGGGGTTCTAGGACATTGTCCAGCTGGGCGGCGTAGGAAGGGGGGTAGGGATAACTTAAGGTGGGCCCTTTGTGTGGCAGCCCCCCCCCCTCCTCCCCAAATCACATCACCCCCAAGTACTTCCAGTTTCCCAGCCAGTGTTGTTCCTAAGGCTAAGTGCTGTAGGTCTGCACAGGTGCCTGTCCTACCCTGCTATGGCGGTGGGATCGGGGACGCCCGCGTCACTGGGAGGCACGGTTTGTCCCGATCACGGGTGTCAGGGTGCTGGGTATCGATGTGTGTGAGCGCCCAGGACGGGGGCCCAGCCCTGCGCTGGGGCCTGCTGGGTGTCGGCATGTGCGTGCCCGCGTGGCTCCGCTCTGCAGACGGTTCAGTGGCGTCCACGCCGGGTACCACTGGGAACGGAAAGCGCGCACCGCCCTCTCTACCCCTCTGCCCACAAGTACGCGTGATTGCGCCCTGGAGACGGAACGGCACGGCACGCGTGCCCGCCCCGCAGGCGGGGCCCCGGCGGGCGCGGGCGCAGAGGGGGCGGCGCAGAGAGTGGCAGGGACCCCTCCTCCAGCGGCGCGCGCGCGCTTGCGCGGGGCTCCCCCGCCCGCCCGCCCGCCCGCCCGCCCGCCCGGCGCGCACTCCCGGCCGGCGGGCGCGGAGGAGGCCACTGCGCCGCCCGGGCCGCGCGCGCATCCTCGCTGCGGCTAACACTTCCCCGGCCACCGCGGCGGCGGGGCGGACGGAGGCCCCAAGCCAGCCGCGAGGGCCGGAGGGGCCCCCCCCCCGACCCCGCGCCGACCTGCGCGCCCCCGCCCGGGCGGCAGGCCGGCCGCATGCTGCAGATGGTGAAGACCCTGGCCCAGTTCACCATCGCGCTGGAAGATATGCGCGATCTGGGCTCGGCCGCCGCTGCCTCCTCTGGGGAGCCCGCGGGGGGCAGCGGTGGCACTGAAGCCGAGGATCCCGGGGAGGCCCAGGTACTGGAAGGGGAAGGGGCAGCCGGGGACTTGAGCCTTGGCCTGGGAGACGGGGAACCAAGGATCTCGTGGGAGAGGCGTGTGCAGACGCTGTAACGCAGGAACCTAGAACTCCCGTGAAACACCGGGCCACCCGGCCACTGGGCTTAGGGCTGGATGACCGGCACCAGGTCACGGAGGGAGAGGGTAAGGAACCCGGTGTGGTTGGTTGGGTGCTAAGGGTCAAGACCTGGTGTCACTAAGTTGAAATGAGTCATGGTGGAAGCGTCTATGTTGTCAGAGTTACCCTGGGTCACAGGCTCAGGTGGAGGTTTCCAGCCTCCGTCGCGTCGCGGGGGCAGGTGCCCCAAATGTGAGTGCTGGGGAGGGGGTAGCCCGCTCTGCGCGGGCTCTGCTCCAGGGGGAACCATGGTGTCCCCATTCCTCCTTCAGTATGTGTCCCAGCCTCCAGGGCTGTTGCTTTGGCTTTGTGTGCTTCTCTGGTTGTTCCATCTCTCCCCGCCCCCCCCCCACCAGGTGGGGGTTGTGCTTCTGTCCTCTTTGGGTGCTTTTTTGTGTGTGTCTCCCCATGGCCATGAGTAGTCCCTGGGCTGGAGAGTCTAGCTCTCAGCTGGGTGACTGAACTGCATTTCTGTCTCTTGCCTTTATGGCTTCACTGTGCACATGTCTTCATGCGGTGTACATCAGGGTTTCTGTTTGGGGTGTGACAACCCCAATCACATCAGGAAGAGAAGCCCCCTCTGTCTTCCTGCTGTATCCCTCTCCCCTGCCCCCACCGCCCACATCCCCAGGTCAGGATCCTGTGTAGTGAATGTGTAGGGATGGGGCTGGTGAGGGGTGAGGGGCTCTGAAGGGAAGCTGGGCCTACAGGGCTGGCCTGCCCAGAACAGGTGGGCCTGCTGATCTGGTTGACAGCTGCATTGTCTGTCCCCTTCCCGTCCCCGTCATCCCTCCCTCCCTCCCCCCGCACTACTCCCGTGTCCAGGCACGTGCAGAGGGTGCTCCACGCAGTGACGGGGAGCTGGCCTTGTTTTCTGTGCCTTTACCTGACAGCTTGAGTGACGGCTCACTGTGCTTTGCAGTGGGGAGGCTGGGAGAGACAGCATTGCAGCGTCAGCCTCCCTGTGTTACCCCAGCTTGCCGGCCAGCAGGCCCCATGCCAGCCCTGCCTCTCAGGAAGCCTTCCTGCCCATGACCCTCTCTGTACTCACTGGGCTTGGCCAGCCAAGAGGTATGGGTGGGGGGTTGGGGTGGGGGGTTGGCAGCCCGGGGGCCCAGAGCTGAGCCTGAATGACTGTCAGGAAGCTCCCTGCACAGTCTTACTGAAGCGGAATGAAGCCGGATGGAGGGTACCACAGCATGTAGTAGACACTGCCCCACTCCCCATCACTAAACTTTTGTAGCGCCTCGAATGAGAAAACGTTAATTCTGTTTCATAGGCCAAGAGTGTGGAAATGGTAATTAGATGACAGGAAGGGCAGAGCTGGGGATCCTGGGTTCTGAGGCTGCCCAGTCAGGATAAGGGAACACTTAGAATGGTGGAACCCCAAGGCTTAGCGTGAGGGGGCTGAAGAGACTCTGGTCCAGGCTCCGTTAGCCATTAGCTGTATGTGGTTGTAGGCAAGTAATGTCACCTGTCTGTCTGTGTTTTCTCCTGTTCAGTGGGGATGACGCATGTGTCATGGGGCTGTGAGTGAGGCTACCATGAGGCCTCTTGTGTCTGCGAGTGTCCCTGGGCCACAGGATCAGGAATGGGCACCGGGCCTTCCATTAGGAGGCCCTCTAGGCACTGAAGCTATATGCCCCCACGCTGTCCATGCTAAGGCGTGCCCAACTTAAATGCCTCTAGAAGCTGCTTTGATTGGTTGTTGTTATTCTGGTCCTGGGGCTCGAACTCAGGGCCTGGGCACTGTTCCTGAATTTTCTTGCTCCTGACTAGCACTCTTGAGCCACAGCTCCACTTCCAGCTTTTTGGTGGTGATAATTGGAGATAATAGTCTCATAGACTTTCCTGCCTAGGCTAGCTGTGAACTGCCTTCCTCAGATCTCAACCTCGTGAGTAGCTAGAATTATAGACATGAGACAATAGAACTTGGCTGAATTTTTTTTTAAATTTTTTTTTAGGGCCAGGGAAGGATAGATGGTCTGGTTCTCACTGGGGGCACTAAGGTAGGACCTAGGGAGGGCAGCAGAACACAGGGCTGGCAAGGTAGGACAAGCCCGCCTCCTCCTGAGTTCCAGGAGGATGTCACTCATCCTCACCCCTGAGTCCCGGCATGGAAGCACACTTTTCTGAATACGCCTCATTGGAGGACATTAAGGGACTGATCCTGTATCAGAGGGAACAGTACCTGAGATGTGTTTGCTATGAGCAGAAAGACAAGCAGTAGCTGGGTCAGAAAGACCTAGAGCTTGGATCCACTAAGCAGATGGACGCTGAGTGTAGTAGTGACCAGGGTAGTGCCATTACTGAGTCTCTACCCCAGGGGGCTCTTGGGGTAGGAACTGCAGGGAGGCCACAGATGACACCGTCACTCATCTTGGTTTGCCACATGCAAAATGTGCCCCAATGAGCAGACCAGCTGGAGTCCAGGCAGGGCCTGGGCCAAGCTGAGACCTGCGAGAGGATGGAGAAGGGAGACAGCCAAAGATGTGGGCTCCCTGGAAGTTACAGGCCTTGCCTAGGGCCACCTCTTGGACCCGTGTCAGTGAGAAGTCCCTGGAGTAGCATCTGCCTAGGAAAGGGAACCTGTAGAGGGCCAGTGCCCTCTGGTAAGGCACCAAAAGGGGGCAGAAGTGGGCCATAGTCTCGGACTGACAGACTACGCAGCAGAGAGCTCTGTCCTGGCAGAGACCACATTCCCCTGCCGGCTTCCAGCTCAGCCTTTCCATAGCAATGGGCGTACCCTGAGAGGGTAGACAACTTGTCCCTCAGGTACGGGCCGAGGGACTGAGTGCCTCCTTGAGGACTCTAATTTAGGTCCCCAGGAGGGAGGCCTTAGTGGCTGGCTCCTCCTTTCCCCCTCAAAATGGGAAGAGTAGCCAGGTGCTGGTGGCTCAGACCTGTAATCCTAGCCACTCGGGAGGCTGAGATTTGAGAATGGGGGCTTGAAGCCTGCCCAAGCAGGAAAGTCCCTGAGTCTCTTATCTCCACTAAACTACCCAAAAAGCCAGAAATGGAGCTGCAACTTATTTGGTAGCCTTGAGCAAAAAGAAGCTCAGGGATAGTGCCCAAGCTCCAGGACTGGCACAAAAAATAAAAGAGGGAGGGAGTAACAACATCTGCATTGCAGGTGATCAAGAGGGTTAGACAATATAAAGAACAGTGCCTGGCATGCAGGACAGCTCAGGAACTCTCTTGCCTGCCCGCCCTCCCTCCTTCCCTCCCTCCCTCCCTTCCTCCTGTTCTGGGAGTTGAACTCAAGGCTTTGTGCTTATAAGGCAGGCACCCTACCACTTGAGCTTTTTGCATTAGTTATTTTTGAGGTAAGCTCTCTTGTGCCTGGGCCAGCATGGCTGGGTCATCTTTCATGCTTCCCCGTGCTGCTTGTGGTGATAGGCCCACACTAATGATTCCAACTCTTGGTTGAGATGAAGTCACAAACTTTCATGCCCGGGCTGGCTTCTAACTGCAGTCCTCACTCTGTCATCTCTACCTCCCAAGTAGCTAGGACTTACCGGCTTGAGTCACTGTACCTGGCTTCAGTAAACTCTTAAAAGAGAACTGGGACCCAGCACTGTCTGACAGTGGCTGAACCCTGACGCTGCTCAGCTGTGTGACCTCCAATGCCATCCTCGCTGCTCTGATCTGTAGCAAGAGTGTGCCTGTCCCCTAGACAAGTGTGAAGCCCAGCTAGCTGGGGCATGTCCCAGTAGCACTGAGCCCTGGGTGACATTTTCAGAGCTGGCAGCTGCTGTAGCCTGGAAGCATCTTCCTTTGCATATATGAGAGGTTTATGAATTTTTTCAGTCCTTTTTAAGAGCCCATGGAGAGCCAACAAGTACACCAGAGGTGAGGGGAGGCGTGGGCCTGACTCTTTGGAGACACACAGGCCTTTGAGCTGCAGGGGGCATCTCCCATGGGGAAGGGCCTGCGCAAAGAGCTGGCAGTGTGGGACCTAGGAGCCCTTGATGCTGTGGAGCAGCCGGGAGCCTTTGGGGGGCAGGAGGCAGCCCTGGAGGCCAGGGAGTGGGGGTGGGTGGCCTCTCTGGGCCTGCAGATGGACCAGTGTGCGGCTGCAGGTGATGGGGCCGAAGGGGAACAGGACGCTCCTCACTCCTTGCTGTCCCCACAGGACATGCGGAAGCACGTGACCATGACCCTGCTGGACACGGAGCAGTCCTACGTGGAGTCGCTGCGCACTCTGATGCAGGTGAGACGGGTAGCTCGGGCAGAGGACACAGAGCTGGGACCTCCCCTCCCCCCCCCCCCACTGATGTGGCCACTCCAGAGGGGGCAGAAGCCCTCCCTCAGCAGGAGAGAATGGAGGGACCCAGCAAGGCCTCCCAAGTGCATGAGTTCCCACTCTGCTGTTCTTTGGTCCCCCACTGCCCTGGACCCCCGCTCATTGTGCACCCCTTTAGGCGAACCTTTATTTGTTGATGGGAAGATCTTTGTTGGCTGGAATGAGATGTTGATCTCCTTCTGTGAGGCAGCAATATCTGGGTTCCGGGAGTCCAGGGACGAGGGGGAGAGAGAGACAGATGAGCCTCTGGCCAGAAGCTCTCAGTTCTGATGGGGACAGATGGAGAACCTGAATCCTGGAGGGCACCTGCCTGGAATGAGGTCCAGGAAGGCTCCCCAGAGGAGGCGTTGGCTTCCACCACGGAGACCCAGCCGCTTAGCAGCAGATAACATGTGTAGAAGTCCCATCAGGAGAGGACCTGGCACGTGCAAAGGCCCATGTGGCCAGCACAGAGCATGAGCGATTGGTGCTAGAGTGACACTGAGGGGCCAGGAGGACCACACTGTTGGAGCTATGAATACCAAAAGGATATGGACCCTTCTAGGGCCCTGGAGAGCCAGTGAAGGCTTTGAGCAGGGCAGGAGTGTGGCTGGCTGGATGCTTTATGACGTTTGACTGCTGGGAAAGGAGTGGAAGAAAAGGGAGCCAGAGCCACCAAGCTCAGGCATCAGCAGAGCCTTCAGGGAGGATGAGCTGAGGACAGGACCCTGGGCAGTCAGCTATGAGGGTGAGGCCAGGAAGACAGGAGCCTGGGCTCCTGATCTGGGAAAGACACAAGCGAGCTGCACCTTGGGTTGGAGGTTAGAACTGTGGGTTCTGGGGAGGCCCAGAGCCTAGGCGCCTGGACCGAAGTGGGTCTGCAGTTGAGAATCAGTTTGCTCAGGCCACCCAGGCAGAGTGAGAGCAAAGGGTGAAGGTGGAGCCAAGGAAACAGCCAGGATGGTCATTCATCCATTCATGCCACAGATCTGTGTACCAAGCACTCTTCTCTGGCCAAGGCAGGGGGTGCAATTCAAGAGCTCTTGGTTGTCTGGCACCGGTAGCTCACCCCTGTAATCCTAGCTACCCAGGAGGCTGAGATAGAAGATCAAGGGTCAAAGCCAGCCTAGTCAGGCAAGTCTGTGAGACTCTAATTCACCACCGGAAAGCCAGAAGTGGAGCTGTGATTCAAGTGGTAGAGGGCTAGCCTTGAGCAAAAAAAAAGCTCAGAAACAGCACCCAGGCCCTGAGCTCCAGGAGCAGGGTACACACGGACAACATACACGCACACAGAGTTTACAGTCTGTTGCTGAGAGCAGTACTGGGAGCCAGACAACCCAAAAGCTCACGGCTGCAGTGGGCTGTACTGAGCCCTGAGGACCGGGCACCGAGTGAAGCAAGCCCAGCACTGGACACACAGGGTAAGAGTCCATTTACGTGAGGTGGGGGAGTGGCCAAGCTCTTAGAAACAGAAAGCGGGAAGCGGGGAGGGGGGGAAATGAAAGAAGAAGAAAGTAGGGTGGCTGGGCCTAGGGGAGAGAATGTTCAAATTTCAAATTGGGAAGATAAAGAGTTTCGGAGGTGGATAGTGGTGATATGAATGTGAAGAATGTGTATATATTCAACTGTGCTCTTAAAATGGTAAAATTCTTATAATTTCACAAAGATGCATAGATTGGCACACAGAATAGGGCCTGCTTTGCTGTGGGGGCAGCCCGGGGGAGGTTTCTCTGAGGTTGGGTTAGCTTAGACCTGAAGGTGGGTAGGATCTCATCAGGGAGTCCCTGGAGGAATTGCTTTGGGACAGGAGACAGCAGGAGCCATGTCCAAGGAGGCTGGGGGAAGGCTGGAGCCCGGAGGCTGTTGTGGCTGCTAGGAAGGAGGGAAGACTGGGCCTTGCAGGGCCTGCAGGCTGTTAGACAAGGAAGGACTGGGCTCTCCTCCTTTCTCCATAAAGAAGCCCTAGGAGGGACCCCCTAAGATGTCAGGCAGGCCACCTTCCCCAGATGAGAGTTGAGACAGTGGTGTCCTGCTGGGTGATCTTCGTCTACTCACTTCACTTCTCTGAGCTTCAGTGTTACTGCAAACTGTAACTGATCACATCCGTCTCCCACCACAAAAGGGCAGTGCATATCATTTTGCGTTCTACAGCAGGGTGTGTGCGTGTGGCATATAAGTTTGTATAAGGTTGCACTGAGTCGTTGTATTTACCGTGTGGAGATTATGGCTCCTTTTTGTGGGAGGAAATGAAGGCTCCATGTCTCAGAAACATGCCAATGTCCTGTGAGACAGAGTGCCTACTATGTGCAAGGCACCGTTGCAGATGCTTTTACATAAAGCCGCTGTACCACCCTCTCTAAACCCCCATGTTACTGATGATGAAACTGAAACACAGAGAAATAAAAGTATCTTGTCCAAGGTTGTGGGTTAAGAAGGGCCATAGACTGGGTGGAAACTGTCATTCTGACTGGTTCTTCCCTCTTATCCATTGAGCCAGGTGCCAGTGGCTCACACTTGTAATTCTAGCTACTCAGGATGCTGAGATCTGAGGTTTGCAGTTCAAAGACAGCCAGAACAGGAAAGTCTTTGAGATGTGGCTCAAAGTAGGTAGAGGGCTAGCCTTAAGCAAAAACAAACAAACAAACAAAAACCTCAGAAACAGTGCCCAGGCCCTGAGTTCAAGTCCCATGACTGACAAAAAAATTTAAAAAAATTTAAATGGACGCTGGATTTCACAGGCTTAGCCCTAATTTCTGGTGATCACTGCTAACAAAAATAGACCAGAAGTGTTCCTGCAGGCCAGGAGTTTCAAACAAAGGGGTTAAATCCAAGGTCAGCAGCCAGGAGATGGGATTTGAACTCAGGTCCTGAGTCTATACCCTTTCCTAGGTGACAGCCTTATTCTCAGAGCCTGTTGTGAACCTTAACACTCCCAGCTAAGAACCTTCCCCCCTTTTCCTGAGTGCCCTGACCAAGCCCCCTTCCTTCCTTCTGCCACCTGACCTCTTCCACTCTCGTAGCATCCTGTAAAATGATTATTTTTTGTATTTGTTTTCTGGCCCCTTCCACTCAGCTGCCAGCTTACAGATGTGGGGACTCGGTCCCACCTTTGGCTTTGGGGCTCTGCACCCAGTAGTTGCTCAGTGAGCATTTGAGGGAATGTAGGCGTTGGCTTAGCTTCTAAGCCTTAGCAGATTCTGTGTTGGCATCTCTGTTCATTATTTACTTCCGTGGGCTAGTCAAGATTCTGGGTGGCACTGACCAGGGAGCTCTCTGAGAGCCAGGCTGCCTGCTTTCCTCACCGTCACCACGGGCCTTTGCAGAATCTCCAACCAGCCAAGATGATTCTACTGAGTTTGACTTTCCCAGGTTTGTTTAACAAAACAAGCCAGATTTTTTAAATGTTTGATGTAAATGTTATTGCAACATCCGCATGTTCTTTTTCAATAACGCCCTCACTTCCTTGCCTGTAGTTACAATGTAGGCCAGTAGAGGGCAACCTTTCCATGAAAGCTTTTGAACAGTCTCCATTCCCAGGAAATTCCACTGAATACAGATTTGAAGCGGAAAAACAGGAGTGTTAGTCACGGACTCGGTAACACCACGCGACCCCCACCCCCCACCCCCGTAACTTTACAAGTGACCTGTATCCTCCCTGCTTTGTGTTCTTTACAGCAGTAGGAATTCCTCGCACAACTGAATCTTCACTTTTTTCTCTTTTGCTGTGGTACTAGGACTTGAACTCGGGACCTTGTACTCTTTTTCAGCTTTTTTTTTGGCCAGTCCTGGGGCTTGAACTCAGGGCCTGAGCACTGTCCCTGGCTTCTTTTTTGCTCAAGGCTAGCACTTTGCCACTTGAGCCACAGCGCCACTTCTGGCCATTTTCTGTATATGTGGTGCTGGGGAATCGAACCCAGGGCCTCATGTATATGAGGCAGGCACTCTTGCCACTAGGCCATATCCCCAGCCCCTTTTTTCAGCTTTCTTGCTCATGGCTGTCGCTCTACCAAGCTTCCAGCCATGCATTATACTTAGCCTAATTGGAGATGGAGTCTCAAGCACTTGTTTTTTTTCTGCTTTGAACCATGATTCCCTAGGTGTCAGTCTCTTGACTATGTAGGATTATAGGTATGAGCCAACAGTGCTCAGATGCATTTTGGTGTTGAGATAGAATCTGGCTACTTTTGCCTGGGTGGCCCGGGAACTCATAATCCTCCTATCTTCTTTCAGATAACGGATTTATGAGAGCTGTGTACCTGGTTGATCTTTACATTGTAACATCTCAGAAACCAGAGTTCATCCTATAATTGACAGCACATTATGATTTAATTGGCAACAAGTTATTTTTTTCTTTCTTAAAGATAAAAATAACGGTTTCTCTTAGACTGGGTGAAGGGTGAATTGTGATTTGTTGATTGTTTTTCCTTGTCCCTTGTATTTGTGTGTTTCATCTGACTAGCTGTTAGCTCAGTCGGGGCAGGGATTTGGGTCTTTCTTGTTCTCTGCTCTTTTGAAGTACCTAGAACAGTGCCTGGCTCACAGTAAGTGTTCAGTCGTAATTTCCCAGTCAACAACAAACAAGCCTGTTTGTTTGTATATCCCTCAAACTTTCCTGAGCCCCTTCGCCCCGTGCATAAACCACAGTCCGATGAGATAGGGCCCCACCCACCAGCTCCGGGTCACATGAGCGAAGTGTGGGAGGCATTACTGAACAGCAGGCATGGGTGGTCACATGGACACTCACCCAGAGACCTGTGTGGTGACGTGGGATACCATCTGGAGGGGGGGGGCGGGGAAGGGGCATACACTGACCCCATGGATCCATCCCCAGGGCTACATGCAACCACTGAAACAGCCGGAGAACTCTTTGCTGTGTGACCCATCGCTGGTAGATGAGATTTTTGACCAGATCCCAGAGCTCCTGGAGCACCATGAGCAGTTCCTGGAGCAGGTGCGGCACTGTGTCCAGACCTGGCACGCCCAGCAGAAGGTGGGGGCCCTCCTTGTCCAATCGGTGAGTACCCTTGATGCTTCCAGGACTTCCTAGACACTCACAGTGACTTCAGATCTGGCCCCGGCCTCTGGGTGGACTTGAACCTGGAGATTGCCCAACCCCAGAGCATGGCCAGACTCTGGTATGGACCCCAGTCCCAGCCAGACTCTGACTGTGTCCCAGTGCTTAGTCTTAACCTTGAGCTGGTCCTTGACCCAAACCTTATGTGGATTCTGTTAGTGACTTCAACCCGTAATTTATTGTTTGGTTTTGTTTTTTTGCCAGTCCTGGGGCTTGAACTCAGGGCCTGAGCACTGCCCCTGGCTTCTTTTTGCTCAAGGCTAGCACTCTACCACTTGAGCCACAGCGCCCCTTCCGGCTTTTTCTATATACATGGAACACAGGGCTTCATGTATATGAGATGAGCACTTAACACTAGGCCATATTCCTAGCCCCTCAACCCATAATTTAACCAGCACCTGAACTGCTGCTCTCACCTGGACCTAGACCCTGAACATAGGATTGACCTTGACATTGGCCTTGTCCTGATTATCTTTTTTCATCATTAGGCATTTTAGTAATCATAGCTAATGCTCTTTGGCCCATTCTGTGTGAAGGGAATACTTTTGAATATATTAGACATCAGCAGCCCTTGAGAGGAAGGTGAGCTTACTACCCTGACTTTAAGGTTGGTAGCAGAGGGATAGAGGAATATGTCACCTGAACAAGAGTTGAGAGTTGTGAGTGGTAGAGGATTTGGTTCTAGAAAGTGTGACTCCAGGCTCCAGCTCTCTACCTCATGTGACATACTCCTCACCCAGGTAAGCTTTTCAAGGTCTTATAGCCAGGACTCGCTCTAGAAAGATCTGCAAAAACAAGACGAATAAACATTTCAATAAACGTTTGTAGAATATAACACGTCAGGGTCTGGTGGTGTTACATGCCTATAATTCCAGTAAGAGGTAGAAGTAGGAGGACAAAAGTCCAAGGCTAGCTGAAGCAAAACCATGAAACCTTGCCTAAAAAAGTTAACAAAAGCCAAAGAATGTGGCTGAGGTAGCAAGTATGAGACTCAGTTCAATTCCCAGGATCTGCTAAAAACATTTTAAAATAACATGTCGTTGTTTTTTTTTTTCTTGGTTCCATTTAGCGTTTACTTGTAAGGATAGAATTACATTTGAAAATTTTAGTTACATTTTATTTTGCCAGAATTAACCACGAACGAATGAATGATGATGATTAGATACGCCATAGCCAAATGCAAACTAAAATGATAACTCAGAGCCACATAACTTTACAGGCACAGTTGCAGAAAGCTCTTCCAGAAATTCCACAAGCCAATTAAAAATGCCTTATCTGTGTGCTATGACGTGGGAGCCTATTTTAATCCGTTCATTATAATGTGGGGTGGGACCTTGAGCCTACAAAGGCTTTAGCCCGTCCCTGCTGTCCTGGAAACGGATGTGACCAGGCAGGGGGCAGTGGGGAGGATCATGAGGCAGCTTCCCTCGTTCCCTTCAGTGGCACTGGGTTCACCCTCCTGCCTGTGCCAGGGCTATGGCAGGAGCCTGTGCTCCACAGGGAGGGGAGTCCAGCTCAGGACCCGGGGCGTGGGGTGGGGGGCGGGATGTGAAGACAGAGCAGCTTCCGTCTCTATCCTGTCTTAGACGGTTCACCTTAGAGAGGCAGGAACTCCACTCAGCCTGAACTCTACCATGGCTGGGAGACAGAAAAACATCCGGAGAAGCCGAAGGCCAGGTGCATAGCAGAGATGATTCCTGGAGGAGGCCGAAGTGGAGCGTAGCCCCGGAGGGTTGGGGAGAGGGAGGGTGGGAAGAGGCATTTCTGGTGGAGAGGGACAGCGCGAGCAAAGGCTAGGCCGCTGAAATAAGTCTGTGCACTCCGAGGACAGTGCCTGGGCTGTGTGTGGTCAGATCAGAGACCTGGGGACAGAGGCGCTCAGTCAGAACCAGGCCTGCGTGCACAGGACGTGTCAGTGCGTGCACAGGACGTGTCAGGACATGTACTTGCCTCCCCCACAGACACACACAATACACAGCGCAGAGGTACCTGTGTACGTGTGTGTATACATGCGTGGTTCCTGATACTTTTCTCTCTGTGTGTGCTGGTACTGGGGCTTGAGTTTGGGGCCCTGGGCCTGGCTTTTTCACTGCAAGCTAGCCCTCTGTCTTGAGTCGCACCTCCGCGTCCACAGGTGTTTCTAGTTGGAGGACACTGTTGATGCCTAAACTGGAGGAAGGATGAGGTGAGTAGGACCCTCGAGCGTCTCCAACGTGCTTCCTTACCCACAGTTCTCCAAAGACGTCTTGGTAAACATCTATTCTGCCTATATCGATAACTTCCTCAATGCAAAGGATGCCGTGCGCGTGGCTAAGGAGGCGAGGCCTGCCTTCCTCAAGTTCCTGGAGGTATGTGGGCCAAGCCAAGGGGTGGGGGCGACCCTCACCTTGGGCCAGCGGTGAGAGTCCAGGAGCTCCCAGTTGGGGCACATGGCCCTAGCAAGTGGGTCAGCCTCTACTCTCAGGTTGGGCTGTGGGGGTTTTCTGGGATCCCATCCCTGGTACGGTCTTGGCATGTCCTTCCTCACGTGGGGTCTCTCGCCTGCTTCGGGTTTCAGCAAAGCATGCGTGAAAACAAGGAGAAGCAGGCGCTATCTGACCTCATGATCAAGCCCGTGCAACGGATCCCACGCTACGAGCTCCTGGTGAAGGTGGGCACCGGACAGGGTAGACAGGGGGCGATACCCAGAGGCACGGAGGGGTCTAGAGGTCCCGGCAGCCCCTGCCTGGTTGAGCCTCGCATCAGAGTCCTCAGAGATCGAGCAGGAAAGGCAATCCTCCTTGGTCTCTGCCCATAGTCTCTTCGACTCCAGCAGTCGGTCTGAGTCCCTAAGTGTAAGTCCTTGTTTTTTCCCTTCAGGATCTCCTGAAGCACACACCCGAAGACCACCCAGACCACCCGCTCCTGCTGGACGCTCAGCGGAACATCAAGCAGGTGGCGGAACGCATTAACAAGGGCGTGCGGAGTGCTGAGGAGGCAGAGCGGCACGCCCGCGTGCTGCAGGAGATTGAGGCCCACATCGAGGGCATGGAGGATGTGCGTGCCACCTTCCCCCCTCCCCCGCCCCCGTCCCCGTGTCTGTGTCCACCCAGCCTCTGTGTCTTCATCTGTCACCTGGAACCCTGGCCTGTCCACACCCACATCTGTAGTGAGCTTGCACCTGTGATCCATCCATCTCTCTCTCTCCGTGCGTCCCGGGCCTGTCAGCCCGAATGGGGAAGGTGGACAGGATGCTGCTTTCCACGGGCTTGGCCCAGGGAGTGGGCCAAGGGGTCACTGGGATAGGGGTTAATAGCCTTTGTGACACTACATCCCCTGCCCCACAGCTCCAGGCCCCTCTGCGGCGGTTCCTGAGACAGGAGATGGTCATTGAAGTGGTAAGAAGTGTTCTGTTTTCTGCCCACCTGTCCCCAGCTCCCCACCTCCATTCCTCCCTTCACTCTTCCCACACCTGCCGCCCACAGGTCTTCCTGCTGCGGCTGCACAGCTTGGGGAGAGCCCTCGCCCTCCCTGGGCTTCATTGTCTCTTTAGGCACTGAGGTTGGGTATGGGCAGACTTCTGGACTGTGTATACCCATCCTGAATCCTGCCTTGGGCCCCACAGAAGGCAATCGGTGGCAAGAAGGACCGGTCCCTCTTCCTGTTCACGGACCTCATCGTCTGTACCACCCTGAAGCGGAAGTCGGGCTCCTTGCGGCGCAGCTCCATGAGTCTGTGAGTGTCTGGGCCAGACTGGGGTGGTACAGGCAGAGGGAGTCGTCGTCCTGCCCTGGACCCCATCCCTTTTGCCCTCGAGAGCACCCCATTATCTATCCACAGGTACACGGCAGCCAGTGTCATCGACACAGCCAGCAAGTACAAGATGCTGTGGAAGCTGCCGCTGGAAGATACAAACATCATCAAAGGTGGGGCTGACCTACGCCTGCCCCGGAGTTGTGGTGTTGGGGTCTTCCTCTGAGAAGCCTCCTAGAGGTGTGAGCTGAGGCCAGCCCTGCTCCCTGTCCACCTGGATTTCAGATTTTGAGCTTAGTTCTCCATCCAGTACGAGGGAGCTAGAAGGAGCTGGAGCCACTGTGCAGGCAGACTCCTTGCACAGTGGCCGGATCTGGGCTGGCAGGCCGCAGCAGGGGAGGCTGCAGGAAGAGCAGGTGGAACTGTCGTTAGACACAGGTTCACCTGAGCACCTAGTGTTGGATGATGGGGCAGTCTGGCTAAGTGGTGCTACAGTCTGTGCTGTTCTTTGCTCTGACATCCTGCTGTGAGCCATCTTGTTCTCACAACTCCAGTGATATGAGGCCCAATTAATAGGCCCTCGCGAGGGATGAGCCAGTGCCTGTCAGGGTCCTGGGGAGGAACGCGCTGCTGGTGATAATGACTCATCCACCTCATTGCTCCTCACTGGAGACCAGGCCGGCAGACATAATGACCACCTTTGGGTCCTGCTCCATTCAGCCATGGCCAGGAATGGGGCAAAGTCACAGGGAAAGTCAAAGTCAGTGGGACTGGGGCAGGACAGTTTTTTTAAGGAGTAGCAGCAGATTGTCTTAGTCTGTATGGGTAGCTATAACAAAAAGTACCACAAAGCAGGTCATCTTACAATAAAATAGGAACTGATGGCTCGTAGTTCTGGAGGGAGGTCACCCCAGATCAAGAAACCAACATATCTATTGTCCGGTGAGGGGCACTAATTCCACTTATGAAGGCCCCACCCATAGGACCTTGTCCTTTCTGTAAGGCCCTATTGCTTAATAACAACATTGGGGATTAGATTTCAACATAACAACTTTTAGAGAGGCACGATATTGTGACCATAGCCGAGCTCTACCCAGCCTTGACTCTCCTAGTACACACCATGGCTGTCCACCCAGCACACTTTGTCCTTTCTGTAGACACAGACCTCTGTGTCTACCACAAGCTCTCCATTGTCATTCCCCTTTACTCCATGCTCCTCCCCCTCCTCATCAGGCTGTCCGGCACCCCTGCAGGGTCCTTGGCTACAGGGCCATTCCAAACATTGCTTCCTCTAGCGCTGTCATGACCCCATCCAGGTCTTCCTTCTTACCATTCTGCTAGTTGTGACCTACCTACTCCAATAGTACCATTACAGTGTCACCGATACCCTGTGTAAACAAGAGCAGAAGACAGGAAAAAGTGAACAAAAGAAAGCTTTCTGTCCTTTGACTTCAAGGCTTAATGTCCTTTCCAAGGATAGAGAGACAGCCCCACGTGTAGGCCTCTAGTCCAGAGTAGACACACCCAAGCCAGGCAGCAAGCAGTGGGATGCCCAGCCGGCCTGTAGGACCAGCCAGCCACTTGGCAATGGTCAGCTGTGGGGAATGCAGGGCCCCGGCCTGTTGCTCCTCCTTTGTGAGGAGGCGGGTCCCTGGGTCAGCAGAGTGACTGCGTGGCATTTGCCCAGGGAGGCGGCACTGCTGTCATAGATCTGTGACTGCTAGGGTGCACACAACCTGCAGAGCCATCTGCCTTTTCATACTCTGCGCATCTCTGTCAAGTTCTCTAAGGGCCATATGGCTCTCAACCACGTCCCGTCTCCTGTTCTCAGGCCTGGGGTTTCTCTGGAAACTGTCTGTTGCCTGCTCCTGAAAGCTTGGACTCCATTAAGCTCCCAGTTTGCCAAGCCAGTCCTTGTGCCCAGCTATAGGCTGTGCTGTGAGGGAGGAATGTCTGCCCAAGACTGACCTTGTCTGTCCTTGGCCTTCTTCTGTCCCCACCAGGGGCATCCCAAGCCACCAATCGGGAGAGCATCCAGAAAGCCATCAGCCGCCTGGATGAGGACCTGACCACACTGGGCCAAATGAGCAAACTCTCTGAGAGCCTGGGATTCCCCCACCAGGTCTGTGCAGTTTGGAGGCTGGAGACATAGCTGTATCTCATCGGCGGGAAAGGGAGGGCCCATCTGTGGGAGAGACCTGCCTCTGCCGGTCTAGAGAGCAGACAGCTTCCCACTTCCTCTCCTCACACATTCCCAAGGCCAGGTGCCTGCTGTGGGGAGACCTTGGGCCTGAGGTCTGGGCCTCTTCCCTGCAGAGCCTGGATGATGCGCTACGGGACCTCTCAGCCGCCATGCACCGGGACCTGTCAGAGAAGCAGGCGCTATGCTATGCGCTTTCCTTCCCTCCTACTAAGCTGGAGCTATGTGCCACGAGGCCTGAGGGCACGGACTCGTTCATCTTCGAGTTTCCCCACCCTGATGCCCGCCTGGGCTTTGAGCAGGCCTTCGATGAAGCCAAGAGGAAGTTAGGTAAGCCAGGGTCCATGCTGGCAATCGTAGTATCTGACCTCAAAAGCTAGAAATCCCAGCACTACAGTGCTCCATCAGCTGGCAGGGAGGGGAGACTGAGACTTCTGCAGTGAAATCAGATCAGATGCTGGCTTGGTTCTCCCCAGGTTATCCCTGGCAGAGAGGGGACCCCGTGGACAGGACCAGATTAGGACAGAAACCCCACCAAGGGCCTAAATGGCCCAGACCCTCCCTCTCCTCCCCTCTGACCAGTATCCATAGATTATGGAAAGCTATTGATCGGAGTCCATGGCTTACAAACTGCTGAGTCTAACAACTTCATTGTACAGATGGGGAAAAAATTGAGGTCAGGAACAACCAGGTTATAACATACAGCCTTTCTTCTAGCGTAACTGGGATCAGCCACTCCCTAGAGACACCCCAAGGGGAGAAAGGGAAATGGGACAGGACCAGGGTGAGGTGGGTGCTAAAAGCAGGGTCTGTCTACCTCTGCCCTGACCCCTGTCTGTCCATCCATTTCCACTACAGCATCCAGCAAAAGCTGTCTAGACCCCGAGTTCCTGAAAGCCATCCCCATCATGAAAACCCGCAGTGGCATGCAGGTGTGTATGTGCACATGGCCACGTAGACGTGAGGATTCAGTGCTAGCATGTGGCCGTGGATTTCTGTTTTGTGTCCATGTTGCTTATGTGTACTCAGCATTGCACTTGCTCCCTGTGTTTTTGAGTACCCAGCTCTCTGTACATGTGTGTGGATACTGCACACGTGTCGCATGTATATATGGCTGTTACGTGCATACCTGTACATGTGATGTGAACAGAGGCTATAATTACGTGAAACTGTCTTGGCTCATGCATTCCTATGTGTCCGCGTGGGAACCAGCATTAGCAGTGCCTCATGTTGCGTGCACGTAGCTGACTGTGTACGGGATGTGTGCACGTGTCCGTGCAGGTACAGCTGCACCTGATAGGTCAAAGGATCCACACAGGTCCACCCCGCTCCATCCTGCTGGGGTCACCTGGCAGAGTATGTTGCGGGCAGCAGTTTCTCACCTTTCTCTGTCCCTTTCTGCCTCTTCCAGTTTTCCTGTGCGGCCCCCACCCTCAGCAGCTGCCCCGAGCCTTCGCCGGAGGTGTGGGTGTGCAACAGTGATGGCTACGTGGGCCAGGTGTGCCTGCTGAGCCTGCGCGCTGAGCCCGACGTGGAGGCCTGCATCGCTGTCTGCTCGGCCCGCATCCTCTGCATCGGGGCGGTGCCGGGCCTGCAGCGCCGCTGCCACCAGTGAGACCCGGGCCGGGCCCTCGGGCTGGGTGCACAAACCTGTGGGAAACAAACCCCACCCTGTGGTGGGTGGGGCCTAGGGGCTGTGGGCGGGGCCTGTGGTTGGCCTGTTCATGGGCAGGGTCAGGTCAGAGAACTGCTCTGACTCCTCCTAGTGGCTATCATCCCTTTTCCTTTGGCCTGGCAGGGAAAGGCCTGAGTCCCTGAGGACCCCTCCGGAGACAGCTCCTGAGCCCCCGTGTCCAGAGCTGGAGGTCGACACTGCAGGGGACGAGGAAGCGGCCACGCTCGTGGAGCCAGGGACCCAGCCTTGCTTGCACATCTCCATCTCCGGCTCTGCTTTGGAGATGGCTCCAGGTCCTGCCGAGGGTGACTCCCGCCCTGAGCTGGTGCCCTTTGACAGCGACTCGGATGATGAATCTTCACCCAGTCCCTCAGGGACTCTGCAGAGCCAGGCCAGCCGGTCTACCATCTCCTCCAGCTTTGGCAGTGAGTGTGAGAGTTTGGGCTTAACACACTGAGTGACCTGCCAAGAGGGGAGGAGGAGGAGGAGGAGGAGGAGGAAGAGGAGGAGACAAAGGCTGGAACCAGATCTCTGCAGTTAACACGGGAAGGGGGGTGGGGGGGGCAACAAAATGGGCAGAGTCTGTAACACTGAGGACCTGGGGCAGGTGGGCTCCTGAAGAGCCTGGAAGGCCTGGATAAGGAGGGTAAAGGGGTTGGCCCACCTGGCTGAGGTGTGCTAGATGGATGGTCTACACCGTCCGAGTGGAGTAACCCTCAGGCCTGCACAGAGGCTGGATGGCAGCAACTGCTGAAAGAGGAGCACAGCCAGGAGGGACTCAGGAATGGCAGGCTAAGGCTCAGAGAAATGCTAGGTGTGTGCTAGGTAGAGGGGAAGGGAGACACAAACCTTTGTCCCCCTCAGATGAGGAGACTCCAAGCTCTAAGGAAGCCACAGCAGAGACCACCAGCTCCGAGGAAGAACAGGAGCCTGGCTTCCTACCCTTGTCTGGTTCCTTTGGGCCCGGTGGTCCTTGTGGCACCAGCCCAATGGATGGGAGAGCCCTTCGCCGCTCCAGCCGAGGCTCCTTCACCCGGGGAAGCCTTGAAGACCTGCTGAGTGTCGACCCTGAGGCCTACCAGAGCTCCGTGTGGCTGGGCACGGAGGATGGCTGGTAGGAACAGAAGACCTGGAGATACAGTGCTAGACATCCTGGGTGTCCTGAAGCAGAAGCAGGAAGACTTTGGGATCAGGCCTTAGAGGTTCTGCTGCCAAGGATGCCAGAGGGGTTGGCCTCGTGGGGATCTAGTACCCTGCACAGGCACCTGGCGTGGGGAGGTGGGTGGAGGAATGTCTCCAGTGACCCCTCTGCCAAGCATCTGTCACAGTGCTCACCTCTGACCCACAGTGTGCACGTGTACCAGTCCTCTGACAGCATCCGAGATCGCAGGAACAGCATGAAGCTCCAGCATGCAGCCTCTGTGACCTGCATCTTGTAAGGCCCCAGGATATCTGTCCTGCCCTCTTCTTTTCACTGGGCTCTTTTCTACTGGCCCTTCCTTGGGTGTGGGGGGGGTGGGGGGGCAGGCCTGCTGGACAGAGGGAGGCCTAGCCCTTGGCTGGCTGTGCTGTGAATTCTGTCGTGTTGCTGCCTCAGGCTCCCCTCACCTGGAGAATGGAGTGAGAGGAGCTAGTCTCTCAGGAGCCATGGCAATTTGATGTGGGATACATCTGGCTCTAGGCCCTACACTTTGACCTCCTAAAATGCCTGACTCTTATTTTTGCCTGCTTAGGTATCTGAATAACCAGGTGTTTGTGTCTCTGGCCAATGGAGAACTTGTGGTCTACCAAAGAGAAGCAGGTACATTGCCTCCCCGCCCCCACCCCAATGCTTGCCTCATCCCAATCCTTTTGTTGAGAGTGGAGCTATCTTCTAGGCAGGTGGGTGGCCAGACCACCAGTCTGGAAACATGACCGAGTGAGTTCTGGGGCCTCAGTGTCCTAGCTTATAAATGAGAATGTCTAGATCTCTTCAGGGGATGCTGAGGCTTAAATGTGCTAAATTTCCTGTTTTTTTTTTCCCCTCGCCACACTCCAGGCCACTTCTGGGACCCCCAGAACTTCAAATCGGTGACACTGGGCCCTCAGGGGAGCCCCATCACCAAGATGGTGTCTGTGGGTGGGCGGCTATGGTGTGGCTGCCAGAACCGAGTCCTTGTCCTGAACCCTGACACGCTGCAGCTGGAGGTACCAAGGGGGTAGGGAAGCAGAATTGGTATCTGAGGATGAGCTGGGCCAGTATGAGAGGGAGAATGACACCTTGGGAGCAGAGGAGTGTCCGGCTGAGGGGCTGGGACTTTTCTCTGGCCTCTGTGTGACATAGGGCCAGGCCCTGTCCTCTGATCCCCATTTCTCCTGTAGCTGGTGAGAAAGACAGAAAGTGTCCCATACAGGTTAGAAGTCCTTATTCATGCTCCTGCCCTCCATCTCTCTCAATGTAGGCTGGGGGCTAGGAAAAAGGTTCTTCCTAATGTCCTCAGCCCTTACCATTAGACACTTGTCTTCATCCCTGGCTTCATTTCCATACAAGCCAGATATCTCTAGCCTGTGTGGTGTTGAAGGGCCACAGGTTCCCTTGATTTCCCTCTTTCTTGGTGTAGCACCAGCTGGGCTAGAGTCCGAAACCTGGGTTCATGCCCCAGCCCTGGGACTGTCTCTGTGAGTGTTCTTTGGTTCTGAACTTGCCCAGGAGAGGCCACCGACGGAAAACACTCCAAGCCTTAGGTTCTTCTCTGATCTGTGTGTCACTCAGGTTGCATGAGAAAAGGGCACACACTATTCCTTTCTGGGGATTGAGCGGGGAGACACTAGTGCAAGCACGCTTTGGAAGGTTGGTCATCCAGACCTAGGACCCAGCCTTGGCTGTCTTCTGAGGGCCGGGGTGGTCTCTGGAGGGCTTGGGGAAGTCATGGAGGGAGTGTGAACCCTGGCTGTGGTCAGGCAGGAGGAAGGCCTGCTGCTCTCACCAACTGCTCTCTGCCCTCCCTTCCCCCACAGCACACATTTTACGTGGGGCAGGATTCAAGCCGAAGTGTGGCTTGCATGGTGGACTCCAGCCTGGGTGTATGGGTGACATTGAAAGGAAGTGCCCATGTATGTCTCTACCATTCAGACACCTTTGAGCAGCTGGCGGAGGTAGATGTCACCCCCCCTGTGCATAGGATGCTGGCAGGTACCAACCGTTCCCACTGTCCCTTTCCTTGGAGCCTTTCCGCCCCCATGATTGAGGAGGCGGAGCCAGGGCCAGCATGGGGCCCCAGCCTGCTCTGTTTGCCATCTAGGCTCTGATGCCATCATCCGACAGCATAAGGCCGCCTGCCTACGGATCACGGCGCTGCTGGTGTGCGAGGAGCTGTTGTGGGTCGGCACCAGCGCCGGTGTCGTGCTCACCATGCCCACCTCCCCCAGTACTGTCAGCTGCCCGCGGGCGCCTCTCAGCCCTGCCGGCCTCGGCCAGGGCCACACCGGCCACGTCCGCTTCCTGGCTGCAGTCCAGCTCCCTGATGGCTTCAGCCTGCTCTGTCCAACCCCGCCCCCTCCTCCAGACACAGGTGGGTCTGCAGAGCTTGTTTCTGTGTTACGTGTAGTAGGAGTACACTTGGAAAAAAACAGTAGAAGGATTAGTATGGAAATTTATACTGAGGGGCCCTGGGTTTGATTCCCAGCACATACTGTCCTACCTGGACATAAGAGTGCCTGGAGTTTGGGGTTGGTACTCCCTACTGCCCTGCCAGAGAAGGCTTTGCAAGGAAAAGTGTCATAGAGAACTGAGAGTTCTATGTCACAAAAACCCCCCAAATTAAATCTAGGATGTCATGTGAGTAGGATCTTGTCAAAAGAAGTATCACGAGTCAGGCATGGTGGCACACACTTGTAATCCCAGCCACCTGGGGAGTGGATGTAAGTTGAGATCAGCCCAGGCAATGGTAGCAAGACACTGTCCCCAAAACAAACCTTAAAATAAATAAATAAAAGGACTAGATGTGTTGCTCAAGTGGTAGAGCACTTGCCTAGGACATAAGAAGCTCTAGGTTTGGTGCTGAATACTGGGGCGAGCGGGGGGAGGGGGGGTGAGAAAAAGTGTCTATGGGAAACAGGAAGTACTTTATACACTAAAAAATAGACTATACTTGTAGGAAATAGATCCTGTTGTATGTGTTCATTGTACAAAACAGGAAATAAAGCCGGATTGGAAATCATGTAGCGGGCAGGAAGAAGACTCAGGAAGTGATGTGTAGGCAGGAAATAGAAATAGCACCAAAAGAAAAAAAAAAAGAGCATAGAACGGCATATAGGACAGGAAGTGGGCTGGGAGAATCAGAGAGTGAAGCAGTGTGAAATCACAGAGGTCATAATCAGAAAAGACTTCGGCAGGACAAGAATGCCTCTCTCCAAGAGGGAGTAACTGGGAATGAGCACAGTAAAGTCTGAGTTAGTAAAGCAGTAGAGTAAAGCCTGCCAGGAGTTGTCTGAGACTAAAGAAGATGAGCGACCTACCTGAGAAAGGACTGTAGGAAACAGGAATATTGTATAGACTTGTGCATGGCTTACCAATTGGACATGTTCCAAGAAATATATCGCTAGGCAATTCCACTGTTGTGTGGCCATGATAGTGTGTACTTTCACAAATAGATGGTGTAGCCTACTATGCAGCCAGGTTGTATGGTTTAGGCTATTGCTCCTAAGACTACAATGAGCAAAACAACACAAGATTAAATCAAGCACAAGAGGAAATGATGCAATCAACTGATGTACTGCACACAAGTGTGTGGAGTTTACAGAAAACTTTTTTTATATCTAAGTAGTAGGAGTACTTGGAAAAAATAATACAAGGTTTGGTATAAAAATTTATATGAATGATGCACCCTGGGTTTGATTCCCAGCACAGAAAAAAAGACATAAGGTAGCAGCATAGTCATTCATTACTATGCATTATGTACAGTGTATAATTGCACGGGCTCTGCCTTTATATAACTGACAGCGCCATAGATCTATTTACACCAGTATCACTGCAGACACATGAACAGTGTATCAAAGAATGTCACAAATATGGCTACAACACCCCTAGGATGCAGAAATTTTTCAGTTCCGTTATAATCTTAGGGGACCACTGTGGCATGCGTAATCTGTCATATTGGGCAGCAAAAGAAAAAGGCTTTTCTTTTTTTTTTTTCTTCTTTTTCTTTTTGCCAGTCCTGGGGCTTGAACTCTGGGCCTCGGCGCTGTCCCTGAGCCTCTTTAGTGCTCAAGGCTAGCACTGTATCACTTCAGCCACAGGACCACTTCTGGCTTTTTTTTTTTTGGCCAGTCCTGGGCCTTGGACTCAGGGCCTGAGCACTGTCCCTGGCTTCTTCCCACTCAAGGCTAGCACTCTGCCACTTGAGCCACAGTGCCGCTTCTGGCCGTTTTCTGTATATGTGGTGCTGGGGAATCGAACCTAGGGCCTCGTGTATCCGAGGCAGGCACTCTTGCTACTAGGCTATATCCCCAGCCCCACTTCTGGCTTTTTTGAGTTTATTGTAAATAAGAGTCTCACAGGGACTTTTCTGCCTGGGCTGGCTTCGACCTGCGATCCTCAGATCTCAGCCTCCTGAGTAGCTAGGATTACAGGCGTGAGCCACCAGTGTCCTGCGAAGAAGGCATTTTAGATGTAGTAATCCAGAGAGAGGTTTGTCCCTGGGAGGTTCTGACTAGAAAGTACAGATGACGGCTGGGAATATGGCCTAGTGGCAAGAGTGCTTGCCTCCTACACATGAAGCTCTCGGTTCGATTCCCTAGCACCGCATATACAGAAAACGGCCAGAAGGGGCGCTGTGGCTCAGGTGGCAGAGTGCTGGCCTTGAGCGGGAAGAAGCCAGGGACAGTGCTCAGGCCCTGAGTCCAAGGCCCAGGACTGGCCAAAAAAAAAAAAAAAGTACAGATGGGAGATAAGAAGTCTGACTGCCCAGAAATAGGTACTTCTTTCCAAGTAAGAAGTCCTGGGCTAACTGTATGGGATCCCCTATAGGAGATCTGCCAGCCTTGCTATCTTCTGGGGTATGGTCCTGAGGCTGTGGAGATGATGATAAGACTCAATCACCTCAGGCTGACATATCCTCTCTTCTGCCCGTCCCCGCACACAGGCCCTGAGAAGCTACCATCCCTAGAGCACCGGGACTCTCCCCGGCACCGAGGCTCCGCCTCAGCCAGACCAAAAATGCTGGTTATCAGTGGAGGCGACGGCTATGAGGACTTCCGGCTCAGTAGTGGAGGTGGCGGCAGCAGTGAGACGGTGGGCCGAGATGACAGCACAAACCACCTCCTCCTGTGGAGGGTGTGACCCGGTCTGCGGCCCAGGACTCGCCTGCCCGCCTGCCCTCAGCCTGCTTGCCTCTTCCCAGCCCACGTGCAGATCTGGCCAGAGCGCCTGAGCAGGGGGCGCCTGCGCCTGCGTGGACTCTGTCTCACTGTCTCAGAAGCATTCCTGAAGGAACACCTGCTGGCCATCCCGGCCAGGACTTCTCCCAGCCACTGGCTGCTCCGTGCTCCCAGTTGTGGTCAGGTTGGGGGCATGCAGGCTGCCCGGGACCTCTGTCCCTGGAGCTTCTACCAAAGACACGGCTGGACCTGGACCCCATGGGGCTGGGGAGGCCATGTGCAATATTGGGAGGGTGTTCTGGGGCAGCGGGAGGGCTGGGGAACAGCATCCTTTCCCATGTACAGTATTTATGTTCCTTTTTAGATGAGTACTTTCCAAAGCACTTATTTATGCAGTGACTTGGGGCAGGACATGATGTGAGGAAATGACAGGAAGAAAAATGCCCATTTCTGCCTGAGGGGCCACCCTGATACCCTATCCAGACCTTCCCAGAGGGACCAATGTCCACATACCTTCCCCCTGTTACACACACACACACACACACACACACACACACACACACACTATGTCTAAGACACTGAAACATTAACATACGCTTTCAACCCTCCACATACCTTCCTTCCCCTGTTATACTCTCTCTCTCTCTCTCTCTCTCTCTCTCTCTCTCTCTCTCTCTCTCTCTCTCTCTCTCTATGTCCAGGACACAGAAACATGCCCCTTAATATAGGCTTTCACCCCATCCCAATCCAGAGGCCAGGACCAAGTGCCCTTAGCCATCCAAACAAGATGACTGTCAGGTAACTCCATGGGGGGGGCCTTCTCAGGCTTTGGCATTCCCCAGGGTTGGCGGTGCCTTTAATGGTGTCTTAATTTGGGGACACTGGTAGGGCCTTGGGCAGGGCATTCTCTCAGGTAAGAGAAAAGGACCCTGACCCCTCACAGTCCCTTACCCCAGTCCCCACTCCCCCATGTCTCATGCACTGGCACTGTGGTCACCCAGGGGGTTGAACTTAGAAACCCCCTCACCTTGACCACTGCATCCCTCTTCACACCCTGTCCTGCCAGGGGGCGGGGGGAGCCTTCAGAAAGGACCCCCAAAGCAAGGGGTCCTCCCGTTGGGAAGGCCTCTCTGTCGAGGGAAGCCTTTCCTTGCGCCTTGCAGCCTACAGGGAGCCACTCTGACCCTTGGCCCTTGCTTCAGCTATAACTCCAAAGGTCTGGTTTCAGATGGGGTTTGTTCTGTTTGGTTTTGTTTTTGTTTGGGGTGGGTGGGTTATTGTGGTTTTAGATTGTTTCTCTTGCTACCAAACAGTCATGTATTAACTCTCCTTGGATGATGAAATTTAAAGAGTCAATAAATAGAAACGCCAAAATGACTGCTCCCCATTGGCTGTGGGCCAAAGGCCTCCGCCAGCTACCTCAGGACTCTGTCTCCCCAGCCACGAGGGCTTCCCAACACCAGCTCGCTCAGTCAACCCCAAAGAGTGCTGTGTTCCTCTAAGCAGATCATTGCTTCTATCTCAGCTTAGATTTAAGAAGTTGTGCTACTTAAGCTTTGTCAGCAGGTTGCATTTTAAATTCCCAGAAGATTACTTAGGCACATGTAAAACAATGCAGACATCACATAGGTCATCTCCGTGCATCAGTGCATGGCCGTCAGTCCGTGATGGGCTTGAAAGTGGAGCTGACACATGGCAGTCAGGCAAAGAGCCAGTGCACCAAGGAGCCTGTCTAAGGCTCCTCCAGGAAATGATGTCCAGAAAGTATGGCTGGGGCACCCTGACCAAAGCTAAGAAGAATCCAGTCTTTGGAACAGAGGTGACTCCATCTTCATTCTGGTCCCAAAAGGTGTCATTAAATCTGTCACGAAGGAAAAGGCTCAGCAATGGGGCAAAGCGCCTCTCACACACAGCACACCTGCAGGACCTGAGGCCGTGACAGGAAACGGCAGGTCAGACTTTTACATGACGTCTCCAACCAAATCAACTGACTTAGAAGCTCAATTCTGGCGGGTCCCAGAGGTTCACTCCTGCTCCGCTAGCTCCTCAGGAGGCTGAGATCAGAAGATTGTGGTTTGAAACGGGCCCAGGTAGAAAAGGTCTGTTTGACTCCATCTCCAGTTAACCACCAGAAAGCTGGGTTGGAAGCATATCTCAAGTGGTAGAGTGCCAATTATGGGCAAGCGAGCCAACTAGAAGGCCCTGGGTTCAAGCCCTATACTGGTGCGCACACACACACACACACACATTCAGTTCTTAGGCTGAGTAGCAATGTGTGCTTAGTGTGAGTTCAGTCCTCAGATGTGGCACACACATCTCTCAGGTGTGACAGCCTTCAAAGCCACAGGATGTGCTGAGCACATGATCTCACTGGAGAGGATGGGATTGTGTTAAGCACAGCTGTATTGCAGAGTAGAAGGCAATATCCATGTGGGATCTATGATGAGACAAAGCGTTGGGAGAACGGAATTTAAAGCTGGGAACCCCTGGTTTGGGACCTCGACTTCACTACCAGTCACCTATGGGACTGGATGAATGGCGCTGTTGTAAGCCTCCATTTCCTTGTGTGTAAATGAGCTGATGCTTCCTTCCTGCACAAGATGGTTGCTTGGTGTGCACCAGTCTTTGAATTGCAAAGGAGATTTGCTGTGCCCCTGAAATAAAGGGGTGTTCACTCATGGAAACATGAACTGACAGAGGCACGTGAATTGTCAGAGGTACAGCAGCTGAGACATGGGAGTTGCATCTCAGACCTCTGGCTTCCCTGCTGGGTCTCTTGTTTCTTCCACTGCTGCCTGCCTGCTGCAGCCCCTGGTGCCAGCTTCTGCTGCCTCAGGGCTTTGAGCTTTGGCAAAGGCTCAGACTTCAGTTTTAGAACCAGGTCCCTAAGGCAAGATCCACGCTGTTTCTCCAGCTTCAGCATCTCTGTGGACAAGTCGGACACAGTGTACTGTTAATAAGAAGGCCCCCTCCTGGAGCACTGGCCAGCCTGCAGACGGTAGCTGCCCTTGGTCAGGTGCTCAGCCTGAGCCAGTTAGCTGCGGGCAAGAAGGTGATGCATGGGTGGGCAAGCCTCAGGCCCAGGGGAGACTTCTGGAGGAGTTAGCACCTCTTGCAGGGGTGAGGAACGTCCAGTCCTCAGGCCATCTAAGGCCCTCAGGATAATTTGGTACATGAAGGGATGGACACACATGCTTCTCAATTGTTTGTGGCCATCTGCCTTGATGGATAATTTTGTATGGCTTGCCAATGATGTTATGAGTAGCCAATGGTCCTTGGTAGAAGAAAAGGTTCTTCATTTCTGGAAAGCAGTGGCTCAGCCTGGCTTGCATCTTATTTATTTATTTGTTTGCCAGTCCTGGGGCTTGAACTCAGGGCCTGAGCACTGTCCCTGGCCTCATTTCTGCTCAAGGCTAGCACTCTACCACTCAAGCCACAGAACCTCTTTTGGCTTTTATGAGGTGCTGAGGAATTGAACCCAGGGCTTCATGCATGTTAGGCAAGCACTCTACCGCTAAGCCACATTCCCAGCCCCTGGCTTGCATTTTATACCCACCTGAGATCCAACCATCTCGGACCAATTAAGGCAGCACTCAGGTATCAGTATTTCTACAGGAAACTTTATTGAAGTATGTGACATTTATACAAGGAAGTACACAAATCAAGTCGGATGCTGGTAGCTCATGCCTAGTCCTAGTTACTCCAGAGGCTGAGATTTAAGGATCATGGCTCCAAGCCAGCCCAGGCAGAAAAGTCCATGAGATTGTTATCTCCAACTAAACACCAGGAAACGAGGTGGAGCTGTGGCTCCGAGTGGTAGAGCAAAAAGAGTTTAGGGACAGCACCTAGGCCCTGAGTTTAAGCCCATAACTGGAGGAAAAAAATACACAAATGAGTGTAGATCGGTGGATGTGCATAAAAGCCACGACAGAACATGACATCCCTCACCTCTAAAGCTCGCCTTGACCTTCCTAGAGGTAGCTAGCTACACCATCTCCCCTCAGGGAAGATGAAGCAGAAAGGGACAAGGGCTTCCTTGAGGTCACATAGTAAGATGGCGTTTGTGTTGGGGAAGAGTTTCCTGTGGTTAGAGAAGATATCATGGTATGGCCAACAAGGAGAAATGTGGCCAAGCAGGAGAAATTGGACCGGGATTTGATATGAAGAGGGAACAGTTGAACCAAGGCAAGGAAGGGTGCAGGGCCGTGGTGTGATTGGCACTGGCACAGATCAAGTGAGCAGAGGAAGAGGAAAGGGCAGGGGAAGCTAGAAAGGGAGCTTTGAAGGCACCTGCTTCCATGCCCACCACAATAGGTACCTAATACATAGTTCTTGAATTTAGCCTGGAGAGGCCAGTTGAGATCTACAAAACAATAACCCCAGCTTCAGGGTGGCTGTAGGCTGGGAACTGGAATCTTCCAATGGTCCTGGATGTTGCTACTCTTGTTACGCAGTGTGTGTGTGTGTGTGTGTGTGTGTGTGTGTGTGTGTGTGCAGAGGGAGAGAGGAGAGTGGAGAGTACTGGAGCCCGAACTCAGCCAAGTGCTGTTCCTTAGCTTTTTTTTTGCTCAAAGCTGACACTACCTCTTGAGCCACAGCTCCACTTCCGGCTTCTTGGAGATGAGTGTCATGGAATTTCCTGCTCATGCTAAGTTTGGGCCATCATCCTCAGGTCTCGGCCACCTGAATAGCTAAGGTTGCAGCTGTGAGCCACTGGTGTCTGGTTCTTCTTATCCTTTTTCAGAGGAGGAAACAGGCTCCCTGAAGTGAGCTTCCTCAGGGGCATCCATCTTCTAAGAGTTAAGACTTGGGTTCACATTGCTCTGCTATTGTTGCCAGGCCTGGGCAGGGAAGAGAGGAAAGGAGAAAGCGGTGGGGCCAGAGCCACATCTAGTCATTCATGGTGTCCCTGGCTCATGTTCTTCAAGAGCAGTCCTGGAAAGAACTTCCTGACCCCAGAGGAGAGGAGAGGGTCAGAGCCAAAGGCCATCCAGAGGGCAGGGTTCACCTACACCGTCTACCTTCCAGAGAAGGTGGAGCGCACAGGGAGACAGGGACTTATCTGAGGTCACACAGTAAGGCTTAAAGGGTTTCCTGTCATCAGAAAAATAACCCTTAGAAACCAGGGGGAGGCAGAAGACTGGAAAAGCTGGCCCCTGTCACGTGTTTCAAACCATTGTCAAGACACTGGTTTGTGGGTCCTGAGGGTGCCGTGGGGGACATCAAGTTTAGCTGAGAGGTCCTGCCTTCGTTTAAGGAGAGGATGGGGATCCAGACACCTGAAAACTAGCTCCAGCCCTGATTCTCCAATGCTGTGTGCCCAGAGGCAAGTGCCCAGCCTTCTCTGGACCCAGCTGACCTCTGGGAGCCCTTCAGGTCTTTTGCATGCCTGCCAAACACCAAGTTTCTCTGTGTCCTCCCAGACATTAAGCCACGGCCACATTCAGGAAGCTGCACAGGGGAAGTGCTATTTTGGGCCCAATTATGGCCAGTGAGGAGTCCTGACTGGTAAGAGGCAAGTGAGCGGGCACGCCAGGCTGGTCAGGGCTAGACGGCGGGGCTGCGCTGAGAGGAGGACAGTGGGGCCCCTGTGTCAGAGATAAATGGGGGGCAGAACTCTTGGGTGCTGGCCTGTACAAGGATTCGGAATGGAGAATAGGAAGAAGAAGGAGCAAGTTGGGGTGTCAGAGTTCAATGGTCTGGCAGAAGCTGGGGCTCCTGACATGGGTTTTCTGCGTTTCCTCCTCAGTAACACCCTATGTGTGTGAGCTCACGCTGAGAGATAAAGTCACTTTCCTGAGGCCACACAACCTGGCAATAGCAGATCTAGGACTCGACCCTTATCTGTGTGACACCAGAGCATGCATTTCTCATTCTCCCCCCAATTTCTCTTCTCCAGGCTCCTTGATCTCAAATGCTTCCGCAAGCTGCCCGTTCCCTAGGCACGGCTTACACACTCCATGGCTTTTCTTCTGCTCTGTAAACTGAAGTCTGAGCTAGGCTCATGCCTATCATCCTAGCTACCCAGGAGGCCGAGATCTGAGGATTATGGTTCAAAGTCAGCCTGGACAGGAAAGTCTTTTTTTTTTTTTTTTTTTTTGGCCAGTTCTGGGGCTTGGACTCAGGACCTGAGCACTGTCCCTGGCTTCTTTTTGCTCAAGGCTAGCACTCTGCCACTTGAGCCACAGTGCCACTTCTGGCCATTTTCTGTATATGTGGTGCTGGGGAATTGAACCCAGGGCCTCATGTATACGAGGCAAGCACTCTTGCCACTAGGCCATATCCCCAGCTCCAGGAAAGTCTTTGAATTAGCCACCAGAAAACTGGAAGTGGAGCTGTGGCTCAAAGTGGTAGGGCACAAAAGCTCAGGGACAGTGCCCAGGCCCTGAGTTCAAGCCCCACAACAGACAAAAACAAACCTTTAAGTCTGACCTGGGCAGTCCCACCAGCCCCACTGAGTTTCCTCTCTCATATCCATCACTGGACCAAGAGCCTCCCATACTTGCCTTCCTGAACACCAGAGCAGGAGACCAGAAGGGTCCAAGCCCAGGAAAATATAATCGATGTTGGGTTTTCCCATGAAGGGGGCAGTGAGGCCCAGGATGGGATTTGAGAGGCCAGCACCGGGGGATTCCCCTCTAGACCTAAGTGCAGGCTGAGCCTTGTCCTCAGACCCAGGAAGCATGTCTAGCTCCCGGCCCCATGGAGCGAAGGCACTTGTAGATGGCAAGGTGTGCCTGGCTGTACTACTTTTCCTGCTGCCAGTCGGCCTAGGATGAGATATTGAAATTTAAGTCTGAGCCTCTAGCCTTCCCCCCCCACACCCATTTTTCCATTTTTTTTCTTTTTTGGTGGTACTGGAGTTTGGACTCTGGGCTTTTCACTTGTTAAACAAGCACTCTTACCACTTGAGCCACTCCTCCAGCCTCTGCCTATGGTCTTTGTGTTTATTTCTTAGGCTTGAGTTCTGCATCCACATGGTTTGACCGATGTTGGATGGAATTTTTTTTTTTTTTTTTGGCCAGTCCTGGGGCTTGGACTCAGGGCCTGAGCACTGTCCCTGGCTCCCTTTTGCTCAAGGCTAGCACTCTGCCACTTGAGCCACAGCACCACTTCTGGCCATTTTCTGTATATGTGGTGCTGGGGAATTGAACCTAGGGCCTCATGTATACAAGGCAAGCACTCTTGCCACTAGGCCATATCCCCAGCCCTGGATGGAAATTTTAATTAGACTTGTAGTTGCATCTATCCTGAGCATATAGACTTTTTTCCTTTGTCATTAATTGCTAAACAATTCAATATAGCAGTGACATCACATTAGATATTAGATGTAGTCTACAGATGATGTAAAGTGCTGGAGAAGATTGCACAGGACGGCATACATCCAAACACTGAGCCCTTTTATATGTCACTTCAGCCTTTGCAAACGGTGGTGTCCGTGGGCTTCTGGAACCAGGAAACCAAGGTGAATCGCACTTCCACGTGGGAATTCCAGTTCAGCCAGCAGGGGGTGCCATGCCCCCAACGGCAGATCCCTTCTGGCTGTGGTTCTGTGACCCAGGACCCCCGCCCCCCAGGCCGGGCCTTGCTGGGATGTGGAGCCTAAACCGCCTCCGGGTCACTGTCACAGTGCATCTCATCACGGCCCTGTGCTGTGTGCCACGTATGCTCAAGTGCACTGGTGCAGGTCTCGTCTGGGCTTGCTTCCCAAGCTGCCCTGGGTGACACTCGGCAAGATCTTCTCCGGGATTTCCAAGCTCAGATACTGTAATGCCGAGACTCCTCGGGGTCACGTCAGATGCCAGGGTTTTAGAGAGCTTGTGTTTCAGTCTTCTCCTCAGCCAGCCCTCTCTAAACGCCATAAAAGGTCAAGTCCTGTGGCCTCCACCCCTCCTTTCCTGTCTCCTCACTGTGGACAGCCAGCTGCGGCAGACTCAGGAAGAGCGCCATCGTGAAAAGGCTTTGGATTGGGCAGCTGGATGGGGAACTGGCTCATCCGATCGGCAATAAATAATAATAGGCTCTGGGGCTGGGAATGTGACTTAGTGGTAGAGAACTTGCCCAGCATGCATGAAGCCCTGGGTTAGATTCCTCAGTACCACATACACAGAAAAGGCCGGAAGTGGCGCTGTGGCTCAAGTGGTAGAGTGCTAGCCTTGAGTGAAGAAGCTCAGGGACAGTGCCCAGGCCCTGAGTTCAAGCCCCAGGACTAGCAAAATAATAATAATAATCTCCTTCATAACCTCAGGGGTACATGGATAGAAATGTGCAGGCTACGGCTCTGTGGGCCTGCGCTATGGACCCAGAGTTAGGCAGGTGACTTCCTCTTACAGAGAACTAGAATGACCTCAGGCAGCAAGTTTGGCACCCTAGTTTTCAGATGGGGAAACAGTGTGAGTGTAAAGGGGGATTTGATCAATGCCTCGCAGAGGGTTGATAGTAAAGATGAACCTGGGAACTCTATAGAATGCCTGAGTACTTGCCAGTGCTCCTTGACCCAAAATCATTTGGGTTATTAAGGGATACCTGAAATGCCATCATTGGAGCCCAGACCTTGGCATTAGGGTTGAGGGTTGAGGGCATCCTAGGCACCTCTGGCCTTTTGGCTGCCCCCCCACCCCCCAATTCTTTCGTGGGATGGGATGCAGTGTCCCGTCGAAATTCCTGCCCCCAGCTCTGGTGGAGTCGGGGGTAGGGAACACCACTGACACTTGAGGGGGCTGAATCCATGGTTCTGACATCAGTATCAGGGAGCGCCTTCTGCCCTTCCCCCCACAAACTAGACACAGCCAAGAGCAATAGAAACTCTTCCCCTGCACCCTCGCACCCCCCACCCCCACTCAGGTATCCAGTTCTCTTCCTGAAATTTTCTGGACTCTGGGGACCTGACCTTTCCTCTCCCTCATGGCACAGATTCAATGACTCAATTTGTTTAGCATTCCACCCCAGCCCATCTATTCCCAACAGAAGTATTTACCTTCCTCCATCTCCTTCATGGGCTGTGATTATCCTGACCCTGGCCAGGCCTGTTCCCAGCACTAAGCCCTCCCTGCTGTCTGGGTTTCTTCCCAGTTCTGATGTCCTGACCACCTGAGAGCTCCTTAAGGGTACTGAGTGGGAGACGCTCTGGCTACTGAGCTGCTACCTCTGGTTCTGACACATCATGGCCACACAGGGGTACAATTTACAGAATGAATAGTACCCGGGCTTGTGTAACCATACTGTCTTGCTGGATACTCTATTTTTGTTGTTTTAATTTAATTGTGTGTGTGTGTGTGTGTGTGTGTGTGTGTTAGTACTTGAGCTTGAACTCAGACCTTGAGAGCTTACCTTTTTTACTCAAGGTTAATACTTCACCACTTGTGCCACAGCTCTACTTCTGGCTTGTTGGTGGTTAATTGGAGATAAGAGTTTCATGGAAGCCTGGCGCTGGTGGCTCACACCTGTATTCCTAGCTAGTCAGGAGGCTGAGATCTGAGGATCACAGTTCAAAGCCAGCCAGGGCAGGAAAGTCCACGAGACTCTTATCTCCAATTAACCCCTAGAAAACCAGAAGTATTGCTGTGGCACAAAGTGGTAGAATGCTAGCCTTGAGCAAAAGAGCTCAGGGACAGTGCCCAGTTCAAGCTCCACCACTGACAAAACAAACAAACAAACAAAAAAAGAGTCTCATGGACTTTTCTGCTCTGGCTGGCTACAGACGTGAGCTACCAGCACCTAGCTTAATTAAATTTTAAGACAGGGCCTCAGTTTCCTGAAAGCTGGGATTATAGGGATGTATCACCATGTCCAACTGCTGGGCACTCTGATTTCTGGCATTGGTAATTGGCAGGGACAGCTGGTAGTGAGGTAAGAAAAGAGCATATTGCCTGTCCTGATGGAGAGGCGGACTAAACCTCTGGCAGATGCAGGGGGAATTTGGAGCAGGCTAGAAGACTGTGCAAGAGCCCATGTGGGCCTCTTATAATAGACCTCCATGCCTGTATTTTGTTTTATTTATTTGATTTTTTTTTTGTCAGTCCTGGGGCTTGGACTCAGGGCCTGAGCACTGTTCCTGGCTTCTTTTTGCTCAAGGCTAGCACTCTACCACTTGAGTCATAGCACCACTTCCGTTTTTGTTTTTTTTTTTCCCCCTGTTTATGTAGTGCTGAAGAATCAAACCCAGGGCTTTATGCATGTGAGGCAAGCACTCTACCTCTAAGCCATATTCCCAATTTGGCCTGTATTTTCTTACCAAGCAGATGAGGGATTCTAGGGATGGGCCTGGGTTTCTCCACCAAGACAAAGTGAGGTTGTTCTTTTATTTTTAAGTTATATAAATAATAATGATTATTTTTGTTATTATTTAGGTCACGGGGCTTGAACTCTGGGCCTGGGTGCTGTCCCTGAGCTCCTTTGCTCAAGGCTAGTGGCCTACCATTTGAAGCCACAGCACCACTTCTGGTTTTCTGGTGGTTAATTGGAGATAAAGAGTCTCATGGACTTTCCTGCCCTGGCTGGCTTTGAACTGCGATCCTCAGAGCTCAGCCTCCTGAGTAGCTAGGATGACAGGCGTGAGCCACCGGTGCCCGGCGTGTGTGTGTGTGTGTGTGTGTGTGTGTGTGTGTGTGTGTCCTGGAGTTTGGACTGGGAGTGGGGGGGAATCCCACAAAAACCCCAGCTAGCTTCACAGCGGGGTCCTGAGACCTCAGCCTCCGGATAGTAGTTAGGATGACAGGTGTGGGCCACCAGCTGCCCAGCTTTATTATCTTCAGACCAAAGCGGTTATGAGTACAATGCATCTCGGTCAATGTCACCGTGAGGTCGTTCTTGTTGGCCACTGACATCTAGGAGGAAGAGAAGGCCCGGGGAAGGAGCAACCGTGGCCCCAGTCCCGAGGCCAATGGTCACAGGACCTAAGCAGCATCCAAGTCTCCATCATCTGTTTCGGGGTGGGGGTGCCCTGCCGCCCATTCCCGCGCAGGTCCTGCAGTTCCACAGGGTCTCGAAAGATGGCGACGTAGCGTAGCGCCGCGGGGGCCCGAGAGTCGCAGGACCCTCGGAGCCTCGGGGGCCGGGGGCCGGCGGCCACGAGCCGCAGCTCTGACGTCGGGGGCGGGGCCGGCGGGCGTGACGCGGGGGGCGGGGCCGCGCAGCTTCCCTGCTCGGCCGGCGATTCATTCAAAAGGCGCGCAGGCAGCGCGGCCGGCCGGGCGCTCGCCGAGCCGAGCCGAGCCGAGCCGGGCCGTGTCGCTGAGGTGGACGCGGCGCCCAGCGGGAGCTGCCGGCCAGGTAAGGAGGGCGCGCGGGGCCCCCGCAGCCTGGCTCCCCGCGTCTCGGAGGAAGTTCGCTGGCGTGGCGGATGCGGCATCCCCGCTTCCCGCAATCCCCGTCCCGTCCCGGCGCCTTCCGCGCACCGGCCTCGGAGCCCCCCTGCGCGGGACTGCGCGTCCTCCCGCCGCGACTCGTGGGCCCGGCCGGGTCCTGCGTAGCGCCGGTCACAAGGTGTGTGAGGGAAGCCGTGGGACTTGGGGAGAGGGGCCGGCAGCACCCCCAAGCCGCCGTCCCTGGCCCCCGGGGGTGGCCTGGACAGTGTCAGCCCGTGGCGGTGCGGGACGCGGCTCGCGAGGCGGCCTGGCCCAGGCGAACGTGTGGCCGGGACCCTGGCTGGTGACGCCGAGCCTGGCGGGTGACAGAGGGGACTCTGGGTGTCGGACGCCGGCAGCGCGTGTGCGCCACTGTATGTGAGGGACCCAGGTCACTGGGGTCACCGAACGTGGGTGGCCCTCCGTGTGGCCAGCGCAGCGCTAGCACCAGGCGAGTGTAAGAACCCCAAGTAACACCGGGGAGCCCTGAATCACTCGGGTCTTAGCGTGCATGTGGGGTCAGAGAGAGAGAGAGTCGTTGGGAGTGTGTGTCTGACTGTCAGGTACTTTCTGGCTAATGTGGAGGAGGGGTAAGTAAGTTAGGGGGCCGGAGGAAGTGGGTTGCCCCGAGTCTGCCTCTCGGGAGATCATTGTCGTGAGGGGGGTGGAGTGGGGGGGGGTGAACCCGGAGGGACTGGGCCTGGCAGACGAAGAGGGACCCCAGCCGAGTGGCATCTGGTGAAGTAGCACTATACCATCGCACACACTCACCCAAGTCCCCACACCTGGCAGAGCTGGGCCTCTAGGTAAACTTTATCATCTCCGTGGGCCAGCTTTGTCTGTCTTACTCTCAGACTTTACCCCTGCTGGGCCTCAGTCTCCCAGTCTACACACAGAGGTGTCAGGCTGTGAATGGACTGTGAATCATCACTTTGGGATCCTCTATTGTTTTTGGGTCAACTGCCTCGGTTCTCCCTTCCCTTCAGGCAGAAGACTGCAGCCAGCGGGGGCCCTGGGGCCTGGCTCCTGCTGGGGAAGCTGGAAACCTGGGGCTGTACCCAGGTGCTCATCAGTGTTAGGGGCACAGCCCTATCCACAATTGGTTAAGGAAACATCAGACTCCCGCCCAAAGGCTGCCTTGTCCTCCATTCCAAAATGGATCCATAGACCACATAGGCCCTAATCCATAGACTTTCTTGACTCATGTCTACCTTCTTCAGCTTCCCAGTCAGAGGACAAAGGAGGCACAAAATTGTTTCCCAGGAATGGCCTTTGGTCTGGCAAGCTATATTCTCCCTGGATTGCTGGAATAGGGCCCCTTTTCCATCTGGGCAAGACCCCCTCCAAGGACCCCTACTCCAGGAGCAGGGTCGGTAGGGTTTGTCAAAGTGGGTGGATATTGGGCTCCCTAGCCCAGGAGGTATCAGTGGGGGTACGTACTGTACCTACTTTATGTAGGATGTGGAAGTTCTGTTTGCTTCTGTCATCTTCTGAAAATGTTGATTGTATTGGTGGCAGGGGCAGGACCCAGGCTCTTTTTTTTTAAACACTATAATGTGCTGTCTGATTAAATCTCCCCCCCGCCCCCCGCCCCGGTGAATCTTTCTCTGTTTCAGAGAAATAAATTGTGGCTCAGAGAAGCAAAGTGGCTTGCCCAAGGTCGTGTAAAATTAGGATAGTGCCAGGACTGGAATTCAAGTCTTCTGACACTGTGAGGTACTTAAAGAGGACCACACCTTCCTGGTAACTACTTGTGGCTTTCTTGAGCTTCCAGGCCTGATCTTGCTAGGGCGTCCCACTGTGAATTCTCAGTATGATGTATGTGCACATGTTTCATACATTGTAGGTGGGTGGGTTACATGATCTGCTTGTTCTTCCTCTTTCCCTCAGCTCTCACTCCATTCAGAGGTCACCAGAAAGGTCTGTTTCTTGCCTTCTAAGAGCTGGCACTCAGCTTTGGGAGTGAGTATCCATTTGGCTTTGGAGTATCTTGAGCTGTCAGCACAGCCTAGGGTGGCAGTTAAAATTGTCCTTATCCAGGTGGTTCCCCCCCCCCCGCCCCGTTTGCTGTTGTTCTAGAAGTACTTTCCCAAGTCTACCCATTTGCCATGAAGGGGAGCAGATGGAGTGAGTGACCTGGAGCTGGTGCATCCTCCCTGGGCCTGTTTCTCCATTCTCCCCAGATACCCTCTTCTAGATCTGACCACTCCTGTGGCCTGGCATAGAGCTGGCCTTACCGATCAAGGCATCCCTCAGTCTTCCCTGGAACGACTGGAGCTGTGCTTCTTGGGGCTGATGAAAATAGCTGTGTCTTGGTCTCCAGGGGCTGAGCCCAAGTTATTTCCATCCCTAGCAAAGAGGTGGAAATAGCTCACAGCCTGGGAGGGAGAGAAAGAGAAGGAGGGCTAACCAAGGGTTAACCTCTCCTGTCCCTGCCTTTGTGGAAGGCCCCCAGCTCCACCCTCTGCCCTGTTCCAGCTAGACCTTTCTGGGAACGTGGGCCTCTAGGGATGCTAGAGGGCCAGGCTGGGTTTTTACTGTGGCCCCAGTTGGAACTGGCATAATAGTTGTAGGAGAGTTGTATCTGTGTTCGGCCGTGGATGGGAGATGTTGAGGGGCCGTCAGTGTGCCCTACACATAGGGTCATGAGTCAGATCCAGCAAGCCCAGCTCAGTCCTTCAGAGGGAGGGACTGAGGCTCTGAAAATCCTAGGGACTTACCAAGCCCCCAGAGCCCTGCTGTTCTGGCTGTCCCCTCCAGACAGGGTACTTATCTTTTAACCTACCACTTGTTACTTGGCCTGCTGGACATGGGCCAGTATAGGAAGCAGAAAAGACACCCCCAAAAACAAACAAACAACAAAAACCCAAGCTGCTCTTATGAACCTGCTCAGGCCCTGCTCTTGTGCCCAGACTCCTATCCCAGCTTCTCTACTCCCTTTCCAGCCTTCCACACACTATCAGTGACCTCCCTGAAGTCTTGCCTGTTGCTGGTAGAATAGAATGCATACTCTATTTCTGACCTGAGGCCATTTTCTCCAAGATCTTGTAACTTTCATTTTCACTCGCATCTCTCCCTGCCAGATGCCTCCAATGCTGCCTTATTGCTCCCCTTTTTAGAACCCTGTGGGCTGGCTAGTCTGTTTCACCCAAGAAACCCTCTGAGCCTGTCAGTTCACCTTCACAATCACAGTCCACCTGCTGTACATCCTTCTTGCTGCTAGGGTACAGGCACAGGTGGAGCTACCCATGGGCACTGCTTCTCCAGTGGTCTGACCAGCAGACTGGCCCTCTGACACTGGGGAGGCATGTAGTAAGGAAGGGCAACCACCTGGGATCCCAGTGCCCGCTTCTCAGGAGGCACAGGGAGGTTTGCACCCAGGTGAGGTTCACCATGGCCTGAGTCTGAGTTTATGCTAGGGGTGAGACAAAGGCCCAAGGCCACTCCTGTGTGTCGGGTAGATTTGGTGCTTGCCATAGCCCTCCGCAGACTGTCATTCTGGGCCAGCAGGGAGACTGTCCCTGCCGAGGCCTTGCTGTGTACCAGGCCCAGCTTAGCATCTCCCATAGCAGAACTTGATGGAGACCCCTTACTTTTTAAGTTCTTATGCGGGGGAGCTAAAACTCAGAGCACAGGGAATAGTCCCAGTTTGTTGCACACAGCTCTTCCCCATACAGCTCTGGCCTGGGCTCAAGTGGGAGGGGAGGGCTGGGTGCTGTGTGGCAATGCTGGAGTCAGTTTCCAGGGAAGGAGGAGGCTAGCCTGGCTAAAACAGCGGCAGGAATTATTGATGGGATGGATATTCAGCACCAGGCCTAGCCTGCCCTTTTATGGAACCAGGTAGATAAGGGGGTGGGACCAGGGAGGAGCCTTCTGCCACGTGGATACTGAGGTGGACCAGGGAGGGAAAGACTTTGTCTGAGATCACCCAGCAGGTCCTGATTATTTTCACCCTACCCCCCTTCCCCCTTCCCACCCAGGTTTGGGCTAGGTTCTGGTATCTGGGCAGATCTAGTAACTACATTGTGCTGAGCCGCGGGCTAGATTTGGTGCTGCTGGGTGTGGGGCTGAGGGAGCCTGGGACAGGAGTTAGTGCTGTGTCCCCGCTGAGCCCTCAGCCCTGACATTAGGTCCCTGGGGCTATGGAATCTCAGCCTCCTGCTTCTGAGTGTCATCAGTGCCTCCAGTTACAGGCAAGAAATGGAAGGCTGACAGGGAAAGATACTTGCAAAACCCTGCTGTCACAAAGACAGTCTGTCCGACTTGAAGTCCACAGTTCTTTCCTGAGCCACCCTGGGAAAGATGAACGCTCTATAAATAAACTGCCCATGTGTCTGTGAGAGTGTGCCCTGGCTACTCGGTATACACAGAGGGGGATGGACAGGGGTGTCTACAGCCAGTTAGAGGCAGGGTCTGAAGGCGGTGGAAAGAAAGGCAAAGGGCTTACGGAAGCTGCTAAACTTGGCTTTGTTTGCTCATGGCAAGAAGGAAAGGAGAGAGCAGAGGGTCCTCCTGCAGTGTGCCCACCTCTTACACACCCTGCTCACCCTGCTCAAGGAGCCCCCCTGCTCAGGGGGCCTTTGTGCTTCTGGGATGGGCCATAAGGCACTGTGAGCCAGTGGTTGAGGACTCCCGCAACAGGGAGGCTTCCTGCAGAGAGGATACGTGGGCTTCAGCCTGGTTGTTAGAAGCGGTGCTGCTCAGGTTTGCCCTCTGGGCTTTCTGCCACACCGTGAGTTTGGCTGGATAGGCACAGATGCCTATTACTGAGAGGAAACAGAGGCTTGGACTGTTGAACTGTCCCTGTTCGGTACTTCTCCAGACTTCCTGACTGTGGCCTAGCCTGGCATAGAGGCAGGTGGGCCCGAAGCTTGGCTAGGAATGGACACGAATTTCCACCTATGCTGTTGGGTAAGCCTGGCTTTGGTGCTTAGTTTAGGTTCCTGTTGTAGCCTTCATAAGACTGGTGAGAACTGCCACTCCCAGTCTAGCACTGCTTACAGCGCTCCAGAATCCTCTCGGCATCCCACCTCCACTGGCAGGGAAGGACCTGAAGCTCAGAAAGAGAAAGTGACCCACCGGAGTGTGAGCCCAGACGAATTGCTCAGAGCCCAGCCTCATCCCTCCCAAACCTGCCATCAAACACACTTGCTCAGCCTGTGTCTGAGCACGGCTTGGTCTGTAGGGCCTCAGGAGGAACTTCCCTCCTCAGCACCCAAGCTTGGGGAATTAGAGAGAGCATGATGGCCGGTGATCTCTGCTCAGTCTCTCTCAAAACTTTTGCCCCAGTCACCTAGGTAGGGATCTTGGGGACAGAACCTGAGCCGAGCAGGCTCTGGCCTACCCAGGCTCGTTAGTGATTTAGTGCCAGGTGTACATCTGGGGTAGGAGGTTGCAGTGGAGTGTCCCCTAGCCCATCCCAGGCCCCTTGCTGTTGTGTCTTGGGATGGGATAATGTGGCCCAGGGCTGACCCATGGTGCTGATAGTACCAGGTTGATGGTGATGCTTTTGCAGGCTGGGGTGGGGCGGGCATGCCAGACTTGGGGTCACAAGCCAGGACTTCCTACTGCCCACCCCCACCCCAGAGGGAGTAGCCTGTCTTCTTTGAGACTATGCCATTACAAGTTACTACTCAACTTCCCTGAGCTTCAGTCTCCTCCAGTGTGGAGCATGAAACCTTGTCTTTGAGAGGTTCTATTAGCAACCAATCTGGAGAGGAAATGGGGCATGCAGTAGGTGCTTAGTGAAAGGATTATTGGGGAACCCCAGATCTGGCTCAGAGATGATCGATCAGAGACATCCTCTTCTGTAGCTTAGTCTCAGCACAGGAAGGAGAGAGATTGCATTCATACACTACCCAGACGGGGAGGAGCTTCAAGAGCCAGGTTTGGCTACCTCAGCCCTTTTCTGGGCCTCAAGGAGCAAATTACCTCCTCAGCCTCTCCTGCCCACTTCACCCACCTGAGCCATGGTAGTATAGACACAGTGGCAGCAAGGAGATCTGAAGGGCAGAACCATGCCTAGCTCTTGGGCAGCTGTTTCCTGGCAGCATGATGGTACAGGACTAGGAGACCAGTAATTGAGAGGTACCCATTCGACTTGGTGACCCGGGAGACCATGACTGTTCGAGGCTGTGTGGAGGGTTGTGAGCAGCGACCTCCTCACTGAGTGGCCCTGAGCCAGCATCCGGACCTCTCTGGGTCTACCCTACTCTTTCTCTCTCCCTACCCTAGGACCTCTTCCTCCTCCTGGGATTTCCCAGGCTTTCCCAGTCTTCCTCTTTCCTATAGTTCTCAGCACTTTTTCCTGCCAGAGCTGGCACTGATTGACATAATAGACAAGTGAGCATGGGCGCAGGCAAATCCTGGAGGTCCCTGGACTGCTAGATGGGAACCTTGCCTAGGTCTTTGTAATCGACCCTCAGTGGAACAGCCTTGTATGTGCTCTACTTCTGCTCTGTGAACATCCACCTGCCAGGCCAGGTTTGAAGCTTATGGTGGGAGAGGCAGAGATGAGGCCCTCCTGGGCTCCAGCCCTAGCTATGTGGCCTCTGCTGATCTCAGTTTTCCCAGGTATGAAACAAAATTGTGCACCTTTCCCATGAGAAGTGAGCCAGGCCTGGGGTGGTGAGTCCTTTTCCCTCTGTTATGGGAGAAGGGAAAACAGGCCCATGTTTAGCTGCCTCACTGCTGCCCAGTGTGGGCACTGCCCTACTTCAGCCCCAGTTGCCAGGGAACCACTGGGTCCCTTGCTAACCTGGATCTCTCTATTGATGGGTAGTCTTTGTATTCCTGCCTAGTGTGGCCACCATTGAGGGAGGCCTGTGTCCAGCTGTGTTTCCAGGCAACCCTCCTCTTGAGGTTGGAAGGAGGTCCGCACAAGCAGTGTCTGCCTTCTCTCCTTACCTTGCCCCAGGTGGGCCTGGTACCTGCCTACCTCCAGCTCCCTCTGCCCCCTCACTTGGCAGGCAGCTGGGCTGCCTGCTGAGAAGCAAATCATTTACTGCCTCTCCTTCTTCTGTGTAACCCTTCAGGGACCCTAGAGACCCTGGGGGGAAATGCAGACTTGTGGGCTTGCAGCTGAGGTTGGGTAGCGTGGCACTGTCTGTCCACACTCCACACTATCTGTCCTGACTCTTCTCCCATACCTTCCTTCCCTGGAGGGGCTGAGGGAGTATCTGCGGTAAGTCTGAGTCTGTGCTGGGCATTGGACATAGAGATAAAGAACCTCACCTGTGCTTTTCACTTGCTGTCATGGACATGTCCCTTCCCTCATCACAGTTTCCGCGGAGGGAAAATGGGGCATGCTGAATACTGTTTGAGGGCTTACTCTGTTCGTCCTGTACCAATAATTAAATGTGAGTTCTAACATTACACTCCCATGACAGTCCTCTGCAGGGGAGAGTCCACAGCCAGAAAGCCAGGGAAGAGCAGAGTTGGCTTTTGTCCCAGATCTGTTCACACCTTAGCCTAGGGCCTCAGGTCTAGTGTTTGACCCACAACCTCACCTGGCTTCCTTTGTCTTCAGCTTGCTCTCTGTCCCCTTCCCTGACAAAGCTGAGCCATCCACTGAGGACTTTTCAGCCTCCTATCCCTTGTGCAGCCCACTTACCTAGCCACGCATGCCCTGTGGAGGCCAGGCGGTGGTGGGGGAGGCTTCCAGGAGGAAGTGACTTTGAACGGAGCGCTGGAGGAAGTGGAGGTGTTGACCAAGTGATGGGAGGGGTTTCTGAGCTGAGGAAACAGCAAGTAGTGTGTGTGTCTCTGAGAGAAGCTCCAAGTGGCTGGTGTGTGCGTATGTTAGGGGCTTGGCAGAGGGCAGGGCCTCAGAACGCCATTCTGAGGGTGATGGGAACTAGCCCCAAGCCAGGCCAGAGTTAGGCTGCAGGATGGGAAATCTTGGGAAGTGAGTTGGAGGGGAGGGCCTGCTGGGGGAGGAGGAGGGGCTGGAGTGGCCCCCGGGGTTCAGTTCTAAGAAAGGGGAAGCTCCCTCAGGCCTAGGCCTGGGCTGGTGCATAGCTTCCTCTTTCTGAGAGGCCTCCAGGGAGGCTCTTTCCTGAGCCTCTGACACCTCCAGTGTTGACTGCAGCTTGAGGGCCTGGTGTGGCTGTGCGTGTGGGCTTTCATCTGGGGGAGTTTCTGGTTCTGATCACTTGGGCGCTGTTTTCTAGTATTTTGTAGGTCTGAGGAAGCCCTCCTTGCCCTCATGAGCCCATTTGGTGGAGGCCACTGCTCCAGACCTAGGCTGGGGGTCGGGCTTTGTGCTGAATAAAGCAGACACCCTGTCCTTGCTTGTTGTCTGCTTGGGGGCAGGCAATAAACAAGTAAGCAGACAAATGCTTAATTACAAACCTGTAGCCTCTAGAGAGGAGGGCAGCTGGGGAGGAAATCCCGTGACTTGAAGCTCATGACAGCCTTTTTCCCTGGGGGATACATACCCCATCTTGCAGATGAGAAAACTGAGCCCGGAAAGAAGAGGTTCCGGTCCAACAGGGAGTTGGCGGCAATGGGACAGGCAATGGGACAGGGACTTGGAGGAAAGGTGGCCTGTGAGCTACGAACTTCCTTCTCTGCTAGATAGAACCCAGAGCCCTCCTCCTTCATCCAGGGTGGCTGGAGGTGGCTCCTCTCTTGGGCCATTAGAGGTCCTTGGACCTCAGTCTCCCCCTCTCTGCTAGCTGTCCTCTAGGTGGCCCTTAGGAGGTGCTGGGCTTTGGGACATTGACTGTGCAGGTTTTCTGGACAAGGTGGCATGGTGGGGGGGGTGGTATTCACAAATCCCCCTCTCAGCTGGGGAGCTGAGCTTCTCCCTTTGAACTTGTTTTCGGGTCTCTGGCTCTAGGGGCAGGGGTCTGAAGAGCCTTGGTGCACACATGCGTGCTTGGGCCTTTCTGCCTGACCAGGCAGATCTGGCAGGGGGCTCAGTCTGGCAGAGTGTAGGGGCTGGGCAGCCAGACTGGAGTAAGTGCTGGTTTGGGGTAATTAGAAGGTGCATAATTAGAAGGCAGGAGGGCACTAGTCGGCGGATGTCTGTGAATGCACCTGAGTGGACGCTCTCTGGCTTTGAGTCTGGGCCCCCGACCCTCACTTTCTTTCTGGAAATCTCCAGATTACACCACTTCACACTTGTCTGTGGGTGAGCAGCCACACAGCTCCTCCTGAGAGCTCAGGTCACCCAGCAGGTTTCACCAGGGTTGGGTGGCCCTGGGGCTCTCTCTTCTGCAGCCCTGTGCTCTGGACTGGCCTAGGGACTGGGAGGCCTAGGCTGTGGGCTGCCAGGTGGGCCCGTGGTGGCCTTGTGTTCAGGCCTGTGAGCTCGAGCCCTTTTGAAGGATTGGGAGATGAATTTGAGCCTGGTGCGGGGCCTGTGCAAGTTTTGTGTGACCGAATCTGAAGGCTTGGGACCTAATGTGAGGACGGGCAGGTCAGGGGATGAGTCAGGGGTGCCATCTGTTGAGTATTGACTGCCAGATGTGCCCTTTACCTACTCTATGGCCTGGAATTCCCTGTGCCTGGTTTTCCCCTCAGCTGGCCTGGGGCCCGGAGCCACAGGCTGCCAGTGACCTGGAGAGTCCCACGGATGATGTGACCACTGCCCCTCCCCCCCGCCCCATGTAACTCAAATCCCTGGCTCTGCTGAGGTCTGTGCCCAGCCAGGCCCAGGTCAGGCAGGTGGATCCGTTTCCTTGGCTCCTTTTCTAGGCGGGAAGCAGGACTGCTCACCTGAGAGGGGCTCTGGCATGATCGGGAACCTTCTGCAGGCATTGTGCCTCCTGTCAGGCTTGGGGCCCTTCCCCAGGCCAGTGGCTGGGCTCTGTGAAGCCTAGGAGCAACCTGGGGTTTGGGAGGCTGCGTGTATCCTGTGCCCAGGCCTGGCGCACTGCTTACTCAGCCTCCTGACACTGAAGCCAGGCCTCGGAGAAAGGCATCAGGAATTTCCTCATTCCGGGATGGTCCCTTCTGTTGTCTGAACTGAATCCTTCTGCCTGTTGTCCCCTCAGCCTATCTACTGACTGGAGTAGTCTGGGCCTGAGGAACCAGGACTGGGGTGGTAAGCTGGGGCGCTATAACACAGGTTTTCTAGATTTTACACTTTGTACAAACCCCTGTGGATCTATTATGTGTCTTCCCACATCCCAAAAACTAACAGTTGGAACCACTCTCTCTCTTAGTCTGCCTGCCATTCAGATGTCCCTGCCACCGAACTCCCCAGGGACAGGGCATCCTCTGTCTTGTTCATTATTCTTTCCCTAGTGACAAGGCCATGCCCAGCCCACGGGAGGCAGGGGAGATGAGGGGAGGCCGCCACGCCCACCCCAGCCTTACACGTCTGTTCAGGGACTGGGCAGGCAGAGATGCAGACCGACATGATTCAGCCTTCCCTGGGGGAGGCACAGAGAAGTGGGTCTCTGATGGAATGGCAGGGGAGAGAAGGCTTGTAGAAACGCCTCCAGAAAGAGGCCATTGCATTGGCTTTGAAAGGTGAGGGCCGGGCTTTCCTTAGAATTAAAGCAACAAGAGTGAAGGCAGAGGAGTGAATGTGGCAGGTTTGCTGACCTGGCAGAGTTCTGGCTGCTTGGATGCGGCCAACGAGAGTAGAGAGATGGGGGGGGGGGGGGGAGGAGGGAGAAAGACGGCGTTACCATCCCCTCGGTGCCTGGCCCAGGCTTCCCCTGTGCTTCCTTCCTCCTTCCTCGCTTCCCTGTGTTGCTGTGCCCCTGGGCACCTGGCTGTTTATGGGAGGGGAAGGAAGCCCTTCCTCCTGGAAAGCCTCCCCAGCCTACAGAGGTCTGTGTCAGCCCTTGCAGCCTAGCCAGGCTGGGGAGGCTGGTCCCAGACAGGCAGCCCCACCTCTGCTCACGCTTGCACCTGGGGGTGTGAGCAAGCTGGCCACGGGCCAGTGTTCTGCCCGCCCAGCAGCGCTGTGCCAACTCCTTGTCAAGTCCTGTCATCCTGAAAGTTGCTTAGGGGCGGGGCTGACGGGACGGCAGCTGCCAGCCTGGCCAGGCCCCTGAGCCTCCCTTCCATCTGCTTCAGGCCGGTGATCCCTCCCAGGCCTGATGATGAAGCTGAGCCAGCCGTGCCCGCCCGTGTCCTGCCTCCTCGTGGTGAGTCTGAGATGGGACTGGGCTGGGGAAAAGTGAGAGGGACTGATCCTGAGCCCTGCACCTCAGCCCTCCAGGGAAGAGGGTACAGCTGCTGCCCAGGTCCCTTGTGCGGTGGGAGGCTGCGATCTTCAGCTCTTCTTCAGACCGTAGGAAATACCTCCTGGCCCACCCAGACATGAGAGGGCAACCCAGCTGGGGTAGCCACAGCCTGCCTCATGCATGCCAATCAAGAAGAACGCAGCTGTCCCAAGCCAAGCCCGCCCAGGCCAGGCGATGGGCTTACTGGCAGTTGCAGGCATGGTGGAGGCCATACTGGCCAGCGGGTGGGTGTAGGCACAGAACCAAGTGGGGAGGGTGGGCTGGAGACCTGGAGGACATTCGAGCCCCAGGATTTGGAGACCTTATATGCTGGAGCTGAGATCTCTCCTGGTCTAGGGACCTAGATTCCAGGTATGGAATCTGAGAACCAGGCTCCCTACCCCTACCAACTTGGAGGAAGTGTCCTGGACTCTGGTCTAAGTTATCTTCTTGCTGTAACACTGGAAGCTCAGGGAGGGCAAGACTTGGCCTTCGCCAGGAGGCCTTCAGGCCATTGCAGGGGCTGGCAGCCAGGTCTAGGGAGTGAGGAGATCCTGAGACACTCTACCTCTAGGGTGACCGGCTGTGCTCTGTGCCTGGCACCCCACCAACCTGCTTGGGCCAAATTGGAGGACCGAGACTCCCCAGCAAGAGGAGTTCTGGGATTGGGAAGCAGGGAGGTCACTGTGGCAGGGGTGGGGACAGGTATTTGTGTTGAAAAGACCTTTCACTTGGAATGTGGCTTGTTCTGTTTGGGTGCAGGGGTGTGAATGGGTGCTTGCTGCAGAGAGAGGTCACAGAGGAGGATGCCTGGGGCTCAGAATAGTAAGCACCAGCTGCAGACTTGGCTCCAGGGATGATAAACAGAGGCTGGTTAATGACATGCCCAGCTGTGGGGGAGGGTGGAGGAGGTGGCAGGAAGGGGACAGAACTCAGAGGAATTCGGAAGCATTTCCTCATTTTTCTGCTGAGCTAGAAGAGATGTAACTCCTGACACCCGAGTGTTGGAGGCTGCAGTTCACTTTCCATCACTAGGTATGCTCCGCTCCTTCCCCAGCACGGACGGTACAACCCGTCTGGGACAGGGAAGGCTTTCTTTGCAGTATTAGAAGAGTGCCACTTAAGCCTGGGCGATGTGCTCAGTGATCCCCATTCCCAGAGCCGCAGGAAGTCAGCAGTAGGCGCATGACCCCATGGGACCCCATGCCTGGTACCTCCTGCCTTTCACCATGCTCCCGACCTGTGTTCTTCCAGCTGCTGCTCTGGCCCCTGGCCCCTCTGACAGCAACGACGGCCTGGCTGTGTCCGCCTGGGGAAGAGCCTAACCCTGTAAGTGTTGAGGCCATCGCTCTGTCTCCCAGGGGCCTCGGGCCTGGCTGCTGGTCTTGTTCTCACCCTTTCTCTCCGACAGGACCCAGGTGAGGACTCGTTATGTAGGTCCTGCCCCCCAGGCACCTTCTCAGCCTCCTGGGGTTCCCACCCGTGCCAGCCCCATGATCGCTGCAGCCTTCGAAGGAGGCTGGAGGCCCAGGCCGGCACCGCGACTCAGGATGCCCTGTGTGGAAGCTGCCAGCCTGGGTGAGCCTGGGGTTTGGAGTGGAGCTCATGCCTGGGACACCAGAGCTCCAGATCGTGGTCCTCGCCTCAGCCTTCCCGCCTGTGGAATGGAGGGGGCAGGACCGGGGGTACCTGGTAGGAAGGAAGCCAGCTTCTCTGGGGGACAGCTGTTTGGAGACGGGTGGGTCTCAATGACATCTTCTCTTCCTGCAGGTGGTTTGGGCCTCTGGGGTCCCCCAGGGTTCCCTGTCAGCCATGTTCCTGGGCACCTCCGAGTGCTCAGGGTTGTGATGGTGAGTAGGGACTGGGTCGAGGGTTGTCGGGGTTGGGGACTCAGCAGCGGAGGGGGTCTGGAAGCATGCCAGCAGTTGCCCATTTGCAGCAGGAGGTGGCCACAGTTAAAGGCTTGAGGGGTTCACATCCTACCCAGTCCCCTGTCCCTGCCCCGAGAGCCCTGCTGATGGACACAGCACCCGTACACACCTCCTCACCGCCGAGCCCGGCATCTGAGGCCGAGTTCGCCGACCACGCGTGGGAGGGTGGGATCCTGAGCCCCAGTGCCCAGGCACGAGCCGCGTGTGCCCATCCGCTCGCTCTTCACCCCCCAGCACCAGGGGCACATGGAAGCTAATGGCCAGGCCCGGGCCTGAGGAAGCCGCCTTTCGGGGTGATGGGTTGAGTGGGTGGCCAAAAGCGGAAAATAGGAAGGGGCGGGAGCTGGTGTTGGTCTTCCCAGCTGCAGAGCAGCCGCCCATGCGCACACTAACTCGGGCTCTGGCCCGCCGGGATGTGTTTCTGTCTCTCTATCCCGCTTCCCTTCTCCACGGTGCTCAGAGTGGGGGCGACGGGCCCGGCGTGGCGTGGAGGTGGCAGCAGGGTCCGGCAGCGGTGGCGAGGCCCGGCCGCCGGGGAACAGCACGCGGGCGGGTGGTCCCGAGGACTCGGCCGCCCAGTACGCGGTGATTGCCATCGTGCCCGTCTTCTGCCTCATGGGGCTGCTGGGCATCCTGGTGTGCAACCTGCTCAAGCGGAAGGGCTACCACTGCACGGCCCACAAGGAGGTCGGGCCCGGCCCCGGAGGCGGCACTGGTGAGGCCCGGCGTGGGGGCCTCCTGGTCGGGGGTGAGGGAGAGGGGGTGCCTCTGGGGTAGAGGCTGAGGCATGGAGGTGGGTAGAGGTGCGACAGGACAGCTGCCCAGCGGAGGGTTCTGGACTTCTTAGAGACCGACAGAGACTTAGTTCAAGGGTTGGGTGACCTTTGAAATATTCAATGTGACTTCTGACCTTTGGCCTGGAACCAAAAGAATGCCTGTGTCAGGCTCCGGGCAGCTGCCCTGAATGGACACGACTAGGCACTCGGGTTTCAGCTCCAGGCTGTGGTTCAGGTTACAGTTCCTGGAACCAGGAGAGACACGTTCTCCTATCCCACCCCGGGGCCCGAACCCCTTTTTTCATTTTCCCTACCTGGCCAAAACCTCGTGAGGGAAACGAGCCTGTATGCCCTCCTGGTCCCTCAGGGCCTCTTGGCCAAATCTAGAGTGACATGGCACCCCAGCGCAGTGCCCCGGGCTGCCTGGGGCTGGCCGGAGCCCCTTCTACCTGCGTGAGGTCGGGAGGGGCGAGCAGGTAGGCAGGCGCTGACTCCGGGCTGTTTCGCCTGGACTGCACTTGGTTTCCTAACCCAGTACTTTCTGAAATTGTTGGCTGCTGCCTGGGTGCAAGTCGGCCGGGCCCCAAGCCCGTCACAGTGGCCCATTCTCAGACCTTCGGGCCCAAGGTGTTTAGCAGTCACCCGGACAGGGAAAAAATGGGGGGACTTTACTGGAGAGGTTGGGCGTTCTGGGCAGGGGAAGCTCCCCCGGCCTGATGTCCCTGGAGGCTGACACGGTCTGCAGAGACTGGGATTCAGGTGGCCCTGAAGCCATTGGGCACGTGGGGCTGTCCTGGCGGAAGGTGATGCTGGGCTTCTTGGAGTCACAGCTGTAACCCGGGTCGGCAGGAGCCGGGCTCCGAGCTCGGTCACCTCGCGTCGCGTGCGACGGCCTGGGGCGCCCTCTGCTGGCACAGCTCGGGAGCTCAACATTGCCTTCCCTAGGTTAATGGTTCTTTCTCCTTCCCCAGGGATCAACCCTGCCTATCAGAACGAGGAAGCCAATGAGGACACGATTGGGGTCCTGGTACGCTTGATCACCGAGAAGAAAGGTGAGGAGAGGCGTGACCTGCCCGGTGCCTGGGCGCGGAGGGTCTCCTCCCAGTGCCCGTCAGGTGGCATGTGGCGCGGTCCTGCCCAGCTCTGCCTGCTTCATGAGGGCTGGAGGAGAAACTGCACAGCCCAGGGTGGGGATGAGAGCGGTGGTCGTTCCAAGGGTGTCTGATGGGGTGGGGACGGGTGGCCCCCTTCATCGTTGGAGCTGGGTTCTGACTACAGCTGCCCACAGAGAACGCGGCGGCCCTGGAGGAGCTGCTGAAAGAATACCACAGCAAACAGCTGGTGCAGACAAGCCACATGCCCGTGCCCAGGTGAGGGGAGCAGGACCCTCCAGTCGCCCGCCACCAGGGGCTTCCCGCGCGGGTCTGGTCCGGCTCCTGTCACCTCTGCCCCTCGTCTACCTGCTGTGGTGTCCCGGCCCTGGGCCCGACCCGCCGCAGTGACCAGTCCTCCCCATGTCCTCCCGCAGGCTGCCGCCAGCCTCGCCCGGCGCGCCGCACAGCTGCCCGCATCGCCACCACCTGCACACGGTGCAGGGCCTCGCGTCGCTCTCCGGCCCCTGCTGTTCCCGCTGCAGCCAGAAGAAGTGGCCGGAGGTGCTGCTGTCTCCCGAGGCTGCAGCCGCTACCACCCCTGCTCCCAGCCTCCTGCCCAACCCGGCCAGAGCTCCCAAGGCCGGGGCCAAGGCGGGACGCCAGGGCGAGATCACCATCTTGTCGGTGGGCAGGTAAGGGGGAAGACACAGGAGCGCTGGGGAGAAACGCAACAGCAGCCAGTGGGCGGGGTGGGCAGGGTGCCGGGTCACCGGGGCCCCTGCTCGCTGGCGCCTGCGTGGCCTGGCCTTGCTGAGCAGCAGGGGGGGCAGAGAGATCGGCAGTTCCCAGCCGGCCTGAGTCTGAGTCGTTGAGGCGCAGCGTTGGGAAGGGCTCAGGCACCATGTCCACAGGCTCGGGCGCTGACCCTGGAGCCTGCCCTCCTCCCCCGCCTGCCTCTCATGGGGGACGCCCTGCCTCTTCTCCCCCTAGGTTCCGTGTGGCGCGGATTCCTGAGCAGCGGGCCAGTTCAGTAATATCTGAGGTGACGACCATCACAGAAGCTGGGCCTTCAGGGGGCGACCTCCCCGACTCCCCACAACCTGGCCTCTTTCCTGAGCAGCGGGCCTTGCTGGGATGTGGCGGGAGTCACACGACGTGGTTGAAGGCCCCACTGGAGAACAAGGCCGGGGTGAGGTCCTGCTCCAGTGGGTTTCTGATAGCACCTGGCCAACCCCGACTAAAGTAGGGGTGGTGGTACAGGAGCTCCTTTCCTGGAGCCCAGGAGTCCTGCGACTTAGCTCCGAACCCCTCTGCCCCTGTCCTCAGGAGAACCGCTATGTGGTCCGGCTGAGTGAGAGCAACCTGGTCATCTGAGGGTTGTGTGGTCCGAGCCACCTGGCCCGGCCCTGGGAGGTTCCGAAGGCTTCTTCCCTCACGAGGCCAAGCTGCTGCTGGACTCGAGGACCGAGATGGAGGGGCCCAGCGGACACGACAGCCGAGGCCGTGGACTGGAGGTGGGACTGTTCGCCCGGCGCGGAGGTGGGCAGCCCGAGGGCGCCACAGCGAGTGCAGGAGCAGATCAAGAAAGAGCCCCGCCCTGTCCCTGCCACCCCAGACCCTCCCCTGCAGGATACCCCAGCCCTGTGCCTGCCCCGGCCATGTTCTAGAGCCCATCGGCTCATCTTGTCCCCCCGGGTCTGGGCTTGGCGGAGGCGTGGCACCTGTACCTGGTGTCTAGCCTGCACCAGGGGACCAGCCAGCCTGCTTGTCTGGGGCCGGGAGCAGCTGTGCCTCCCCCTCCTCTTCTGGTGGGGCCTGCAAAGGGAATGGCAGCAAAGAGCCTGGAGCCGGCACCCCTGGATTCGAACCCAGCACGTTCTCGGCCTTCATTGGCTTCCAGCCTTTCTGACTGAGATGGAGAGAGAGCAGCAGCTCACGCGTGGGTCCTCTCCAGTGCCCCGTAGGTTCCGGGCCGGGTCCTGCCAGGGAGAGCTCGACTCTGCCCCGCCCCCCCTTCCTAGCTTTATCTGGCCCATTCTGTGCGCTTCCAGGGCCCCCGTGGGGCTGTCCACCGTGGCTCTGCCTGCAGAGGGGGCTGCAATGCATGTGCCTGCCCCTCCCTGCTGTTTTTAACGGAACTGAAAGCCCCAGCAGGGCTGTGGTGCAGAGGCCCAGCCAGTCCTGCCCCTCTCCCGGTCTCCGGAGCTGTGGGGACGAAGTGCTGGCGGGAACCGAGTGCTCCCGGCCTCAGTGGTTTGCGCCGGTCCCCAGCCCGGGCGGCCCGTGTCTCCTCTCCGGCTTAGCACCTGGTTATTTATGTGGACCGCGCAGGCGCGGGCCCACCGCCCACCCCATTTATCTTATTTATTAAAAGCCGCTGCCACCCCGCTCCCCGCATCTCCATCCCGTCCACGTGTTAAGTAATAAAAGGTGGAAATGGTGTCACGAGGAGGTTCCTTTCCCCCGTGCCTTGCTCAGCTCGGCTCCTGAAGCCCAGCTCTGCGTCCTTCCTCGTGCCAAGCCGGCCCCTGTGCCAGGGCAACCGGGGGCGCCCCTCCCGCCATCGGGGTGCCACTGTGCTCCCCGGAGGCCAGGCTGCCAGTGCGAGCCACGAGCATGACCTAAAGCTCTCACAACCACATTCCAAACCGGAGAGAAACAGGTGAACTTAGTTTGAACGATATTAATATTTTTAACTCCTAAGTTATTTTCATTGCAATATAAAGTCAATATAAAAATTATGAACGAGCCTTTTGTTTTTGCTTTAGAATCTGACGTGTATTTTTGCACACCTTGGCGTGCACTAGTATTTCACGAGCTGGAGCAGCAGTCGTGTGAGCCCGGGAGAGAAATGGGGGTGAGGAAGGCACAGTGGGGGGCTGGAGAGGGCAGGAAGAGGGGGCGCGGGCAGAGGCCGGAGCAGGCACGGGGGGCGCTGAAGCAGTGCCGGGCTCATGCTTTTAATCCTGGCTAGTAGAGAGGCCGACATCAGGAGGCTCATACTGTGAGGCCAGCTGGGGGCACACAAGACCGCTTCTCAAGCACGAAGCCGCGAGGCCCAGGGCGGGGCATGCCTGTTAGCCCCGCTGTCTGGAAAGCCCCAGACAGGCAGATCAGGGCCCCCGAGTGCCCACTCAGGAAGCCAGACCCTAACTCAACCACGGGCACTGTTCAGAGGGCTGGAGATGTGGATCAGTGGTAGAGTTCCTGCCTCCTATGGTGAGGTCTTGAGTTCAAGCCCTGGTACCACCATTAGGAGAAAAAAGAAGGCTGAAGGCCCACCGGCCAAGTCCGAGGAGCCTCCGGGCGGGAAGGAAGAATCTCGCTGGCCTCTCCCGTCCACTGGCCAGCGTGCAGCGGACCAGCCGGAGCAGGGCCCTGGAGGAACTGTCATGGCTGTCCAGGCACAGAGGGATCCTTCAGGGTGTGGGATTGGGGCGTGCCGGATGGGGCCCCAGGAGGCAGCCCAGGTGCTGCCGTGTGAGCCCTAGCAGGTCTGCACCCCCAGCCTAGGAAAAGGCACGCTCACATGCTAGCCAGGACGGAGACCGGCTGCTGCCAGCTGCCAGGCGGCAAGGCCCCTCCATCACGCCCTGGCGTCCTCCATTACCCCTTGGTCTTGGCTCGGCAGGGTGAAGAGCTGGGCGGGGAATCAGGTGCAGCGTCTTGGTCTTGTCCCCATAGGTCCCTGCACACTCGCAAGCATCCCTGGCCCTTCCAGGCCAGGTGGAGTGGGAACTGGAGGGCAGAGTGGGGCTCCGCTTGTCACTGCGTGACTTCCTTCCATGTATCCCCTCCCCACCTGCTCCCCTCCCCACACGAGGCCCCTCCCACTGGGACCTGGAGTGAGCCACGGAACTGCCGTTCTGCCCTGGTGCAAATGGACTGTGGCGGCAGCACCCGAGCCAAAGGTGTCCTCCTGCACCCCTCGCCAGCTCCCATGTCGGGCAGGCCAGGAGGTCCTGCGGTATGCTTTTGTTTGGGGCAGTAGTGGGGCTTGAACTCAGGGTCTGGGCACTGTTCTCGAGCTTTTTTTTGTTCAAGGCTAGTGTTCTAGCCCTTGAGCCACAGTACCACTTCTGGTTTCCTGGTGGTTAACTGGAATAAGAGTCTCTCAGACTTTTCACCTGGGCTGGCTCTGAACTGTGATCGTCAGTCCCTCAGATATCAGTAGCTGGGATTAGGATTATAGGCGTGAGCCACCAGTGCTTGGCTTTAAAAAAAAAAAAAATTAGGAGCCTTGAGTTATTTTAACTACAGCTTGCAATGTGATCTTCTGTGCCCTCCATAACACCCCAAAACCGTGTGCTCACTATGTTGTTAGTCCTGGAGTTGGACACAGGGACTCGCATAAGCCAGGCAAGTGCTCTACGGCTGCGTTACACCCCCAGCCCATGAAAACTAAAATGGTATTGAATGCTGCATGGCTTGAAGAGTGACAAATGCCTGGCTTGCAGCCTTCCAGTTACTGCTCTTTGGGCCCATTTTCTCACCAGCAGGCTAAACTCTATGGGGCCCTGGGGAGCATTTTGGGGGTTTTGCCCTGTCTTTCTGATGTAGAGATCTATCCCAAGTGCTTTACTGAGCTACAGCCCATCCTTGATAGATGACAGCTTTCTTTTGTGTATTAAGATGTAAACTCAGAACCTCTGGCTTGCTAGGTAGACACTTTACCGTTGAAACTATACACCCAGTCCCTTTCAAGTCATCTCATGTTTTTGCCCAAGGCCAGCCTCAGCTCTTCCTACCTATCTGGGACAAAAGTATGATCACCACTCCTGGCTTATTGAGATAGGGTCTCACCGTTTGTTCCTGACTGGCCTTAAATTGCTATGGCCCTGATCTCGATGTCAGTTCTTCATGCCGTTACTGTGCTATTATTACCAACCGGCCCAGATGCCGCAGTGGACGCGACAGCTCCCATCTCTGTGGGGTGCTGTCCAGACCCCGTGAGGCCTGCTAGGAGGAACAGCACAGGGTGGTGGTTTTCTTTTTTCCCCAGTGCCTGGCAATATAAATCCCAAGCCAGCCTGGAATTACCTACGTAGCCCAAGCTGGTCGTGAACTCTTCCTGCTTCAGCCTCCAGAGTGCTGGGATTACAGGTGGGCACCACTATACCAAGTTCGGAGAGCGGTTATTTCTTAACTTTATTTAAAAGAACGAGTTTCAAATCTACCTGGGGGGAAGCCCAGAGACTCGTGATGCGGGGCGGCCAGCTGTGCCTCCCTCCCCCAAGAAGCACTCAGTCTGCTCACCTAGGACTTTTTTTTTCTTTTTTGGGAAACTTTTTTTTTTAATAGTTATTGAATGTTCTACAGCTTACAGTAAATATCATAGTTACAAACTCTTGGCTTCAGTCTTTCAGAGTGATCACTATCTGATCTTCAAAACAAAACTAAACAAAACCCAAAGGAATCCAAAACAATAAAACCAAACCAGATTTACACTTCATACACACAAGCGAGGCCACAAGGCTTTCCAGTCATCACTCCAGGCTGTGTTTTGAAAACACCTCTAAATTCTTTGATCAAACTACTTGGAGGACACTGTTCAAAGGTTATTATTATTATTATCATTTTTAAACATTTTTATTTTTAAAATGTGAGTTCCAATAAAATTTAAAAATTAGATTCCAACCTGTAGATTAAAATGAATTAAAAATACAAAATCATATACAACGCTCTCTTCACAGGGATGTTACATGCCATGAGAACAGCTTCTCTGCTGTGTGATATGAAAGAGGGTTGCAGATGCCTTGAAGTCAGGAGGAGACAGGCCCTGGGCCTTCAGAGACCATCAGACTTCAGGTGCCAGAAGCCCTGCCAGCCTCTTTTGGGTGAAGAGACACAAGTCACAACCCAGATCCAGACAATCCAACTGACCCAAGGAGGTCTCTGGGCCAGTTCCACTTTCCCTGACTTCTAGGCATGAGGAAGAAGGCTGGAGCCCGAGGACGGCTGTACCCACAGGCAAAGCTGTTCTGTTCTCTTCAGGAAGAAAATCCCTATCAGGACCGCGTTGGGACTCATGACCACAGCCAGGATACCTGGGCTATTGATGCAGCTAGGGAGGCATGTGCTGTTGGGTCCCACTCAGCTTTGTGGCAGCCAGTCTCCACCCCTGTGTTTCTTGGCTGGCCCCGACAGCATGCAAGGTAGGATGAGGGAACGGGACCTAGGTCAGGCTCAGGCAAGACTGGCCATGGAATGTTGAAGTTGGCCTGTCGGGAATTTTGAAGGTCAGGTCTTGGAACCCTGTAATGCCAAATTTCAGACGTTTCCTAGAAGTGGACATGGATGGGTAAAGGACAGACTCTGATGTCAGTCTGGCAGGCTTCGAAAGCCTGGCTAGGTTTCCTCCACTAACCCTGCTTCCACAGGTAGGGTTGGCCTAACCGGCAGGAGGCTGCACACCGGCAAGGAGCCTGCCTCCCTTCTGTCCACTCTCCTCCTGCTGCCTCTCTAGATCCCCAGACTTGCGACATGCAGGGGGCTGCACACCGGCAGCGATGGGGCCACAAGATGGAGAAGCCGAGCTCACCCGGAATGCAGTGACGGTGACTGATTCAGCCAGAATGCGGCAAAGATGACAGAGCCCAGAGCGGGGCCTGTCCCCCTCTGGGCAGAAAGCAGAGCTAAGGACTTTGATAGGCAGGGCGCGGGGCCTGGCTCAGCCTGGATAACAAGGATGCCAGAACGTGGTGACCAAAGGGCTTGTCCTACTTTTAAGTTCCATATGATTCATTTCTGAAGGCTAAACAGGAAAACCTTCCGAAGAAGGGCCCCCAGGTCTATGGGAGGAAAATATTTCAAATTTGGAACAATTTTGGTAGCCAGGGGAAAAAGATTGCTCCGTGTCTCTCTAGGACCTGGTTCTCACCATGAAAAAGCAATCTGAGGAATTGCAGTTGGGATGTTTTCGGGACACTCGGGACCTCTTTGCTATGCATCTTGCTAGATCTGGAGAGGGGTCAGAAAGCGAGTGTGTGCTGGCCTCCTGAAGATGCTTGGCACCGTCCTTGAACACATCTTCAGTACTAGGCACTGTCACCTCTAAGCGTTTTGTTCCAGTGAGGTCTTTAGTTGCAAATTCTCATGCCCTGTGCTGCCACTTGATATGCTTCTGGGTCCCCGGGGCCATCATGGGCCTTGGCCCAACGCAGAAGTCCATGGAAGTCTGCTCAGCCAAGAAAACTGAACTTCCCGCGTCTCCAGTCTTCCCAGCGTGGAGGCAGACGGCCCCTCCCTCCTCCCGCTTACCACCTGGACGCCAGCAGGGGGCAGCACGCGGCTTTACTTGGGAGGACCCCTAGCCCTTTGGAGAATTAGCTTTTTGTAAAATGGGAGTTTGGCAACCTACAGTACTGCTACAGTCCTTTGCATATGAAAAGAGGTCTGGCCACCTTTCGAGGAGGACAGCGCATGTCGGGGCCACTGCAAAAAATGAGGAGCAGCACACTTGCTAGCTCATGGGGACAAATCCATTTTTGTTTTTTGTTTATCCTTTTCTAAAACATGGAAAAGTTATGTTTCAGACTTTCACAAGTCAGGGCAATCCAGTTTCCAGACTCAATTCCCGGGCCCCAGGCTGCTGAGGGCAAGGTCAGGTGGCAGTGAGGGGAACTGGCAGAGTTGCCCGGTGAGTGGAATATTTATCCCTGGCCTCAATCACTAAGACGCTGAGCTGGGAGAGGCAGGGGCCTGGGAAGGAGGTGTGCTCGCTGGCAAGCGCGCATATCCCTTGTCTGGGGACGGGAGGCCCTTCCAGCTCTGAGCAGCCCGGGGTCATCCAGTCTTTGGATGACCTAGGACTTCCGCTCCTGTCAGTGCCTGGGACCTTGCTGGGAGCCATGCTCACCTCACTGGATGGGAACACTGCCTGGATTTCCTGGCTCAGTCCCTCTGCAGTGACTCCCCAAGCTTGGCCAGGCTTGTGGATCTTTGTCAAATACGAGGGTGAAGCCAGCTGTGCCAGGGTTCCCGTGCTGGGTCTGGCTCCGCAGATGACAGCATCGCAATGCCTTCTCACCTTGGGCCTCCCTTCGATCTTGAACAATCTACAAGGGCTAAGTGAGGGTGCGAAGCGACGCCTTGGGGAGGGCCGGCGGCCAGCCCCGGCTTCGCTTCTCGGTCAGGGATAAACCATACACTGGAGGGTGAACTCGGTGAGCTGCGAGGTACAAGTATTAGTTTTTAGTTACTGGTGTGGAAAGAACGAAAGTGACAAGGTCATCCCTATGTTTCCTTTTCCTCTTCAGTCCCACAGTCCCTCGGGAGGCAGCGGGGTGAGAGCCCTGTCAGGATTCCAGCACTCGGTTCAATTTGGGGCCATTTCCTATCCTGTTTCTCCTTTCCCAAATGGGTGGAGCAGCTAATCCTGTCATCTCCCAGGACGAGTAAATTAAAGGCTGTGAAGTGCTTTGAAATCTATGAAGCACCTGACAAATGCAAAGATTTCCTGTTATTACTCATTATTATTTTGGCATTTTTTTCAAACACATATGACATAATCTAGAACAACTGTACCCACCTGTACAAAACCAAAGCAGGTGGGGGGGGGCACTGCAAAAAAAAATGGATGAACACTGGAAACTTTGTTGTGATACAATGAAACCCTGTCCGCACACCTCCAGCAGAGCCCTCGCACAGCGGGGTCTTCTCTTACTGGTCCTCAAGTTTCCCTGCGGGGCTGGGAAGGCCGCCGCCAGGCTCCTGTGCTAGGCCAAGGATGCTGATAGCCTTTCCCTCCTGCGAACAGCCAGAGAGCCTTGGAGGTCCTAGCCCGAGGCTTCCTGATTGTGCTCCTCCTTTGGGGGGACACTGGAAGTTTACATGAATTTAAAATGAAAAGTTATTTGAAAGTCCCAAGTGTTGTTAATGATCCCATTTTGTACAGTAATGTTCCTGCTCTACCCCGGAGGGGCTGCCGGCTCAGCGAGCGGTGGCGAGAGGAAGGCGGCTGGCGCTGGGCAATCCAGGCTCCCGGATGAGACTAGCGGGGGCCTCTGCTCCCCAGGCAAGCCCATCCTGCCGGGCCTCACACTCGTCCTTCCCTCCTGATGGCTCCCACTCTCCTCTCTTCTCAGGGTGAGGGCCTACTGTCCTGAAAGCACGGCCTCTCCTCTCCAGCCAGCCCACCTGCTCCTCTTCCTAAGGGGAGAATCAGGAACAGGACGCAAGTTCCAGATGTCTTCACAGAATTTCCAAATGCTATTTCTTCATTTGCAATTTGTTCCTGCCCCTGCCCCCATGTGGCCGCTGTCCCCATCTTCGGCCCCCACCTTTGGGATCCTTAGGGGAAAGAGCAGAAGCGGACCCAGAGATCACTGCAGAGCTTGCCGGGTATGGGTGCTGCTGACTTAATTTTTACAGAACCAAGCCAATCCAATCCTAGCTAAATTTTTGTAGGCAACATGCCACTAGGCAGGAAGGCTGCCAGGAAAGTCCTTTCCTCTTCTCGTGGCCTCAGTTTCCTCACCTGTCAAATAGGGGAATGGATGAGATGATTGCTAAGGTCTCTTCAGTTCCATGAGTCTATGAAATGATTATTGCTATTACATTTCCTTCACTATCCTGACCTTCAGAGCCACCAGCACCCACCTGGAATGTGGTTCCTTTACTCTGGCCATGAATGGCACAAGGTAACCAAGAGCTTGGCCTACCTGCCAGCCTCACAGACAGACAGGTGAGCCCCGGCACTTGGAAGGACAGAAGGGCAAGGGAGAGAAATGCCACAGGTTCCCGCTCTAGTCAGGAGGAAGCTCCTCACTGGAGTGGGTCCAGGAAGGCTCAGAGGCCGAGGTCCGGGTTACGCCAGGCATCCGGCCTCCCCCAGGCTGCAGACTCTGGGCTCCCACCAGCCTGCAGCTGCTTGGCAAGTCTGAGGTGGAAACTATCTGTTGAGGAAGTGCCAGGTCGGTTAACATCGCTGTGCAAATCGGAAGGTCCAGGCCCAGACGACATAGCCAGAGACCTTTCAAAGCAAAGCATCCGCCGAGCACCTCCCTCCCTGCTTTCCTTCCCCAAAGACTGCGTTCCCCAGGTTCCCAGCCCGGGGTGTGAAGCTGCTAATAACAAACACGTCTACAGAATCGCGTGGTTTTGTTCTTGGTCTGTTGCCATGACTCTCCGAAGACATTTCTTTGGTCAGGACGTGGTAAGGTCCTGAACTCTTAAGAACAGGAACAAGTCGCTCAAGAGCTCCGGGTTCTCACCTCAGACCTGTTCATGCTTTTCAAATAAAATCGAGCCTCAACCCCCCCTCTGCGTGCCACTGGGCTGGGATCCAGGGGACAGGACACTTGGGGAAGAAAACAAGTGCAGAGGACAGGGCTGGGTTGGGGTGGGGGAGGGGAGGTGTGCTGGAAGGGCAGTGGCTAAGAGGGGGTCGGGACCACGGGGAGAGAGGCAGGAGATTAGAAAAAGCAGCTTTTACAAAAACCAAAAATAAAAACCAAAACCATTAAAGATGCATAAAGTGACCCTTGCACTTCCGTTGTCTCTTCTTGCGAATCGAGGTGGTGCTGCTAGGGGACTGCTCCAGCACCGGTGTAAGACTTGAGGAGTTGCATACAATGTGTGACTCCAGACCTGGAGGGGGAAGCAACAGAGACACTGATGTCCCCAGCCACCGCGGGCGCCCGCGTGCCCGCCTCCAGCCATGGAGCGGGAGCTGTGCCCTGGCCTCCACAGCCCCGAAGGGGAGGGATGGCAAGGGGGACACTGCCAAGGGGCACAGGCTTGCCGGGAGACTGTCCTGGAGCCCCGCGGGGCAGAGCCTGCCTGCCTCAGGAGGTGCTGGGGGTGGTGAGGGGGGCGGGAGGAGACCCCAGGGTCTCCACCTGGCTCTCACCGGAGCCGAGTGGCTTAGGTTGAGGTTGCATTTGTCGTCTGAAGACCGCATAGGAAAGAGCACAGAACTGGGCGGTACAGGACAGAAGTGCACGGCCCGGCTTCATTGTTGCCAGGTGCTGTTCAACGCAGCCTTTATCTGTGTGGATTGTGAAGGCGCTGGGATGCGCAGCCGAGGGGATTACAGGGAGCGAGAGAGCAGCCCAGCTCCAGACGGAGCCGAGGGCTTTGAGTGGTCCCTCTACCGACCCCTGCCCCTCCCCCTCCATCCCCCCCCCCCCCCGCCTTACTCACGTGGACGGGCTGCAGGCTTTACCAGTGCGGGGGCACATAGCTGTACGCCGGGGTTCCTTGGGCCCTGTATGTGGGCATGGACACAGGGTGAGCCCCGATCGCAGTGTGCTGGGGTGTAGTCAGCAAGGTACCTGACCAGCCAGAGGAAAGAGAAAAGCTGATGAGGCTGCCCCAGGGTGCAAGGCAAGGGCTCCACCACTTGAGCCACAACTCCAGCCCTTCGGTTTTGTTTTTAGATTGTTTTCCACTTTTGCCCAGGGCTGGCCTCCTAGGATTCTCCTACTGCTGCCTGTCTAGTAGCTGGGATCACCGGTTGCACCGCTATGTCTGCCTCCTTTGTAACACAAAAACAAAGAGCAGGGCTGGGAATGTGGCTTAGTGGTAGAGTGCTTGCCTAGCATGCATGAAGCCCTGGGTTCCATTCCTATGTGCCACATAAACAGAAAAGGCCAGAAGTGGGGCTGTGGCTCAAGTGGTACTCAGGGACAGTGTCTAGGCCCTGAGTTCAAGCCTCAGGACTGGCAAAACAAAAAACAAAAACCAGGAAAAGAAAAAAACCAACAAAAAACAAGGAGCACTAATTAGTGGTGTCTGATTCTATCTCCTATGCTGGCCTGGTGTTCTTTAAGGACAGGACTTTGGTCAAACCCATGAAGATCTGGTCCTAGGACCTAAACAGTAGGGATGGCACTGAGCAAGTATCTGGCAGCTTGCTAATGTAAGGGACAAAATAAAATCCAAATGCCCACTTAACCCTTGGTACTTTCTTCCCTCAGTTGGAGACTTAGCTCTGCAAGCTAGTCTTCTTCGATGCTTTAATGGAACACCCTTGTTTCCCTCTAGTTTTCTAACCCATGCAAAGACCTTCCTTCCCAAACCTCTGCTCCCCACTTGCATCCTCAAGGTTTCGCCCGGTTTTGCTCTGGGCTGACTTGCAGCATGCAGAAGGGTCTGCAGGGACGCCTGCTTCTCTCCTCCCTCAGAATTCATTGTGGGACACAGCCTTGAGCTCCTGCTGGCTGAGTAACACAGTCCTTGTGCTCACTTTCCTGGGCACCCTGCTGCTGCCAGAAACCTGGTGTTATTTCCCACCCTGCCCGCCCCCCAACTTCCCTATAGCTTCCTCACTGGCTGCCTTGCTTTCAACCTTCCCAGGTCTCATCTTGCCACCAGCCTGCAGCCGATGATCACACTCAAACCCAACCTTGTACTTGCCCTGCTTAAAGACCTTTGCTAACAGCCTTACCTAAAGGTATTCAAGTCTTTATACCACCATATCCTTGCCAGGGGTACCAGCCTCCCTCCACCTCTATGCCCCTAGTTCTGAAGTGCCTTAGTCCCTCTCCCCGTCCTGTCACACCTGTGTTCTTCTGCTTATATTCCCCTTCCCTCTTGTTTTGGTATTGTTGTTGTTGGTCATGGGGCTTGAACTCGGGGCCTGGATCCTAGCACTCTACTACTTTGGGCCACAGCACCACTTCTGGTTTTTGGGTGGTTAACTGGAGAGAAGAGCCTTGTGAACTTTCCTGCCAGGGTTGACTCTGAATTGTGATCTCAGATCCAGCCTCCTGAGAAGCCACCAGTGCCCAGCTTCCTTCTCTCTTCCACCTCTCTGCTTAAGCCTTTGCTCACTACTTAAGGCTTTCCCTCCCTCCCTTCCTTCATTTCCTTTTGCCAGTCCTGGGGCTTGAACCCAGGGCCTGAGCACTGTCCCTGGCTTCTTTTTGCTCAAGGCTAGCACTCTACCACTTGAGCCACAGCGCCACTTCTGGCCTTTTCTGTTTATGTGGTACAAAGGAATCGAACCCAGGCCTTCATGCATGTGAGGCAGGCACTCTAGCACTGAGCCACATTCCCAGCCCCATAAGGCTTCAGAGTGAGTTTTTTTTTCACTCTGAGACAGATTCAGAGGTTCTTTCTTCTCGATTCCCAGACCTGCCCCTCAGTGGAGGATTTCTCCTGCAGTGCTACAGCCGGCTTCATGACTGCTCCCCTCTCTGCCAGGAGTGAACACTGAGGCAGACACTGCCCTCACCTGACATCGCCATGGTGGTGCCTGCCACCATGCCCATGGCCACGCCATTGGTCCTCGGGGCAGCAACGGGCGCCGGGTAGATAGCAGAGGGAATGCTGTTGGGCTGGACGACCGTGGTGTGGTGGATGACGTGGGGCTGAGCAGCGTACACTGGCTGTGTATAGTAGGCTCCCTAGGAGAAAGAGGCTCAGGTCACAGGGGCTCTTGGAGAGGGGTGGCTGGGTGTAGAGCAAAGAGGGCCACTATTTTCCCCAGACCCAAGAAAGCATGGGTTTAGGGACACAAGGTCTAGGCACTAGCTGGCGCTATGTGGCTGTGCTTAGTTCAGTGCTGGCTCAGCCTGGTCTGAAAAGCCTCTTCCCATCTTGCCTTGCTCCCAAGGCTTCTGTGAAGACCTACTGGAGTACAAGCTTTTCTCTTTTAACCCCATATTCAACATTTTATGTGTGGATCTTATTGCAATATATTTTGATAAGCCACTTCAAATTTAAAGGCAAGGGAATACGGCCAATCAGATTCTAAGCTTGTGAAGAGGGCTGGGAAGTGCAGAGCACCAAGCGCACGTGCTGACCGAAAAACTCATTACCGAAATATGTGTCATAGCTAGGCTAAGTCACGTCAGTTTCCCGAGTGCTCACATTTTCCAGCCAAGGGAACCTGCATGGGGTACTATGACACACTAAGAGTTAAGAGTAACGCCACCCAAGGCCACATAGGGTGCTGGTGCCAGGGCCTGCGCACTTTTTCCTTCCTACCTGCTCACCTACTTAAGTCAAGGAAGGATGCATGCAGGGGTGAGAGAAGACCAAGACATAGAGGGCCTTATCCTGACTCAACAATGCTACCCTGGGCAAGCCTTTTCACTCTCTGCTCTTTCCCCACTTTATAAACAAAGGAGTCGAGCTAAATAATCCCCAAGTGCCTGTGCGCCTTTTGCCATGTGAGCTCTGCTCATCTAAATGGTTTAGTGCTGCATCGCTTCAGGGGCTGAGGTAGAGTGAGGAACGGGCAGACTCTAGGGTGCTTGCTTCATGCCTCCACAGACCCACACGCTCTTCTTGGACCGGACCCCACCCCACTACGATACGGAAACTCTTGCAGAAGAGGCTGGCCCGGGCCACCATGTGCACCTACCTGGGCATACAGGTTCTGCTGGGGATAGGCACTTCTGATTGGATACATGGCCGTCTGATAGGGGTTGGGTGACGGGGAGTAGGGGGGTGGAGCAGTATTACTCTGGGTTGGTGGGACCTTGTATGGTGTCCCTGCAGTATATCCTGTGTCAAGGTAAGAAAAGACACGTCATTAGTTGGTACAAGAGCACTGTGAGAAGGCATCAGGACCCCGTCACAACTCCCCAGACAAAGGGGCTGAATGAAGCAGAAACACAGATGAGGACAAACGAGAGCAGGGCTGTCCCCACGGGGCCTTGGCCTCCAGAGGCTGCTTCCCTCAGCCCTTGTGCGCAGGGCTGCAGGCCTGACTTAGGCTCTCAGCTCATACAGTACAACAAGAGAGAAGACCCGGGTGGCCTCTTCCAGGACCCTTTCTGCTGACGGCCTGGGATTCTGAGCTGGCCATCTGAGAAACACAGGGGCACAGACAGGAGCCCCTCAGCCTCTTCCTTTACTGCCACTGTCTTCTCACTCTTCTGTCTCTTCTCTTTGGACCTCAGGTTTCTTCTGTTGCATGTAGTCTTGCTCCCACTAACTTTTGCTCTTTTTTCCCTTATCTCTCCCTCCTCCTTTATGAACTCTCATTGACCACGGTCCTCTTCTTCCTACCAAGTATGAAGGTAAAGCCAATTTAAGGCACCATTTTCTGGATGGTGAACTTTGCTCCATAGAGCTAGTGCTTCCTTCTTCTTCTCTCAGGCTACATCAGGTATCACAAAGACTCACGCTGACCCAGAACCCAGGCCATACCTGCACCTCAGCAGGATGGAAAAAAAGCTGGGGCTGAGTAGTCCCAAGAAGCTCCCAAGCAGACATATGAGCTGCTTGCTGCCTGTGAGTCTGCCGGAAGAGTCAGACTTTCTGCTCGCCGGAAACCTGAGACACGGGCCACCCAGACGCAAGACTTCATCCTCAGAGAATCACCGGTGGAAGCCAGGTGCTCCTGAATCGACCCTCTCCCTTTCCCTTCCCACAGGTATCCTGAGGCTCAGGCAGGAAGTGTTTTCTAGTGTAGCGTCTAAGGACTCTGTAAACTCTTCTTTCTGAGTCAAAGGGCCAATAGCAGAGAAGCTTGGCTTTCAAGTCCCGGTGGGAAGGTGCTGGCGTAGCCTGCACAGATCTGGCTGACACTGCTCAATCTCTATGCTCACTGTTTTGCCTAAAAGATGCTATGCTCACCAAGGACCCTTTCGGCTCGGGGGGACTGTTTCTGCACAAAGGGCCTGGAGGCAGAGATCTAGGTTTTAGTGTTGCTTTCCTCCTAACTGGGATGATGAATGACAAATCTCTAGGCTTTAGTTTCTTATTTAGGTGGGGAAGAGAGGAAAGGAAAGACGGAGGGAGGGAAGAGCCACACAGTGAACTGGGAATCTCTAAGGTGATATACTTGAGATGATTCCCCAAATTTCTTTTACCACAGATTCTTTTATTCATACTATTAACATGAAAGACATGCAAACTCTTGCCTATGGTTTTCTGTAATTGCACCGTTTTGGTAAATAAAGCTTTCATGTAACACAGCCATGCTTACCCATTTATGTATTAGCTGTTACTACTTTGCTAGTTTGAAAGACCATATTGTCCTATGGCTTGAAAAGCTTTAAGTATCTATGATCTATCTCTTAAACAGGAAAATTTATTACCTCCCAATTTAAAGGAATAGAACAAGGGGAGGCTCACTGAAATGTAGCTCAGTAGTAGAGCGTGCTAACAGGAGTGATCCCCAGCACCACAAAAATAGCAAGACCAGAAAACCAAGATGCACAAAGTCTGTCAGAATGGACAGGGCCTCTTTTCTGTGCAGGATAGTGGGGTATTCTGAGTCACAAGGTGCCTGTCCTGGAATGCATTGCAGCACAGAAGAGTGGAGACCAGCAGCCTGGAGGCAGACAGCCTGGGTCTAAACCCCAGCTTTACTACCCAGTAGTAGAGTCTACACCATGAGGGACCTTCCCTAGAGTTCCTGTGATAAATATATTGCCTGACAGATTATGAGCACTTCAGATAGGTTAGCTATTATTATTGTTTCTTTCTCTCATTACAGAGATAGTAAACTTCCTTCCTGCCCTGGTGATATGTTAGTGGAAACTGGTCTGGAAGACTACAGGACACAAGACAGTTAAATCCCGACTACCATCATCTGTTATAACTTGGATCACGGACTCTAAGATTTTGTACAATTTTATGGCTAAAATGCTTTGTGTTTTGTGCTGGCATGGGGCTCGAACTAAGGGAATAGGTGTTGTCGTGTTTTATTTTTGCTCTGTCACTTTATTCACAGCTGTACTTCCAGCATTTTGGTTCTTAACTGAGGATAACCATGCCACGGTTGACTCAAGTTGCCATGTTGAGTTTCAGCCTTTTAAGTAGCCAGGATTACAGGCATGAGCCACAAGTCAGCGGTGCAGAGGACTTCCCCTCCAGCTCCTGAGAATGGACTCTGGAAATTCCATCTTCCCCAGGACAGGCACACCAAGACACCTACGCTACAAGGGGGAAACCATATTACCAAGTGTTGGGACTATCCCTCTGAGGAAATTCAAAGGTTCCAAGAGACTGCAGTGGAAACCGGTTTCCACGTCTAAGAATAACCTTGTCTGAGCGCCTCTTTCTGCATGTTTTGAAATAGGACACGCACATACTTAGAATACAAATCAGTAGCTAAAGCACCCTTGGCGACCAAAGACACTGCTGCAGATGAAGAGCTGGCTTGCTTTGCAGATGGTTTGGGGTGGGGGCAGCAGAACTGTAGAGCTAGAAGAGAGCTTGAGAGATCTCCCACAGATGAGAGAAGGAACACATAGTAAAGGACAGTGGTTGCTCCCAGAGGCACTTCCTCCAAGTAACTGAGGTTACTTTGTATCAGCAGTATCTTACCTGTGGTTTCAGAAACCAGCCACCTTCCTCCCTTAGGGATGGGCTTGCTGGCACTGACATACTAGAGGGCTTTTTTTTTTTTTTTTGCCAGTCCTGGAGTTTGAACTCAGCGCCCAGGCACTGTCCCTGAGCTTCTTTTGCTCAAGGGCAGCATTGTACTGCTTGAGCCACAGCGCCGCTTCCTACTTTTTGCTGGTTAATTGAGTTGAGTCTCATAGATTTTCCTGCCTAGACTGCCTTCCAAAGACCTTGGCCTCCTAAGTAGTTAGTGTTACAGATGTGAGCTACCAATGCTCCGCCTCCTAAGTCGCTACTGTTACACGATGTGAGCTACCAATGCTTGGCCTCCTAAAAGTAGCTACTGTTACTGATATGAGCTACAGATGCTCCGCCTCCTAAGTAGCAAAGGTAACAGATGTGAGCTACCAATGCTCAGCAGGATTTTTTTGTTTGTGTGTGCCAGTCTTGAAGCTTGAACTCCGGGCCTGGATGCTGTCTCTGAGCTTTTGGGCTCAAGGTTCTGGTATTACAACCTGAGCCACAGCTCTACTTCTGGTTCTTTGGTGGTTACTTGGAGATAAGAGTCTCAAGTGCTTTCCTGCCGTGATAGCTTTGAAGCAAACTGCAATCTTGAAGTCTCAGCCTTCTGAGTAGCTAGGATTCTAGGCATGAGCTCCCAGCCCCCAGCTCAATAGGACTTTTATGAGAGCACCACAGAGGATTTTCCCTAACAGACTGGTGGTCCTGTCAGTTGGGTAACTCTTGAGGAACAATGAAAACTTGGGGGGTTGTAGCCAGGGATGCCTTGGTAAGACAAAAGTCAAGGTATATTACTTTGTGCATTTAAGTCTGTTTGTTTTTGTTTTTTAAGCAGTTAGGTTCCTAAAATTTAAGAAACAAAAAAAATAGTTCTGGGCTGGAGTTGTGGCTGGAGTGTCTGCCTAGTAAGACAAGGTCCTGAGTTCAAAGCCCAAGATCACCCAAACAAGAAACAACCTTATGGATTTTTATTCGTTTTGTTTTTGTTGCCAGTCCTGGGGCGTGGACTCAGGGCCTGAGCACTGTCCCTGTCTTCTTTTTGCTCAAGGCTAGCACTCTGCCACTTGAGCCACAGCGCCACTTCTGGCTTTTATCTATATATGAGGTGCTGAAGAATCGAACCCAGAGCTTCCTGTATACGAGGCGAGCACTCTACCATTAGGCCATATCCCCAGCCCCAACCTTATGGATTTTTACACAAACCGACTCAAGTTCACTCACGGGGGACATGGCGGCCCTGAAAGGAATTCTGAATTTGAAGGTTATAGAATTAGGCCTTTGGAATGCTATGCCTCAGGACATTAGAGGCTTATTACATTTATCACTCTTTTTCCAAGGAAGAACCTGAAGCCCAGAAGGGCAGCAATCTTACCAAAATTGCACAGCAAATCAATGTAGAGCTGAGTCCAAAGTTCAGGGCTTATTATGCCCTGGGCAGAGCTCTTTCTAAGTTAATGGTCTCTGCTGTGCAATCCTGGACATTTAGTATATTGGCCTCTGTATCCCTGTTTCACTAAAAGCAGCATAAAGAGAGAGGAAGAAAATCTGATCACTAGAAGTCTCAGTTCTGCCTTAATAAAAAAGGCACTGTATATGATGTCAGTTGTTTGTCTCAGGTTCCTAACCATAGTTTTAGGGGTCCATCAAACAGGATTATAAAGAGAATGTGCATTAGCAAAATAAAACCTTTACAGCCCTCTCTTCAATTGCTCTTCCCTGCCATAAATCTTTCTCAGTTGTAGAGTCCCTACCACCTTCAAAGACATTGATCTTCACATCACGGACGCCTTTTAGACTAATCGGTTTATTGATCATCAGATTTATATGTCTGGACAAAACAAAGCTCTCTGTCTGAATCTTGCCTTGACCCCTAACTCTCCTTGTTGGTAGCTGAACAAGGGAGCGTTGAGTAAGTAGGCGGGAGACCTAATTACAAACAGGCTTAACAAGTGTTGGCGAGACTGAACTGAAACTGTCAAAGTGCCCTGACTGTTCTGTGGCAGGAGAAGCAATGAAAGTCTGAATGCTGGGAGGAGCTTTGTGTGTACGAGTGGGCCAGTCAATCCCAACTGTATTTAAAAACTACACAGGCTTATATACTACTTGCTTAAAGGGGAAGGATACATTTTAGTCCTTTCCAAGGTGGGTGGAAGGGTAGGATGTGGCTTCTGGACATTTTAGTGGGACTTCAGGAAGATGTGAACACAGTAGAAGGCAAGGTCTACAGGTACTCAGGCCGCCTAGCTGCACAAAGGCTTGTTCTGGGAGAACAAGCACCCATCCCTGGAGTATGTAAGCAAAGTCTTGGCCAGCTACCATGGGGGCAGCTAGAGAGGAAGGCCTTGCTGGTTGGAGGACACTGGTACACAGCTCCAAGGTGAATCAACTAAGAGTCTAATAGCTAGAGAGAACCTTGGCCATCATCTTGTCCAGACTTTCATTTTACAACTCAAAACATCAAGGTTCAAGGCATGGACAGAATGGTCCAAGGTGACAAAGGACCAGGACTAGAATCCAATGCTGGGTTTCAACTCCAGGCCCCTTTCTGCAACACTATAGTAGATTGCCTTCACAGAGCTACAGCCATAGGTGTAGATGTACAGGGAATATTACATACCAGTTTACAACACACATAGTCTCAAAAAACGTTCATTCAATTCTACTTGAGGCATCTGGAAAAGCTCCCTATGGCTGCCATCTTTCTCTCAAAGAATAAAATCAAAGTCATGAAAAAGTAATAGAATCTTAATCTGGGTGTTACCTTTTCCCTGTTGTGTTGTATACTAGCCAGGCAGTACTGAAATATTATCTTTCTGAGCTTCACTTTCCAAGTGGGATAAAAATCTACCCGTATAACTTAGGACAATAAATAGTACTGGTTAAATGAGAGAGTGATTGTGAAAATATGTTCTCCAAAAGGTGAGCTATGACTGACATCTGGAGCAACGATAAGGAGAAAAGGACACTGGGCTTTTTGTTTTGTTTTGCTGGTCCTGGGGCTTAAACTTGGCATCTGGGCTCTGTCCCTGAGCCTCTCTATGCTCAAGGCTACTGTTCTACCACTTGACCCTCAGCACCACTTTTTTTTCAGTAGTTTATTGGAGATAAGTGACTCATGGACTTTCCTGCCTGGGCTAGCTTTGAACTGCAATCCTCAGATCTCAGCCTCCTGAGTAGCTAGGCATGAGCTTTTGGTGCCTGGCTGACACTGGTATGTGTTAAAAGAAAAAGAAAAAAAGTATATATAACACAATGCTTGGGGGCTGGGAATACGGCTTAGTGGTAAAGTGCTCGCCTTGTATACATGAAGCCCTGGGTTTGACTCCTCAGCACCACATATATAGAAAAAGCCGGCAGTGGCGCTGTGGCTCAAGTGGTAGAGTGCTGGCCTTAAGCAAAAAGAAGCCAGGGACAGTGCTCAAGCCCTGAATTCAAGCCCCAAGACTGGCAAAAAAAACCCCAAAACAAACACACACAATGCTTGGTAGACTAATAATCCCCTATCACATCCTATGGAGCACTTGTGTGGTTCCTGCTGACATAACTTCACAAACAAGTGCTTCCCACATCCAAAGCCAGCTAGGGGTCTATTGGACAGTTCCCACAGGCAACAAGTTCTTCCTTATATGGAGTCAAACTGGCATTCAGTATTTCTAAACCATGGTCCTCATTTCCTCACTGACGCCATTCATGTTAAAAATCAGCTGTGAAGGTAACAGCTCCAGTTACCCCGCCCCTCAGCTCCAAGGTGAATATGATCAATCTGACTGCCTATGGCTTCTATCCATGTATGGTACATACCTTGCTCCAGTAGTGTAGCTTCCACCAGAACAGTGTTTCTTCTACAAGAGGCAATTTTGCCACCCTCAACCCCGCATGCCCCAGCTCATTTAGCCATGTTTTGAGATGTGGGCTGCCACATGGTACTTTGCTATTGCATCTAATGGGTAGAGGCCATAGTTGCTGCTAAACATTTTATAATGTCTAGGACAGCCCCACTCCCCCCCCCCCCATAAAAAGAATTATCTGACCAAGAGGTCAACAGCACTAAGGTTAAGAAACTCTGTGTTAAGGGAAAAGCCCACTCTGTCCAAAGACACACAGCCTTCAAAAACATGTTCCTTGTCTTTCCCCCTGAAATTCAGTTAACAGTCTTCCCCAAATCAAACTTCTTAGCCAGGATACTTCCTTCTCTCTTCCACACTCCTTAACGGTGAATGTATGATCAAAGAGAATCTTTCCTAAATGAGGAAGGCCAAATTTTTGCATGAGTATGAGAACCCTCTTAGACAGTATTTATATTACTATAAATGAGATGGGTTTTTAAAATTTCCTTTCCTTTCTTCCTAAGAAAAAAAATCAATCCCAACAAGGGAACAAGGAAAGGAAGAGACAGGCTGTATTTACTGAAAGCTGCAGAAGATGCTTGGTAAGTTCGGTTCTCAGTCCCGGTGTCCACTGGAAGGTGGAAGGTGCCTTCAGTGCCACAGGAAGACGAGTTCTGTGGCCAGGCCTGTTTCATCAGCAGAGTGGCTTAAGGAAAGACACAAGAATGGCATTAGGCAGAAATAAGTAGGTACTACCTTTACAGACACAAAGCAAGGGCGGGGACTTGTGCTGGACAGAAACACACAGAATGATTCAGCTTTTCTGAGATGCGTTAGCGGCTGGGAGGAGTGCTCAACTTAGCTTCCAAATGACTTAAAATATATATTGTCTTAAAACCCAGGAAGCCTGCCATTATAGTAACAGAATCAGGATTTCCTACTCATGCACTTAGCATCCTTCCATGTGACTTCTTGTCTAAGCCTCCAGTATATTCTCCACAGCTGCTTTTTCATTAACAAGGAAGCAACTTGGGAGCCTATGAATGTGTAATGAGCCAGATCAGCTACATTCCTCACATTCTTTTTTTTTTTTTTGGTGTAAAATCTCATCAGGAGGTATATTTAATAAATTGCAAGTTGCTGTCAGAGAAATTCACAAGTAATTATCATATTACATGAACCTTAATGAAATACCACCTCCTCTAATGGGATTGAGCTGTGGCCATGAAAGCTTAAACAGCACAGGGCCAACCCCTTCTCCAGGATACCTGGGCAGGGCCAGACAAACATGCCTCTTGCATTCCCCTAGATATCTCCTGCTGACGCCCCTCCTGACTCAGATGAATTGGAGATGATCCTTTGGGCCATCACAAAAGTAAATGTCAAACAACCAGGCCCAGACTGAGATCTTAAGAGATTTCCCAAGCCGACTCAAAGCTCTGCTCTAGAAATGGGGAGTGGCTAAGAAAAACTTACCATCATGGTATCCTGAGGGGAAAGAAGAGGAAATAGGGCTTCAAAAAGGGGAAATGCCTACACTTTACTGTTACTTTCAAACATTAGACCCAAATTTCTACTATGGCTCCACTCAAATAAGGATTGGGAGTCTGGTGGTATGGGCTGTTTTAAAATACATTAGCAGGAGGTAGGGCTGATACATGTGAAACATTTTAGCATGGGGCTATGGTAAGATGGGGTGATGTAAGAAGCAAGTTGGTCTATATACTCTCTAATTCCATACGTCCTCTGCCTGACTGAGGACCAGCTAATGTCTCTGTTTTCTTCCATCAGAGGTATTACTGTTCTTGCCGAACCAGGGTTAGAAAGGTATAGCTCTAACTTGTGCTTGCATCAGTGCCCCACAATGTATACAGGGGATGTTGAGGAATGAGAAGGAAATCATGGGCAGGAAAAGTAACACTAAAAGGAGAATTCTGGTCTGAGAAAGAGGCCCCGCAGAACTTCATGAAGAGCCCAGGGCCTTGCTGGATGTCCAGACACAGCTCTGCAGACTGTGCAGGAAGAGGCGGGTGCCTGTTTTAAAAAAATTAACTTGGGTGTCTTTTCCAGGAGTGGGGTACTGGTATGAAGGGGATTCATAAAGGATCCAAATTAGTGCTGATAAATCTTACTAAGATATATATCCAAATTTAGAACCCAATGCATCATGTGGCTAGAAAAACCATGGCCACCCAAAACTTCCTAGGAAGTTAAATATGCAGCTTTGAGAAGTCAAGATAGAGCAAACTCATGCTTACAAGACCTCACTGGGGCTCCAGCCAGGAGCAGAAGGCCTACACTGGAATGTAGGAGTCTGGAGAATTTAGATGTCCTGATTCATTCAACTTTTCCTTCTAGTGGCATATACTTTAATACAATTTTCATCATAAGCCAAAAATCTGACATTAGCTTGAAGGACTGTGTGACAAAATAAGTAAGAATTAGCTAAAGTGTACTGAGGTCTAACTGTACTCCGCACTGCCAGGGGTGGCACAGTGGACAGGAACACACGCTGGTCACACTGCACACAAAGAGCTTACACTCTAGCTAGGGATGCAACACAGCTACACGCCAACCAGGGAGTGAACAAGACAGCGTGATACACAGTAAAATAATGTTCCAGACCAACCAAGAAAGCAAAAGCGTGACTATGCCTTGGTTGTCTTTCCTAAGTGACCGTGTGAGTTATGTGACTTCCTGAACAAAGGAATCATTTCTTCTGGTTTTATGATACAAAGAAAACATAGTATTTTCTGTGACTTCTTTTTATATTTGAATACTTGATGATTTGAATGATCGGCTAAATATGAAAACTAAAGACAAAACCCAAATATTAGCTGTCGACTTGGCCTCGTCATTAGTTGGCTATGCCTTGGGACCTTGCTCTCCCACATACAACACTAACCCATTCTGCTGGCGACAGCGATTCAGAGCCTGGCTGCTGCTGAAGCCAATCCCAGCCCGAGTCGGTTTTAGAGGCATGGTGCAGGAAGAGGGTATTCTGACAGCTAGGGTTGCTCCTGGGTGCCAGAAAGGAGCCATTTCCTTGACTTGAGTAATAGGATAGTGAAGTATAGGGATGTCATATAAGAAATTATTAAGTTGTACATTTAAACCAGTGTACGTGCATCTGTATTGTCAGGGAAAAAGGACAAGCAGCACAACAGAGAAACCCTTTCCGGTGAAGGGCCATGGGCCCAGTCACAGAAGGGTCCACATCCAGCTGCTGGGCTGTTCACTCCCTGGATAGGGGACCTTCACACCTTCTGACATTCAAACAATCTGTTAAGCACACTTACAAAGAAGAGAGGCAGCAAGGGACCATTATCCAAAACAATGTACCAAGTCAGGAAATCTGAATTCAAGCCTGGGCTCTGCCACTTATTAGCTGTGGGACCTTGGGCAAGTCACTTAATCTAAGCTTCAGTTTTGTTGTCTCATAAAATGGCAGTAATAATCATTTCCTGATTACTTCATAGTATAGTACTGATGTGAGGGTAAAAAATAAAGTGTCATCCAGTTTTCTCATTTCTAGTTCAGGTAGCTACTATGCTACTCTTCCATCTCCACAGTTGTAGACATATCCAATTCAAACTCTTATCATCGCACCTGGTCTACTACAAATGTGTCCTATTTTATTAGTTCTTCAACCTGTCCCCTCTATAGTCTCCAAGCTGTAGTCACAGAGGTCTTTAAGGTTGAAAGCTCATCACCAAACTCTCTTTCTTAAGAAACTTCCACGGTTTTCCACTGCCCATGGGCTGCAGTTGGAACTCCTGGTAAGAATTCAAGGCTCCCATAGTCTAGTCCAGATGGTCCCTCTCGACTCATCATTCTCACTCTCCAAACTACCACTGTACACAATCGGCTTACCATTCCCAGATTCTGCCAAGGAGCTTCCTAGCTCCATGGTTTTGTTCACACTGCTGGTTCTCCCAGCTATCTCTCCTTCCACTCCACCTGGCAAACTCTTACTCATCCATCAATCACAACCTGAAGACTTGTATCAACTACGAAGTCTTGTCTCCTTACTCTCAATCCACAGGCCCTATAGGCATCCCAGACAGCTGGCTATCCTAGCTCCTGTGATTCTTAGAAAATTCTGTACTAGGCTAGTTTCTCTGTCCCCTCAATAAACTATGAGCTCTTTGGGAATGGGGACTTTTTCTTACACATCTTTGTATCTCTCAGGGGCCAACTTAGGCCTGACAGAATACTCTATGACGTAGAGTTCCATCTGTATTCCTTAAGCTCCTCTCCTCACTTCAGATGGATTTTTAGCTTTTTTTCCCCCCTCGCTTTTTATGGATCCTTCTGAGTTCATGTATCCTGAGACAAACAAAAAAGGACTCCTCATAAATGATAAGTGAAAGAGGTCTGTGGCTAGCAATATTGAAATACTGAAATTTTAAGAGAACAGGATATTGCCACGTAAAGAGTCCTCAGTGTGAACTAAGACACTTTATTTATGGCCTGGAGATGTTAGCACATTGCCCAAGACCACACAGCCCATAGTAGTGGCAAGAATAAATTTCTTAGCTCATCTTTTGGAAGATGTGCTACACCAAACTTCAATTTCCAATATTGAATTAATCAAAGTAAAAGTTGAGAAAATATGAAGAGATTTTTTCCAAAACAGCTGTCCTTCATAGCCCAGGTGAGGGTGAAAGCAGTAAGTCCTCCCATGGTCCCTTCCTGTCTTAAGACAAAAAGGACCTCACCAAGTTACACTGCGGGGACCCTCACAGGTGCCCAGCAGTTCCCGTGGTGCCTCGGGCCTGGAGTCCACACCTCCCCAAGTTCTGATCCCTCACTCATTACAAACTTGGCCCCTACCTTTCATCATCCAGGAAAAAGTCCTGGAAATGAGCCCAGAGTTCAAGATTTGGGCTAAGGGAACTGTATCTTGAGTCAACCAGGTCTTCAAACATGTCAGACTGCTGATGAAGATAGAAAATCGGATCCTGGGGCCAACTGATGTTTTGGGTTCTAATAGGCATAATCTATGTAATTCCTTCAGCAAGGCTGCCACAAAGCCAACAGAGGGGCCGCATATGGGTCCTGTCATTTTGGTTCATTTGAATTTGCAGCCAGGTTAGGGTAAGAGACGCCTTTTGGTACCATGATCTTTCATTGCTACCCAAGGGGAATGGTTCATGTGTGTCTCCAACCCATGATTTTGCACCATCAGACATGTTCCTGCATGCTTTAGGAACTGCTACTGAGCCACCTGGGGGAGCCCAAGCCTAGGGGATGGGATTTGGGGAGGAGGGAGGAAGGGGAGCTACTATTGTTACAAGGTAACACATTTATAGGCCATAATACAGATGAGGAAAAATAGCTCTCCTACCATAAGCTGAATGCAGGAACTGAAACTCTGTTGGACAGAAATGTTAGTTGAAATTACCACTAAGAATTTGTGCAAAGTTGTACATATTTCAGTTACATAACAGACTTTTGTCTCAAGACATCAGTTTTCCCCATGCTGTTCAACAAACAGTGAACACAGAGCTGCAAAGCATCTCTCCCCAGAGAGGGCGACAGACTTGCCATCCAGGAACATGCACGCAACGTGCAGGGGCAGCACTGTGGAAGCCTTTCAGGCAACGGACCCAACTGCCTGGATGTGAACAAGCCCAAGCTCTTGCTCTTCACTTGTCCATAGTAAGAACACCTGGAATTTCACACATGTACGAGGAAATGAAGGTTCAGGGACAATTATTGCTATCACAGGCCTTTCAAGAGCTGCTGATAAAACCCCAGAGCGCTGGACCCAATGCAGCGGTGCTCCGCCATTGAATCCTCGGGGAAACTGGAGTGCTGGAGGCTAAGGGTCAGACAAATGGGTTTGAATCTCAGCTCTGTATCCGTATAGCTTTGGATAATTATTTAACCTTTCTAGGCCAAACTAGAGGCAAGAGGCTCTAATTTACAAAAAGGTAAAAAAAAAAAAAATGAGGCAAGGCAGGTGTTTAGAAAACACAATTTCTTACCCCCTACTATTCCCTAAGTTTTCCATATGAAAAATGGGAATAATGTAGTTTTACTTGATAGGGCATCATAAAATCAAGTGAGACAATACATGAAAATACTTTTATAAACAGACTCTGTGAGAAAGTGTTTAATTTTTAATCCATACCCTTTTAAAAAGAGATTTTAAATGTGTTCCTGTTTGCCTTCTTTTCATTTTCAGGTTTGATTATCATTAATATGAATCCTTTCTGGATTCTGATACTGAGTCTTAGCGTGTTCTTGACTTCTGAGAGGGCCAATAGTTCTTATATAAGATCCCTGAAGCCATTAAAGCACTTGGGGGGAAAAAAGAGCTCCAAGAGCCTACAATGCTGTTAGAACCAATGAAAGAATGAAGTTTCCTTACATCCTGGACAAGTGACATGCTCGGGCGTTCAGAGTGGCTAAAAATAGCTATCTCGCAGCAGCTTCTTGGTCTCTTAGAAGCAATTGGAAGAAATTTAAACCTAAGAGCCTGATTCCTTGCAGACATCCACTTCTGCATCATAAACAGCTGGCTCTGCAAAGAAGCGAAGGATAACCTGCACTGTTCTCTCTGACCTTGAGCCAGCTCTCTTCTGTGGCTGGAACCTCACTGCCATCAGGAAATCCGTGCGGGTATAGAGCAGCATCCCACAATACAAAATGCATTCAGTTGTGCATAACTCAAAAATGGAAAAGAGGGCTCTCTCCAAGGTCACATCAAAATCAGAAGCAGTCTTCAAGTCTGGGCTTTTGAACATAACACACTAGTCCCACCCTCTTGTGGATTTTGTCTGTTTCTTAGCACATGGTCTGGGTTACTTTAGTCATGGCTTAGAAATACACTGACTTTAAAAAACAATAATATTGGGGAAAATCAGGATAGAAAAGGGCATTTTTGTTTTAAAATTTAGAAATGTTACGTCCTGTCCGTGCTGGCAGCTTTCCAGGCTGTCCATGACTCTCAGTCTCAGGCTCCTCCCTTTCTGTACTACCTTGCCTCTCTTGCCCGCACTGGTCTAACCCCAATTTCTCTGCCTGCTGCCGTAAAGACAACATAGTACTTAAGGGTTCCTGTGGTTTTGTGGCAAGAGTCTAGGATGCGAATCTTGGAGCAAATCATCAAACTTCTCTAGGTTTCGTTTTTCCCATTTGGACAATTAAGTAACAAACAGTACTGACAGGAGTCTGATATGATTAATATAAAACAAACTAGGCAATAGGCACCAGTGACTTATGCTTATAATCCTAGCAACTCAGAAGGCTGAGATCATGGTCTGAAACCAGCAGGGGCAGGAAAGTTCATGAGACTCTTACCTCCAGTTAATCACCAAAAAGCCAGAAATGGAACTGTGGCTCAACTGGTGGAACACTTAGCACAGCACCCTGAGTTCAAGTCCCAGGACTGGTACCTCCCCCCAAAAATATATCCATAAAGAGTTTAAATTAGTCTTGGCACATAGGAGTCATTCAAGAGCTAGAAGATGCATCTGCTATTAGGGACAATTTGCCTTCCTTGTTCCTGTTTATCTTCTATTTTCTTTTCTTACCTAATTTTTCTGACTAAAAATTGAATGGGAGTGATGACTACAGACATTCTTCACTTGTTTCAAACCTTTCAAGATATGCTTTCAGCTTATCCTTCCAATTTCTTGCCAAATTTTACCTAAAACAACCATAAAAGCACACCAGAAGTTCTCCTCACCCACCTCAGTCCTGGGGCTTGAAGTCAGGGCCTGGGCACTGTCCCTGAGCTTCTTTTGCTCAAGGCTAGCACTGTACCACTTGCTCCACAGCCCTACTTCCTGCTTTTTCTGTGTATGTGGTGCTGAGGGATCAAACCTAGGGCTTCTTGCATGCTAGACAAGCACTCTACCACTGAGCCCATTTCCAGCCCCAGAAGTTCTTAATATTGTGAAAAAGCAGCTCAGTGCTTAGAGCCTTCACCAGCCAACCTCCAAAGTTACCCTGCTGTGTTATCCTATGGTAGTTCCCACTCCCACTGCTGCCTGCAAGGCTCTCACAGCTGGGCCTCTGTCCTCAAGAGCCCTCCCTCAACCTGTGCTAGCAAGTCAAGGGCAGTGGCTAAGAATGCTCTGCTTTCCACTCAATTTACTCTAAGTATATCCACCTGTGACCCTTCCCTGGCTGGAGAGGAAGAGCTGCCCTCCAGAGTGAGATACCCCACCTCGCCCTACTTAACTCCCCCAAACAAGGAAGGGAACTGTGCTGTGGAGGGCTGGCTGTGTGTGGCCCAGCTTCTCCATCACTGACGCACCCCTCCACTGCTGCTTCCCGCCAGCGCTTGTTCAACTACACTCAGACCTTCCAGGTCTGTCATCTGCACATTCCCTCCCTCCCGCCTTTCTTCCTCTTATTTTTTCTTTCTTTCTTGTCAGTGTAGTCTGTTTGCTAAAAATACTTCTTTCCTCCCTGGCTCACTGCATTCTGCTTTAAAGCTCACCACCTCCCTGACTGCTGCCAGTGAGGCCACTGAGCCTCCCGACTAGGAAGACAATGACTCTGCCTCACGCCTGACCTCAGCTGAACTGCCGTGGCTCACCTCCCTTGGCTCAGATCTCACAGCACTTTAACATATGGTATGTATGACAATCAAAGCCTCTTCTTAGTTTTCAAGATAGAACTTAGCAAATTTCATCAAGAATTTAATCAGAGAGAATTTCTGTAGATTTTATTGTTACTACCTCCTATTATAGATCTTTCAGTCTACTGATTGGCTTAATCAGTCACTTTATTGATTAAAGATAAATACTGGTGGCAGGGATGATGGAAGGGCAACTTTGATCAAGAAAATCAATACTGAAGTGTCATAGATTTTTAGCCCATAAACATCTATAGTTTCACTCCTCTAACAAACTCTTCAGAGTCAGTGATGGTAGCTTACTCAAGTGTCAATCCACTTTGTCTTCTAATGCCTCAGCCTTACATAACAGGGCCAAAATAAATGCCTGCAGTGATGGTTCATTTTGTCAACCTGATTGGCTGAGGAAACACCTAGGAGATTAGTAAAGCATACCTCAAGGTGCGTCAGAAAGGTATTTTCAGAGCTGATTAGATCATGAGGGCTCTGATATAATAATTTAATCCACTGCTGGATAAAAAATGGGAGTAGGTTGAGCGGTGGAAGAACTTTCTGCCTGTTTGGAAGAACTAGGTCCCTGGGTATACATCCTTGAGAGCAGCATCTTGCCATGGTTCCTTCCTGTTGCAGCTTTCTGGCTTCTGTCTGCTACAAGGTGAACAGCTCTCCTACCACACCACCAGGTGTTCTGTCCAAGCGCATGGGGCCAAGTGACCGTGGGCTAAACCCTTGATAGCCGTATGCTAACATAAATCTTCTCAAGGTCTTCTGAGCACAGCTATGTACCTATGGAAAATGCTTACATCTATATAAGAACCTTAGAGATTCTTTTTTTGGGGGGGGGGCCAGTCCTGGGCCGTGAACTCAGGGCCTGAGCACTGTCCCTGGCTTCTTTTTTGCTCAAGGCTAGCACTCTGCCACTTGAGCCACAGCGCCACTTCTGGCCATTTTCTGTATATGTGGTGCTGAGGAATCGAACCCAGGGCCTCATGTATACGAGGCGAGCACTCTTGCCACTAGGCCATATTCCCAGCCCAGAACTTTAGAAATTCTAATTTATTTGCATAAAATAGTCCTTGTTTGCAAAAAAAAAAAAAAGGAGCTAGCTGTCTTGACAACTTCATGGTGTGTGTGTATATGTGTGTGTGTATAATTTGATGTGACTCATGGTGTGTGTGTGTGAGAGAGAGAGAGAGAAAGAGAGAGAGAGAGAGAGAGAAAGAGAGAGAGAGAGAGAGATTTGCTGTGATTGCAGGTTTCAAAATGTAGGTCTCTGGGCACTTCTAGTTTAAATGTCCCCGAACAAAGGGAGCAGTAACGGTAGCATGGCTTCTGGGCTGGCATAGAAGAATATGGGACAGGGGATCTGCCATGGGTTCTAGTCCATAAGCTGTTGGTTGTTCACTGGGAACTGTGGGACAAAACTGCCTGTCTGGATCTCTATTGTCAAGAGGAGAGGTTGAACTGGAGAATCTGAGGTCTTTGTAAGTTTTCAAATTCTATAATAACCACTAAACAAGAAACGGTCTATGATGTGACATTTAAGGTCTTTCCAAATTTGTAGGCCCTTGCAACCTATAGTTTCCATTCATCCAGCCCTCCACCCATCTGACTCCATGTTTCAACCATTCCCACTACTTTTAGGTTCCTAGCAGTGGTGTGTTCCACATCTAAATGCCTCTGCTATATTTCCCTGAAATGACCACTCTTCCTTTGAGTGCTTTAAAAACAAAACAGTCTAGTTTTCCTTCAAGTCTCTGTTGAAAGCTCCTGTGTGAACCTTTCCCTATACTTTCACTCCAGGCACACTGTGGCTCCCTTCTCTCTTCTAATATGTGTTTCTTCTATAGTACTTATTGTATTGTACTGCAGTGAATTTGCTTATATGCCAGGCCCCCAAATGAACTCTAAGCTACCTGAGGCAAAGATGACATTTAAATTTTTCAATCCCAGTATGGAAGACACTCAACAAATATTTATTGAGTTAATGAAGAGCTTACATAAAACCACCTACAACCCTGAGGTAAGTAATTACATGGAACTCTCAGAGGTGAGGTGATTTCCTCAAGGCTTTACAACTAGTGGGATGGGGAATCAGGATTCAAACTCAAGACTTTCTAACAGCAGTGCCTTTCTTCCTTTTGCCGTTGAGTGTTACAATACTGGCTGAGTTGGGAGGTTAGAACCAGAAGTGCTGCAATGCTACTGGCCCAAACACAAAACAAGTATTTTCAAACCCATTTTAACCTCTATCCAAGTGTCATGCCCTTGTTATTTTTGAAAAACAAATAGCTCATCTTACCCTGAAAAATCATCTTTTTTTACCCTCTGGTGGCAAGTCTCTCACTCTCCCAAATCCACACCCAGGAATCTGCTATGTGTGTATGTGCGTGCATGCATGTGCACACACACATTTGGGTTTCCCAATGGCTGCCTCAGGGAAACAGCAAAGAATGGATTTACACATTGCTTGAGAAGACCAAAAAGGTTCTGTGAGGAGGCTGAATGTTTCATTCCAGCACAGGAGGGATGAGCCAATTTTTAAGTCCCCAGGAAAATGAAAGAGACTCTACTCCCACTCCCACCCTGAGGTTGATCTGCCCCAGTTCCCAGAGCAGCAGGGCCAAGAGGTGGGTTTGTTTTTTCAAACAGAGCTCTACTTTTTGCACCACCTTCTGAACTGCTGCTCTAACTCTCTGCTTACCTGGAGCATAACTGGGGCTATTGGCTGGGTAGAGGCTGGGATTGTAGGCAGGGGCCGCTGCTGGGTAGGCTGTAGGGTAACCTAGAAAGAAACAAGACACACTTTACTCAGGCGGAAGATAAAAAGCAGATTTCTGAGGATACAGAATCCATATTAACAGACTTGGATTCTCTTGAATCAAGAGAAAAGTCATTAATATCATACCATCAGTACATGCAGATTTTAAAATCTATTTTAAAAAAGTAATACATGTGATATGTCTGTATCCTTACTGTTTTGTTTTTTAAAGGGAAACTCAAGCTGTAAGTATGGTTCAAGTAGAGAGCCAGTGGACAAGCAAGCTGGGCAATTGTGAGCCCTGAGTTTAAGCCCAGGTACTCAAAAAAGAAGAGGAGGAACAGGGAGGAGGGGAGGGGGGGAGGGGTGGGGGTGAAGACAAGGGGAAGGGGAAGAGAGGAAGAGGAGGAAGGAGGAGGAGGAAAAACAATATATATAATGTGTATATAATGAAAAGTGTAAGCTTATTTTCACATCCTTGCCAGCCACACTTCTCTCCTCCCCAGAGGTAACCCCATTAACATTTTTCCAGACAGCTTTCTATATGGAAAAGAGACCAAGTCTCTTTTGTAACATCTGTCAATTGTCATGGTGTTAGTACTCTCACATGCCAATATGAAGCTGTTGATATCACTGAGTACATATACACACATATACATGTATGCACATATGTATGTATACATAGGCATGTCTACAGATCTCAGGTAGCTTACTTGTCACTTCATTAGCAGTCTAGAGGTGTGGCACTTCTCAAGAAGATACTCAAGGGGTCTTGACTTTATATGAACATACATGTACAAACATATGGTAAGTAAAATACAAGGAAATATGTACATAAAATTTTTTTGTTGAGGGTTCAAACATAGGGCCTCATGGCAAGCACTTCTACTAAATACTGTACTCCCAGCTCTATATCTCGTTTTGCTTTTTTGAAATTTTCTATTGTGGCAAATTAAGTATAAAGATCTGCCATTTCAATCACGTAAGTGTACGATTCAAAGACATTACATTTGCAATGTTGGTGCAAGTATCACCAATATCTGTTTTCTACAGCCTTTCAATCATCTCCAACAAAAATCTCTGTCACTTTAATAACAAGAAAAGCACAGGATTTAAAGGGAAGGTTATGGCAAGCGTTTGGCAATTAGAAGATAATGGGGCTCAGACCAGGGCAACAGCAGAGGATGATAAGACTTCAAATATGTTGCCATACTGCTTTCTAGAAAAGACTATTAATTTGAACTTGTACTAGCAGTGCATAAGTGCCTGTCTCACTAGTTCCTGCAGCTTTTAAATGCTCATTGGTATTCTCACTAACAATGGAAAGCTGGTTTCAAAAGTCAAAGATTAAATCCCTAAATCCCTAAAAGCTTCTTTGGGATTTGTAAATTTTGAAACTTTAATAATGTATCTTTGTTAATATGCTGTTCCATAAATCCTTTCCAACTCCAAAGAAAATTTGTTTCTCTTTACACTCTTCCCCCATTTTCTGATTTTAGAACTGAGGTAGCCAACTTGTCACTTAATTAGCAATCTAGAGGTGTGGCACTTCTCAAGAAGAAAGTCAAGGGGCCTAATCTGTAAAGCTAAGTAATTCAGTTTTATGGCTGAAACCTCTACTCATCAGCTTCATGTAAGAAAACTGCAGCCAGCTGGGCCCTGGTGGCTCAGGCCTGTAATCCTAGCTACTCAGGGGACTGAGATCTGAGGATGGAAGTTAAAAGCCAGCCCAGGCAGAAAAGGCCCTGTGAAACTCTTATCTCCAATTAACCACTCAAAAACTAGAAGTGGAGCTGTGGCTCAAAGTGGTAGAGTGCTAGCCTTGAGTAAAAGAGCTCAGGGATGAGTTCAAGCCCCACAATGGAAGCAGGGAGGGAGGGAGGGAGGAGGGAGGGGGAAGGGGGAAGGGAGAGGGAAGGGGGGAAGGAAGGAAGGGAGGGAGGGAGGGAGGGAGGGAGGGAGGGAGGGAGGGAGGGAGGGAGGGACTGCAGCCACTCTGTCATTTCAGATGGTTTTACTTTAGGGATTATAGACCATTCTTTAACATTTACAAGTAGAATGACCATATGTATACAGAGTGACTCAAACTCATGATTTTTGTGCCTCAGCTTTCAGAGAGCAGCAGCAGCAGAGGTGGTAATAAGAAACATGCTAAGAGTCTTCACATATTTTGCAACACTATTTTTTGAAAGATTAATTTGAGCTTGCACTGCAATTTTAAAATGTTCACTGGTGCTTTGATTTGGTATTTGGAAGCCCAAGTGTTAGGACTGCAGGTGTACACTTTTAGATCTGACTTAGAGTAAGGTTTTGTGTTTTTTTTGTGGCTGTAGCATAAGAGCTTAAACTTGGGGCCTCAAGCTATCACCTGGCTTTTTTGTCTTCTGTTGGCACTCTATACTTGGAGCCATACCTTCAGCCATACATCATTTAGAACAAGGAAGAGTTAAAAGGGTTTCTGCTATGATCCGCAACACTCATGTTTGTCTACTCTCCCTGTGTTTATTCAGCATAGTATTGTGTTAGAAGTCTTTTTTTTTTGTTGTTGTTGTTGTTTTGGCCAGTCCTGGGCTTGGACTCAGGGCCTGAGCACTGTCTCTGGCTTCTTTTTGCTCAAGGCTAGCACTCTGCCACTTGAGCCACAGCACCACTTCTGGCCATTTTCTATATATGTGGTGCTGGGGAATAGAACCCAGGGCTTCATGTATACGAGGCGAGCACTCTTGCCACTAGGCCATATTCCCAGCCCTGTGTTGGAAGTCTTAATCAGAGCACTGAAGCAAGAGAAATAAAGGTATCTAAATAGAAAGGAAGGAATCAACTTACCCTGTTTATCGCAGGCATAATTACAAGTAGAAAAATTTTAAAACTCCACCAAAAATTGGTAGAAACAACTTTCTGAATTCAGTAAAAATCAAGAAGGCAATCTCAAGTTATAAAAAAAGTTTTAAAACATTGAAGTCACCTAAGTTGCCAGAAGTATCAAATTAAAATTAATTTTACTTAAATTCATAATATATTAGGGCCCAAATATTCAGTTAAGCCTTTTAAAAGCTAGCTATTATCACTTCAAACATAAGAAAGAAAAATCATATTTTACTTCTGAATCCTTCCCAAACAACTTCTCTACAGATTTTTTTTCCATATTAGTAGATGATAACTCATTTTTCTAACTCTAAGGTTAAAAACCTTGGTCAGTTTTTGCTTATTCTCTTTAAACTATCCACAACTATCAGCAATCCTTCCAATTCCATTTTTAAAACATACTCAGAATCTGGCCATCTCTCAATTACTCCACATTTTCCATCCAGGCCCAAGTCATAATGGATCTCACCCAGATTATTATAAACACCTCAAACATGGTCTCTCTGCTTGTACTGTTGATCTCATATAGTCTATTTTCTACAGTAGTCAGAGTGGTATTGTTATAACAGTAAGTCAGAACATACCCTGAAGTAGCTTACAATGACAAGGAGAGCTAAATCCTTTTAATGATTCATCTGGGGCCCTGCTACCTATCTGATATCCTCTCTTGTTATTTGCCTCCAGCCACAATGGCCTCCTCAATGTTCCTCAAATATGTCAACCATTTGTCCATCTCAGTCTTTGCCCCTTGCTGACCGCACACTCCAAAGACTCTCCCCACAGGCTGTAATTCCAGGCCCCAATCCTCTACCTCCAAGACTTGGCTGGATCTCCTGAAGCTCTTTTGTCAATGACATACCCACATATATATTTCACCACTGCTCATAAAATAGTTTCTCAGAACTGTATCTATATTTTTTTGAAGGTCAAGACTACAGAGAATAAATGTGTGAGCTTTACTCCTTTATAGTTCAAAGGTTGTAGTAGTGATTAGCTTTCCTGGAATTGTGATGTGTACATTTTAAACTGCTTTATAGATGTCAATACAATCTAATCCCCTTTCCTTGTTCTTACTAGGATTAGGGCTCAAGAAATGCAAAGCTATTTTTATTAATATGGAAATTAGAAATTATTTCAAAATAAATCAAGGGACTATTCTTGAAACTGCCTGATCTTTAGAAACTGTAAACAGTAGAGTATCAAAGGGCTGGTGGAGAACGAACTCTCTGGCTTAGGAAGACTAAGAGGATTAGTTCTTTGTGGAGAAGGGGACACTTAGGCAATAAAGATATTTTAGATCTGAAGTTCATTATTAAAATGAAAAGTACTGTTGCATTTCCAGTTTGGTCATAAGTCCAGAGTGATTTTTTTAAAAAAGGTCTTTATTTTCTCAAAATAAAAGGGAAGAGGGAAAACAAAAAAGATGCTATTTAGAATGTGTACTATGTTCTTGGCACTGTGCTAGGCACTTTTTTAATCTGAGTTAATTTTCACCTTAAGGACAAAATAAATCATTAGCTTCATTTTAGAGATGGGGATATTGAGATATATCTTACACAGCTAGTGAGTAAAGAGAGTGGAGTCAGAACTCAGGCCGAAGGAAAATAAAGGCCATTACAACCAACCTCACTATCTCTGCTAAAACCTGAGTCTAGTCAGTCTAAATGTTCATATTTGACTGCCATTGGCCAAGATTCTTTTATTTCATCTTCAACACTGGCAAAAATAAGATATTATTTTGGAATTAATTTGGTCAAAGAAGCTTCTACTTAAAACAAACAAAAACTATTTTCACTCAGTATCTTTTTGTTTATTTGTTTTGTTTTTGTTGCCAGTCCTGGGACTTGGACTCAGGGCCTGAGCACTGTCCCTGGCTTCTTTTTGCTCAAGGCTAGTACTCTACCTCTTGAGCCACAGCTCCACTTCTGGCTTTTTTCTATATATGTGGTGCTGAGGAATCGAACCCAGGGCTTCCTGTATACGAGGTGAGCACTTTACCACTAGGCCATATTCCCAGCCCATCACTCAGTATCTTAATATAGGTCATGTTGATTTTCCTGAAAAGTATCACAACGACACTGAATTATAGTTACAGGAAGTACTGGAGTAACTGGGCTCAATTTGCAACCCTGTGCAGGAATGCCCTTTCTAGTGGCCAAACTGGTGGGCGGCACAGCTTCTGCCGGCACCCTTTCTAATGACAGTATGGTCGGAACCTCTTGAGTCATTCAAGGTTCCTGCTGGAGGGCAGCTGGAACTCTGCCTTACCCCTAAATACCTCTTAAGCCACTGAACACAAACCTCATAGAACACAAATCTGTTCCCTCTGTTAAAGATGCCTTTGTTTCTCTAGTAGAGAGAAATAGCACAGATAGATTTCTCATAAATTATTTTTCCTGAATTTTTTTCTTGTAAAAATCCAAAACACCAAATTCTTTCAGCCCTTTCATCCTCTTTTGGGTGCTCACTTTTATCATATTTTAATTTGCAAATTCCCTTCCAAGTTCAATTTTTCTTTCTGTGATCTTCACTCCTTTGCTGATATTTCCCCCTTAACTTAGTCTGGCAACAGTAGCTCATGACTAATCCTAGCTACTCAGGAGAATGAGATTTGAGGACTGTGGTTTGAAAAAAAAGCAACAAAATTAAGGAACAGCATCTTAGCCCCAGGATGGGCACATAAAAAGCAAATTTTTAATTGAACTCACATAACAAGGTTTTGATGGTGGTGGGAGTGACACATAAACTGATTTATTCGGGATTTCTTCTTCATCAGAATAGTTACCAGCTAGCAAATGCTTATTCTGTGTCAGCATGGCACAAGTACCTTCTTTACACAGAGGTTTGTCTATAGGTCACTTAAATTTTTATCTACATATATATTCAGAATGTTGGGAATTGAAGAAGCAGTTTGAGAAGGATTAAGAATGTCAGGGGGCTGGGAATATGGCCTAGTGATAAAAGTGCTCGCCTCGTATACATGAAGCCCTGGGTTCGATTCCTCAGCACCACATATATAGAAAAAGCCAGAAGTGGTACTGTGGCTCAAGTGGTAGAGTGCTAGCCTTGATTAAAAAGAAGCCAGGGACAGTGCTCAGGCCCTGAGTCCAAGCCCCAGGACTGGCAACAAAAACAAAACAAAACAAAAAAGAAATGTACTTGCCTTACATATGAAACTGTAACCCCTCTGTACTTCACCTTGACAATAAAGAAGAAGAAGAAAAAAAAGAATGTCTACTCAGGGCTGGGAATATGGCCTAGTGGCAAGGGTGCTTGCCTCCTATATATAAAGCCCTGGGTTCGATTCCTCAGCACCACATATATAGAAAACGGCCAGAAGTGGCACTGTGGCTCAAGTGGCAAAGTGCTAGCCTTGAGCAAAAAGAAGCCAGGGATAGTGCTCAGGCCCTGAGTGCAAGCCCCAGGACTGGAAAAAAAAAAAAAAAAAAAAAAAAAGAATGTCTACTCAAAGGAAGAAACATTTTAGTTGGCCTTGAAATATGAGTAGAAGTTTATTAGTTATATGAAATGGGGACAGAAATATACATTCATTCTACACATGAAGGCATGAGGATATATGTGACATTAGTAACGTATGTAAATAGTTCAGTATGCTTGGAGTACACATTGTACAGTGGCAGTAAATTAGGACAAAAAGGTAATCTGATTTAGGGACAGGGATAGGGAGCAAACATATATGAATCCCTGATAAAGGGATGGAACTTGCTACCAAATAGTAGGAAGCCTTTGGGAAGGATTTTTTTTTTTTTGGGGGGGGGGGGTGGTCGGTCGTGACTCTTTAACTCTGGGCCTGGGCACTGTCCCTCAGCTCTTCAGCTCAAGGCTAGAGCTCTCTGCCACTTGAGCCACAGCACCACTTCCGGTTTTCTGGTGGTTAACTGGAGATAAGAGTCTCACTGAGCTGGCTTTGAACTGAGATCCTCAGATTTCAGCCTCCTGAGTAGCTAGGATTACAGGCGTGAGTCACTAATGTCCAGCTTGAGAAGGATTTTTAACTAGGGCGTTTCAAGTTTGTGTTTTAGAAAATGACTCTACTGACCATGTGGAAAATGATTCAGAACATGCAAGATCAGAGGAGAGATTTGATAGGATGTTATTCCAGCAGCTCAAAAGAAAAGCAAAACAATGGGATAGAAAAACGGGAAAAAACTACAAAGGTATTTAAAAGGGTATTTAGGAAACAGTCTACAAAATTTGATTCTGAGAATAAAATCCTACTTTAAGGGATGTGAGCTGAGAAGCTGCAAAGCAAGGAGAGATATTCTAATTGTGGGGTTTACAGCAGCCCCTCTTCTGTAATAGGAAGAAAAAAAGCAAACTAAATGGACCCTGGAATCTGTTAGTGTATCCCTGACTTGAAGATGCTCTTACTAGCTGGGAGGCTTGACTATTGAGAGTGCTAGACTGTTGAGAATGCAAGTCAACCCTAGCAGGCAAGGGGCTAAAGTGCTGGCTTTGGTCCTGCTCACCAAACCTGAAGCTTAGCCAGCCAGTATTGGATTCAGGGGCCACCCATGAAGCCTCCTGCTTGTAGTGATGGAACTTTAGGGTATGAACTATGAGTGAGGCAACTATTCTCAGGACAGCCACTTAACAAGAAAGGGTGGCTACCAGAACTCAGCTGTGCTATGACTCTGCTAATCTTCAGGGAATGCATGCCTACTCAACTCAGGGCAAGGGCCGGCTATCTCCAGATCATTCACCTTTGCTAAGCCCTAACAGATAAGGCCAAACCCTGAGCAGGCTTAACTTACCAAGTCATAAATACACACACACACACACACACACACACACACACACACACACACACACACAGTTTGCTAAGATGCTCATTAACACAACTGCTCTAGGTAAGAACATAAGGCCAAATGTGTGCCATTCCTCAGAGGGAAAAATTCTTCAATAAATCTAAAAATATCTCTGCAGTTTCTTATCTACTAGAACAGGAGACATTTTAATGGAAAGCAGATGGCCTATTCTGCTTCAATCTCCAATCCAGAGTGTGTTTGCAACTTTTTGCTTGGTGCTTGGGAACACTCAACACATTCCACGTTGTTGTTGTATGGCCTGACTGCTGTGCATTTATATTCTAAATATAGATAAAAGAGCAGGGTAAAATTTTCAAATTGACTATTGGGTCCATGATTTTTTTTTTCCTCCAGGACAGTTCATTCTCTCACTATATTTTCTTTTTAAAGAGATATTATTTAAATTCAATAAGATATAATAGGACACCTATTTTCCATGTAAAAGATACAATTAGCTCCCCCATTCACAATCTCAGTCTAAAGAAATCAAACATATAAAATAAAACTTTAAGTTGGGAGTTTACGCTTGGCACAATGGTTCATGCATGTAATTGAGAGGCAATGTTTGGGAGAACTGAATTTCCAGCTTGAGCAGGAAGTTTCAGGAACTCCATCTCAACCAATTAAGCACCAGGCATGGGAACATGTGTCCATCACCCTTATTCACATGGGAGTAGAAATAGAGGAGGATCATGGCCCAGGCTGCTCCAGATATAAATGTGAGAACCACTTTGAAAAATAACTAATGCAGAAAAAGCTCAAGTGGTAGCCTCTCCCCCATCTCCTCAAACTGGGTGTGATGGTGAATGTCTGTCATACCAGCACTCAGGAGGCTGAGGCAGGAGGTAGGGAGTTTGAGGCTAGCCAGGGCTACATAGCAAATTCTAAGCCATCCTGGATTATAAAACAAGAAAGACCCTGTCTCAAAAAACAAAACAAAACAAACAAAAAACTACCCTAAAAATTTCCAACTATGAGAAAAGAAGACAAGAAATGTACTCACTGCCTTACATATGAATTTGTAATCCCTCTGTACCATACTTTGACAATAAAGAAAGAAGTTTAATAAAAAAAAGAGAAAAAGACAACAAAAACAGCAAAAAAAAAAAAAAGAAAGGAATATGAAAAAGCATCAGTATGAATTTAGGATTAGAAGTATTTCTTAGATAAGATCAAAAGATAAGATCAACAGTGGTTAAAGCTTTACATGACAAAGGATTCCATAAACAAAGCAAAAAGAGAGAAAAAAAACCCCACTTGCAACACATATAACACATGGTTGAATAAAAAGAAACTTACATGAGCTGGGGATATGGCCTAGTGGCTAGAGTGCCTGCCTCGTATTCATGAGGCCCAGGGTTCAATTCCCCAGCACCACATATACAGAAAATGGCCAGAAGTGGCGCTGTGGCTCAAGTGGCAGAGTGTTAGCCTTGAGCAAAAAGAAGCCAGGGACAGTGCTCAGGCCCTGAGTCCAAGCCCCAGGACTGGCCAAAAAAAAAGAAAAGAAACTTACATTATTCAATAGAAACCAAAGACTGGCTTTTTTTTTTTTTTTTTTTTTTTTGGCCAGTCCTGGGGCTTGAACTCAAGGCCTGAGCACTGTCCCTGGTTTCCTTTTGCTCAAGGCTAGCACTCTACCACTGGAGCCACAGCGCCACTTCTGGCTTTTTCTGTATATGTGGTGCTAAGGGCACCACATGAGCTTCATGTATGTGAGGCAAGCACTCTACCACTAAGCCATATTCCCAGCTCTCAAAGGCTGGCTTCTGTGGCCCTCAGGTCCCACCCTCCTGAGGAGCTAGGATTGCAGGAATGAGCCACTGGTACCTGGCTAGGCAAACACTCTTACAACCAAGGTATAGCCTCAGGTGGTTCCACGTGTTCAGAATTACCTTCTATTACTGGAGTCTCCTACAGGTATAAAGTGTATATTGTTCAAAGCTATTTATTTTCTACTTAGCCTATCAATTATTCAAAGTGAAGTTTTTTTTTATCGTATGTGAGTGTAATAGTTCTGGGACTGGGCCTTGCTCTCTTGCTTAGTTTTCTCCACTCAAAGCTGGTGCTCTACCACCTGAGTCACATCTCCACTCTCAGCACTTCGCTAGGTAATTGGAGATAAGAGTCTCTTGCATTTATCTTGCATTTATCTGCCCAAGCTGGCTTCAAACTATGATCCTCAGATCTCAGCCTCCTGAGTAGTCAGGATTATAGGTGTCAGCCACAGGCACTCAGCCAACAGTGAAGGTACTGAAGCCTCCAACTATTATTGTTGAATTGGCTCTTTTTAAATATTTATTTTATTTTATTGTATAGGTGATATATAGAGGGGTTACAGTTATGTAAGTAAGGTAATGAGTACATTTCTTGTCTAACATTGTTACCCCTCCCTCATTTTTCTCCCACTTTCCCTCCCCCCAATGCCCCTTTTAATATTTTGGTTGGTTGTTGTTTTTTTTTACATTTTTATTGTTACTGTAAAGGTGATGTACAGAGGGGTTACAGTTATATAAGTTAGAGTACATTTCTTTTTGAACAGTGTCACTCACCCCTTCCCTCACTTTCTCCCAGTTTTCTCCTCTCCCCCACAAGTTGTATATTTCATTTTCAACATAGTATCTACTATCACTGCTGCCTTTGTTCACCCTTTGTCTCACCATTTGTGTTCCTCTTATCCTCCAAAACAGATAAATTTACAACAAGGCAAAAGGCACAGAAAACAAAAACAGCAACAAAGGAGGAAAAGAAAAGCCCTGTTTCCATTTCTTGGAGCTCATTTTGATAAATATAATTTTATATAACCATGTACACCAGCTATTGAGCCTTTGTGATCCTCTCCTAAGAATATCCTCCTTTGGTCTCACTGTGTGAATGTCTAGAGACCTGTATAATTAATCATGTCCACATGTATTTGTCTTTTAATTTTCATTGTGTTCACTTGTAGATTTATAGGGACATTCTAGTTATGACAAATGAGAGAAAAGATGAAATCTATGTTTCTCTGACTCTGGCTTACTTAGAACTATAGACCCATTTCTGATGAACATTGATGCAAAATTTCTCAATGAAATTCTGGCAACTGAACTGGCTCTTTCACACTTCATTAGTGACAGTTCTTGTTTTATGTATTTTGGGGCCCTATCATTAGGTACAAGTATGTTCATAAATTTTATGTCTTCAATTGAATACACTTTTCTCATAATAAAATACCACCTTTTATCTCTCTCAATATCCTTTTTGTTTTAAATGTTTTAAATTTGTTTTTGTCATATGTGTCTTATATTCTGATGTTTGCTGTTTATATGATCTTTTCCCATCATTTTTCTTTCAAAGAATCTTATCTTCTAAAGTATGTCTCTTATGTATCACATATAGTTGAATCTTGGTTGTTGTTTTTATAGAATCTAATATTATTTGTCTTTGGATTCCACTCAGAAAAGACCGTAAGCAATGGAAGACTGTGTTAAAAGTAAGATGTTGACAGTAAAAGAAGAGAAGGGACAGGTTGAAGCGATGGGAAAGTCTAGAGAAATTTTTCTTTTATTAATGGAAACAAGGCTTTTTCCCCATTAAAAATCAAAGGGAAATAAAGTATAAATCTAAATGTTCTGGCTGTCAGTACTCACTTTTTTTGGCGAGTACTGGGGCTTGAACTCGGGGGCCTGGGCACTGTCCCTGGCGTCTTTTTGCTCAAGGCTAGCACTCTACCACTTGAGCCACAGCACCACTTCTGGCTTTTTCTATATTTGTGGTGCTGAGGAATCGAACCCAGGGCTTCATGTAATGAGGCAAGCACTCTACCACTAGGCCATATTATTCCCAGCTCCCAGTACTCACTTTTATACTCATGAAGTCTGTTTCTTAGCATCTTTCTTAGCTAACGTTTTTCCTAGTGATAGAACTTATTGTAGCTAGAAGGCCAGAAATCCATGCTTTTTAGAACTGTGCATATGTCAAATAGTAACATATGACTGACTGCCTTTTAAAAGTGAGTCAAAGGCCTAGAATTCGAACCCCAGTATCACCAGAAGAGAATCAAGTACACAGTTTGGTGAGTTCAATTAAATAAATGCTTGAACACGTTTGTGCTAGATGCTATGATGACTCAAAAAGGAAAAGATACAATCTGTTTCCTCTGTGAACTCACTTTCTATTGGGAGGGAAAAGCAAATGTGAGAAACCCTGGTATGAAACAGCCTGAGATAAAGGTCCTCATAGAGGCCTTAGTGTTGTGGGGGAACAGGGAAGAAAGACAAGTTTGTGTAAGGTCTGGCTTCTAGCTACACAGAGGCTGCTGCAACTCAAACTAGAGACAGGAGTCCTGAACTTGCGTTTTGGAGATCCATCTAAATATTCCTTTTCTTTTCTTTCTTTCCTAGGTCTGAGACCGGGACTCAAACTCAGTACCTGGCTAGTGCTCTACTAACTGAGCCATGTCTCCAATTCTTAAATATTCTCTTTATGAGTCAGCAAAAGGAGTTTCCTGCTGTAGCTGTCCTAAAGGAGCCATCACAGTCTACTGGGAAGAAGAAGGGCTCTGAAAGTATGTGGATTCAAAAGCCAGCAAGCTAAAAGATGTGAAGGCAAATGTCTGTGACAAATGTCACAGCACTGACCACAGAGGTTGATTCAGCTGATGTGGCTGGCCAGACGGGTGGCCCCTTCCTCCCTCACTACTCTATATGTGTCCCTCCCAAAGACATGTGCTCACTTGAAAAGGATGACCTTCCCCAACAGAAAAGGACTATTTTTCAATTAAGGATAGCTGAGTAGCTGTACTTTCTTGATAGAACCTCTAGAAAAAGTCAAATGTCCCATTTATGTCTCAAATATGAGACTGTAACAACGTTTCCCTGGTCTCCCAAAGCACTGCAATATCCTCTATTGTGTGCTAGAAAATTAAACTACTTGGAATTCTAAATACTTTGTGCAAAATATCTCACATACATGGCAAAGAGTGGTGTATTTCAATAAATGTCACTCCCCACACATTATTTTTCATTACAAGTTCTCTGTTGAAATGGTATGTATGATTGTCCATGCTGTGTTGTGTGAGTGTGTGTTTGTGTGTGTGTACATACAGGAACTAGGGTCTTGAAGTCAGGTTCTTATAATCTCATTGGCTTTTTCTGCTCACAGTTGGCACTCTACCATTTGAGTCATGCCTTCAGTTCCAACTTTTTTTTTTGCAGGTAAGAGTCTCATAGATGTCTACTCTGGCTGGCTTCAAACTGAGATCTCAGCCTCCTTAGTAGCTAGGATAAGTCCACAGCTTAAAAAAGACTAAAATGCCTTTCCATCATTCGAGGTACTTGGTCAACCGTAAACTAGACAAAAGGAAAGCTTTTAGTCAGCTTGGCTTTCTGTGGAAACACTGAATCAGTCATCATATTCTGAATATAAGTAGTTTTTTTGTGTATTGTTGTGTGCCTATGTGTGTGTATTTACAATCTGTTGTGCATTTGGCAGGGGTATAAGATGCAAAAGTAGTGGTTCTGGGGACTGAATCTGAGGCCTTGAGTGCTCTATCACTGAGCCATTTTTGTGCATCTTAAAGCACTTTTGTCCCTCCTAAGAAATGCATAAATGAAGGTGTCCTCACACTCCTGCAGCTTTCTTTCTTTCTTTCTTTCTTTTGGTAATGATATTTCATTTGTTTTATGGTTAAGTGAAAGGATTAATCTGAGGATCTATCAATGCCAATAAACACATTACATTAAAATGCATTTGAAATTCAAGAAAACATAGAGGAGCTCCATTTTTTTAGGAGCTCTATTTTTAATACATGAATTGTTATTTTATAGAGGATGTGCTGTCAATCCAATTTGTGTAGCTCAGACTGTTATTTAACCTGTCTATTCACAGGATTCTCGAGAGCACAGTGGCAGGACTATATCAGTAGAGTTATGACTGCCCTTCTTAATTAGTTCACAACTTGCTCACTAGTTTGGGGTAATTGGAACAAATCCCTTCTGCAGTTTTATTTCTAACTAAATTCAGTCACTCATTTCTGCTTTGTGCTGCTGGCTAATCATGATACAAATCTAAATGATCAAACTAGACTTCCTTAGATAAACTAAGGTGAGTTACATAATAGTACATAGCATATAATTTTTGCTGAAAAACAATGCACTTTTGAGCTGAGCATAGTAGCTCACACATGTAATCCTAGATTACTTGGGAAAATGAGATCCAGAGTTTGAGGCCAGCTTAAGTAAAAAGTTTACAAGATCCCATCCCAACCAATAAAATGCTAGAGGTGGTGGTACGCACCTGTTATCTCAGCTTCAAGGGAGGAATAAGTAGGAGGATTGTGGTTCAGGCTGGCCCAGGCATAAACGTGAGACCCTATTTGAGAAATAACAAAAGCAAAAGGGCTAGGGGCATGTCTCAAGTGGTAGAGCACCTGTCTGTAAAGTACACAATCCTGAATTCAAAGACCAGGACCTCAAAGGAAAAAAAAAGAAAGAAAGAAAGAAAAACGAGATAAATGGACACAACCAGTATTAACAGTGATACAGAGAATTATCATGGGTATATTTCTTATTTTCCTCATACATGAACATTTTCTTTTTGAGATAGTCTCTGGATGTAGCCCAGGCTGGCCTCAAACTGTGATACTCTTACAGGGAAGCAAAGACTTCCTGAGTGCTTTAATAAAAGGCATGCACTATCAAGCCTGATCAAACTTTTTAAAATATCTTTTTCTAAAATTAAAAAAAAATCACTTCACTTGGAAATGAGAAAAAAACAAGATAAACTATACGATGATTATACTTTTGGACACTTGGGTAGGTTCACTTAATCTCCTGTAGTTACACCTTTAAGGTGTTCTAAGTGCCACTTATCTTTTACATAGCGCCAAGCCTAGAATGTGAGTACCTAGACTTTCCAGATACATATAAAAATGTCTTAAAATCCTACTGGACTCTACAAATTTAAAGGGTTCATTTCAGGTGTGTGTGTCAGTCTTGGGGCTTGAACTCAGAGCCTGGGCACTGTCCCTGAGCTCCTTTACTCAAAGCTAGTGCTCTGCCACTTTGAGCCACATAGCCATTTCCAATTTTCTGGTGGTTAATTGGAGATAAGAGTCTCATGGACTTTCCTGCCTGGGCTGGCTTGAACCACAATCTTTGAATCTTAGCCTCCTGAGGAGCTAGGATTACAGGTGTGAGCAACCAGCACCAGGCTGTGAATTTTTTTAATTTAATTTTTTATTGTTATTATAAAGGTGATATACAAAGGGACTGTGGTTACATAAGTTGGATAAAGGGTATGTTCCTTTTTGGACAATGTCTCCCCTTCCCTCACTCTAAAGGATTAATATTCCTAGGGACTTGGTCCTAAGGACTAGTAGGTGGCATGCATGCCAAGCTTGGATTTTGCAATAAAGTGAAACATGGAATGTGTAAGTCATAAATGCTTGGAAAATATTGTCATTTCAACATTTTTGAGGGGGGAGGAGTTCAGAGCTATCACTAGGTTACCATGTGACCTGGGTAAGAACCATATGGTCCTTACCAAATTTAAATCTGCTTCCTTGTCTGGGGGGAAAAAACTATTAAACAAACATTTCCTATGAAAAAACTCTGATCTTGAGAAGTTAGGTAATTTTTTTTGTAGTTATATAAGTGACAGTTAAGATAGACTGAAATCCTATTTATCTGACAAAGAGAATAAATTGGAAAGGGAAATGTTTGACTCTATTTTTGAGTTATTTGTGTTTATTCCCCTTTTAACCTGGAGGCATCAGTAGAGCTTTCTAAGTACAACATGAATGATACTATGTACTCTGCTGAATTGAATTAGAAAGTGCAGTGAATTGCGATAACTCAGGGCCTCATCTTAACAACTGAGCAATTAGTTCAATCTAGTCCTCTGAATTTTATTGCTTAGTTGATTATGGCTTATAATCAGTGAAAATTGTAACAGGAAGTCCAAAAGTATTACACAAAAGCAACATACTATAAAGAAAACAACATTTCCTAACTCTGGACAGCTCAATGATCCCAGGCAAGTTACTTAGCTACTTTGCACCTCAGTTTCCAATCTGTAAGATGTGAATGGCAATAATTTACTCTCCAATTACCAAGCTACATTAAGCATAGGAAAACCCAATTCTAGGGGGGAAAAGGATTCCTAAAAGGTTATGAAAAAGTTACCTAAGAAACATCTAAAGAGAAAATTTCCTGGTAATACTAACTGCCCTCAGGACTTCCTGAGAACTCAGTGAAAACTTATGACCACTGAACAATCACCTAAGGCAAAGAAAGCATACAGTAAGTCCAGATTCTTCCTAACTCCTCAAATCAAACTTAAAGTCCTAACTTATTCATTCATATTCCGAAAATACCGAATATCTACTGTATGTCAGACACTGTTCTCTCTAAAAATGTCACAAACACACTCTCTTCCCCATCCCAAATACTACTCTTAGTTCATCTCCAAATGCCTTGACTAGTGGGGTTTGAACTCAACACTCAGGGTGTTCCCCCCATGCCCCCCGCCCCCCCCACCGTCTCTCTCTCATGATCATTGGGCTTGCTGAAACTCAGGGCTTGGGTGCTGAGCTTTTCTTCTCATTCAAGGCTAGCATTCTATCACTTTAAGCCACAGTGCCACTTTTGGTTTTCTGGGGGTTAATTAGAGATGAGTGTCTCTTGGAGTTGGGTACCCGTGGCTCACGCCTGTAATCCTAACTACTCAGGAGGTTGAGATCTGAGGCTCTTGGTTCAAAGCCAGCAGGGCAGAAAAGTGCCTGTGCGACTCATCTCCAATTAATCACTCAAAAACCAGAAGTGAAGCCATGGCTCAAAGTGGTAGAGTATTAGCTTTGAGGAAAAAAAAAAAAAAAAAGCCCCATAGCACCCCCCCCCCCACCTCTCAATAGAAGAGTCTCACAGACTTTCCTGCCTAGGCTGGCTTCAAATCTTGATCCTCAGTTCTCAGCCTCCTGAGTAGCTAGGACTACAGGAGTGAGCTACCAAGCACCCAGCAGGTCCTGTTTTTTTGAATGGTTATTTTTAAATTGGGGCTCAAAAACTTTTCTGTCTGGGCTGGCCTTTAATTTTGATCCTTCTGCTCTCAGCCTCCAGAGTAGTTAGGATTATAAGTGTGACTCACTGGCACCTGTCTTTTGATTGAAATGTTTAAGAACTTCCTACCAGGTCATCTCATCTTCATTTCATATTCCGTCTCCCTCTCTCTCTTTCCCCTTCCTTCAACCTATCCTTACTGCATCCAAAAGGGAGTTTTCGAAATAGATAATCCATCTACCACATCTGAAACACTCTGATGGCTCCCCACTGTCAATCATATAGTTCTAAACTTTTTTGCAGGGCACAAGGACTTTTGAAGTCTAGCTTTACTTCTACATGTTTTAGTTCCTTTGTAGAGCCTGTCCTGAGATTATTCCCACTGTCCTCAGTGGTCCAACAGTCCTTCTCTTGTCCTTTGCTTCCTTCCCTGCCCCCCCCCCCTTCTAAAAGTCTTTCTTGACCTTTTTCTTTCCAGAGCAGAAGAGTCTTTTTCAGGCTAGTGCCATAACTAATTTTTCTTATAGTCTTATCAAATACAGACAGGCATGATGGTGCACACATTGGTAATCCCAACTACTGAAGAGACTGAGGAAGAAAGGTGAAGAGGTTCAGACTAGCTTGGGTTTATGGTGCACAAATGTAATCCCAGATGAGAGAGGGGGACAGAGGAAGAAGAGTAATGAGTTTGAGGACAACTTGAGCAACATCAGGGAGACCCTCCCCCTCTCAAAAAATTACATTTCCTGGGGCTGGGGATATAGCCTAGTGGCAAGAGTGCCTGCCTCGGATACACGAGGCCCTAGGTTCGATTCCCCAGCACCACATATACAGAAAACGGCCAGAAGCGGCGCTGTGGCTCAAGTGGCAGAGTGCTAGCCTTGAGCGGGAAGAAGCCAGGGACAGTGCTCAGGCCCTGAGTCCAAGGCCCAGGACTGGCCAAAAAAAAAACAAAAAAATTACATTTCCCTTTTTCTTACTGACACCCCCCAAAATTTGGTGGATTCAGCATCAGTCTAGTGATGACCCCCTAACACGAACTTATATGTTAGAGATGAGCCCTTTTACTTGAGTGCTTATGACCTACTCTTTTCAATCTCCCTTGTTCCTTAATTGCTAAGGCTTAACAATGGCTGCCTTGGGTGTAAGAGTCATTAGCTAGGCCTTATATGCTAGGGAAGTACTCTACTGCTCAGCCATACCCCAGCCCAAGCCTCTTATAAAGTAGGACAAGGACTACTTTGCAGAGTTGAGATGATAGGAATTCTAACAACAAAAATCAACCAATATTACATATATATATATATATCAAGTATTTATATTAACCCCAATTAATCATTATTTTCTACTGGTATTTATTTTATAATAGAAGGTACCAAATAGAGGAGCTAATTTACTTGTCCAGACACTGGTGGATATTTTGAGTTAGATAACGCAACACACTCCTGTCTTTGCCCTTACCTGTCTCTATTACTAAGACTAAAATATTCATTTTGCAGCCTTCTGCTAGAAGGAATAGATGGCTTAGTTCTGGTCAATGATTGTATAAAAAAGTCTGCTAAGTGAATTCTAGTAAAGTCTTTGCTTCTTTAGTAAAAGGATATACATTACTGATGGCCCCTTAAACCTCATTTTTTCCTCAACTTCAACCTTAGATACCTAGGCCTATGTCACAGCAGGTGTTTCAGACCAAAAGGAAGGCCCAAAGTTGTGGGGATATTGATTTTGAAATTACTGATTTAATAAACCAATGCCACTGTCCTCTAGACTTCTTTTAAAGTAAAGCAGGCATACTTTCTACTTTCCTGTTTAAGATATGCTAGTCAAATCTTTCAGGAACATTTTCTGTATTTATTTGTTTTGGTTTGGTTTTTGTGCTGGTCTTGGGGCTTGGACTCCAAGTCTGGGCACTATCCCTGAACTTCTTTTGCATAAGGCTAGCAAAACTTGAGCCACAGTGCCACTTCTGGCTTATTATGTGATTAATTCAAGTTAAGAGTCTCAGACTTTTCTGCCCAGGCTGACTTTAAACTTTGATCCTCAGATCTCAGCCTTCTGAGTAACTGTGTGAGCCACTAGCACCTGGCCATTCTTTGGTATTTATAAATGACACATTAACTAGATGATGAAGATGAGATGTAAACTTAAGAAGTTCTAACAACATAAGAAACATCTGGTATTAGACTGAATAGGAAATAGGTACTCATATGATGAAAATTATTATATTATCATATCTCCACAAGATGTCAAGCCCTCTGAAAACTCAAGATAGTGTCAGAAACCTAAACCACAACAGAACTGCTCAGGCAATTCATACTCCTGTGCCCAGTTTTCTTGTATGAATTTCAATTTAGTTCTTCCAGCTCAGGTTACAAGAAGGACTAAGAAATCTGATCTTGGCTCTTTGCCAATCCCTTCCCCCCACACCAATCTCAAGGTACTACAAAGATTCTAGGCTTTCTGCCATGTAGATGTGCTTGGTAAACATACATTTTACTCTTGGTGCTGGCTGGGGCTTGAAATCAGGGCCCAGGTGCTTTCCCTGAGCTGTTTTGCTCAAGGCTAGCACTGTATCACTTGAGTTAGCTTTTTTGTAATTAACTGGAGTTAAGACTCTCACTGATTTTCCTGCCTGTGCTACAGTTATCAGATCTCAGCCTCCTGAGTAGCTAGGATTACAGACATTGAGCCACTGTAGCCTGGTTTAGAGATTCGTTTTTCAGTGTGGAAATGTAACAATGTAAGCTAACTTAAAAGTGTGGGGGGGAGGGCGGAGATAGGTTTATCAAAGTGCTTCCTTAAAATCTGTGACAGTACTGTGACAGTGGAGGCCAAAGTTTCTGTCTGGCAGATGGAAGCCTTTAGAAGCAACATGAAGTGTGGTTTTGTAGCTTAAACAAGACCAAAGACTATTGATCTTTTTCTGCTTCTCCTGCTGAGAACAGTAATAGCAAAAATCTGATTTAGACACTTAAATTCAAGTACCTCCCCACCAGCTGAGCAATTTTCAAGTAATCACACTTTTAACCTTCCCTAACAAGAATCATTTTAAATCCAATTTGGGGGGGGGCAGTTATTTAGTTTTTCAAACACGTACACGGAACAAGATGGAACTGTTGGCTATCCTGCTGGAGACTATAGCATCCATTCCTGTGTCCAGGGTTGGGGGCTGCCTGCTCATAGACCTTTCAATTTGTCTGAGATGGGGCTGCCATCCCTTCTTTCATGGCTGACATGTGACCTGTTTCTACAGCTGTCTTGTTTTTGTTTTTGTTTTTTTGGCCCGTCCTGAGCCTTGGACTCCGGGCCTGAGCACTGTCCCTGGCTTCTTTTTTTGCTCAAGGCTAGCACTCTGCCACTTGAGCCACAGCACCACTTCTGGCCATTTTCTGTATATGTGGTGCTGGGGAATTGAACCCAGGGCTTCATGTATAGGAGGCAAGCACTCTTGCCACTAGGCCATATCCCCAGCCCTCTAAAGTTGTTTTGAACTGGGAGAAATTATGACTTTCATAATGGCAAGATTCCTAGGCAAGCTCACAGAACTTGTAGAGGAAAAAAATAATATTAAACACTAACTAAATAGCAGATTTGTATAATCAGAACATCTACAGTGCTTATAAAAAAAAAAACAGATTTACTGGAAACCACCTTCAAAGTTTTGATTCAGTATTGCTGGGGTGGAGCCCAAGAATGTGCACTTCTAACAACTTTCTATGCCCAGAGATTACACTGAGAAAGCTATGCTATAAAGTATAAATCAAATATCAGTCACAGAGATTTTTGGATACTCACAATTAGGTACCTCCAGATGCTGGAAAATTAATTCCATCTCTAACAAGAAGCTCACTAAAGGGGCTGGGGATATGGCCTAGTGGCAAGAGTGCTTGCCTTGTATACATGAGGCCCTGGGTTTGATTCCCCAGCACCACATATACAGAAAATGGCCAGAAGTGGTGCTGTGGCTCAAGTGGCAGAGTGCTAGCCTTGAGCAAGAAGAAGCCAGGGACAGTGCTCAGGCCCTGAGTCCAAGCCCAGGACTGGCCAAAAAAAAAAAGAAGCTCACTAAAACGGGATATTTACCTTCTTAGAGCCTTTTTGTTTTGCTTTGAGTGAAAACAAAATACACTCAAATACACACAGACACACAGACACACACACACACACACACACACACACACACACACACACACCATCTGAAAGCCAATAGTGAGTGGTTTCTTTAAGGATCAGATAGATCCTACATATCAGGAACTTGGACAATGTCGATAGGTTTTCATAAGGCAAAGCTTTCTCTTTAAAAAAAAAAAAAAAAAGATACTGTGTTGTGGCTCAAAATGGTAGAATCTTAAGCAAAAGAGCTCAGGAATAGCACCCAGGCTCTGAGTCCAAGCCCCAGGACCAAAAAGAAGGAAAAAAAAAAAAAAAAGATACTGTTTGGCATGGTGGTTCACATCTGTAACCCTAGCACTCAGGACTGTGGCACAGCACATAGCAGGAGCAAGGCCCTATGTCCATTTCAAGGAAAGAGGCGGGGGGGGGGGGGGGGGGGGGAGGGTAAGGAAGGAGGGATACTTTGAGTTGTGAAGAGTATTCTCCTAGAAACGCCAGACAATAAAGCCTGTAATTTTCCAAAGTGTACACATACTGCTGCCAGCTGTTACTAAGAAAAAAAAATTAGCTTTTCCCACAATATATCCATGCTTACCATAGTACTGATCAGGAAGAGATTCACTCAAGAATGGAGAAGTATGTGAATAGAATATATACCGGGGCAGGGGCAGGGGAAGGTAGATACACAGACAATTGAGACTGTGTAGTTTTGGAGCTATAAATGGGTTATTGTGATATTGATTACTAAACTAAAAGAGTCTAGGAAGAGGTGGAGCATAGGCGTTCCTGGGGAGCTTTGTATATTTGTTCAGAGTTCCCTATAAATATCTTTCTTGGCCTTTTCTGGGCCTCAGCCTGTGCAAAAACCTATCCTTCAAGATTAGAACAGATTGGATCTATATCTTAATGCCAATTACCACTTAAAGAGAAGAGCTCAGGGGCTGGGGATATGGCCTAGTGGCAAGAGTGCTTGCCTCGTTATACATGAGGCCCTGGGTTCGATTCCTCAGCACCACGTATACAGAAAATGGCCAGAAGTGAGGCTGTGGCTCAAGTGGCAGAGTGCTAGCCTTGAGCAAAAAAGAAGCCAGGGACAGTGCTCAGGCCCTGAGTTCACGGCCTAGGACTGGCAAAACAAACAAACAAACAAACAAACAAACACAGAGAAGAGCTCAGAAGACGCCTATCCTAACTCTGAGGTCAATTTGCCAGATTTACCAATCTCTAAAAGGCTTCTTTAGAAGCTTGATCATTCAGGGTTTTTTGTTGTTGTTGTTTTGCCAGTCCTGGCACTTGAATCCTGGGCCTGAGCGCTCTGTCCCTGAGCCATTTTGTGCTCAAGGTTAGTGCTCTACCACATAGTGCCACTTCTGGATTTTTCTGAGTAGTTTATTGGAGATAAGAGTCTTACAGACTTTTCTGCCTGGGTTGGCTTCCAACTGCAATCCTCAGATCTCAGCCTCCTGAGTAGCTAGGATTACAGGCGTGAGCCACTGGTGCCCAGATACCATTCATTTACTCACTCAACCAATCTCTATTCATTAAGAGTTTAGTTTGTGGGCTGGGAATGTTGATTAGTTGGTAGAGTGCTTGCCTAGCATGCATGAAGCCCTAAATTTGATTCTTCAGTACCAAATAAATAGAAAAAGCCAAAGCAGCACTGTGGCTCAAGCAGTACAGTGCTAGCCTTGAGTAAAAAGTAGCTCAGGGACAGTGCTCAGGCCCTGGGTTCAAGCCCCAGGACTGGCCAAAAAAAAAAGGGGAAGGGGTTACTTTGTGTTAGGCACTATGTCAAGCATAAAGGACACACTGATTTCCTGCAAAAAGCAATATCTATTATACAAAGATACTTAACTGTAAGGTGGTAAATAATATAGAGATAGCAGGTAGCTCAGTGGTTAAGAGCACAAAGAATCCCAATTTTGGCTTGAGTTTGGCTTCACTATTTTCTAGTTCTATTTCAGAGTCAAATCTCTTCAACTTTCCCGACTTGTATCTACTACTATTAAAATTTGGATAATAATTAAATAATTTTAGCTACTCAGAAGGCTGAGACCTAAGGACTGAAGTTTGAAGCCAGTTTAGGCAGGAAAAGTCTATGAGACTCTTACCTCCAACTAATGGTCAAAAAAAGCCAGAAGTGGGGGCTGGGGATATGGCCTAGTGGCAAGAGTGCCTGCCTCATATACATGAGGCCCTGGGTTCGATTCCCCAGCACCACATATACAGAAAATGGCCAGAAGTGGCACTGTGGCTCAAGTGGCAGAGTGCTAGCCTTGAGCAAAAAGAAGCCAGGGACAGTGCTCAGGCCCTGAGTCCAAGGCCCAGGACTGGCCAAAAAAAAAAAAAAAAGCCAGAAGTGGAGCTGTGGCTCAAGTGGTAAAGCACTATATCCTTCCACAAAAAAGTTAAGAGGCAGCACCCAGGCCCTAAGTTAAAGCCCCAGTACCAGCACCCAAAAATACTTGGAAGTAAAATAACTATTTAGGCTAGAGGCAGAATCACATCTTCTGACTTTAAGCATAAGCTCTCCTTGCATCAAGCAATAGAAATCATTCTAATGAGTATCTATGTAACTCAACAAAAAGCCCTTCAAGTCTCTTGTTAATATCCCACTGATTTGAGCTGTAATCCAGGGCCATAAAAAAACTGTATTACTATCGACTAACAACCATAAATAACAGAAAACTAAATCAAATTGAGTAAGTATAATGAGCAAGTAAAAGGAACTCACTCACTAGTGGTAGCTGTACCTACACCTGACCACAAGATTCTTGTGAGAAGGCTCTCATGTTTTCCTATCACTTTTGCCCAAGAACCAGGAGCTCTGTGGAAAGAAACCCTGGGATGTCAGAAACTCTGTCACTGTAGGAGGGGGCTGAGTAAGGATGCTGAACTTACTTCACCACACCCATTTCTGAATCCTTTACTGATATCAAGGATCTCAAGAAAAGGCACAAAAACTTGCCTTTACAAAGAGACAAAAGAGGGCTGGGAATGTGGCCTAGTGGTAAAAGTGCTTGTCTCGTATACATGAAGCCCTGGGTTCGATTCCTCAGTACCACATATATAGAAAAAGCCAGAGGTGGTGCTGTGGCTCAAGTGGCAGAGTGCTAGCCTTGAGCAAAAAGAGGCCAGGAACAGTGCTCAGGCCCTGAGTTCAAGCCCCATTACTGGCAAAAAAAAAAAAAAAAAAAAAGATAGAGAGACAAAAGAAATAGGTTTTTTCATTGTGACTCTTCGCACCATTAACCTAACAAAAATTTAAAGATCACTGGCCAGAATTTTAGAAATAGAAGATAAACTGCTAAATAATTCATAAGCCTCATTACCCTGGATAGAAAATGACAACAAGAGAAGTGACTTGACCAGTGTCTCACAGTCATTCCACAGAACCAGCCTTGGAACTCAGAACTCGTTACGCTTCAAGATCTAGTTCCATGTTTGTCAGAAACCTTTCCTTTTTCTTTTTTTTTTTTGCCAGTCTTGGGCCTTGGACTCAGGGCCTGAGCACTGTCCCTGGCTTCTTCCCACTCAAGGCTAGCACTCTGCCACTTGAGCCATAGCGCCGCTTCTGGCCGTTTTCTGTATATGTGGTGCTGGGGAATCGAACCTAGGGCCTCGTGTATCCGAGGCAGGCACTCTTGCCACTAGGCTATATCCCCAGCCCCTTTTTCTTTTTTTTAAATTTTTATTTCTTTGAAAGGGAGGGCACTAAGGATTGAGTGCAGCAAAGCACATATAGTAAACAATCATTCTATCCCTTGTGCCATGTCCCCAGCCCCAGACATCTTTCCTGATACCAGTCTCTGACTCCTACACATCCCTTGCTTTCATGGCACTTTGCACAACTATTTGTTATGTTAGGCTTTTAGAATATAGTGAAACATCTCTCTGAAATAGCATTTGTCTCTATGTAATATAATTGTCTCTTTACATACCTATGCCTTTCCATTTTTTTTACAAATCTAAGTTAACAAGTAGTCTATAGAGAGACCACTTAGTACACACAAAGAGCACATAGTCACTGTGTATGTTGTGTCTTCATAAAATAGATAATTATACAATTTGAGGAATTGAGCAGACAACAAAATCAGAAGGGTAGAATTCATCCAACTAGTCCATTTAGGTCCCCTCATGAGGCAAAAGACCTCATGAAAGAAATCCTCCTCCCCTGGAAACCTAAAAAGGAAATTAGGCATGAGAAGATTTCTACTGGAAGGAAAGGGAGTACTTTGGCTACCTTTGCTCATTCATTTATTGCCAGTCCTGGGGCTTGAATTCACGGCCTGGGCACTGTCCCTGAGCTTCTTTTGCTTAAGGCTAGCACTGTACCACTAGAGCCATAGCGACACTTCTGGCTTTTTCTGTTTACATGTTACTGAGGAACTGAACCCAGGACTTTATGCATGGTAGGCAAGCACTCTACCACTAACCCACATTCCCGGCCATTATTATTAATTATTGTACTTTTTTATTTCTTTTATTATATACATTTTTTTTTTTGCCAGTTCTGGGGCTTGAACTCTGGGCCTGGGTGCTATCCCTGAGGTTCTTTTGCTCAAGGCTAATGCTCTACCACTTGAGCCACAGCGCCATTTTCAGCTTTTTTGAGTAGTTTATTGGAGATAAGAGTCTCACAGGGACATTTCTGCATTGGCTGGCTTCGAACCATGATCCTTAGATCTCAGCCTCCTGAGTAGCTAGGACTACAGGTGTGAGCCACCTGTGTCCAGCTCCTTATTCTTTTAATACCTTATACATCTTTTTTTCCCATTTTTTTGGTTTTTATGTATTTTTAATTTTTTGCCAGTCCTGGGGCTTAGACTCAGGGCTAAGCTTCTTAAGTGATGTACAGAGAGGTTACAGTTTCATACGTTAGGCCTTGGGTACATTTCTTGTACTGTTTGTTGCCTCCTCCCTCATTCCCCCCTCTTCCCTCCCCCACCTTATACATCTTAAGGAAAAAAAATTCTCATTTTCTGAATGAGGAAACAAAATTAAGGAACATTTAAATTCTAGGACTTCCTTCCACTTGGCATGGGACAGAGAAAGTTGAACCACTAGAATATAATAAACCAGAAGGAAATCCTCTATGACCTTGAAAAGGTCATTTAACCTCCTCTTTCAGTCTTTACATTTACAAAACTCAGTAATGTCTATTTTCTGTTATGAGGATTGAGTAAGATGAAATAGATAAAGGTTCTAGCTCCTATTTGGTACAACCTGGTGCCCAGTAAATACTCAGTAAAAATTTACAGTGGTGATAACATGGTGTTCCTCACAGCAAGCCTGCCACCATTAAAGAATGGCCTTCTGGGGAAAAAATATGACCACTAGCATCCTGGAGAGTGGCAAGCATGTTTGAAACACCTCCCAAGCAAGGCTTTAAATGAAATCTCCCCAGACATCTCAGCATGGTAATGACTGATTATTTTTCTCCTACCAGGGCAAAAACATGTAACAAAGTAAGTTACAGGACAATATCATAGAACTATGAATCAGAATAAAGTAATTATGTCAAACCCTAACAAAATGAATCCAAGAGGCCATGATGAAAGAGACTTTATGGACATATGCCTGTAATAGATCTTATCACAAGAAATCCCTGCACATATGCCTCTTGTAGGATTTACTGAAAGACATTGTTCAAGACTACAATAGTCCAGATAAGCCATGTGGCTTGCAAGTATTTCCACCAATGAGCTCATGCTGTTTCCTGCAACAAGTCGGTGTAACACAATGGCCTTGGTTTAAAAATATTTCATATAGGGTTCTTTTTTCCTTATAACTATCCCCTTTGCTCTTCACCATCTGATATACTCATGGTCTACTGGAGCATATGTATCCTGAATTACAATTCTTGTACATTTCCAAATAAACTCTTTGCTTGGAGCATTGTCTATGTTTTTTATTTCAGGTTGACATCCCAGAACCTGTCTTCTGCCCACAACACATACCAGAACTCCAGAAGATGTTAGGATACTGACAACAGAACTTCTTAAGAAAAGGCAAGACAAAGAAAAGAACAATATCCTAATCTGTCAAGAGCCCACTTTTAAGGTAAATGTAGATGAAGAACATTCAGGTGTTTTCTGTACTTATCATCTCTCTCATGTAACTTGGGCTGCCATAACAAAGTATCGTATGCCAGGTAGTTTAAATAATACAGGTATTGCTCACAGTTCTGGAGGCTGAAGGTCCCTGATTATATGTCAGCAGGGCCATTCTAATGAGGATTTTTCCTGGCTTGCAGATATTACATAAAGTTCTGTTGTCTCTTCCTCTTTAAAAAAAAAAAAAAACCAAAAAACAAGAGCACAATCTCATCATGAAAGTCCTCATGATCTCATCTAAATCTACATAGATAGGCCCATGTTCACTTGCCATCCTAGTAGGAATCAATGCTTCAACCTATGAGCTCTGGAGGGACAATAACATTCAGTCTAACACTATCTATACGTAAGCATGTTACCATCCATGACACATTCATTCTCTAAATTTACTCTTCCAAGATATAAGAGAGCTTGGAATAACAATGCTACAGGACTGTTGCAAGTGCAAAAATATACTTAGTTTCTAAATATACTTAGTTTTAGAAAGTAGGAAAAGAACATTTAAAAAAGTGGTGGGGGTGAACCATTGTTTACTGACTATATAGGGTAGCAGTTCATTGGAACATACTATATCATAAAACTATTTCATACTTCTGAGAGAATTTCAAATCAGAAGTGTTTCCTTCCATTCCCTTTGGTCACAACCCCATCATTTCTGAAACATTACACCATAATGAGCCAACCTCCTTCATTTTTGCCCCAAACTTCTGGCCAACAGTAGACTACTAGGGTCTCTAAGATAGGCTCCCTAGACCTAGAAACTGAACCCCCGCCCCCCTTTAGCTTATCCCTGGGTACAGGAAAGGAGCATGTACTTTAGGACAAAGCAGCTTACTATACCACAAAAAAATTCACTTTGAAAATAAAAAAAATCTTCCCTTATCTATAAACACTAGCTAAGTCTAACAACATGAATTAAACTGTCACAGTTTCTTCACTTGTAAAGAAGACCCTGAGGTTTATGATTAATAAGATTATACATAATATATGCAGTCCCTAGCATGTGCTTGCCAAATGGCAATTAGTACTTTTTAACACAGCCATTACTGGTAGCAACAGTAAGTATTTAGTGTACTATATACGGTATTTGTTTACAAATTATCTTTACTGGGATCTTCTTTCTATTCCTAGCAATGTGGAGGAAAGATATAACCTGAAAATCTGTATAATACTAGAATAGATGGATACAGTATAGTAAATATATTTTTTATTATTATTATAGCATCTAAGGGCCAGGCACCAGGGGCTCACACCTATAATCCTAGCTATTCAGAAGGCTGAGATAGGGGCTGGGGATTTATTAGGTCCTCAGCTCTGGGGGGGGGGGGGGGGAACACAAAAAAAACCCACAAAAAACTATAAAAGACAACAACAACAACAAAAACCCAAGGCAAAGAAGGCTGTGATCTGAGGATCATGGTTCAAAGCCAGCCCAGGCAGGAACTCAAGAGACTCTTTTATCTACAGTCAGAGAACCAGAAGTCGAGCTGTTGCTCCAAGTGGTGGAGTGCTAGCCTTGAGCAAAAGAGCTCAAGGTCAGCTCTCAGGCCTGGAATTCAACCCTACACACACACACACACACACACACACACACACACACACACCTTACACACCTTACCCACCTTAGGCAAAGTTGAGATTTTTTAGGGAAGAAATCTCCACGGATCAAAAATGATGAAAAAAATAGGAAGTGTAAGTAGTGAGTTGATATCAGGCTGCTCTGAGAAAATTTATGGGTCCTGGTAATCAAAAGGACTGCTTCTTAGAGCCATCAGGGAAAGGAGATAGGGGGATAGGCCCTGGAGAGAAAGGCTCTCTGAGCTAGGAAGATGTAGGATATTGTCCTGTGTGTACTAGTTAATGCAATTAATCCTATTAATTAATCCTAAATAAATATATAGGGACTGGGAATATGGCCTAGTGGCAGAGTGCTTGCCTCATATACATGAAACACTGGGTTCGATTCCTCAGCACCACATATATAGAAAAATCCAGAAGTGGCGCTGTAGCTCAAGTGGTAGAGTGCTAGCCTTGAGCAAAAAGAAGCCATGGCCAGTGCTCAGGCCCTGAGTTCAAGCCCCAAGCCTGGCATGCATGAATGAATGAATGAATGAATGAATATATAAAAGAAGTTTCAGCGGGGTGCTGGTGCCTCCACCTGTAATTTTAGCTATTGAGGAAGCTGAAATCTGAGACTGTGGTTCAAAGCCAGCCTGGCAGGAAAGTCCATGAGACTCTTATCTCCAATAAACCATTCAGAAAAAGCCAGGAAAAAAAAGAAGACTGAAAGATACCAGAAATTACTCAAAAAAAAAAAAAAAAAAAAAAAAGAAAAAGCCAGAAGTGGAGCTGTGGCTCAGGTAGTAGAGCACCAGCCTTGAGCAAAAGAAACTCAGGGACAGTGCCCAAGCCCTGAGTTCAAGCCCCAGGGCTAGCAAAAAAAAAAAAAGTTGTTTCAAATAGAAAATATTATTCTTAAGGTTAATAAAGTTGTAATAAATACAAACATGTAAAATTCAAAGTTAAAGTAATAGTAACACATCAATCTCAATTCATAATATAGTTCAGGATATTATTTTAGTTGTACAGTGAGACAATCCTGATTTTAAAACATAAGAAGTTGGGGTTGAGGTGCAGCTTTGTGGTAGAGTGCTTACCTAGAATACACAAGGCCTAGGGTTCAATCCCCGGTACCACAAAAAAAAAAAAAAAAAGCTATGAAGAGCTGCAAATAACAGTGTTTTGAAATTTTAACTTGTGTTCTTAGAAGCTTAGGTCAGCAATCACCAAACATGTTTGCATGCTTTATACAAGTAGTTCTCCATATTTAATATAAAATATCAGATTTTTTTGAGGACACTCTAAAACATCCTCCTAAGTTTGTAAACAATTCTTCTCTACACTTCCCCCATAGACAGTATTATAGATGTGAACCACCACATCTGACTTGTTGTTTGCTGACATGGGGCTCTTGCTAACAGTTTCTAAAATACAATCCTCCCAATCTCCAACTCTAGAGTAGCTAGGATTACAGGCATGTTACAATCATGTCCTATCAGACCATACCTTCCTTATTCCATGCATTTGTTTATACTGTTACTGCCATCTTGACTTACTTCTTGAAGAAGTTTTATAACAAGCCAAATGCCATACTGGACAATCTACATTTTCTTATTCACTTCATCTGTCAGATGTCCTACCTGCTTTTGTTTGTAAATAATAACCATCATTAAGCTCTTTATGTTCTGTGCCCTATACTGGCTCATGTAATATAACTTGGTATTTTCACATCTAAAATGGGGGCAGTAATATTACTAAATTTCCTAGGGATGCCACAGCAGTACTGTCATTGACTCAATTTTATTTTATTTTATTTTTGCCAGTCCTGGAGCTTGGACTCAGGGCCTGAGCACTGTCCCTGGCTTCTTTTTGCTCAAGGCTAGCTCTCTACAGCTAAGCCATAGTCCCAGCCCCATTGACTCCCATTTCAGACAGGAAAGTACCAAGTTAGAAAGTTTGACAACTTGCCTAAAGTTGACTGCATGGTCCAGTTCATATTAATTTCTATTTTTTCTTTTTTTTCAGATTAATTTCTTAAGGAATAAAGTGAAGCAGTCAGGGAACAATCTCACTGCAGACAGAGGGGCAACAAACATTAAAGTGGAAAAGTACATTGATATGGAGCTGTTCAAGAAAAAGACCAACTTTCAGAATCAACTGGCCTGGGTTCAAATATTTCATCTTTTGTTTTGTGACCTCTTTCTTAGACCATGATTTTCTTCTCTGTTAAACTGTGCTGAGGAAGATGGGCACAGGTGGCTCATGCCTATAATCCTACCAACTCAGGAGACTGAGATCTGAGGATCGCAGTTAAAGCCAGCCCAGGCAAAAACGTCCCCATGAATTAACACAAACAAAAACAGAAGTAATGCTGTGGCTCAGTGGTAAGTGGCAGAGCATTATCCCTGCACACAAAGAAGCTCAGGGACAGCATCCAGGCCCTAAGTTCAAGCCCCACAACCAACCAAAAAAAAAAAAAAAATGGCACTAGGAAGCTACACTCCGTAGAATGTGTTTTCAGATAAAAGCAAAGTAAGTTATGTAGAAGTGCACAGCACAGGCCAGGCCTATGACAGGAGTACAAGTAAGCAAGTATTGCCTCCCTCTCATTCTACTTGTTGGCAATCAATAATCCTTACATCCCTATGTCCATTCTACCACCCCTGGACTTCAGATATATCCTCTCCATGTTCCTAAGCTCTACCAAGACTTTCTGTAGTACATCAAAGTGATTCAGCAAAATACCTGGTAATGTCCTTAACCACCATTTCTTAAGATGAGACTCATTCTCTAACCACTCACCCGTGTAGGCCATGTTCTTAGGGTTGCCATAAGGAGCCCCAGGCTGCACGGGGCTGTAAACAGGATTCATTCTGGAAGACTGAGGATCCTACAGAGAAGACAAAGAAACAACATTAATTATTGATTGCTCGTTCTCCTTGATACCAGCTTCTTTAAATTATTCAGTTTATCTACTTGGGAGACAAGAGACAGGAAGACTGTAGCAAAAGTTAGTGAGTCTCTATTTTAACAAACAAGACAGGCATGGTCATACACATCTAGAATTCCAGCTCTATTAGAGACCAAAGAAGGAGGACAAAGATCTGAGCCCAGCCTGAGAAAAAAATCTGAGACCCCATCTGAAAAATAACTGAAGCGCAGGGGGTACAACACTTGCCGGGCCCGGATAAGGGCAACTTTAAATCCCAGCACCATTTAAAAAACCAACCTACCAACCAAACAACCAACCTACCTCCAATTTATGCTCAAAGGGAAGCATTACATAGGAAAAAGGACTATACACAGAGTATCTATGCTATTTGTGTCTTCTTAATAGATGACAGTACTCAGGAGCACAGAGGAAGACACAGTGATATAACTTGTACAATGTTGACCCACAGTCCCACAGATAGCTCTGCCTTGAGTGTGGCACTGGCCAAGTCACTTTCCCTCTCTGGGCTTCGATGGCCTGATATAAAATGAATCAGTGGTTCACTCAGGAAACCCAGTGCCTAAATGAACACACAGCCTGCTGGAGGAAGGGAACAAGCACCCTGCCTGCCTCTTGCACCTGCAGAGGGCGAGGTTATCAGTCACTAGCAGCTTTCAAGAACAAAAAGGTAATTTACTGCCATTATATATCTTAATGCACACAAGGAAATACAGGCAAGATTTCTTTCCAAATTCATTCAAGGGAAAGAAATAAACTTGGAAATCTGTACATAATAAGTATCACCTGCCTAAGTGTGCCACTAATTATCTTAATGAAGCACATTCTCCATTTGAATTAATGGAAAAATCTGTCATTAAGGTCTATTAGCTGGCCAATTTGTCCCACCTTTTCTAGCCATTTCTTACGCACAGGCTGACATGTGTTTGAAAACGTGTCTCCAAATATATTAGTTATACTTCACAAAAATCAAACAATTCCCTCCTAACTAGGTTCTCACGATGAGTGGGCATTTTTTAGGCCATTATCTTCCCTGCAGCACCTCAGGATAGAAAACAAATCCAATGCTGAAGGCAAGCAGTGAACAGCTGGCTTGAGGACAAGCACTCTGATTAATTAGCAGGCCCAGGGTTCTGGAATGAAAGGTGGAGAAAGGATGGGTTCCCAAGGAGAGGATACCCAGGTCATCAATCAAGCAGAAGGGAAAATGCCACCGGTTAATTTCAAAATCTAGAACTTCCCTCAATGTACCCAACATGCAGCCTTGACAAACCATCTAAGGGCAACAGGCTACAAACTGAAATGACAACTTGAGGATGGGAGTTAAAGAAGGCATATAGATTTCAGTTGAACCTTAGGAAAAAATATTTTCACAATCAGAGTTAAGAAGTGAGAGAAGGGTTGGGGATATGGCCTAGTGGCAAGAGTGCTTGTCTTATATACATGAAGCCCTGGGTTCAATTCCACAGCACCACATATACAGAAAACAGCCAGAAGTGGCGCTGTGGCTCAAGTGGCAGAGTGCTAGCCTTGAGCAAAAAAAGAAGCCAGGGACAGTGCTCAGGCCCTGAGTCCAAGCCCCATGACTGGCCAAAAAAAAAGAAGTGAGAGAAAACACCAAATGAAAATAAGTTGCCAACTATACACACATGTAAGCAATGATAGTGGGACAATGGTGCTGATGGGAGGACCTCATACAGACCACCATTCACTCTCCCTGCCATGGGTCTCTCTTTTGCTCAACCAACTGTCTGCCCATTTCAATAAGCCAGTGAGAGCAGTGCTCCCCAACTGCTTCTACACAGAAACCATAAGCAGTAAAATGAATGGCCACTGTAACAGCACTGAGGTGGGATGCTAAGTTGAGAGGTGATTTAGCCACAAGGAATCTGCTTTCCTGACGCTGTTATTCTGGAAATGGGTTCCTTATAAAAGGCCCAGACTGGCTCTCCCTTGTTCTATTTTTTTGCCCCTCTGCTCTTCTACCTCGGGATGACACATCAAGAAGGTCCTTGCCAGATGCCAACACCTCAATGCTGAACTTCTCAGCCTCCAAAGCAATAAGAAATCAACCTCTCTTCATTATAAATTACCCAGTCTGTGATATTCTGTAAGTGCAGCACAAAACAGACTAAGACAAGTGCTAGGCAGCACGACTGACTGGCCCTGTAAACACGCGAGCACTACCCCACTGAGAAGGCACTCTGTGTTGCTGATTGGACAAAATGCAAAATTGCTTTTCATAATCAAAAAACTCATCAGCTCTGAAGCAGGTCTCCTGCTGCTCCAAAATGAGGGCCACAGACACATGAGGCCACCATGCCTGGGGCAGCTAATGCCTGACAGAAATGACATCTGTCAAGGGCTCAACTTTTAGGAGACTATGACAGCTACTCTGACAAGCTAGTGAGGGCAGACAGGGCTCTCAGCTTTGAAAGGTCAGCCTTTTACAATAGCCTGCATACTGTTTCATAGTTTCAGGGAAAGGGTAGCAGCCAGGAAGAGCATGAGCTCTGGAGTCAGGCAGATTTAGCTTAAGTGGTAGAACTGCCTCATATCAACTGAAGAACCACAGGCAAGTCCTTTAACTTTTCTAAGCCAGTTTCCTCTAACCTCTAAATGAAAAACAATAATACATTCTTTGTAAAGGTGTGGTGTTTTTTAATGATGGGTTTTTGAGCCATAACTTACAAATGTTTATCCTTTTAATATATTCAGTTATGAGCCCTGAAAGTTTTTTTCAACACAATTCCATAATCAACTTCTCTTATACCTCTATACTCAATGCTTTCCTCTAATCCCATTTTCTAGCAGTCACCTCTGTTGTTACAAAAATTTTCTTTATACATTAGCTACAGATATAAAATGGAGCTTCATAAAAATAGGTGAATGTTTGGCACTATTCTTGAGAAAAAACATGCTAATCATAAAAACCAAGCTAGCCCATTGCTGGTGGCTCACATCTATAATCCTAGCTACTCAGGAGGCTGAGATCTGAGGATCGTAATTCAAAGCCAGCTCGGGAAGAAAAGTCCATGCGACTCTTATCACCAATAAATTACTCAGAAAAATCCAGAAGTGGTTCTGTGGCTCAAGTGGGAGAGTGCTAACCTTAAGCCCAAAGAGGCTCATGGACAGCACCCAAATTCTGAGTTCAAGACCAGCCCCCCCACCCAAAATAAACCAAGCTGCACATTTCCTGTATCCTCATCTCTTTCCAGATGTCAAGTCCTGTCCACCAGAACTTTCTGTAATGATAGGAATGGTAAATATTGTCTGGGGATGGGGCTCACTAGAACAGCACTTGCCTAGCAGAGTTTGGAAAAGGAGGGAAGGAGAGGGGAATTTTATACTTGTGTTGTCCTATGTAATGGTAGACATTTGCTTCATGTAACTATTAAACTCATAAAATGTAATTTGTAGCTGAGCACCAGTGGCACACGCCTGTAATCCTAGCTACTAGGGAGTATGAGAAGCCAGCCCAGTAGGAGACTTTTACGTCCAATTAAGCACCAGGCTGGAAGTGGATCTGTGGCTTAAATGGTAGAGTGCTAGCCTTGAGCAAAAAGAGCTCAGAGGCAGCACCCATGTCCCAAGCCCCAGGACCAGCACCCCCCCCCCAAAAAAAAAGTAGCTTGTGCTGCTAAGAAACTGAATTTTCAATTTTATTTCATTTTAATACAGATATATGCATTCACTCAGAAGAGTATTTTAGGCTGAGATAGGAATACACAGGAATAACCCAGATCTGTGGAAGGAGCTACAATTTAAAGAAGGAACAACTTAAAGAAGAGGGGGGGGGGGTTGGCAGAATGCCCTGAATGCCAACAGGTAGCAATGCTCTGCTAAAAAATTTCCTCTCTCCCTCCCTTAACTCTCAATCTCTTTCCTTTCCTCCCCTCCCCTCATGGTTTTTCTTTTTTTAAATAGGGTCTTAAACAGGATTTTAAAACAGAGAGCTAGGCTCAAGCTCACAATCCTCTTGCCTCAGCTTTCAGAGTACTGCAATTTCAAGCATGAGCCACCATGCCTTTTTTGTTGTTCTTTTTCATAGGAGTCTCACTATGTAATGCATGCTAGGTAAAACTTGGTAGGTGACTGAAACTGGCTTTGACCTCAAGATTCACCTGCCTCAGCCTCCTAAGTTTTACAGGTATGTGCCACTACTCCAGGCTCAGTTAAAGTGTTCTATTTCCCAACCTCTCCAGTAGTTAGGTGTAGCTACCTGATTAGCTCTGTTAAATACGATGTAACTGAAACACTATGTAGAAATTCTGGGAAGGAAGCTTAAGGAGAATTTTGACAGCTTGAGAATGTGTCCTTCCTTTCTGCTTTCTTTCTCTCCTGAGTCTTCCCTGTCATCTGGAATTAGGACATGATACATTCTTTTCCATGAAGTGACCTTGAGAACAGAAGCTTTAAAATGAGGATGGAAGAAGGGACCAAGATTTCATTAAATAACAGAGTCAATGCTGAAAAAGAAAAACCTTGTACTCTTAGACATTATTATAGATTTATCTTATGTAGCTGAACATAACCTTAATTAGTGGTTTGGGGGAGAGTGGGTTCTTTTACAAGTGTCTATAATTTGTTCTGTTTTGAAGGAAGACAAATTCTGCAGAGTAGAAGAAAAGAGAATTCATAAAATTATGCCACAAGAGAGCAAAACATTCAGATAATAACAAGTAGTTTTAAAAGGCAAAAAACAGAATTTGGCACACCCATCCCCATTTCTCAGTTGTGTCCACTCAGCTCTTACAAAGTATATAAAAAGGCCAGATAGGTACAGATCATTTTGTGATCCCATAGTTTTCTGGACTTTTGTTACAAAAACTGCAGGTGTACCTGCACTAGCTACTTAGATGCTGAGATCTGAGAATCGCCTGTTTGAAGCCAGCCAGGTGTAAAAGTCTGTGAGACTCTCATCTCCAGTTAAGCACTAGAAAAGCCAGAAGTAGAGGGGTGGCTCAAGTGGTATAGAATGCTAGTCTTGAGCAAAAAAAGCTCAGGGACAGTGATCAGCCCTGAGTTCAAGCCACAGGAAACACACACACACACACACACACACACACACACACACACACACACACACACACACACACCATTCACAGCACCAAAAAAAAAAAAAATCCCTGCAGCTATAATTTGTTTGCCTATTTTTCTTCCTGCCACATTTTAAACATAAAGTCAAAGAACTGTTTTACTTACTACCAAATTCTTAGAAAAGGCCCTTGGTACAAAGGCAAAGAACTGAACAAACTATTGGGTGAATGAATGAACAAGAGAGTAAAAGAAACATTAATTTGAACGGGTTAATTTCATTTTAGAAATTCATTTTCTTACCAAGTTTAAGAAAACTCAGTTACAGTGGATATTCTCTCTCTCTCAGTCCTGGACCTTGGACTCAGGGCCTGAGCACTGTCCCTGGCTTCTTTTTGCTCAAGGCTAGCACTCTGCCACTTGAGCCACAGCACCACTTCTGGCCTTTTTGTATATATGTGGTGCTGAGGAATCGAACCCAAAGCTTCATGTATATGAGGCAAGCACTCTTGCCTCTAGGCCATATTCCTAGCCCCTGGATTTTCTCTTAATTCCATCAGTATAAGAGAAGCCCAGTTGGTTTTATTATGATATATTAATTGTAAAAATAATGGCTTTCATTATGACATTTTATACATGAATATAATGTACTTTATCTTTTCATCAAATGTAGACTCTACATATTAAAGAAAACATGCAATAATTGTCTGTGCATATGTACCACATTTGCTTTATCCATTCATCTGATGGGCATTTTAAGCAGATTACAATGGAGCTTGCTATTGTGAGCAGTGCTGTGATAAACACAGTGTGTGGTTGTCATTATTTTATGGTGAGTTAAGACTCCTTAGAGCTTAAACCCACAAGTGGAATAGCGGGATTATATGGTAATTTTTTTGAGGACCTCTGTACTGGTTTCCCAAGTGGATGGACTAATTTACAATCCCAATAACATCGGATAAGAGTTGGCTTCCTTCCCTTCCACTCCCCTGCTGTTTTCTTGATGACAGGCATTTTGACAGAGGTGAAATAGAATCTCAGTGCTGTTTAGATTTGCATTTCCCTGATGGCTAAAAATGCTGAACATTTTTCAGGCATTTATTGACCATTTCAACTTCTTTTGAGAACTGTCTATTCATGTCTGTCTATTGACTTATTTGGCATTTAAAGTTTTTGAGATCTTTATATATTCTGGGTATTAACTCACTGTTGTCTGTCAGAACTGGATGGCAGTAACTACATGGGTTTACTTCTAGGTCCTCTACCCTAACTAACTGGCCTGTATCTAGTTCTCAAGCTAGACCCATGTGAGTTTTGTTACTATGAGTCTGCAGTATAATTTCAAGTTAGGCATTATATCATCTCTAGTTTGGCTTTTTGTTCAGGATTGCTATGCTATGGATTGTTTTTGCTTCCATATGAATTTTAGGATTGTATTTTCTAGTTCTGTGAAGAATGTCATTGGATTTCTCATAGGTACTGCATTGACTCTAGAATTCTTTTGGCAATATAACCCCTTTTATAACACTAATTCTGCCAATCCAGGAATATAGGAGGTCTTTCCACTTAATGGCTTCAATTTTCTTTTTTTGTTGTTGTTGGTCGGTTGTGGGGGCTTGAACTCAGGACCTGTGCACTGTCCTTGAGCTTCTTTTGCTCAAGGCTAGCACTCTATCACTTGAGCCACAGTGCCATTTCTGGCTATTTCTGTTTATGTGGTACTGAGGAATTGAACCCCGGGGTTCATGCCTGCTAGGCAGGCACTCTACCACTAAGCCATATTCCCAAGCCCCAGAAGTATCACATTTTTTGATCCACTCACATACTGTAGGGAATCTGGGTTGTTTCTACAATTTTAGACTATTCTCTTTAAACTTTCTTTTTCCTCTTAATAGTTCCTTTACTTGGCTTCCAGATACTGCACTCATACCTGAGTTCTGAGGCATCTGTGGGCTCCCCTCTCCCATTGTTGTGGCAGCTGTTCTCAATTTCTAGACTTTGCAATGACCCAGGTTCAAGTCTTGAAGGTTTGTTTTTTTTTATCTACCTTTGTGCGTTCTCAGAGCTCATCTAATCTCGTGACTATTTATTTACCTTCTCTCATTCTCCTGAAATATTTTTCCTAACAACTTTTCCAGTTCAAGTAATTGTCCAATTTGGGGGGAAGTAAGGTTTAAACAGCCCTCACATGAACCATAACCCCTCCACACCCCCCTGTTTTTTTGCTTACGTTATTTTTCAGATAGGATCTTGTGTGTTGTTCTGTTTGGGGTCTGGCCTGGCCTGGAAAGCAATCTTCCAACTTACACTTTCAGTGTGCTGGGGTTACAGCTCGAGCTCTCCCCCACTCCACTTACCCCACGTGTGTGTGTGTGTGTGTGTGTGTGTGTGTGTGTGTGTGTGTGTGTGTGTGTGTGTGTGTGTGTGTGTGTTGGCAATACTGGGGTTTAGATCTCAGGGCCTCACACTTGCTAGGCTGGTACTCTACCACTTGAGCCATGCCCCCCAGCCCCATTTTTTTTTTTGGCCAGTCCTGGGCCTTGGACTCAGGGCCTGAGCACTGTCCCTGGCTTCTTCCCGCTCAAGGCTAGCACTCTGCCACTTGAGCCACAGCGCCGCTTCTGGCCATTTTCTGTATATGTGGTGCTGGGGAATCGAACCTAGGGCCTCGTGTATCCGAGGCAGGCACTCTTGCCACTAGGCTATATCCCCAGCCCTCCCAGCCCCATTTTTTGCTGGTTATTTTTTAGATAGTCTCACTTCTTTCCCCAACATTCATTTGAGCCACAATCCACATACTTTGGGCTTTTGTTGTTGCTGGGATAGCAGGCACACACCAGAGCATTCAGCTTCCTTCTACTGAGATGGAGTCCAGTGGACTTGTCTGCCCACAATGGTCTATAACCACAATCTTCCCAATCTCAGCCTTCCATATAGTTTAGGATGATAGGAGTGTCCCACTGTGCCAAGGTATGGGTTAAGAATGGCGGTTCCAGCTTTTCTGTCTGGGCTGGACTCCAACAATGACACACTTGTTTTGTTTTGTGTTGGTACTGGAGTTTGAACTTGCAGTGCCTGGGCATTTTACCTTAACTTTTTACAGTCAAGGCTAATGTCTACCATTCAAGCCACAGCTCTACTTCTGGCTTTTGGTGGTTAACTGGAGATCAGAGTCTCATGGACTTTCCTCCCTAGAATGGCTTCAAACTCTGATCTTCAGATATCAGTCTCCTTAGTAGCTAGGAATACAAATATGAGCCCCTAGTGCCCAGCACTGATCTTCCTGTTCCCAGACAGGGTTATTAACAGGCATGAGCCACCAGCATCTGGTATCAGACTTAGTGTCATTCTTTACTACTTTTCTTATTCCTAACACCAAGCCAATCAGTAAGGTTTTACTTTTAATTTTTCAGTTCTACTTCTAAAATATACCCAGAATTAAATACATTCTCATTCTCCTCCTTCTACCATTTTAACCTAAACCACCACCAACTCTAATGAAGATTAATTCAAGTTTTCCCAACTCACTTTGTTTTTGCACTTACTCCTATGGACTCTCCACCCAGCAGTCACAATGGTCTATCAAAACATTAAGTCACATCAAGTCACTGCTCTAATCAATACTCTTAATGACTTCCCTCCACTTCACTCAATGGAAAAGCCAAGTTTCTACAAGGATCTAGGGCATCAACAAAATTACTCTCCTCCGGCTCTATCTCTCAACTTCAGCTCTCCTGTCCTCTGCCATTCCCTGGACCTAACCAGTTCTGGCCTCAGGGCTCTGGAACCTCCCTGTCCCTCTCACCCTTACTGCTCTTTCATTGACTCTCCTACTTACTTTAGGTTTTGATACAAAGTAACCTTTATTCAACAAGATTTTCCTTGGCTCTGTTCTAAAAGTTTAAACCTTCAACTCCAACTTTACAGGCCTCTTTTCCTCACCTTACTGTTCTTTCCCGTTTATGTATCATAGTATTTTTATTTTTGCCAGTCCTGGGGCTTGAACTCAGGGCCTGGGCACTGTCCCTGGCTTCTTTTTGCTCAAAGCTAGCACTCTACCTCTTGAGCCACAGCGCCACTTCTGGCTTTTTCTGTTTATGTGGTGCTGAGGAACTGGACCCAGGGCTTCGTGCATGTTAGGCAAGCACTCTACCACTAAGCCACATTCTCAGCCCCAGTATTTTATTTTTTATCTTGTTAATTGTATCTTTCCCAATAAATGTAAACTGCAGTAACAGGAATTTTCATCTGATTTGTCATTTATCCCTTGAGCTAGAAGAGTGCCCAGAACATAACTTCAGGGATTCCTTTGTTCCATGACACAGATGACACACAGATCATGGATAATGAAAGCTCCCATTAGTCACTGCTCTATGTCACATGTTAATCCCAGCTGACCTCACTGACACTATTGCATTTACTCATAATAGTCCTTAGCCTTCAGGGACCAGCTGCTGAGAAAGCACACACATGCCTGCACATGAACACGCACACTCTCTCCCTCTCTCTCACCAAATACCTGGGAGGAAAGGGAGGACAGAGGGTACTGCAAGATGAACATGGCTCAGCGAGGGAAAGGGCCCAACAGAAAGTAGGATGGTCAGAGTAGGAAGCAGGCTGAATATTTATTTGGTCATCCACGACCATGTTAGTCTGAAGTTTATAAACGACTCATAGTCAATGGATGCCTGGCAAGAGGCTTCTATTTCACGCTCATATGGCACAATTCTTCCCAATGAACTGAGTTTGTCCTTTCACTTTGTAGCCTTTGAATCCACCTCGAACAGAGAAAATCTCACTGAATATTTGCTAAGCTGAACTGAGTACTTCAGTTGTTTCTTCCATTTTTAGGAGAAAACTGAACGTTCAACATTATACAACATGTTCGAGGATATATGTCCTCTTAGGACCAGGAATGTGAACTTGAGTTTTCTGTTCTTTGTCCCCTACCACACTGTTGTTGTATAAAATGCTATATTAAAATGAGAATCAGCAGATGAACACAGATCCTTTCTCTGGCTTCATCTCAGAAGTAGAGTCCAGATCATTAACCCCAGTTATACTTCCAAGAAAAGATATTTGACATCATGGAAGGACCTTCACAAGGTAAGCCAGGTCTCGAAATGGAACCCCATAAGCTGGCAAGTCCATCATTCCTTTTCTTTCCACTCCCTAGCTGTTTGCATTCACACCTGTCTGACAAACTAGTATGTAAAGTCTTTGGGATGTAAAGGTCAGGTTCCATTTTTCCTTCTATTCATACTGCACAAAATTTAGTATACTACACTTTGTTTTTATTAAGTTTAAAATGCTAAAAGTTACAAATAAATAGCCTTTTAAGTGAACTGGAATTAGCTTCTACTTTACAAATGAGGATAGCCTAAAGGAAGAAAAGCAGTTTGCCCCGACTTTCCGGCCCCTCACACTGCAAGCCAATGTTCTTTCCAACTTTCACTCTGTTTCTTAGAGGTAAAAAGAATAAAAGAATGAATCAGGATTAATAAAAACAATGACTCAGAAAACAAAACTGGCAGGACTGTTATTTTATGCAAACCCTTCAGAACTGGGCAGTGGGACAGGAATCCTTTCATTGTGATAACAGTAGAGGAAAGAGTAGGAGAAAAAAAGATGGGCTGAACCTGATGGTGCATACCTTTAAACCCAGCGCTCAGAAGATTGAGGCAGGAGGATCAAAAGTTCAAGATAAGCCCAGGAAGCTGAGCGCCGGTGGCTCACATCTATAATCCTAGCTACTCAGGAGGCTGAGATCTGAGGACCAAAGTTCAAAGCCAGCCCAGGCAGAACAGTCTGTGTGAGACTCTTACCTACAATTATCAGAAAACTAAAAGGGGTGCTATGGTTCAAAGTGGCAGAACACTAGCCTTGAGCAAAAGAGCTCAAGGACAGAGCCCAGGCCCTGAGTTCATCAACCAACCAACCAAAAAAAAAAAAAAAAATCAGCCAGGTTATACCTGTGATGTCGATAGGTCTTCAAAAACAGAGGCTGGGGATATGGCCTAGTGGCACGAGTACTTGCCTCGTATACATGAAGCCCTGGGTTCAATTCCCCAGCACCACATATATAGCAAACGGCCAGAAGTGGTGCTGTGGCTCAAGTGGTAGAGTGCTAGCCTTGAGCAAAAGGAAGCCAGGGACAGTGCTCAGGCCCTGAGTCCAAGGCCCAGGACTGGCCAAACAAACAAACAAAACAAAACAAAACAAAAAAACAGAGTAAGTTTCTGAGTAAGAGTAAGTTTTCTTTCAAAGAAAGTACATGGTAGAAAGAAAAGAGACTTATAAGAAAGTAAAGGGTCAGGACATGGAAGACTCCCCAGAACACTTGTCTAATGTTATGCTTCATTTACATTCGTATAACCACCAAGAAGTCCAAGTGGAGAGTGTGTTGTGTCAAGAAGCCAGCAGAGAAAAGTAGAGCCCAAGAGCCCTACTCTCCTTCCTTGCTGTGCACTATCACTAGCTCACTCAGCTGTCCCGGGAGCACTGAGTTACAAAGTCTTTGTGCTTGAACTCTTGGCATCAAACAAGCTAGAGTGGTGTTCCACTACTTGAACCATGCCCCCAGCAATCTGATCACTTATTTGAAACAGAGTTTTACAAATAGACTAATTTACAAATGGACAAAGGACTTGAACAGGCATCTCACCAAAAAATTACAGAAATCGGGCTGGGAATATGGCTTAGTGGCAAGAGTGCTTGCCTCCTATACATGAAGCCCAGGGTTCCATTCCCCAGCACCACATATATAGAAAACAGCCAGAAGTGGCGCTGTGGCTCAAGTGGCAGAGTGCTAGCCTTGAGCAAAAAGAAGCCAGGGACAGTGCTCAGGCCCTGAGTCCAAGGCCCAGGACTGGCAAAAAAAAAAATTACCAAAATAGCTGGCAATTGCATAAAAAAATGACTGATATCACAAATCAACAGGCAAGTCAAATGCAATCAAATCAAATGCAAGTCAAATCAAAATGCAAGTCAAAACTACACTGCAACCATTTCATTATGATGGTCACTACTGAAAAATCAGAAAATAGCAAACTTTGGTGAAAATGCAGACAACTAGAATTCCCTTGCAGTTGGTAGGAAGGCAAAATAGTACAGACACTATGAAAATAGCATGGACTTTCAACAAAAGATTAAAAATATAAAGCCAGGTTCAGCGATATACAGATGTAATCCCAGAGATCTAAACCATCTTGGACTACCTACTGAGACCCTGTCTCAAAAACAAAACCAAGCCTGGTAGTTGGTTCAAGCCTGTGGTTCCAGCTACGTGGGAGGCAAAAATCAGGTGGAGGGCTGGGGATATGGCCTCGTGGCAAGAGCGCTTACCTCGTATACATGAAGCCCTTGGTTCGATTCCCCAGCACCACATATACAGAAAATGGCCAGAAGTGGCGCTGTGGCTCAAGTGGCAGAGTGCTAGCCTTGAGCGGGAAGAAGCCAGGGACAGTGCTCAGGCCCTGAGTCCAAGGCCCAGGACTGGCAAAAAAAAAATCAGGTGGAAAGATGTTAGAGTAGCCAAGGCAAAAAGGAAAAAGGACAGCAAAACCTCAAGCAAGGTATGGTGAAACATTCCTGCAGTCCTAGCTATACAGGAAACATGGACAAGAGGATCAGGTCCAAGGTCAGTCTCAGGTAAAAGGGCAAATCTCTACCTGAAAAGAAAACTTAAAAAAAAAAAAGTCTAGAGGTCCATGGCCCTAGATGTAAAGCACTTGACTAGCAAGTTTTTAGGCCCTGAGTTCAAATGTCAGTGCTGCCACCTGCAAAAGTTAAAAAATTTATAGTCAGTATATGAACAGCAATCCCAATAACTGAAAACAGAATCTTGATGAGGTATTTGTTCAGCCATGTTTACTGTAGCATTCTTTGTAGTAGCCAGGATATGCAAACAAACTAAATGTCTGCTCATGGATAAAGGAATTGTGGTGTAGGACAGGTATGTAGGCACATATCTATAATCTTAGCAATCAGGAGCCTGAGGCAGGAAAATCACAAGTGCAAATCTAGTTTGGCCTATATAGTGAATTCCAGGCTAGGCTAAGGCACATAGTGAGACCCTGTCTGCTTTAAAAAGAAAAAAAAAGTGGTATACATTTATGTACATATATACACAGGAACATTATTGTGCCTTAAGAACAGCATCTGCCATATGCTACAATGTGCATGAACCTTGAGGATATTATGCTGAATGAGGTCCAGTCACAAACAAATACTGCATGATTCCACTTACATGATGTATTTGGAAGATATAAAACTGGACACAGTTTCAATTTCACAAGCTCAAAAAGTTCTGTTGCACATAAGAGTAAATCAAATTTATTGTACTATACACTTACAAATGATTAGGTTGGTGGCAACTTTTAGCATAAGCTAAGAGTTAGTGGTGACTTTTATGTTACCATTATATTGGATACACGTACACCTATGCATGCAAGTGCATGCACATTTCAGGCCCATATAAAAGTGCTGGATTACAGGTATACATTACCATATCCAAATGTGTAAATTAGAACTTTAAACAAACTCTCAAGGTATTTCTGATAATTCAGAATCTCTAGGCTTCAAAATAAAGTACAGACTATTTTGGCATCCAAAGCTCTCCATGGCCCATCTCTATCTAGTTATCCATTCTCTCACTTGGCATGCTTGAGGCCTTACACCCTGCCTGCCCTCCCAGAACTCCAGGAGATAGATACTGACTGACTCAACTCATATGATGATGAAAGTTTTTTTATATCTGTGCTATCTATAATAACAGCATTAGCAGCACAGAGCAACTGAGCATTTGAAATGTGACTACTGGTTACAGTATTGAACAGCAGAAGACTAATCTCTGAAAAAAAGAGATGGCATATGTAAGGGCCACCCCACCCCCACCCCCAGAGGGCTCCATGCAGATGCCCCCCTCCTGTTTAAGTCTGAGCCCAGGACCTGAGTTACCTAGGTAACTGGTGTACCTGGAGGCAGTTACCTCCTCCTTCTCTGAGGTCACATCCAATCCACCTGGCCATACCTCCCACTTTTTCCTATATAATCCAGCTCAACACAGTCCCCGCTCTCTTTCCTTTTCTCTCTTACGCTCTCTTGCTCTTTTTTCTCTTTTTCCCTTCTTCCTCCCCCTCTGTCTCCCTACATTTCCATCTTGTGTGGGCTGGCAGTTTGATTTCCCCCAATAAACTCCTTTCTGCCTAAACCATGTGGTGGGTTTCCTTTCTGGAGAACCTTACAGCACAGTTAACTCCATGTAACTTTTTTCTCACATATTTTTGATATGCATTCATTCACTTAATATCATTATGTACCAAGAATGTACTATTTTCATTACTAAAAGCAGTGACCAAAACAAGCATCCTTGCCTTCAGAAGCTTCTGTTTTAATGAGTCAAAATAGTACAGAGGTTAAGAGAAAAGCCCCTGAAGCCAATTGCTTAAGGTTCAGACTATGGCTCTAATGATTATGACCTAACTTTTTTTCTTTAATAAAGTTAGCCAGCCTCAGGCTTTTCATTGTGGTAATGCAAAACAGACTAATAATATGCCTGATCTCTTTGTCTATAAAAGACAAGTAATGATAGCCTCAGCCAACAATTTCTGTAACCATGAGGTAAGACACAAAGAACAGTGACCAAAATATAAAACTGGTAACATTTCGGTTTATTTTGTTATTATGAGCAAAACTGGTAAATAGCAAAAAGAATGAACAATTAGTGGTATGGGAAGACCATAAAGAAGAGAAGGCCCAGAGAGATAATAACTTTTAAGAGGTCTGTCAAAGCCTTACTTAGAAGATGTACCTTAGAAAAGACCTGAAGGAAAGAGAACAAGTCACACATATCTGGGGAAAAGAACTTAATCCCATGTGAACTACTTTGTATTAATGCCACAGCATAAATGGGAGAACTAAAAAAACTGTCTAAAGTCACAGGGCTAATAAATGACTGAGCCTGTAGCTGAATCCAGGACTATCTGACTACAATCTTTTCTCCATTATAGGACCCTGTTTGATATCTACTCCTTGCAGTGAAACAAGATCAACAGGCCCTTTCATACAAGCTACTTTTGATACTGAGATTAATAGACTTATAATGAGTCCACAAGCTGTCTGGGTTAATGTGCTAACCAAAGTAGCTAAAGGCACAGACCATTAGCCCAGCTGCACACTTCCACATACACTCCGCTTGCTAAATTCTATACCAAGACCGCCATGTTAACTACAGTTGTCCATAGAAAACAGGCATTTATCAAAGCCAACAAGCCTCCAACACCAGGAACAAGAGGTAAATTATACATCAGAAATGAAGGCCATTGCTTCCAACCAGGCCTTTGAGGAGAAATGCTCTGCTAGATATGCACTGTGGGGAAACTATGATCAAAAGTTAGGTTCAACCTCCTGAATTTGTTCTATTCTAACCTTGGTACACAAGATCTAGAACAATAAGGAAAACAAAAATAAAGCAAAATTCCCTATCTTTACTTCAATTCTGATGTAGTCAGTAATTCAAATACTTTTGACAATATTTTTCTATACCTATATGTTTTGCCTGTGCTAATGAAATCCCTATGGTAATACTGGCAATCTACTCCAAAAATCATTAGCATTAACTGTAGCAGTGGATTTTTATCATTGCTTCATGATTCACTAGAAAAGTCTTTCAGCTTTCCAGGACCCTGTTCCCTCATGAGCTACAGGCTAGACTCAATATTCTTTAAAGGTCTATATCTCAATAATGAAATGGTGCCCCTGTATTTGCAACTCAGACACCAAATTCTTTCGTTCAAAAGACACTCCTAGGGGGCTGGGAATATGGCCTAGTGGTAAAGTGCTCACCTCGTATACATGAAGCCCCGGGTTCGATTCCTCAGCACCACATATACAGAAAAAAGCCAGAAGTAACACTGTGGCTCAAGAGGTAGAGTGCTAGCCTTGAGCAAAAAGAAGCCAGGGACAGTGCTAAGGCACTGAGTCCACATCCCAGGACTGGCAACAAAAACAAAAACATAAACAAAAGACACTCCTAAGATCAGGCTAAGCATAGAAGACCACAAGTATACCAAATGACAAATTATTGAAAAGTTTTACATATATTGTTTTTTCACCACATATAAGCATTTCAGAGCTGTATTCCTACTGAATACAAAAGTTGGCCCCAAAGTATTACTAATCATACTTAAAAGGATCTTTTATTATATGCTATATTTGAAAATCCTAAAACAAAAACAAAAACCAGATATAAAGTGTGAGCCATAGGCACCCAGCCCATAAGACTTTTATCTCTAGTTAACTATCAAAAAGCCAGACATAGGGCTGGGGATATGGCCTTGTGGCAAGAGTGCTTGCCTCGTATACATGAGGCCCTGGGTTCAATTCCCCAGCACCACATATACAGAAAACGTCCAGAAGTGGCGCTGTGGCTCAAGTGGCAGAGTGCTAGCCTTGAGCAAAAAGAAGCCAGGGACAGTGCTCAGGCCCTGAGTCCAAGCCCAGGACTGGCCAAAAAAAAAAAAAAAAAAAAGCCAGACATAGAGCTGTGACAGAAGTAGCAGAGTGCCAGCCAAAGCTTGCTAAGCAAGTGCTAGGCACTGGTTGCTCACACCTGTAATCCAAACTATTCAGAGGCTGAAGCCTGAAAATCATGGTTCAAAGGCAGCCTGGGCAGAAAAATCTGTGAGACCTTTATCTCCAGTAAACCACCAAAAGCTGGAAGTACAGCTGTGGCTCAAGTGGTAGAGCACTAGCCTTGAGCAAAAAAAACTCAGGACCAGCACAGCAGAAACAAACAAACAAATAAAACCATAGACCACATTGGTTGGTACTTATCTTTCAATCATCCACAACCTAAACTTCTTTAGGCTCCCTTCCCCACAGAGTCTATATGGTGAGATTCTCTAATTATGCACATGTCCTTTTATTACAATCAAACATTCATTAGTTCCTTGAAAACAGGCCCCACATCAACATATTTTTCTTTGCCTCTGCAGAAAGACCTTTTTACAATCTATGTATAATCCATACCAAAACTAATCCAAAAAGATGTGAAGTGTTCATCTGTTAAGATATAAGACAGTTAAAAATAAAAAAATGGGGGCTGGGAATATGGCCTAGTGGTAAAGTGCTCGTCTTGTATACATGAAGCCCTGGGTTCGATTCCTCAGCACCACATATATAGAAAAAGCCAGAAGTGGCGCTGTGGCTCAAGTCACCGAGTGCTAGCCTTGAGCAAAAAGAAGCCAGGGACAGTGCTCAGGCCCTGAGTCCAAGGTCCAGGACTGCCAAAAAAAATAAAAAATAAAATAAATAAAAAATAAAAAAATGACATAGCAAATTATAAATCTAATTATCAAAACTCAGGAGTATGACACAGGAGGAGCATAAATTTGAGGTCAGCTTGATAAGAATCTCAAAAAAAAATAAAAATTTAGGTCCTGTATCTATCATACAAATTCCAATGGTTATTGGTAATTACTCATCTGTTTGTGCTATGGAAATCACAGTGATAACAAAATGGCTGTGAAGACAGGCACTGTGGAATTCAAATCACAGCTTAGAAATCAAGCTAGGTATAGTGACACACACTGGAAGAATGCCTGGAGCCCAGGAGTTTGAAATGAACCTGGGCAAACAACAAGACCTATCTTTAAAAAGAAAGAAGTCACACTTTTACCATATATTAATTGAGTGATCTTGAGTGTGCTACTTAACCTCTTTGTACCTTTGTGTCTTCATCCTTTTAAAATGATCCTATTAACACTCTTACAGCTGATGTAAGAGTGAAATGAAATAATACAAGGATAGTGTCTGGCATGGTAAGCACTCAGTAAAATGTAGCATCATCTTCAGGTTGTTAATGTCAGAGGAAAAAAGGCTGTGCAGTTTAAAGTGGTATAACATGTCTAGAATGTTTATTATTGTTATCTATATCCAAAACTTTGGAACAAACTAATAAAATGAAGAAAAAACATCCAAAGATAGTTGTCATAAACAACCTTTCTCTAAATACAGTTTCTTTTATTTATCTTTTGCATTCCTAGCTTCTTTCCAAACATCATTAATACTACAGTGAAGCAGGCATGGAAATGCAAACTATGTCTATGTATTTGCTACTGACAAAGGTGAGGTGGGGGAGGGGAGTGTTCCCCTCAAATTGGATTAAAGTTACTATGCTTCTCCCTCCCAACCAAGCAGCAATTAGTCATCTGTAGCTGCCAAGGAAGGCCAGTTTATTTATTTATTTTTTTGAAGGCCAGTTTAAACTCAAGCAGCTGGCTGTGTTTTAGTTTTAGGAACCTTTCTTCTGATACTCTTAGAACACAGTGTATCCCTGGGTCTACTGTACACTTAACACAATACTAGAAGGTATAGACAGAACATGAGAACTATAGAGGATACAAAAAGGATAGCAGAAAAACACTCAAAATTATCATCAATGGGTGATAAATGCATATGCTGAATAAGCCATGATGTATTCATTGATATAATTAGCTTATTGCATTACTGTTCCATATAGAGTCCTAACTACCAAAACCAGAAGAGTCTTCAGAGATTATCCTGCACAGTTTTATTATCATTGTAAGAACAGAGAGGGAAAGGAGCTCATCATAATCACAGGCAAACCAAAGAGTAGAGTGGAGATCAGAACTAAGGACAAGGCTGGTGGTAGACTTCAATATTAAGTGTGCAGAAAGCAAATCTGTGGAAAATTTTATCATTTGTGAACAAATCTCCAGAGATGGCTTAAGAATCCCAACATCTACAAATGCCACTGACTCTAGGTAGGAAGCAATCCTTGCTCATCTCAAAGGGGGGGGGGGGAGATTATGACAGGTCATAGAACTTTGAAGCTTTTCAAGAATGGCCAACGCAGTAATAGTAAGTTCATCAGTGAATATCTAAAATAAAGCCTTAATTTGTAAAAAGCAGAAATGCAGTTTATCAACCCACTACTGTCCAGGGTTCCCACAGTTCACCTTTATAAAAATAGATTTGCAGTGGTACTATCAGAAGTAAAAAAGAAATCCTCAAATCTAGAACTATTTTTTAAGTAAATTTTAGGCTTATTTTTAAAATCTAGCCCCAACTTCCACTCTTCAGCATTCCCTATACTCAACAATGCCCTCAGCAATCTAAACATATGCTTAGTTGGCATGTGTTTAAAAAGCAAGAGAAGTGTGTGTTCACTACCTCCACATACCTGTGACATCTCAGTAATTCATATCATAACCATCCTTTAAAACCAGCTCAAGACTCCCACTCATCTCCAGGAGCCATTCTCTTAAAATAAATAAACACACACACAGTATATATGTATGTGTATGTATATATATATATATATATATATATATATAGAGAGAGAGAGAGAGAGAGAGAGAGAGAGAGAGAAATGTGTCCTCTTCTGCTCTGAAACCTCTGTTTCCCACAACCTTTTTCATTGCCTTTCCCCCACTTCCTTCACTTAATTCAACCTGTGTTTTGGCCACCACATCAGCCTAGTTGCTTCTCTCCAGTGCAGCTAACACTATGTCTGTGAAGCCTGGCTTGTGGGTACAATTTCCCCTGTCAAAATCATACCAATTCAATTATAGTGTACTAGAAGGAAAAGTGGACAACTTGGACTCAGAATATCTAAGTTGGAAGCTTGGCTCCATCACTTCCCTACCAAGTTCCTATCCACATCTATCAGTTCTTTCTATGAAGCAGCTCATCCCCCATAAAGCTAGATAACCATGGATTTAATAAACCTAAGAGCTTACTAAGCCTACCTAATAATTTAAGTCCTCTGAGAGATAAAAAGATACATAGGGGGCTAGCAATATAGCCTAGTGGTAGAGTGCTTGCCTTGTATATACATGAAGCCCTGGGTTCAATTCCTCAGCACTACATATATTGAAAAGGCCAGGAGTGGCACTGTAGTTCAAGTGGTAGAGTGCTAGCCTTGAGCAAAAAGAAGCCAGGGTCAGTGCTCAGGCCCTGAGTTAAAGCCCCAGGACTAGCAAAAATAAAAAAAAAAAAAGATACATAAGGTATGGCCTTCTGATCTCTCAAAAATTATCTTATATGAATAGGAAAACAGAAGGTAGCAGAGTCTGACAGGGGAAAAACTAGCCTGCAGTCAAGGCATCTAGGTCCTGGTCTCAAGTCTGCCACCCAATCTGTGGGACCTGTTAAGTACTTTACCTTACAAGGTCTCAACTTTCTTCCTGTGTAAAGTGAGCAGGGATTAGAGTCAGTGATTTCTAAGAGCCCTCTCAGCTTTGATAATCTGTGGAAAATAACTTCAGTACCAGCCTGTTCAACAGTCAAGCCAAGAGGGTGCACAAGGTAACCAGAACAAGCTGCTGGATTCAATGGAAGCTGCTCTGTGACCAGGAGAGCCAATGGAAACTGAAAAGGGGGTGGGAAAGTTAAAGCCAGATGATGAATGCATCTGCTGCCAGGAGGGCATGGCTCATCACAGGGACACTTCTCATTTACAGGAAGCTTTGCACAAACCCTCCATTCAGGTCCCAAGGTCCCTTTCCACACAAAGAAGCCTCATGGCCCAGAAAAGGAGAGGGACCAGTGAGAAGTCTGGGCACAGAGACCATGGACAAAGCTAGTGTGGGGCACAGCTCATCTCACCAGAGCTGGGGCCACAGTTTGGGCTCTTTTCTTACCTGAGAAGATAAAGGAAGCAGTAAGCTCCAAGGCAGCTAAGTCTTTCATAATATGTAATGAATCCCAAGATGTTTTTTTAGCCAGAAACACAGATTTTGCTTTGTAGGACTTACAAATTTCAGAAAAATGCCAGCACACTATTTCTATAAACATTGGAAATAAGGTTTTGCTTCTAGTAAGTTTTGTTTTTAATGCCAATCCAATCACTTATCCCCCACAAGATCCTGAGCAAGTCATTCACCATCTCTTGAGTCTGTCTTCACTTATTATGATATAAATTAAGAATTCCCACCTTGTAGAATTAGCCTGAGAATTAGCCTTCCTGCTCCCCTACCACCCAGTATTTCCTAACTCTATTGTTCTTCTCTCTCTATATATAAAATACTAGATATAGATAAGTGCTAACTCATCTTCTGGCACATCTATATACTTTTTATATATCTACCTCTGCCATGAAATTGTGGACAGCTTGAGAACAAGCACAATATTCTAATCCATACTTAAACCCCCCTAAAACAACACCTGGCACATAGCAGGGGTCATAGGAAGTCGGATGAGTACAGCTATCATGCGTTCAATCCAATGCTAGGTGCTATACATGAGACAAAATAATGACCACAATTGCATTGAATATAGTAAAAAAAAACAACAAAAAAAAAACAACCTATAACACCAAACAACATTTTCTGTATAAGGCACAATTCTAAGCCCTTTAAAACATATCAGCACGTTAAGTAGGTATTATTACTCCTACGTGGTTGATAACAGACAACCAAGTCTACCATGGACAAATCCATTAAAAAAAAAAAAGGAGCCAGGCATCTGGCTCACGCCTGTAATCCTAGCTACTCAGGAGGCTGAGATCTGAGGATTGTGGTTCAAAGCCAGCCTGAGCAGGAAAGTCTATGAGACTCTTATCTCCTATTAACCACCGAAAAACTGGAAGTGGCACTGTGGCTCAAAGTGGTAGAGCACTAACCTTGGGCAAGAAGAAGCTCAAGGACAGTGCCCAGGCCCTGAGTTCAAACCCCACAACCAAGGAAGGACAGAGGATGGAGGACAGAGGACAGAGGGGAGGGGAGAAGAGGGGAGGGGAGAAGAGGGGAGGGGAGGGGAGGGGAGAGAGGAGCTCATGGTTTCCTGGAGCTAGGAGGAAGGGAAGGCAGAATTAAGTGACTGGTTTCTAGAAGTGATTAAAACACTTAAAATTAAATGGTGCTATTTGTACAAGCCTGTAAATATACTATATACCACGTAGACTTTATGATACATAAATTTTAACTTAATAAAAAATCTTCCCAGTCAGAGAGCTTGAAAGTGACAGACTCAGAACTCTGGCATTTAAATTGTGTCCTTTGTATGGCTGGAAGTATATCTCAAGTGGTGGAGCATTTGCCTAAGGGAGCTACGTTTAATATCTAGTAACACACACAGACACACACAGACACAGACATACACACAAAGACACACACACACACACACACACAGAGGCACCAGTACAACGTTGTTTTTTTGTTGTTGGGGTTTTTTTTCGGTGGGTTGTCGGGAGCTGTTCTTGAGTTGTTTTGCTCAAGGCTAGCACTCTACCACTTTTGGCCACAGCACCACTTCCACTTTTCTGGTAGTTAATTGGAAGTAAGAGTCTCACAGACTTTCCTGCCTTGGCTGACTTTGAACTGTGATCCTCAGATTTCAGCCTCCGAAGTAGCTAGGATCACAGGTGTGAGCCACTGGTGGCTGGGTAGCACGAAAGTTTTAACCACTATTCTGTACTGGTCTGAGGGATTCAAAATCTATAATATTCTCTAATATTCTCTCTCTCTCTCTCTCTCTCTCTCTCTCTCTCTCTCTCTCTCTCTCTCTTTGCCAGTCCTGGGCTTGAACTCTGGGCCTGAGCACTGTCCCTGGCTTCTTTTTGCTCAAAGTTAGCACACCACTTGAGCTATAGTGCCATTTCTGGCTTTTTCTATGTATGCAGTGCTGAGGAATTTGAACCCAGGTTTTCACGTATACGAGGCAAGCACTCTACCACTAAGCCATATTCCCAGTCCTCAAAATCTATAATATCATCTAATTATAATTACATTACTTAATTTTGTTTGTCTAAAAACAGACATTGAAGAGCTAGGGACCCAGCTAAGTGGAAGAGTATATACTAAGCATCTGAAATTGCAGGTGTTAGATAAATGTTTACTTGAAAAAAAGTTCATTAATTTAATTCCTGGCACTCAATATAAAAGAACCCAGCCATGTTAGCAAACTAAATGTAATAAAAGCTAGACAGAAACATGTACTACGTAAAAGTATCCATAGGAAAGCATCCCTTGTAAGGTAATCTGGCAGAAACATTCAGTACTCACTGACTATCCATAAGAAAGTTCTCTCCTGGTTCTCAGACCTATTATAGTTTTACGCAGTTCCATGTGACTACTTTTGGCCAATGTTCTGTAGCAGAAATGACATGTCTGCACTATGTGCAGAAGTATTTAAGAGCCAGTATATATGAGTCTCCAGCTCCCTTCTGCATAGACATCATGGGAGTCTCATGTTGAAATGATGGCATCACAAGACTTAAGCAGTCACATACTAGATGACAAATGCCCACCAGTTACCTGACCTGCACCTGCTCTGGAATTTATGAGCAAGATTCCAACAAATCTTTGTTGTGTTGAGCCCCTGAAATCTTGGGTGCAGGGGACAAATTCATCATCATAACATCCTGACAGACAGAAGAAGAAATAAACTGTTGGGTGCCACTGGCTCACACCTGTAATCCTAGTTACTCAGGAGGCTGAGATTTGAAGATGGTGGTTCAAAGCCAGCCCGGGCAGGAAAGTCAATGAGACTCTTATCTCCAAGTAACTACCAGAAAACTGAAGTGGGACTATGGCTCAAAGTGGCAAAGTGCTAGCCTTGAGCAAAAAGAGCTCATAACAGCACCAGGCTCTGAGTTCAATGACTCACCAAAAAACAAAATTTTAAAAATTCAGAATATATAGGTATTACATTTAGTACTTTGTGTAATCTACCACTCAGTATCTTGACTAGATCATTACCCTTTAAAAATGGAGATTGTAAAGCTTGTTGAAATTTTATTAGGAAGCAGGAGGGGTGAGGGAGAGCGTGCTAGAGAGGAGGACCTTGATTTAAGCATGTTGTACATATGTGTGGAAATGTCACAATGAAATTCCCTCTCTATAACTAGGATATGCTAATTTAAAAAAATAGATCTGTTACTATTCTCACAGAGTTGTTCTGAAAATTAAAATACAGAAAAGCATCTGGCTAAATCCATTTACCTTTGGGGGAAATATAAGATTGAATCTGATGCTCAATTAATGAATTCTAATTGGAAACTACATAGCTTTTCAACATACTATAGGAAACATGTGCCATTTATGTTAGGATCAATTACAGAAGTAGAAAATTTGGAATCATTCCATTCAGCTAGATCACAACTTAATATAAACAATGAAGTAGAGGGGGAAGAATAGGGAGTCATAGTGACTCCATTTACTGAGTGTGTGACTTAGAAGGAGCAAGGGCTATCTAGTCCCAGCACCTCATGGTGTTGGGAGGCAGGGAGGGAGAGGGGGAGGCAGGCAGAGGGAGGAAACCACACATAACTATGGTATTGTTTCCTCTCTGAGTTTTTTCACAAGGTACATTCCTGTTTCTTCTCTTCCAAGTTGCTTCCTAGTGGAGAACAAAGTATAGTACGTACAAAGGCTAAGTTTTATTTAAAGCCTCCAGTACTTTGAATTTCTGGGCCAGGTCTTCTGTACACAATACTAAGAAGCATCTGTCACATGCCTATTTAAGGAGGTGTGGCTTGCTATTTTTCTATTTCTTTGGTACAAGCCATGAAAGAGGACTAGCCAATAAAAATGTTCACAGACCAGTAAACTGAATGTCTCTGTAAACTTTGGCTTATAATAAGATCAGAGAACCTGACAAGTTGAAATTCCAACTGTTTGTGTTCAAGAGTTGGATTTCTCTTTCTCCTAACCCACTTATAGGCAGATCTTTAAAAGTCTTCAGAGGGAAAAACAGAGATTAGAAGACTTCCTTAAAGTCATCTGGTGACAACAGAACCAATTTCATCCCCTTTACTTCTCTGGGGAAATTAGCTTTTTCTTTTGTAACAGGTTTAGCAGAATGTTCTCCTGTGTTCACTCTTAGACACAGGACTGGCACAATGTGCCTTTAATAAAGCTTTCACCTGTAGAACACAAAGCAGTTGCTAGGGAGGATGCAATGTCTTCCTCCCAAGAAGAACCAGGATTAAACCAACTGTTCTTCACTTAACCATACTTGCTAAGCAACTCTTTAATATCAAACCTCATTTTAGGATCAACACAGACTTATGAGATACTATTCAGCCACTACTGAGCTTAGAGTGCAATGGAGATAACAGATATCAAAACAGACTAGCTGGGTAACAGAGGCTCATGCCTGTAATACTAACTATGAGGAGGAGACTAAAATCCAGAGGACTGAGATTAAAGGCCAGCCCAATTAGAAGAGCCCATTTCTGAAAAAGAGAAAGAAAGCAAAACAGCAAGGCTGGATGCAGGGCTGAAGTGGTAGAGTGTCAGTCAAATAATTAAGCCAACCAAGTACAAGATCCTAAGTTCAAACTCTAGTAGCATACATACACAAAGACAATATAAAAATTTTTAATTTCTTCTTAATGGTGCTGGGAGTCTCACACTTATTAGGCAAGCACTCTACAGTGAACCACAACTCTAGCCCCCTTTTGATGCTATTTTTGAGATAGGGTTTCACTTCCTGCCTGGGCACAATCTACCTGTTTTAGGACCCATGTTATAGCTAGGATGACAGGCTCACACAATCACCCTCAACTTCTGCCACTGAGATGGCATATCAAGGGACTTTTCTGTTCAGGCTTGCCTGGAGCCAAAATCCTCCCAACCTTAGCCATCCAGGTAGCTAGGATTACAAGTATGAGCCACCTACTCATAAGTTATTAATATAGTGTCTTAGGGCTCTAAACCAATTACTAATTGTCCTGTGGTACCCAACTACACCTTAGAGACATTTCTCCTTTTCCATGAGTACCTGCCAAGGGAGAGTGCTGGAGACTACAAGGCTACGAGAAAAAGGAACCTTTCTTTTCAAGGTTCCATTTTCTACAGGGCAACAAGTAGGTCTGTGTGCAGAGGGTTCTAAGGTATCAAGGTAGTGACTCTCTTAAGTTTGAAGGCAAGCACTCACAGCCCACAAGCCAGTTTCTTCTGGATCATAGCAATAAGTAGCATATAGCCATATCGGTCACATACTGTTCAGAGGTCTGAAGCTCAGCTCCGTGAAGTAGTTCTTTTTCTGTTTGGCCCTGAGGATGGCATTCATTTTCTATAGTTATTACCTCTATTATGAAAGGATATGTCCCAGCCATCCCAGGGGACCAAGCAGAGATAGTCATAGACAGGAGAAGAAGGTTTATTAGTGGGGCCATAGCTCCCACAGGAGAGGGAACAACATGGCGTCTGTACCTTATCCAGGTGGCAGCTTCTCTCTGGGGCTAAAGGGGAAGTAGGTAGATCTTATCGGTGAGTGGGAGTGGCCCATTAGGTATGGGTGGATCTGGGGGCTAATGGGAGGAGCTGAGGACTGAGGCAGGGGAAATGCTAACATATTATACCTTAGAGTTCTCTAACATCCCTTTGAGTAGTCATTCAACTTTCACTTCTCTATATTAAATTTAATCTGTTTTAAATGCCAATGTGATTTTTGTCTCATCATGTAGATCAGGACAGATACAAGTAGCATAAATGCTATGACAGTGGCCATGGAGCCCATTCTCCTATATAAACTAGAATTCTGAAGATTGAAAATCACCTGCTCAAAGTCACACAGAAACTAGTTAGCAATCCTTTTATTGTCAAACAAACCAATGAGATAATTATCTCTAACTAGAAAAAAACAGAAGTGGATGTGTGGCTCCAGTGGAAGAGCACTAGCCTTGAGCAAAAAAAGCCAAAGGACAGTGCTCTGGCCCTGAGTTCAAGCCCCAGAGCCAGCACTATCTTATAAAAAGAAAGTACAGAAACATGCATTTCAACAAGCTCTTCAGGGCCCCAGGCAAGAATTCAAATAATAAAAATGCATGTTGATAGACCTCCATTACAGAATTTTATCTCCTCTGCCAGCCCAGCAGAGTCATGGTAAAATACTGCCTAGTCAGGATAACACATCACAAATGAATTCCAATAAGCAGATGTGATTTCTCCCTGCAGCTTCCCACTCCTATAAAACCATCAGGAAGCAAAGAAAGCTTTTGTTCTCCATCTGAACTGCCTGTAGGTCCTTGCTAGTAAAGGGAAATTAGGTTTTGAGAAGCAGATGGCTTGTCACAGAGCCTAAAACCCTAAGGTAAAAGGGAAGCAATTCACTAAAACCGACCATTTCACCTCTTTGAGGTGATAAGTGTGTCTAGTAATAAGCAAACCTCCAAACAGGTGCTCCCAAAGCACGTGTGTGAGCACACACATGCATGTGTGGCTATGCGTATGTGCATGTACGCACACTGTCCTGGAGCTTGTCAGGACCTAGGCACTGTCCCTGAGCTTTTGTGGTCAAGGCGAGTTCTCTACCACTGGAGCCACAGCTCCACTTCCAGCTTTTTGGTGATTAACTAGAGATGAAAGTCTCATGGACTTTTCTGGCTGGTCTGGTTTCAAATTGCAGTCCTCAGATCTCATCTTCTTTAGTAGCTAGGATTAAAGGCATGAACCACCAGTGCCTGGCTCCAAAGCACTTTTTAAGACAGGTAGATGCTGGGCTGGGAAGGTGGCTTAGTGGTAGACTGCTTGCCTAGTATGCGTGAGGTCCTAGGTTTGATTCCTTGGTATCACAAAACAGTAAATAAATAAGTAGGTGCTAAGTCTCAGTCTAGCTTCAGCTACATTCATCCATAGCTATCACCACAAATTCACACTAATATTTGAGATTTTTCTGAAACTAAGCATCACTTTTTCACAGCAATTTCTTACTATGGATATTTTACTATGGGAGATTTCTATGAAGGAAAAATACTACCACAGTAAGACCCTCAATATAATAACAAGAGACAGGAACTTACAGGCCAAATAAGAGCCTATAAAGTGAACTAGAACAAAGTAAAAGGTAAAACAGTGTTTGCTCAATTGAGCTGAGAGAAGGAATGTTTGTTTAGTACCCTATGGTCATCAAACTTGACCTAAGCTGCTTTTCTATATTGTATCTCATTTAATCACCAAAACAATTCAGAATGAGTGTTTCATATAAGAGAGTTTCAAAAAATTACAGCTTTCTTAGTTCAGTTAAGGGACAAAAGGTAATTTGTTAAAAAAATCAGCAAGTTACCAACTAAGCAAAGGACAATGACAAAATAATATCTTTTATTTGGATATTGCTTTAAAGTTTTTCAGAGTACAGCAAAAGAGGGGGAAGTGAGCACTAGCTAGGCAAGAAATCAGAATACCCAAGTTCTAGTTTGACTGTGTATTTCAAACCGAAACTAAATCCCTTCCCTTTTGGGGATCTTAATTGCTTCACCTAATACAACAATGGTTCGTTCAGTTTAATCAGTTGAGCCCAGGTGGTGTTGTGCACCACCATAATCCTAGCACTGGAAACCTGAGGCAGGAAGTTCAAGTTCAAGGCCAGCCTGTGTTTTATTCTGTCTCAGAAAACAAGGACTGGGGGCTGGAAATGTGACTTAGTGGTAGAGTGCTTGCCTAGCATGTATGAAGCCCTGGGTTTGATTCCTCAGTACCACATAAACAGAAAAAGCCGGAAATGGCGTTGTGGCTGAAGTGGTAGAGCAAAAAAGGTAGAGCCTTGAGCAAAAAAAAAGCTCAGGGACAGTGCCCAGGCCTTGAGTTCAAACCCAAGGACTGGGCAAAAAAACAAGGACTGGCTATATAGCTCAGGGATACAGTGCCAGCCTAGCATCTGCAACCCCCTGGGTTGGATTCCAGCACTGATGGGGGAGGGAGGGGAGAAAACAGTGATTTAAATGATCTCAAATACCCCCATCTTCAAGACATGGAGCTCTTGTTGTCAGGGTCTGTTTGCATCTTCTAGCTGTAATTCAAGATTAACAGCTTACCTCCACTTGTCCATTAGCTGTTTCTAAACCAGAAGCATCCTTTTCAGCACAGCTTACCACCTGTGCTGGATGTATCATTAAGTGTAAAGCTGATAGCATACTTTGCTGGAAGGCTGGTACACAAATGTTACCTGGAGATGAATAAATCATTCCAGTTGTGTTAGGTTGCAACTGTAAGGGCAGCATCTGTGGTTCTAAAAAACAGATGGTCTTATAAGGATACAGGACTTGGCTCTGATCTGACTTCCCTAAAGCCAAGCAGGTTTGGACCAGCAGGACGTCTTGCTGGAAGTGACTGAGTAGAGCTAGTATCCAGTGATGAGGAAAGATGATAGAAATGCACATGCAGGTTTTTTTTCCATAATAAATGAACTTATCAGGTGTTCCAATTACCAGAATCCCAAGCTCTTATTTTTTTACTTACTCATCAACTTCTTTTTTGCCCAATACTTCCTTTCCTGATTATAACAAAAGGTAAGCTCAGGAAGACCCCCTAATACAGCGCTGGCACAAAATAAGGACTTTAAGATCTGTTGACTAAAATAAATTTGAAAAACAGAAAACCAAATTAAACTTTTTTGACACCTAGCTCAGTGTTACTAATAGTAGATATATAGTAAATGTATTTAATGAGTAAAGTAATATGCCAAGCACCATTCTAGGTGTTTTATATATTCTCTCATTTAACTCTCAAAACAGCTTTTATTTTTATTACCTAAATTTTTTGGCTAAGTTAAAGCTCAGAAAGTTTGGTACTCTGCCTACAGTCGTGCATGAAATTAACTAATGGAAGTCAGAATTGACTCGCCAAAGTTCTATAAATGTTTCCTGTTAAGTCTCCTGTCTTACCCATACACCTGATTTATTCCTACTTTTAGATCTCTGTACTTACCATTTTTCTGCTCTGAATTCCTTTCTAGATTTTTCTTTCATGGTGTTCTACTTTGCTTTAGATTATTCAAGTGGACGCTTTAATGCAATCTAATCTCTTCAGAGAAGCTGTTCCGGATCATCTTCCCAACGTTCACTGTCTCTAGTCTCTTCAGTCATATAAAAGCCTGTAAGGGCCAAGACTCTGTCTTGGTCACAGTTGTGCCCCCAGCACTTAGAAGAGTGACTGGTCTAACAGGCATTCATCACTGAATTGAATGAGTGACTTCTATGTGCCTAGAGACTCTCTATGTGCCTAGACTCACAGAGCTCTAAGAGTATTAATGTGATAACTTATATTTCATAAAGAACACAGAGTCTTTCCTTATATATTATAAAAAGTTTGCCTGGTCTCACTGACAATGATGGTATGACTTTGGAAAGTCTCACTTTTCAAAGCATGTATAAGACATATAAGTTTGTCATGGTAAGCAAGTAAACCCATGAAAACGCTTTGTACAAACTATAAATTACTAAAACATGTATATTATAATGATGGAAAAAAGAACTTAAAGACAAAGGTCAAAGTCTTTACTTCACCTATCACCCTAAGGCCCAAACAGGTGAAATTTATTATCCAATCATGATTAGACTCTGGAACTCCAGGTAACTACACTAGAACACTTAGCAACATCCTGCACAGACTGCCCAGCCTTTGGTACTCCACTTTCTCTTGGTCCTTCTACCTCACTGACTGTTGCTTACTAATCTCAACTTACCAGAAATAGTCCAGGCTCAATAATCACATCTCTCCTCTGCTGTTACCTACACATATTTTCTAGGTGATCACAATTTCATGGCTTTACATATGCTAATGACTCCTGCTAGGGTATCCAAAATGTCTATATGTATGAACTTGATTATGAGAATATGGGGTACCAGCTTCATTCTCCCCCTCTGATTCCTAGTTCAAGATGTAAGTTGTTTACTTTGCCACATGTTCCAGTCTTATTGTGCCACCCTTGCCAGAGGCTGAAAGCCATTGGGACCACAAAAGCTTAGACTAGAAACTGGCATTATGAGCCAAAATAAATCTTAATGTCTTCATAAGTTAACTGCCTCAGGTATTTCACTATAGTAATATGCAACTATATACAATTTGAAATTTGTATCTCCGATATGTACCTTTCTGAATTTCAGACTTACATGTCTAATTGCTTACCCGACACATCCTTTTGGTTGTCTAATAGCCATCTTAAGATGTAATACAGTCACATATTGTTTAACAAGGACACATTCTGAGAAAAGTTATCATTAGGTGATATCATCACTGTGCAAACATCAGAGCATATTTACACAAACTAAAATAGCTACATCATAAGTCTATATTGCAGAACCACATTGTATATGAGATCTATCACTGAAGGAAATATCATTAAGTAGATAGATGACTTATGTTCAAAACCAAAAGGATGGTCCCTACCCTACAAACCTGTCCCTCCCAGTCTTTTTTATGGTAGAGGAAGGCCAAAATAAAAAGTCAGTCATCTCACTATTGTCATAATCCTCAATAAATCAAAAAATTCTGTCAGCTCTACCTTCAGTCCTGATTCTAACTATTTCTTACTATTTTTACCACTAACACACTCAAGCCTCTATTATTGCTCTTTATTATAACAGCCTCCTATCTGATACCCTCTGCTTCTGCCCTATCCATTTGTCTATTTCCCTCTTTCCAGAAGCCAAAAGGTTACTTTTAAATTCAATTCAGAGTACGCTATTCCACTTTGTTCAAAACCCTACAATGACTTCTCATCTCACTCAGAGTAAAATACAAGATCACTACCATGACGTCCAAGATACCCTATATTTAGCTTGCTTCTACCAATCTGATCTTACTTCTTAAAATTCTCCTTATGCATTACATTTACCCTGGCTCTCTTTACTCCATACTGCTGCAAAATTAAAATTGGGCATCAACATCTGTGTTATTGGGAAAGCATTCTGAGATGGCTAAAAGCAGATGAAGAAAAATGTGCAAGTCTCAGATCCCTCAATATGAACAGCAAAGACATTGTCTGATAAACCAAGCACAGTGTCATCACAAAAACTTAGCACTTATAGTTCTCTCCACCTAAAGTATTCTTCTCTCAAATGATCAATATGATATGCTCTTTTATTTCATTCAGATCTCTATTTGAATTTCAGCTCAACAGAGCAGCCTAGGTTAACTATTATATCTAAGACTGAAAGGAGAAACTTTACTTACTACTGTATCCTCAATGCCAAAGTAATACTCAATAATCAATATCAGTAATCAATTTCAGCCATTGTTCTTAATTCTTCAATCTGTCTTTCTATAGACATTTTTAATGTCTCTTTTCTAGATATCCTCAGTGAGTACTTAATAGAAGTAACTGAAAGAGAAAAAAAAAAGATGGAGCCATATTTTCTCTGAGACTTTCTCATAAATCAGCTAACAAATTAGTATTAATAAGCACCTTCGGGTGCAGAGTACCATCCTAAAGAAAGACATTACCAAGCTATGTAGTGTAAAGCGATATATAAAAAGAGTAACAAGATGGGCAGTGAGCTCATGAGAGATGCTCAGCATCATTAGCCATCAGGGAAATGTCAAGCAAACGACAATGAGGTACCAGCAGTGTGGGGAAGATAAAAAATACAAATAGCAGATGGGCACTGGGGGCTCAGACCTGAACTCTTAGCTATTCAGGAGGCTGAGATTAGAGGATTGAGTTCAGTGCCAGTCCAAGCAGGAAAGTCCGTGAGACTACCTCCAATAAACTATAGTATTAATCCCCTTTCCCTGGCCTCCCCCTACCCCCAAAAAAAGCTGCAAGTATAACTCTGGCTCAAGTGAGTGTTGTTAGGCTTGAACTTCAAAAGAAACTCCTTCCCAGGCCCTGAGTTCAAGCCACAGGACAGGCACCAAACAAACAAATAACAAGTGGTTGTAAGGGGGAAAAAAAATTGGAACTCTTATGCACAGCTAATGGAAAAGTGCAATGGTGCAGCCACTATGTAAGCTAGAATTCCTCAAAAGGTTAAGTATACAATCATCAATTACAATTGCTTTGATCTGGCAATTCCACACCTAGGCGTATACCCCAAAGAAATAAAAACCTCTGTCCACATAAAAACTTGCTGGGAATATGGCCTAGTGGCAAGAGTGCTCACCTCATATACATGAAGCCCTGGGTTCGATTCCTCAGCACTACATATATACAAAATGGCCAGAAGTGGCGCTGTGGCTCAAGTGGCAGAGTGCTCGCCTTGAGCAAAAAGAAGCTAGGGACAGTGCTCAGGTCTTGAGTTCAAGGCCCAGGACTGGCCAAAAAAAAAAAAAAAACTTGTATTAGAGTTTTATAGCAATATTACAGCTAAGGAAAATCTACCCAAGTAATCACTCATTGACTGATGAGTGAGCAAACACAAAGAAGCATATCCAAACTATAGAATATTCAGAAATAAAAAAGAATGAAGAGCCAGGCCCCAGTGGCTCACACCTATAATGCTAGTTACTCAGGAGACTGATATCTGAGATCAAGGTTTAAAACCAGCCAGGCAGGAAAGTCTTTTATCTCCAATTAACCACCAAAAAGGTAAAAAAAAAAAAAAAAAAAAAAAGAATTGTGACTCAAGTGGCAGAGCACTAGTCTTGAACAACAACAACAAAAAGCTCAAAAACACTAACCAGGCCCTGAGTTCAAGTCCCAGGACTGCAACAAGGGGGAAAAAAGAATGAAGTACAGATATGTTCTACAATATGGATAAGCCATGAAAACATTAAGGGTAAATGAAAAAAAAAAAAGACAATTGTAAAAGGTCATCTTGTTCTATGAGTCCATTTATATTAAATGTCAGAAAAGGCAAATCTACTGTAGAAAACATTAGTGTTTGCTTAGGATTGGTGGAGAGAGGGAAAAGAGTAAGTGATTGCTAAAGGGTATAGTTTCTTTATGGAATAATATGAATATTCTAAAATTGATTACAGTAATAGATGTGCACACATACAAAAAGCCACTGAACTGTACCCTACAAATGATGTATTATATGGTATGTAAATTACATCTCAAAATAAAGATCATATATATATACATATATACATACATGCACACACACGTGCGCGCACACCTTTTTTTGCCAGTCCTGGGGCTTGAACTCAGGGCCTGGGCAATGTCCCTGGCTTCTTTTTGCTCAAGGCTAGCACTTTACTGCTTGAGCCATACCACCACTTCTGGCTTTTTCTATATACATGGTGCTGGGGAATCGAACCCAGGGTATGAGGCAAGCAGCTTCTTCACCACTAGGCCTATTCCCAGCCCAAAGATCCTATTTTTATAGTCTTTAAGCCTACAACACAGGACTGTCAACACATTTATTATGAGACAATAATATCTCAAGGAAATTAAGTGATCCAAAGTTTTTAGTCTTGAGCATATATCCAAAGAAGTGTAAGTCAACATACAATAGAGATTCTTGTACATCCATGTTTATAGCATCCCTATTCATAATAACCATGCTATGAAACTAGCCTAGGAATTTATCAACTGATGAATACAGAAAATGTAGTATACAGTGGAGTATTATTCAGCCATAAAAAATAAATGAAATTATATCATTTCCAAGAAAATGGATGGAACTGGAGATCATTGAGCAAAACAGCCAAGCCCACAAACTAAAATGATGCAGTAACTACTGAAAATACTATGAAGGATACTAAAAATTTAACAGAATTCCAATTGAATCCAGCAATTCTACTTTTGGATACATATATAAAGGAGCTAAAGTAGTTCTGTGGCTCAAGTGGTAGAGCACTAACCTTGAGCTGAAGAGCTCAAGGACTGTGGCCAGGCCCAGAGTTCAAGCCCCATGACTGACAAAAACAAACAAAAATAAAAGAGCTAAAAGCTGGGTGCTGGTGATTCACGCCTCAAGGCTAGCACTCTACCACTTGAGCCACAGCACCACTTCCAGTTTTTTCTGTTTATGTGGTTTTGTGTAATCGAACCCAGGGCTTCATGAATGCTAGTCAAGCACTCTACTGCTAAGCCACATTCCCAGCCCTAGAGAGTATTCTTATAGAAAGCTTACAACTAAAGCTACTCAGGAGGCTGAGATCTGAGGATCGTGTGAGATTCTTTATCTCCAATTAACCACAAGAAAACCCGAAGTGGCGCTGTGGTTCTAGTTGTAGAGTGTTAGCCTCGAGCTGAAGACCTCAGGGACAGTGCCCAGGTGGAGTTCAAGCTCCACTACCAAAAAAAAAAAAACTAAATACAAAAAAAAAAAAAAAAAAAAAGAGCTAAAGGCAGAATTTCCAAGAGTTAATACTCATGTTCATTACAGTTTTTCACAATAGCCAAGAGGTCAAAGGAGGCCAGTGTCCATCAATGGATGGAAGAAATAAACTGTGGCATATTCATAAAATGAGATATTAATTAGCCTTTAAAGGAAATCCTGTCCACATTAGTACAATGCAGATGAACCTTAAAGATACTAGCTAAGTGAAATAAGCCATTTACAGAAAGACATTCTATATATAGATATATAGATGAGGACCCAAAAGTAGTGAAAGTCATAATAACAGAAAGTAAAACTGTGAATTCCAGAAAGTGAGAAGAGGGAGAAGTGGAGAGTTATTTGGAGTTTGGAGTTTCAATTTTACAAGAAGAAAAAGTTCTAGGGACCTATTATACAACAATGTTAATACTACTAAACTGTGTACTTAAAAATAGTTAAGAAGGAAGTGGTACTGTAGCTCAAGTGGTAGAGCACCAGCCTTGAGCTGAAGAGCTCAAGGATAACACCCAAGCCTAGAGTTCAAGTCCCATGACCAACAACAAAAAAGGTTAAGATGGATTTTAGGTTATTTTTTAATGACAATTTGTAAATAATTTGGGTATGCACGGTAATGTGCCCAAAGATGAAATCTCCAATGATGTTAATTTCTTTCTATGATAAAGCACCTTATCCCAACCTACTGTGCTCATCATCCTATAATCTCTTTTACAAGCAAGAGGTCTAAACCGAGAAAGGGCAAGTCACTTACTCAAAGCACATGGCTAAGCAACTGAAACTGAGCGATCTGGTTCTAAAGCTCAGGTGCTTAACCACTAAACTATACTACAAAATACTACAGGCAGAAATATACATGGATAACATTCAGGACAGTCCTGATAACCTAAGCTTTCTATTGAAGACAGCCATAGAAATAGACACACTGTATATTCAATGTAGCATATTAGAAGCACTGTGGAAACATACAGGGTATTTTTGTTTTCAGTCCTGGGGCTTGGGACTCAGGGCCTGAGCACTGTCCCTGGCTTCTTTATGCTCAAGGCTAGCACTCTACCACTTGAGCCACAGCACCACTTCCAGCTTTTTCTATTTATGTGGTGCTATGGCATCAAACCCAGGGCTTCATGCATGCTAGTCAAGCACTCTACTGCTAAGCCACATTCCCAACTCGAGAAAGTATTCTTATAGAAAGCTTACAACTAAATTTAGTTTGCTTTCCAGAATCTCCCTTTGGAACCATGCCCCAAGCCAACTCATAAAAGAACAAACTAGACTAGATGTACAGTGGCTCATGTCTATACTCCTAGTTTCTTGGAAGGCTGAGATCAGGAGAATCATAGTTCAAAGCTAGCCTAGGCAAAAATTTCATGAGACTCCATCTCAATAAGAAGCTAGACACAGTGGCACACACCTGTCATCCCAGCAATGTGGGAATTATAAATAGGACTGTCATCCAGGCTGACAAGGCTACTAAGACCCCAACTTCAGAATCACAATATCGCCTCTAATACTGCCAGGCATTAAGTGCCACCAGATTCCTTGCTGGCAGCGTGTATCTCTGAATAGTTCACATACTTTCTCTTCAGCCCTGCAGAAACAAACATCATCCTCTGTATGCCATCCCACACACAAATGGATGCCAGAACTTCTCCATTTGCAATACTACACAAACCTCTTGTTTCTATTTAGGTTCTCGTGTGTGTGTGTGTGTGTGTGTGTGTGTGTGTGTGTGTGTGTGTGTGTGTGTGTGTGTGTGTTCACGTGCATGCAACGGCTTGAACTCAGGACCTGGGCACTGTTCCTGAGCGATGTTGCTCAAGGCTAGCATGCTGCCATTTAAGCCACAGCTATACTTCTAGCCTTTTTGGTAACTTATTTCCAATTAACCACCCAAAATCTGGAAGTAGAGCTGTGGCTCAAGTGGTAGACCACTAACCATTAACACAAAAGCTCAAGGACAGTGCCCAGGCCCTGAGTGCAAGCCCCAAGACCAGCATACACACACAACTTAATTTCATTATAGGATTTTCAAACATGTATTTAATGTGCTTTGTTCATATTCAGTCACCATTGCCCTTGTTTGTGTTCTCTAACCCTTCTCCATGGTCCCTTTTCCTCTTCCCTAATAGTCTCCCTTCTACTTTCATATGTTGTTTTAAAAAAAAAATCTGGAGGGCTGGGGATATGGCCTAGTGGCAAGAGTGCTTGCCTCGTATACATGAGGCCCTAGGTTCAATTCCCCAGCACCACATATACAGAAAATGGCCAGAAGGGGAGCTGTGGCTCAAGTGGCAGAGTGCTAGCCTTGAGCAAAAAGAAGCCAGGGACAGTGCTCAGGCCGAGTCCAAGCCCCAGGACTGGCCAAAAAAAAAATCTGGAGGGGCTGGGAATAATGCCTAGTGGCAAGAGTGCTTGCCTCATATACATGAGGCCCTGGGTTCGATTCCTCAGCACCACATATACAGAAAATGGCCAGAAGTGGCGCTGTGGCTCAAGTGGCAGAGTGCTAGCCTTGAGCAAAAAAGAAGCCAGGGACAGTGCTCAGGTCCTGAGTTTACGGCCTAGGACTGGCCAAAAAAAAAATTCTGGATCCGCATGAGTTTGACTTATTTTGCTTAACATGATGATCTTCAATAAAATGCATTTATGTTACTCTATTACTCTACTGGTCTATCTTAGTAAATGCTCTTTGCTTGTGGGGGGGGGGGGGGGGGAAACAAACTTTTTTGCCATTTTTTTTTTTTTTGACCAGTCCTGGGGCTTGGACTCAGGGCCTGAGCACTGTCCCTGGCTGCTTCTTGCTCAAGGCTAGCACTCTGCCACTTGGGCCACAGAGCCACTTCTGGCCATTTTCTGTATATGTGGTGCTGGGGAATCGAACCTAGGGCCTCATGTATACGAGGCAAGCACTCTTGCCACTAGGCCATATCCCCAGCCCTTTTTTGCCATTTTAAGCTACAAGTCCCAACTACTGTCTACATTTTATACACACACACACACAACACACACACACACACGCACACACACACTAAAAGACTAGAAAAACATTCACATATCTACATTTACTGTGGCATTATGTTTTCAATAGCCAAATGATGGAATCAGCTAAGTGTGTGACCACAGATGAACAGATTAAAAAAAGTGCTCTACCACAGAGCTATACACTCAGCCTTTTACACTTAAATGTATTGTCTTATTTACATACCTGAGTCATCATTGACTTGACATTCTAGATCTGTGCTTTCTGATACAAATGCTAATAGCTAATAGCTATTCTAACTATTGAAATTCTAATTTTAGTGAACTGAAACTACAAATAAATTTCAGCTCAAAGGCTCACTACTGGAACCTTTTTGGTAAATGCATGTCCTTTACAGGATGGAATCAATGTAATGATGAACCAATGTTCATCATTTCCATAAGGCCTTATGGAAAAAGGTAGAAAGCACAATTCTAGTAAAGGTAATCAGAACATCTTGGTTCAGCTTCCCTCCCCAAACCAAAACACTACTTACTATGAAATTTAATTAAGAAGGAAATTTATTTATTTCATATTAGCATGCAATGAAAATTACAGGTGAGTCTGAAATTATTCTTTTGAAATATTAGAATAAAATCCCAACTCTGCAGAAATAAAAACAGGAAAACATTGGTTAAAATTTCTTTGGAGTTCGTGAATGGAAATACAATCAGCATTCTCTTTGTATAAAATGTTAAGTCGGGCTGGGAATATGGCCTAGTGGCAAGAGTGCTTGCCTCATATACATGAAGCCCTGGGTTCGATTCCCCAGCACCGCAGATATAGAAAATGGCCAGAAGTGGTGCTGTGGCTCAAGTGGCAGAGTGCTAGCCTTGAGCAAAAAGAAGCCAGGGACAGTGCTGAGGCCCTGAGTCCAAGCCTAGGACTGGCATTTGTATGTACCAGTGCTCAGAGAAAAGCGCTAAGAAGATACATTTGGGAGAGGTAAGATTATAGGTAGACAAACCAGTCAGGAAGTTCCTATAAAAAGTGATTAAACAAGTTGGGAATATGGCCTAGTGTTAAAATCCTTGACTTGCATACATGAAGCTCTGGGTTCAATTCCTCAGCACCACATATATAAAAGTGGTGCTATGGCTCAAGTGGTAGAGTACAGAGTACTACCCTTGAGCAAAAGGAAGCCAGGGACAGTGCTCAGGCCCTGAGTTCAAGCCCCAGGACTGGCAAAAAAAAAAAAAAAAAAGTAATGAAACAGGGTTAGTGTGTTGCAAATCATTTTAAATATAGCCTTGATTCTCACAGTTAAAAATGCTATCATTTAATTATACAGCACAACTACAGAAACAACTGTTAAAAGTCAATTCCATAAAACTAAAGCCTTCACAGCAGTTCTTCATTTAACAGCCATTTTAAACTTCAAACTAAAACTGCTCATTTTTCTGTTCTCCACTGTAAACAATTTTAGAAAAGTTATTTCAGCCAGATGAGTACATCTGTGCAGCACACAAGTGTAAACAATTAAACGAAACATTCCCTATTCTTTATTGGGGAAAATTCTCACACAGCAATATCAGGTTGCAAATTGACATTTTTAAATTAGTTCATTTATAAAAATATGAACATGCCCATTTCAAATCCCATTTGGTTGCATGGTACAGCTGCCTGGAATGAATCTCAGTTTATCAGGCACATGGCAAAGGCATTCGGAACTGCCACATGCCATCATTAGGAACAATAGCCAAAAATACAATACTTAGGAAGTTCTTGCATGAAAGGATTGTTCTAGTCTGTTCTAGATGGGAAGGAACATGCAGATAAAGGGAAAGAATAAATTCCTATTTTTAAATATACATCTCAGTTTTACCTCTTCTCTGAAAACACAATGGACTCCTGCCTAACAAGCACAAAGACCCAGGTTCAAATTTCAGTATGGTGCTCCCCAACAAAAACAACAACAAAAGCTATGAACTATCACAGCTTTGATTGCATACTTTCTTAGCTTAGAATTTTGCTTACCCTCCTTGCCCATACTAACAAATTCTGAAACAAAGATCATGGAATTCAACTAATGCCGAGCTCAATTCAAGCTCTAAGGCGAGGTATGTAGTCCATGACTATAATCCTGTAACTCAGGAAGCTGAAACAAGAGGATCAAAAGTTCCAGGTCAGCCTGGGCTACATAGTAAGAGCCTGTCTCAAAAATAAAAAAATATGGGCTAGGCTGGGAACATGGCCTAGTGGCAAGAGTGCTTGACTCGTATACATGAAGTCCTGGGTTCGATTCCCTAGCATCACATACATAGAAAACAACCATAAGTGGCGCTGTGGCTCAAGTGGCAGAGTGCTGGCCTTGAGCAAAAAGAAGCCAGGGACAGTGCTCAGGCCGAGTCTAAGGCCCAGGACTAGCCAAAAAAAAAAAAAAAAAAGCAATAAAATCTATATCTGTATCTATATATATATATATATGGGCTAGAGATTATAATTCAGTGGTAGGACTTTTGCCTCACATGTCATAAGCCCTCAGATCCTCAGCTTTATGCATACACACACATTAATTCCCAATTCTGCCTATTCTAAACTGTGTGAACTTGGATACATTTCTTAATCTTGAGACTTTATTTTTTCAAATATAAAATGAAAATATCCAACCTTGCACAGATGTGGTAACAATGAAACCAAGTGAACATAAAGTCTGTCTGGCTCCTATCAACATTCAATAAATGGTACCTAGTCTAACACACTTTCCTTTGTCCCCAATATAATTTGCACATACTGGTAATTACACACCAAAATTTAAAAGCTTGTTTTAAAGATTAAATGAATTAATTTAAATAAATGACTTAGAAAAGCTGGCACAGGTAGGTGATAGTTTTAATTACTGTTATTACTACCATCATAGCATGTTCCATATGCTTGAGACCAGCTTTGAGCTCTTCAATGAGATCCTGTCTTTAAAACACAGACCAAAATTCAGAGCCAAAGATGCTTATCACAATAGTATTGGTAATAAAAAAAAAACCTGTCTAGCAATAAAGTTATGATTAACCATATGTGTTTGCACATACCTGTAATTCCTGCACATGGGAAACTGAAGCAAGAAGTTTACCAGTTCAATGCTAGCCTGCGCTACAAATGAGATTCTTTTAATCAATCAAATGAAGTTATCAATCATGTCATGAAATGTAATAACATCTAGCCATAAAGACTGATAGTGTGCCAGGCACCAATGGCTCATGTCTATAATCCTAAGTACTCAAGAGACTGAGATCTGAGGATCATGGTTCGAAGCCAGCTAGGGCAGGAAGTCCGTGAGACACTATCTCCAAATCACCACCAAAAAGGTAGAAGTGGAACTATGGCTCAAGTGGTAAGAATACTGGCCTTGAGCAAAAAAGCTCAACGACACTGTGCCAGACCTGAGTTCAAGCCCCAGGACTGACACAAAACAATAAAGACAGTGTTAAATATATATCTTAACTATTCAGAAAACAGAGATCAGGGACTCCATTTCAATAAATGGTTGGGTAAAGTGACTTACACCTACCATAGCAACACAAAAGAGAACAAATAGGAAGACCACAGCCCTGGCCAGCCCAGGCAAAAAAGCAAGGCCCTACACTTGGGAGCAGGGGTAACCAAAACAAAAAGGGGCTCAATAGGTCAGCATGTGCCTATCAGCTTGAGGCCTTGAGTTCAAACCTCAATACTACCAGAAAAAAATTCTGATAGTATTAAATGTAAAAGCACTCTATAAAAACTGAGTGATGTTTAGCTATATAAAGTAAGTAGAAATCAACTTTATTTAAAAAGCTAAAATACTAAAAGTTTTTAATTGATCTCTATTTGGAGATTTGCCAAATTTTCACATTTTTTCATAATAAGCATTTTTTTCAAATCACAGGACAGAGATTAAAAAAGAAAAATAAGGATATAATATTCCATCAGGATTAAGATGGTTAGAATCTCTGCTAGGTGACAGGGATATAAAAAGCACATTACTTTTTATACAAAGGATTATGTCAATCCTAGAGAGACTGACACAAAGGCAAGTGTGGAACACAATGGAAGAGAGCAATAAAGGGAAAATCCCATCAGATTTTCCCAGGTGGTCACTTTCATCTCAGAAAGTCTGTTATCAGCAAAGCCAAGTTCAGTGAGTGGGGTAAGAAATGAATTTGATGAGTGAAAATGATGGCAGAAATCTAGCTAAGACCAAATACTAAAAATCTGCAGGTTTCTCGAGAACATGGAACCCATCAAATACCACACAATATAATAAAGGTCCTAATGGAAAGTAGTAGCAGAAATGTGGTCAGTCTACAGGGGTCAAGAAAGGCTTAGTGGAAGATGACCTATTTAAAAACAAAAGATATTAACCTGGAGAAAGGAGACTATGGCATTCGAAGAAAAAAGGAACATCCCAGCAAACAGAAACAGCTTAACATGCCTGGAAAGTGACATTTATTTCAAGGTTGCTAGAAAGCAAAGTTCAAGGCAGACAGTAGTTAGCAGGGGCCTGTTCCAGGAACACTGAATATCTGCTCTACTTATCAGGCAAGCAGCTACACATGAGCCAATTAAGAAGGGCACCAGACCAAAAGGAGCTCAGGCCAGCAAAAGAGACAGTTGGGGAGCATTATGGTAAAAATAACTGCTGAGTGGCTATAATGGAGGAATACCCAGCCAGCAGCCTGGAGTCTGAGAAGGCTTCTGAGAGAGAGTGCTAAAAATGGTGCATACAGGAAAAACAGGGCTAAAGGGAGTAACATCCAAGATGGTAACAACTACCCGATACATGGATTAATCAAAATCACCACTAATCAGGAAATCAGTCCTAGCAAGACTTCCAAAAAATAAAACTATTCTTATCACCAGATTGTATCCTCCAAGAACCTTATTTACCTTGTCCACTGCTACATCTCCAATACTGAAAATTAGTACACAAAAAAAGCTACTCTAGGGCTGGGGATATAGCCTAGTGGCAAGAGTGCCTGCCTCGGATACACGAGGCCCTAGGTTCGATTCCCCAGCACCACATATACAGAAAAAACGGCCAGAAGCGGCGCTGTGGCTCAAGTGGCAGAGTGCTAGCCTTGAGCGGGAAGAAGCCAGGGACAGTGCTCAGGCCCTGAGTCCAAGGCCCAGGACTGGCCAAAAAAAAAAAAAAAAAAAATTAAAAAAAAAAAAAAGCTACTCTATAAATACTTGTAAAGAAAATAAAAATGGTATATGGGGAAGGCATGCTGTTACAATTTTTTTAAGTGAGTATGCTAAATGAAATAAGCCCATCACAAAAAATTTATGGGGGCTGAGAATAAGGCCTGGTGGCAAGAGTGCTTGCCTCGTATACATGAAGCCCTGGGTTCGATTCCCCAGCACCACATATATAGAAAATGGCCACAAGTGGCACTGTGGCTCAAGTGGCAGAGTGCTAGCCTTGAGCAAAAAGAAGCCAGGAACAGCGCTCAGGCCCTGAGTCTAAGGCCCAGGACTGGCAAAAGAAAAAAAAATTATGATTCCAATTTTATGAGGTACTTGATTAGTCAAAATCAAGTATAAAAAGGTCCATGCAACTCCACTTCCAATAAATCAGCAAAACGCCAGAGTAGAGGAGTGGCTTAAGTGGTAGAGTATCAGCCATGAGCAAGAAAGCTGATCATAGGGTTGGGAAAGACATACAATGGAAGGGGTGATACTGATCAAGATATAGCATATTTATAAACTGATTTGTTGAACTACTTAAAAAAAAAAAATAAGCCAGGCACCACTGGCTTATACCTTACACCTGTAAGCTACTCAGAGGAGTCTGAGATCTTAGGATGGACTTACCCTGGGCAGGAAAGTACATCAGATTCTTATCTTCAATTAACCAGCAAGAAGCAGAAGAGGAGTTGTAGCTCAAGTGGTAGAGTGTTAGCCTTGAACAAAATTTTCAAAAAGCTCAGGGACAGCGAGTATGCCCTGAGTTCAAGATCTAGTATCAGCGCGCACGCACACACACACACACACACACGCACACACACACACACACACACACACACACACACACACACACACACACCACAAGCAAACAAACAACAACAAAAACAGATTCTCCCGGAAGGTGGGTGGGAGGAGAAGCATGAGGAACTGAGTTCAGGACCTCATACTAGCACAAAAAAGAAAAAAACTCAACTCTATAAAGAAACTGAAATGTAAGCATTGCAATGCAGTTTCATAGGCTTGTCTTAAGCTAGATTTATCTGATTACAAAACTATTTGAGGAATGATAAATCATTATCCCAGAGAACTACCTTCTTCCTCAACCAGGTACATCTAGGCTACTACCCAGGTGTAAGTCCCATGACTTGTCCTGTCCAGCTCTGCAGAAAGTTATCAACTGCAAGTAACATGATTGAGCCATTATCAAATACCATATTAGGCAGTCTCCAAGGGTCAGATGAGGATACATGGAGCCACTAGGGAAGAGAAGAAAGAGGTGACCCAGGTTTTCCAGACCCCAAACTTACCAAGACATAGATACATTTCTAACTGTTTCTTCCAGGAGGCCAAATACTCCCCTGGCAGTGCCAACAATATTACAGTTGCCCAACAATGCTTCACTAAATAATAGCCCTCATTCCCTCTCCTCCTCCAGACCAGCTCTAAACTTCATTTTCAACTTATAACCATTTAGCCCAATTTCTCTCCACCTCTAGAACTCCCATCTACACAGTCCAAGACTGTGTAGATTACAATCTTTTTCTTTTTTCATTTCTCTCTCAAAACATACCAATATTGTAGCAGGTTCATTAACCTAGCCCTATACCTAACAGCAATGTCTATTTGTCATCAGCAAATGAAGAAATACTATACAGTTCTCAGATATTTCTACCCACATTAAGCCAACTGGATCAGTTTAGTCCAATGAAAATAAGAATATCTCTCAAACTTGTTGAAAGGAATAAATAGCTGATAGCATACTTCTCATGTCTCACTATCCAGGCTTGGAGCACATACTTATTTATACATCATTCACTGACAGGGGATTAGCATAGGCCTACCCAAGTAACTGAGTTACATTCTTTGGAGAAGAATGGCCGGCAACCACACAACTACCACAGTGCACAGCAGACTGCCTCCAGAGTGAGACATTTCCTTCATGATACCTGAACCAAAACTAAGGATTCAAAACTGCTAACCTGGGAAAGAGAGGACAGACATTCTATAGACATTCTCCAGAATCTGTAGAAAACACGCAGGAAGGGCATCTAGAGACCTTAGTTCGACTAGTTCAAAACCTCAAGCTTGTTATATGTAGGTCATGCTGCTGCAGAAGACTTGTATTGGCCAGCATTTGCCACCACTGAAAATCAGCAGTCATGTAGGTCTGGGAGTGAAGTGCTTCAAGGATATCCACCACTATCCAAGGAACCATCATCCTACTCAAGCTGGCCATTTTCCCTGTGCAGAGAGGGCTACTGAAACAAAACAGTCAACAAAGTGCAAGCTGTCCCTTGTAAGGCTACTTGCACTTAACCCAATCCCCAAGAGGAGATAAATATGGAAAGTCACCGTTGGTAACCATGACTACAGCTATAAACCTATCATGTGCTAATAACAAGCAAAAAAAAAAAAAAAACCCAAAACTAAGAGGTATGCAATAAGTACTTATTAAGACAGTGAAGATGAAACAGTAAAAAATATTAAATACTGGCAAGGATGAAAAGCAGCTAAATATTCATAAATATATCTCATTCCCATGGGTAGGAATACAAAACAGTATAGTCACTCTACAGAATAGTCCAGCAGTTTCTTATAAAACTAAACATGAGGGGCTGGGAATAAGGCCTAGTGGTAAAGGGTTTGCCTTGTATACATGAAGCCCTGGGTTCGATTCCTCAGCACCACATATATAGAAAAGGCCGGAAGTGGTGCTGTGGCTCAAGTGGCAGAGTGCTAGCCTTGAGCAAAAAGAAGCCAGGGACAGTGCTCAGGCCCTGAGTTCAAGTACCAGAACTGGCACAAAAAAAAAACAAAAAACACAAAACAACATGAATTTGCCATATACCCAACAAATACATTTTCAGATATTTGTCCCTGAGAAATAAAAAACACAAAAAGCTACTCACAGAAGCTTTACTTGTTATAAGAAAAAAAAATTTAAGATAAAGATACTAAAGATATATGTAACACTCTAGGTGGATCTAAGGGACTTGCTTAGAGAAACCAGTCCCAAAAAGTTATATTCTGTATGATTCCAGTTATGCATCAGTTTCAAAAAATGACAAAACTTATAGATGACAAACAGACTGTTGGATATAGAAGATGGGAAGGGAGACTGGAGAAGAAAGTGCATGCACAAATCAAGAAAATGTAATGCCATAAAAGAATTCCTGTGTGGTCATGGAACAGGTGGTATCTTAATTATGGCTGTGGGTACTGTATAGAACTACACACACACGCTCCCACGCATGCACGCACACACTCATACATATACTCACCCAAATGCCTGTAAACAAAACATGGTGAGAGTGAATAGGGACTAAGATCTGGCCTGGTAATCAGTATTTTACATATGTCAGACATCTGGTTTTGATCAATTCTACCACATTTATGATATCACCATTGAAGAAAGCTGGGAAGAGGATACACAGGACTCTATGTACTTTGTGTGGGTGTGTGGTGGCCCTGGGACTTCAACTCAGGATTACAGGTGGGAGCCACAGTGCCCAGCTATACTTTTATTTTTTTTTTAAGTGCTGGAGATTGAGCTCATGGCCTTATGCATGCTAAGCAGGCAGTCTATTTTCTATTAGTGAGCTAAACCTCTAGCCCTTCTTGTGTGTGTATTGGGAGGGGTGGGGGGTTGAACTCAGTGCCTGGGTGCTGTCCCTGAGCTTTTTTCCACTCAAGGCTAGCACTCTACCACTTTGGGCCACAATGCCGCCTCCAGTTTTCTGGTGGTTAACTGAAGACTTTTCTGCCTGGTCTGGCTTCGAACTAGGATTTCAGATCTCAACCTCCTGAAGAGCTAGGATCACAAGTGTGAGTCACCAGCACCTGGCTATCTACACTCCTAGCCTTTCTAATGTCTATGTCTGGAGCCTCATTTGAGTCTATAATTATTCAAATAAAAAGGGTTTCTTTTAGATGGGGCATTGGTGGCTCACACTTACAATCCTAGCTACTCAGGAGGCAGGGAGATGAGGACAGCAGTTGAAAGCAAGCCCAGGCAGGAAAATACATGAAACTCTTACCTCCAATTAACTACCAAAAAGCCAGAAATGGAGCTGTTTCTCAAAGTCATAGAGTGCTAGCCTTGAACACAAAGACTCAGGGACAGCCAGGCACTTGTGGCTCAAGCCTGTAATCCTAGCTACTCAGGAGGCTAAGATCTGGACACTGTGGTTCAAAGCCAACCAAGCAGAAATCTCCATGAGACCACCAAAAAACTGGAAGTGGCACTATGGCTCAAAGTGGTAGAGTGCTAGCCTTGACCAAAAGAGCTCAAGGACAGTGCCCAGGCCCAGAATTCAAGCCCCACCACCAACAAAGAAAAAAAGCTCAGAGACAATGCCAGGACCAGCATAAAAAAAAACTTTTTAAAAGTATGTAATTCAACCAATATTTCCCAAATATTCCCAAATATCAACAGTATATCAGGGCTGGGATATAGCTCAGTGGCAAAGTACTTGGCACTAAGCTACAAAATCCTGGGTTCGAGCCCTAGTACCAAAAAAGAAAAGTATCTCAAGCACATTTCATAATTAAATGCCATTCATACTATATATATATATACTATTTAAATCCCTGGTTTATCTATTTTTAAAATTAAGATACTTTTTGCTAAGGTTAATCTATTTCTTTCTCTCATATGGCAACTATTATAATCTTATTAACAACACCCTTAAGAGCACTGTTACTCATGTGAATAAGCCTGTGGACTGTATGTAAATACACAGACTTAACAGAGATTTACAGATACATAGACTGTATTATGCAACTATGTATGTATGTACATTTGTATGTAGAAACAGACTGATATAGCTAGGACAATGGCATTTCCCAGAACTTTAGCCTCTTTTCCCCTGCTACCCAACTGCCTTTCCCCTTACATACTGTATAAGGGTTGACAGTTCAAATAGAACAGTACCAAATATGATAAGCTAAATTCAGTCACTGTGACAGCAAAAGAAAATCCTAGTAAACTGACATTTCCACACAGGTAGCTTATGCTCATTGAGTCAGTATGATATACAAAGAGGGCTTGGAGACTTCACTAGCTTAGTAACTGAATAACCTTAAACAAGGATCTTTTTGACCCCGTTTCCTCACCTACAAAATAGAAAATATGATTACAATATCTTTCTTGGAGCTATTACAGTAATCAAGATAATGGACAAGTATGTGGTCAAATCATAAAGCATAATGCACGTTAGTCTTTATGTTCTGTAACACTTTAAGAAATGCTTCACAGAAATATATGGTACTGCTTTTACACAGAGCAGAATCCTCAATGCTCCAAAACAGAGACACATTATCTGTTGGACCTGAAGCAGGCTAAACTATTCACAGGAAAGGCTTATAAAAAAAACAATGCCACATTAAACATTGGTGATTTATTTTAAAACTTGGAATGCAATTAAGAGTATTCATTCCACTGTTTCACCAGGCTCTTGTGGCATCCAATTAAGTAATAACGTGAGAAAGGAGCTCTTAATTACGGAAGAAAACTTCCACAAGCAAGGGACAGGTGTGCAGGGCTCAAGCTGAGACCAAAATGGTTGACTATAACATTAATTCCCCCTTTTCCTGTTTCCTAAAGGCACTTAAGTTTGCGTGCAATTAGTCGAAATGTAAACCAGAGCAAATGACTGCCATATTTCAAGCTTTATTACCTTTTATCACATTAACATCCACCAATTGAGTTTTAAAGGATTAACACCAAAACAGATGGCTTAAACCCACAATAAGTGAGTCCCAGTGATCAGAAATGATAATGGCCAGATTGAATTTATACTTATCACTGAGATATTACTATGTTCCTCTAAATAGTGCCTACTGTAATCTGAAATCATTTCTTTTCATTTTCATGTGCTTTGTAAATAACCTTAATAATAAAAGCCACCTGAAAGAGGATGCATTTTTTATAATTTACCTACCTTTCCTTCAAAATGTAAAAATTAATTTCTTAATAGGTAATCATAAAAATTAAAGCCAAATATCCAACAATTTTTCACTTTGTAAATTATAGACTATGGTTTTAACAGCATCTTCATAAAAAGCCAAATAAAGCACACACCCAAAATTCAAATGAAAAACAATTTTCCCATTAAGTGTGATTACCCTAGAGTCTATGTCTGACCTTTCAAAGAGATGGACTCTTCAGCCAGGGCAGAAATGTTCATCTTATCTCCAAATAATCCCAAAGGCCAGGAGTGGAACTGTGGCTCAAAAGCTAGACTTGAACAAAAGAAGCTCACGGACAATGCCTAGGTCCTGGGTTAAAGCCCCAAGACTGACCAAAAAAAAAAAAAAGTCAATTAAATTGTTCATGTCATAGGCTGGAAATGTGGCTTAGTGGTAGAGTGCTTGCCTGGCATGCATGAGGCCCTGGGTTTGATTCCACAGTAACACATAAACAGAAAAGCCAGGAGTGGCACTGTGGCTCAAGTGGTAGAGTGCTAGCCTTGAGCACAAACAGCTCAGGGACAGTGCCAAGGCCCTCAGTTCAAGCCCCAGGAGAGGCAAAAAATAAATAGATAGCCAGCCAGACAGGTTGTTCTTGTCAACTTGAAACAGAACATCAATGATGCCATCTAAGTTTCTATTGGGTGAAATAGCCATTTTCAAGCAAAGTTACTCTTAACTGCTAAGGAAAAACCTCCTACAAGATCAGATCTCCAAATTTGGTGTTGGAAGAAACTATTGAGAAGTATGTACATACTTACACATGATGAATCATTGTAAGGGGAAAAAAAAATCAAGATTTGGATTCTAGGACCAGTCTGCATTCAAGTTACTGAGTAGCTGCTCTTTATCAAGTATTGAGTGCTGATAAGAGGACATGCAATAAAAATATTACAGATTCTATGACAGGCATCAGCACAGGAGGAGCAAGAAGAGAACAGTCAATTCCACCTAGAGAAGAGAGCAACAGCTTTTAGAAGAAATGTTGTTGTTGTTATTTTAAAAATAAAGTTAGGCCACATTTGTCAGGTTGAAAGGGAAATGGGCCTTTGAGCAAAAGCAAAGGCGTAACTAAAAAATTTGGAAGTATAAGAGCATATAGTAAATTCTGAGATTGCTAGTGGTTTGGCAGACTTACGCTGAGAAAATGGTGTTAGGTGTTGCTACAGGTGATCCTAGCAGCAGGAATAAGAATGGAAGCTGCTGTCCAAACAAAGGAAGCTGAGAGTCAGCTCAGGCAACAGCTGTGAGGATTGAGAAAATTAGAGATTTCAGAAATGTTAAAGTGACACTATCTACACAGATTAGTGACTGAAGAAGTATAAGAGATGATAAGGAAATCCCAAATTTCTGGCTTGGTTGGCAGAGAAAATGGTGGTGTCACTCACTGAGATAAACACAAAGAGAATGTTTGGGGAAGATAAAGTAGAATTTTAATGCTATCAATATCTCATATTTAGCTTCTCAGTTGGCAAATGGTTATAACCCCTACCTCAAGGGCTGTGGTGAGAACTAAGTAAGATAATGGATGGGAGAAAGGTTATAAAATCATTACCCTCCACCAATGGCTTGGAGGAAGAGAACTGCTGATGTATCCATTTTCCCTCTCTGAGCAGACACTCCTCAACCCTTACCACTGCCAAGATTAAACTAAGTACATGCGACTCTATTGGAAACTACATTTACCAGGGTCATTTACAACAAGGTATGCCATGTTTCTAAATATAATAAATGAGATGACAGGTAAATTGAAACGTATAAATTCTGGCTTTTTTGTTTTAGGGGTATGAGGAAGGCCTGGAGATTGAACCTAGGACTTCATGAATGCTAAGCCACTCTTCCATTGAGCTACACCCCAAACCTATTTTTTATGGCAACTGCATGCCCTCTTCTCACAGACTAGAAAGTGGATATATTACTAAGTTATACTTGAGTATGCAAATGTAGACATCATTCTGGTATAGCAATGGAATAAAAGAACCTCTGATATGGTGGACATAGCAAATCTATCTCCAGGATGTTATATAAAAGATAAATGTCCAAATTGTACTCATTACCTGATTTATGGAATTATAACCTGTTCAGCACCTTAGTAATAATAAAATTATATATTTTTTAAAGTATAAATGCAGTCAGGTGCTGGTGGCTCACACCTGTAATCCTAGCTATTCAGAAGGCAGAGATCTGAGGTTAGCAATTGGAAGCCAGCTCGGGCAGGAAAGTACATGAGACTCTTCTCTCTAATAAACTACTAAGAAAAAAACAAAAGTGGTGCTGTGGCTCAAATAGTAGAGCACTAGCCTTGAGCACAAAGGGGCTCAGGAATAGAACCCAGGCCCTGAGTTCAAGCCCCAGAACCAACAAAAAAAAAAAAAAAAAAGAAGAAGAAAGAAAAGAAAAGATAAATGTCCATATTGTTTGAGCTATTAAATATTTGGGTCTGTTTCAGCTTAACTATATACTCTCAAAATTTGTAAAACAGGCAAGAAAAACAAACAAGACACATCTTAGGGCCCAAAAAAATCTACATGTTGGTAGTACCTTCGAGACTGGAGATGGAAACATTCATGAGTACATAGTACATATACACAAGTGCACTCAAAGACCTAAAATGAGAATAGCTGCCAACGTATGCCAAGCAACAGAGCAAGACAAGGACTGTAGACAAATAATCAAGACTGAAAGTCCTAATCTTCCATCTCATGCAGATTTCACATAAAAACAACTCTTGAAAGATATAGTAATATGTACAAACATGCATACATACACATTTCCTGGCTAGAAATGTGACTCAATTGTTAGAACACATGCCTAGCAAGCATGAGGATCTGATTTCAAATCCCAGTACAGAAGGAAGGAGACACTACAACTAGGATTACTGTAATTCTAAAACAAAATCCAATATTGACCAAGAAAAAAAAATCAAGGGAAAAAACACAGGATACAAAAGTAACTAGCAGGCTCTAATTCTTGATTCAGCATTGACTTTTTCAATCATATATTCTCTCAACAATCTTCACAGAAAATACTAAAAAGAGAGGCACATGGGAAGATTTTTCTTTGTAAGACTGACACTTACCTTCAGTTAGCCTAGATGAAAAAAAATATATTTTCCATATCAATAAAGATCATGGTACATTTCTAAGGAAACAAATATGAATCTAAAATCAATCGCTAAAAGTATGGTAGAGGAGAAAAAAATCTGGTATTTGAAGTCCAGATTCTGGGAGTTCTGGGATTTGGAATCCAGATTCTGCCACTCACCAAATGTATAATCTTGTGTAATTAATTCACTTCTCCTGACCTACAGAATGGGTGCAAAAAGAAAAAATATTTCATATATACCTATAGGCAGATAAGTTGTTCTAAGAGATAGACAGAGAGACAGAGAGAGAGAGAGAGAGAGAGAGAGAGAGAGAGAGAGAGAGAGAGAGGACGGTTAAGTATGGAGGCTCTGAGATCAGGCTAGGTTGTAATCAAAGCTGCATTCCTTCATCATTTGTGAGATGAGTAATGATTTTTATCCTTAGAGACTTGGCTTTCTCTTCTACAAAATGGGGATAATGAGGAGTGACTAATGAGGATAATGGTGGCTCACATCTGTAATCCTAGCTACTTAGGAAGCTGAGATCTGAGGATGGTAGTTCAAAGCCAGCCCATCCAGGAAAGCCCATGGGACTTTTATCTCCAATTAACCCAAAAACTGGAAGTAGAACTGGCTCAAGTCATAAAGCACCAGCTTTGAGCAAAAACGCTAAGGAAAGTGCCTTGGCCCCAAGTTCAAGTCCCACCACCAGCACACACACATATACAAAAAAAATCAAATATTGTCCTTGGCACAATGCCTAGTATATAGCACAGTGGTTAAAATTATCATTAATATCATTGTCATCCTTAGTTCTGTGCTGAGTACAGTAAATATAAAGGTAGGAAGGAAAATAAGATGGTCTTGCCCCAACAGCTATCAACTGGTACAATAAACAGATTAGTTTTTTTTTTAAGAACTTACAAAGACATTATGTAAATGTCAGTCTAGATTATTATGATTGATATGATAAGCAACCCAAACTAATTCAAGCAAGGCCTATGGAAATTTGCATGCTTACTGAATCATTGCACAGACTTCATACAAAGGGGGTAAAAGAAAAACCAAAATGCATTCCTAACTGGATATATATGGCTCAAGAGGTAGAGTGCCTGTCTAGCAAGCAAAAAGCCCTGAGTTCAAACTCCAATAACTAAACAACAACAACAAAATTCTTACAGTCATACAAAATGCAAGTTAATACTCTCCTAGAAATCAATACTCTACCCAAATACTCCACAGTGAAGACAATAATAAAGACAACATAACACAGCCACATATAGTAAAGACAAACCAACACTGGGCTGAAGTATTTGGTACTGATGCAGTACCAAAATTTACAGCCAGAAAGAAGGCTTTTTTCATATGGAAAAGATGCTTTAACCAAACTCACTGCAGCACTGAAATATATCAATAATTAAACACAATGAAAATTTAGGTTGATGTTCCACTGAGGAAAAATATCATCTGCATTACTGAAATACTAAACAGAATCAATTTTCAGGAAGAAACAACCTGAATGTAACCATAAAATTAAGTTTTCTAATCCCGGGAAACAGATCCCCCACTTGCCAGCCACCTGCGCCTCTTTAAATGAAGATGTGGCAATGTGTTCTCCACAGAATTCATGTATGGGGGCGGGGGGGGGGGGGAACCTCACTCTGCCAGGTGCTGGTGACGTATGCTTGTAATCCTAGCCACTGAAAAGGCTGAGATCTTAGATTCCCAATTCGAAGTCAGTCCAGGTAGGAAAGTCTATGAGACTCTAATTAACCACCAAAAAGCCAAAAGTGGAGCTATACTCAACTAGTAGAGCATCAGCCTTGAGCAAGGTAGCTAAAGGAGAGTGGTGTGGCCCTGAGTGCAAACCCCAGATCTGGCACACATAAACACAAAAAATTCAGGATCAATTACTGTAATACCTAAACGTTTAACAGAAACTTAAATGTGCCTTCAGAGTGCCTTATAATGTAATTGAAAACCTAAGAGCTTTGAATCTGGTAAATGGCCTTTCACTAATTAGCCGAGATGTCTTAATTTAGTTACTTCTTTGAACTTAAATGTTTGGAAAGAATACCTACCTCTCAGCATTCTCATTAGGACTTACAGATAATATATGTAAAACACCCAGGGCAATGTTCAACACACAGTAGCTGTGATCATCCCTTGCCCTCTGTGGATTTTCCTAATGAAAGCACACAGATGAAAATTTAAAGCACAAACATACAACACTCCAAACAGAATGGGTAACTAGTAACATGGAAAATTTTTCAATGGCTAAAATTTTTATTTTTCTTCAAATTGTTTTGGCTTTGCTATGTTTTTTGAACCTACATAATCAGAATAAACCTGGCATCTGTCTTGAATCCTTAAGCAGAATTTTCTTTCCCTTCAGAAGATTCTCTAGTTACCTAGTAACCACCTGCCAGCCCCCAACTAAAGAAAATTGGCTCTGCACTAATTATCCAGCCAGCCTGAGAAATCTAAAAGGAAGTCTGGAATAAAAGGAATTGTCAGCCAGAATGTTAGTGAAATTATCCACAACAGGAGACCTGAGAATCCAAATACCACCAGGCAGTTATTTCCATGAGAATAAAATCACAATTTATGAGCCCTGCAAATTATACCATTATTAAAACAAACATCCCATTGAGGCTACAGCTATCAGATAAATGGCTTTATTGTCCCCATTGTTTCAACCACTGCAGCAAAGAGGTGCAAACTGAATGAGCAGTTACCAGAAGCAGTCATTTCTAGGAAATTACAATGCAGACCTCCATCTTAAAGCTCCCTTTGTGTTGGAGTGTGCATGCTCCAGGGGAGAAAGGGGAAATGAAGAATCAACTGCTTTCCACCTGCCCCTAAACTCAAAGATCCTGACAACTTGACAAGCAGAATTCACCAGTTTTCTTTGCTTTTTCCCATTTGTTTACTCCCCAGAAGGCCATTCCTTACTCCCCAGTAGGTCATTCCTAGGTTTACTCAGGAGGAAGAATTTGAACTCGGCAAACCCACTTCATTCACTAGAAGCCTTCAGACAATCCTCCAATACAAATAAACACAGAAAAGACAAGAAAATGGCCCCCTGATTTCCTTGGCTCTCAACAAGACAAAGTAGCTCCAGCTAGAGTCATAAGAATTAATGAGAAAACACAAAAGCATAGCATAGGCTCCTCTCATTAAAGAAGAGAGGGAAATAATCCTCTTTACAATAACTGTTAGCATTATAAACCCTAAACTATTTTCAGATTTAGATGAGAAACCTGAGGCTCACTACCTAACAGTTATTCTGTACTGAACTCTACCATGGAGGGAAAGGTAAAGTCACCCTTCAGAACAGCTAAATTAATGCACAGTTTTTGGAAATGGAAGGAATGAAAACTAGCTGGCATCACTGGGCACCTATTACATGTCAACCACTGTACACACAGTGATTCTTCCTCTCACAACAGCCTTCTGAGGTGAAACAGATATCTCTTATTGACAAGTAAGAATTTAAGGCTTAAGAGAAATTACTTAACTAAAGTTATACAGCTTCTAAAACTAAGATATGAATTAAAGGTTCTCTGACTTTAATGTCTTAGTGGATTTTTTTTGTTTTTTGCTTTTTGTTCTACCTAGTAAACCCAGTAAAATACTTTTTAAAAGACACTATAAGCAGGCCTGTGCCAGTGGCTCATGCCTGTAATCCTAGCTACTGGGAGGCTAAGATCTGGGATCACATTTCAAAGCCAGCCTGCTGGGCAGGAAAGTCCTTGAGACACTTTCTCCAATTAACTGGCAAAATACCCGACTGGAGAAATGGTTCAAGTGATAGAGCACCAGCCATGAGCAAGAAAGCTGAAGGAGATTCTGAATTCAAGCCCAAGAACTGGTGGGGGGTGGGGGGGAATCCTACAAGTTATTAAATCTGAATTTTACCAGAACTCTTTATGAAATTCTAACACTACAAAGCAGTCATTGGGGCTGGGAATATGGCCTAGTGGCAAGAGTGCTTGCTTCATATACATGAAGCCCTGGGTTCGATTCCCCAGCACCACATATACAGAAAATGGCTAGAAGTGGCGCTATGGCTCAAGTGGCAGAGTGCTAACCTTGAGCAAAAAGAAGCCAGGGACAGTGCTCATGCCCTGAGTCCAAGGCCCAGGACTGGCAAAAAAACAAACAAACAAACAAAAAATACCTTGTTCCATGAAGAGGATAGCAATTTTCATTTCTCAGTCAGCCCTACAGGAGTTATCTCTCACAATGACTGCGTTGACAGGAGATGAGATGTTGAATATTCAATCAATATTCAAAAAAAAAAAGCAGTCATTGAATAATGTAGGTAAAGTATAAGGTCATTACAAAATATACTTTCAAATTTCTCTTTTTATCCTATCAACAAATGTATAAAGTAAGTGATGATCTCAAATGTGAGAAAACTGGTTCAGATTTTATGATATGCTCAAGGCAGAATGGAAACTGAAACCCAGAACTCTGACTACAAGCTCATTGTTTATGCAGCTTTCACAATGCCAGGCTTAAGCATAGATATAAAAAACTTCAAAATCTGCTTGGGGTTTTTATTTATGAGAAACATCTATTTGTAATTAATAACATGTGAACCTTTGGGCCACTAAGGTAAGGCACTTAAATCTAAACATTGCTGTTTCAAAAACACTATACGTAAGTTCAAGTGAAAGAGAACATGAACTCTAGATTACAGAAAAGTATTTTGTAACTATAAACTCCTAAATGCACTAAGGACCACCAACTGAACACATGAGTGGTATACTGACTTCTAAGACTGATTTCCATTATATATGAGGCACTATGATAGGTTCTTTTTATCCCTATGGGTCTTTGGGTAGGAGATAGGACCCTTATTTTACAAGTGAGTGAACCAAGTCTGAGACATGGAGTGACCAAATCCTGATTGACATGATTCCAAAACCACTGTTAATTTCAAAGGAGTGCCAAGAAATTCTTTTTTTTTTTTTTTTTTTGGCCAGTCCTGGGGCTTGGACTCAGGGTCTGAGCACTGTCCCTGGCTTCTTTTTGCTCAAGGCTAGCACTCTGCCGCTTGAGCCACAGCGCCACTTCTGGCCATTTTCTGTATATGTGGTGATGGGGAATTGAACCCATGGCCTCATGTATACGAGGCAAGCGCTCTTGACACTAGGCCATATCCCCAGCCCCCAAGAAATTCTTAGTAGGTGATGGATATGTTCACCATCTGAATGGCAGTGATAGTTTCATGGTATGTACAAATGTATGTCAAAATTCAGTGACATTAAGTTCATATCATTTACTGTATGTCTATTTAACACACACATATATACTTTTAACTAACCACTGACCATAACTCTAGAGTATCAAACCTGAAACTGCGTTTGATTACCTGGAAGCCAGGCCAAAGAGTTCTTCCCTTAACCAATTTAGTTTCAAGTTTATAGAAACTAATAGTAAAACATCAATGAAAGTTTTTTTTGTTTTTTGTTTTTTGTTTTTTGCCAGTCCTGGGCCTTGGACTCAGGGCATGAGCACTGTACCTGGCTTCTTTTTGCTCAAGGCTAGCACTCTGCCACTTGAGCCACAGCGCCACTTCTGGCCATTTTCTGTATATGTGGTGCTGGGGAATCAAACCCAGGGCTTCATGTATAGGAGGCAAGCGCTCTTGCCACTAGGCCATATCCCCAGCCCTCAATGAAAGTTTTAAATACCAAAGAATAACAAGTTATTTCCAAATTCACTACCATTTCAGAATGCATTTTTATACAAATGAAAGGTTATAAAATGTAAGCCAGTAATGATGGCACTAATCTGTAATCTCAACACATGGGAAACTAAGGCAGAAGAGGATCATGAGTTCAAAGCCAGCTTAGCTACTTAGGAAGTTCAGTACCAACCTGGCTCCACAGTGAAACTCTTTCTTTAATAGTATACACATACATACACACACATGTATTTGTCCGTGTGTGAACATGTATATAATATACACATACACATGTACACTCATATACAAATATATGGTATATATGGATATGGGTAAGTGTGTAGCTTGATGAAAGGATAATAAAAGGTTTGTGCATCATACAAACCTGGAATGAATCACTCCCTAGTAGTGAATCAAATCAGGTTTCTAAATCTGTGTCGAGTTCCTCATTTTAAAAGTGAAAGTATGGAGCTGGGAATATAGCCTAGTAGTAGAGTGCTTGCCTCGTATGCACAAAGTCCTGGGTTCGATTCCTCAGCACCACATATATAGAAAAAGCCAGGAGAGGCACTGTGGCTCAAGAGGTAGAGTGCTATCCTTGAGCAAAAAGAAGCCAAGGACAGTGCTCAGGCCCTGAGTTCAAGCTCCAGGACTGGCAAAAAAAAAAAAAAAGTGAAAGTATGTAATATACCAACCACATTATTAGAGCCAAAAACAAGAATCACATGATCATCTCAAAAAGTGTAGGAAAAAAAAACCTTTAAACTCCAACATCCTCTTATGATAAAAACAAAACAAAAAGCTCTGGAGAAGCTAGGAATAGAAGGTACATACCTCAATGTAATGAAGGCAATATATAAGATCTACAGCCAACACCATACTAAATGGCAAAAACTTAAACCATTTTCTCTAAATTCAGGAGCAAGGCAAGGATGTCTACTCTCTCTACTCCTTTTCAAAATACTACAATTCCTAGCCAGAGTAATAAAACAAGAGAAAGACATAAAAGGGATTCAAATAGAAAAAGGAGAAGTCAAACTATCCCTATTTGGGGCTGGGAATGTGGCTTAGTGGTAGAGTGCTTGCCTAGTATGCAAAAAAACCTGGTTCAGTTCTTCAGTACCACATAAACAGAAAAAGACAGAAGTGGTGCTATGGCTCAAGAGGGAAAGTGCTAGCCTTGAGCAAAAAGAAAAAGAAGCTCACGGACAGTGCCCAGGCCCAGTGTTCAAGCCCCAAGACTGGCAAAAAAAAAAACAAAAAAAAACAAAAAAACAACTATCCCAATTTGCAGATGACATGATCCTTTATCTAAAGAACCCTAGCAACTCCACACCCAACCTTCTAGAGCTTATCAATAACTTTGGCAAGGTAGCAGACTCAAAATTAACCCATAAAAATCGGTAACTTTTTTTTTTTTTTGCCAGTCCTGGGGCCTGAGCACAAGCACTCTACCACTAAGCCACATTCCCAGCCCCTCTTCTTTCTTTCTTTCTTTCATTTTTGTTGTTGTTTTGTTGTTTTTTTTTTTTTTTGAGCCACTTCCACTTCTGGTTTTCTGGTGGTTAATTGGAGATAAGAGTCTCACAGACTTTCCTGCCTGGGCTGGCTTTGAACCACAATCCTCAGATCTCAGCCTCCTGAGTAGCTAGGATTACAGGCGTGAGCCACAGGCACCCGGAAATAACATAGTTACTAAAAAAATAAAAAGCAACCAAGTAGGAGATCTTAACCAGTTATACATCTGACCAGGCCTAATACCCAAAATATACATGGAACTCAAAAACTAAACTCCAAAATTAATGACCCAATCAACAGGCAAAGGAACTAGACTTCTCAAAAGAATATGAATGGACACATGAGGAAATGCTCAACATCCCTGATCATAAAGGTGAGATTCCATCTCACCCCAGTAAGACTTCCCAGCATCAAGAATTCCAACAATAACCAATGTCAGCAGGGATGTAGAAGAAAAAGAAACCCTATTGCACTGTTGGTGGGAATGTAAACTTATAACCACTCTGGAAGGTAGGTTGGAGATTCCTCCAAAAACTAAACACAGAACTACCTTATGAGCCAATGATACCACTCTTGGGTATCTACCCAGAGCATTAATAGGATATGGTGAAGACACTTGCATATCATACGCATTGCTGCACTATTCACAACAGTCAAATTATGGGAACAGCCCGGACACTTTACAACAGATGAGTGGATCAAGAAAATGTGGTACATATACACAATGGAATTTTACTCATCCATTAGAAAGAATAATATTAGGTCATTTGCAGGGAAATGGATGGACTTAGAACAAATCATGTTAAGTAAGCCTGGCTCAGAGATAAATGGGTACATGTTTTCTCTAAATGCTATTGCATTTAGAGAATGCTACTGCAAGTAGTGTCATGTGCTAAACCTTGAACTAAATACTTTATCTCATTTAATCCTCCCAACAACTATACAATGTAAACACCCACCTATTATAGCCCCACTTAAGAGGGAGAAAAAAAAGTTACAGAAATAGTAAATAGCTTTAGCGGCACACAGAAAGTAAGTAAGTAAGTAAGACAACTGGGATGTAAACTCACATTGCAAATTATACTAAGGAATAAACTAGAAAAATGTAAAATGACTGCTAGTACCATATAATAGAGTTCCCTCTCCACCCTCCTTTTTTGGCAGTGCTAAGGGTCAAATCCAAGAATTCATGTATGCTAGGTAACTGCACTTACCAGTGAGCTAGCTACACTCCAAGCCATAAACTCATCCTTGGGGGGTCAGTTGTGGGACTTGAACTCAGGGTCTGAGGAATGTTCCTAAGCTCTCTTGCTCAAGACTCGCATTCTACTACTTTGAGCCACAGCTCCACTTCTGGTTTTCTGATAGTTAATTGGAGATAAGTCTCACAGACTTTCCTGCCCAGGCTAGCTTTGAACCACGATCCTCATATCTCAGCCTCCTGAGGAGGTAGGATTAAAGATGTGAGCCACCAGCACCTGAGACTCAATCTCATTCTTTTGGTCTATTTTGTTTTGAAGGATGGTCCTGGGAATTGAACTCAGGACCTGGGCACTGTCACTGAGCTTTTTTGCTCAAAGCTAGTGCTTTACCAGTTGTGCCACTGATCCATTCCAGCTTTTTGGTGGTTAATTGGAGATAAACATCTCAGGGATTGTTCTGTCCAGGCTGGCTCAAACTGTGATCCTCAGATCTCAGCCTTCTGAGTAGTTAGGATTACAGCTAGGATTACTGAGTCAGAGTAGTTAGGTCATAGCCTATGCTGTGAAATCTGCTTCGTCATTTAGCAATGACTTAATTATTCAACAAAATACACTTGCTAGGTTCATACATATAAAATAATCAGTAAGAAACTGTCCCTAAGCCAGGCACTGGTGGCACATGCCTGTAATCCTAGCTACTTATGAGACTGAGATCTGGGGATCATAGTTCAAAGCCAGCCTGTGCAGGAAAGTCCAAGACTCTTATCTCCAATTAACCATCAGAAAACCAGAAGTGGAGCTGTGGCTCAAAATGATAAGAGTGCTAGCCTTGAGCACAAAAGCTCAGGGACAGTATCCAGGCCCTGAGTTCAACAAGCCCCATGACTGAAAAACTGTCTCTAGGCAAGGCAGCATGTATACACTTAAGCACATTTTATAAGCTCAGGACAAAGAAAATCTGGGGGTAATCTCATCCTAGCCACTTACTAGTTTATGAGCCTGCAAAGAACCAACATCTCTGAGCCAAAGTTTTCTCATACGTGAATTAATTTCAACCACCCTATAATATGCAATGAATATTAATTCCCTACTACCAGTATCAAGGTTTCAGGTTGTATAAGAATGCAAGCCAGAAAATCATGCTCAGCACTAACATTATCTAGTCTACCTCCTTCTGTACTCTATAGTTAATAAGTTATTACATAATAACATTAGTTGGCTATGATTTCACCTGTATCTTTTTCTTTTTCTAATGTAAATGCTCCAGGGTAAGAGTAAGGGAGAGGGTATATGGCTGAAGAGCGACTATTAGGCAGTTATGCTCAGCTCTCTGTTTATTTGTTTTGTTTTTGTTGCCAGTCCTGGGGCGTGGACTCAGGGCCTGAGCACTGTCCCTGGCTTCTTTTTGCTCAAGGCTAGCACTCTATCTCTTGAGCCACAGCACCACTTCCGGTTTTTTTTTCTATATATGTGGTGCTGAGGAATCGAACCCAAGGCTTCATGTATACAAGGCAAGCACTTTACCACTAAGCCATATTCCTAGCCTGCACAGCTCTCTTAACGGTCACTTTATACTTTCCCCTCACAACCTAGAGAACAAAAGAGAAGCCAAATGATATTCTAACATGCAGAAAAGGTTGTGAAATTGCTCAGCTCTATAATGTTCTTTGGTTCTAGCAAACCAAGGAAAAAACTTCATTTATTCTGGCTTTCAAAACAGTTTTTGTTTGTTACTGGAGCTTGAACTAGGGCCTGGGCACTATCTCTGAGCTTTTTCACTAAAGGCTGGCATCCTACCACTTGAACATAGCTCTACTTCCAGCTTTTTGGTAGTTAGAGATTAGTCTCACAGATTTTCCTGCCCTGACTCACTTCCTCAGATCTCAGCCTCCTGAGTAGCTAACAAGCATGAGTCAAAAACACCCAATGTCAAAATCTTTTTTTAAGTCCTGATATAACCACCTACTCCCCCAATAAGACATAGACCTAGAACTAGACACGTTGCTGTAATCCCAGCACTCAGGAGGCTGAAGCAGGAAGATCATAAGTTCAAGGCCAATATAAGCTACATGATAAGATGATGTTTTAAAAAGAGAAGAATGAGGAAAAAGTGAAGAGGAGGAGGAAGAGAAAATGGAAGCTTTAAGTGAAAATGTATCAACTTGCATTCAATTAAGGCAGTGACATCAAACTACAATAGTATATTTTCTCAGTTTCAATAAGGAACACTTGAGCTGGGAATGTGGCTTAGTGGTAGAGTGCTTGCCTGGCATACATGAAGCTCTGGGTTCAATTCCTCAGCACCACATATATAGAAAAAGCCAGAAGTGGCACTGTGGCACAAGTGGTAGAGTGCTAGCCTTGAGCAAAAAGAAGCCAGGGACAGTGCTCAGGCCCTGCTGTTCAAGCCCCAGGACTGGCAAAACAAAACAAATAAGGAATCCTTTAGATGAAGCTGCAAAGATTATACATTTTATTGAATCTAATCCTTAACTATGTATCTTTTGAATACCCTGTGTGATAGAACAAGATACAAAGCAGTTCTGCTACATATCAAAGGAAAAGAACTGTGGCAAGAAAAAGCATTTAAAACACTTAAGTGATTGAGTTGCAAGCTGAACTAGCTCTTTTCATGAAACACCAGTTTTACTTCAAAGAACAACTGGCAGACAAACTATATTCAGATTTGGATGTCTGGCAGAAATTTTTTCAAAAATGAACAATATAAGACTGTCACTTCAAGGAAAACAACTGTCAGTATTTGCTGCCAATGATAAAAATTTGAGCTTTCAAGAGAAAATTAGAAAAGACTTGTCTGAAAAGATCAGTGGTGATATTAACAAATGTGATTTTTTTTTTTACATTATTCAATAGAAAATGTCAACATTTAGATGATCTGCTTAAGTCAGTTCCATTGACTGAATTGTCCCCCTCCCCCAAATTCATCTTAAAATCCTACCCCACAATGTGACAATATTGGAGATAGAGCTTTGGGAAGATATTTAGGCTTATATTCTTTTTACTTAGGTTTAGATGAGATCATGATTAATGCCCTTAATAAGAAACACCAAGTCAGGTGTGATAGTACAGGCACACCTGTAATCCTAGCAATCTCAGTATTTGAGGCAGAGGCAGAAGGATCCTTAGTTTGAGGCCAGTCTACATTCAAAAACCCAAAATAAATAAACAAGCAAACAAGAAGGGAGGAACAGGAGGAGAGAAAAAAGAAAAAAGGGAAGAGAAATGGAAAAGGAAATACAAGAAAATTTGAATGAAAGCAATCCCACTCATGTGCTCCCCCAAAACAACACCCCATCCCACAAATGACATGGCCAGAAGGTAGCTATCTACAAGCTGGAAAGCCCTCACCAAAAATGGACCATGCTAGCACTTTATCTACAATCCAGAACTATGAGACACTAAATTTCTGTTATTTAAACTACCTCTTTTATGATGTTTTTGCTACAGTAAAACTCACAAATGACCAGTGAATGATACTAACAAAATCATGCATGAATGAAAGATCTATTCAAATTTCTGAATGTATCAATGGCTTTTAATATAGTGTGAAAAGTTCATTACTATAGCTTCAAATTCCACAAGGCAATGGACTTTTAAGAAACCACAGTTGTCAAGCTCTGGTGCAGACTCAAAGAATAGCCACAATTATTTTAAAAAGCAATTACATACTTCCTTTCCAATCATCTATGTGGTATTGGGTGTTTTTTTGTGTTTTTTTCTTTTTTATCTACTTCAAGCAAAACAATCAACTGCAAAAGAGTGAATGCAGCAGTAAAGAATACAGACAGACATTAAAGAGATCTGGGGAAAAAATGTAAAGTACTATTATTCTAATATTTTCGTTTGAGATAATATACTTATTTTCACTTTTTTAATGCTACCAGTGGTCATAAGTGGTTCACACCTGTAATCCTTGCTACTCAGGAGACAGATTGAAGACTCTCAGAAGTAAAGTCCATAATACTATCTTCAATTAGTAAAAACCAGGCTGAGGCTGGGAATGTGGCCTAGTGGCAAGAGTGCTTGCCTCATATACATGAAGCCCTGAGTTCCATTCCCCAGCACCACATATATAGAAAACGGCCAGAAGTGGCGCTGTGGCTCAAGAGATAGAATGCTCGCCTTGGGCAAAAAGAAGCCAGGGACAGTGCTCAGGCCCTGAGTCCAAGACCCAGGACTGTCAAGGAAGGGAGGGAGAAAGAAGGGAGAAAAGAAGGAGGGAGGGAGAGAGGATGAATTAAGGGGCTGGGAATGTGGCTCAGTGGTAGAGTGCTTGCCTAGCATGCAGGAAGCCCTGGGTTCGATTCCTCAGTCCCATATCAACAGAAAAAGCTGGAAGTGGCATTGGGGCTCAATTGGTAGAGTGCAAGCCTTGAGCAAAAGAAGCTCAGAGACAGTGCCCAGGTCCTGAGTTCAAGGCCCAGGACTGGCAAAAAAAAAAAAAGAGAGAGAGAGAGAGAAAGAAAGAAGGGAGGGAGGGAGGGAGGGAGGAGGCAGGCAGGCAGGCAGGCAAGCAAAAGAAAAAAAGGAATAGGGACAAGGCTCAGGTGGTATGGCACCTACCTGGCAAGTGCAAGGACGAGAGCCTAAACTCCTATAACCCTCCTACATCCAAAAATTCTCTTAATACAAACATTCTAAAATTACACATATAATCTGAGCACTCAAGAGGTTGAGGTCAACCTAGGCTACAAGTTCAAAGCCAGTCTGAATTGGGGGGGGGGGGAGGGAATTCTTCTTGCTTGGTATGGTGGTACACTACTATAATCCCTGGGGTACATCGTAAGACCTTGTCTCAGAAGAAAGAAAAATCTTTCTGATAAAGAATCACAGTTTATAAAACCCATAAACTATGTTCAATAGCAGAGCTCTGATGATCATTGGTAGTAGCTCACACCTGTAATCCCAGCTACTCAGGAAGCAGAGCCTGTTTGTGGTTCAAAGACAGCCAGAGCAAGAAAGTCATTCTGTTGAGACTTTTAACCTCCAACTAACCAGAAAAAAAAGTTGGAAGTGGAGCTGTGGCTCAAGAGATAAGAGTGCCAACCTTGGGGGAAAAAAGATCAGGGACAGCGCCCAGGCCCTGACTTCAAGCCCCAGCAAAGGAGCAAAAAAGTTATTATTATACCTATGTAAATTTACATTCCAAATATAACCTGGAAAGATTTAGCCCAGGAAAATGCTGAGTAACAAAAAGAGCATGTTGGAAGAAAAGTTAGTCCTAAATAACTCACAAGTAAAATAAAAAATATTTGTAACAACAGTAACAGCTACTGTATTAAGGGCCAACAATGCAGGTGTCAATCAGTCCATGTTCCAGGTATTCTGTCCTTATCTCACTTAATCCATCCATTGCCTGAATAATGGCAAGAAAACAATGTAGCTACATTCCTTACTTCAATAAAACTTCAACTGTTTCATTTTCAGCTAGCCCACACAGTTAATATGAAATCAGGTCCCAAAAATTCCCTATGAGGAAGTCCTTTGGCACTGCCTCCAGCCTACTCTATCCAACCACCTTGAGTTTCAAGATTGAAATTTTAACCCCATGACAAGCAATAAACCAAATAAGCCAAATATGACCAGCTTTTTTACTTATATGTAGGGTGCTGTGATTTTAGTTTGATAAACTGGAAGGGGAAAAAACATTTCTATAGTTCTTTACAATTTAAAATGTACTTTCAGGTTGGGAATGTGACTTAGTGGTAGAGTGCTGGCCTAGCATGCATGAAGCCCTGGGCTCAATTCCTCAGTAGCACAAAAACAGAAAAAGCCAGAAGTAGCACCATGGCTCAAGGGGCAGAGCAGCACCCAGGCCCAGAGTTCAAGCCCCAGGACTGGCAAAAAATAAAAATAAAAATAAATAGAAAGTAGAAAGTCAGGTGCTGTGACTCACGCCTATAATCCTAGTTTCTCAGGAGGCTGAAATCTGAGGATTGCAGTTTGAAGCTATGCAGGCAGAAAGTCTGAAACTCTTACCTCAATTAATCACCAAAAGAAAGGGGGGAAAAAAGCCCAAGTGGAGCTGTGGCTCAAGTGGTAGAGCACTAGCCTTGGGGGGAGAGGGGAGGAACAAAACACCTCAAACACCTCAGTGCATAGGCCCCAAGTAAGCCCGAGGAACACACACACACACACACACACACACACACACACACAATGTAGGAATAAATCAAGTGCCAGAACAATATTCACTTATTGCTGTTTTTTAAAACTGTAAATGTACTAGTAATTTGGCTCAGTTATAGCTAGCACTATGAAAAAGTTGCAAATATATAAAATATATTTTTCAGAGATAAACAAATATCTGGTAAAACTATGAAGAACAGAATGGTTCAGAAAAGTGTTACCTCTGAGAAAGAGATCATCAGGCAGACCTAAGAGATTTTAAAAATACAACATTAGGGGGGAGGGAGGAATGAGGGAGGAGGTAACAAACAGTACAAGAAATGTATCCAATGCCTAATATATGAAACTGTAACCTCTCTGTACATCAGTTTGACAATAAAAAAAAAATTTTAGGGCTGGGGATATAGCCTAGTGGCAAGAGTGCCTGCCTCGGATACACGAGGCCCTAGGTTCGATTCCCCAGCACCACATATACAGAAAACGGCCAGAAGCGGCGCTGTGGCTCAGGTGGCAGAGTGCTAGCCTTGAGCGGGAAGAAGCCAGGATCAGTGCTCAGGCCCTGAGTCCAAGGCCCAGGACTGGCCAAAAAAAATAATAATAAATAAATAAATAAAAATTTTAAAAAAATTTTTAATAAAATATATAAATTCAAAAAAAATACATTAAGCGGTCCTGAATTCAAATCCCAGTACTTCAAGCCAGGTAGCAAGTATATAGGTCTTCAATTTATTATGTAAATTGATGATTCATGCTGTACACTTGTGTACGTGAATTACTGCACCCTTTTTTTAAAAGGATGTAAAAGAGGGTTGGAGAATCAATTCTGCACTATAACCCAGACTCTTCCACTTACTGGCTGTATAACCTTAAATCATTTAATCTTCAGCAGCAGTTTTTCTTATTTTATAGAGGAGGACGCTCACAGCCAACACCTGTTTAGTACTTCTCTTAGGATTTGAAGAATTGTTCAAAGTTCCTCAACAAGCTGGGTGCTAGTGGTTCAAGCAGGAGGCTGAGAACTCAGGATCACAGTTCGAAGTCAGCTTGGGCAGGAAAGCCCTAGAAACTCTTATCTCCAACTAACCACCAAAAAAGCCAGAAGTGGAGCTGTGATTCAAGTAATAGAGTGCTAACCTTGAGCAAAAAAAAAGCTCAGGGACAGCACCCAGGCCCAGAGTTCAAGCTCCAGGACCACACACACACACACACACACACACACACACACACTCTCTCACACTTCCCAAACAACAAACATACAAAATTCAGATAAATTACAGTATCATAATACAAAAAAGTAGCTCTGTGGCTCAAAGTGGTAGAGCACTACTAGTCTTGAGCAGAAAGGCTCAGGGATAGTGACCCAGCCCTGAGTTCAAGCCCCAAAACAAACAAAATAATGCCACCTCCATAATAAGTAATAGAATACCCTAATCCTAAAAACTCAGGAGGCCATACAAGGCTACTTACCATGATAGTCTCTGCCTAGCTCTCTAATAATAATGACAACAGATATTGTTTTAATGTACACTGTGACAACTTGCGTTAAATACTTCTTGGGGTATTTTGTTTAATCCAGAAAACAACCCCATGAGGTTGGTTCTATACCCCCCCCACTTTACAGATGAGCTCGCTGTGACCAAGGTCACACAGCTCATGGTGGTGAGGTTTCAGAATCCACATTCATTTTTGCCTCACTTCTTTGGCTACATTTAAACTGTCTTTCTGTCCCATGACACTGGAAGCTCCTTGACAACTGCTTTTTGCTCATTTTCATTTTCCCTTGGCACTTAGCAAGGGGACAGTCAACAAACACCGAACAGACATTTCATATATGCACAACATTTTTGGAACAGGAACTAATTTGTTCCCCTTGACAGCCCCGTGAAGATAAATGTGTTTTGCTTTGTCTTGCCACTTTAAGCTTATTAAATACAATGACAATATTGTGCAATCATCATCACTAAGTATAAAAGGGTTTTAAACCAAAGTCACACAGCTTTCAAGAAGTGGAACTAAGATTCGAAGACAGGACCCCTGACTTCATTCTACCCAGGCTTCAGTCTACTTCCACCTGCTCTCTCCTTTCCCTCAGCTTCTTCTGGAAGGCCAAATAAGATACTAAAAATACTTTACAGACATTACTATTACACACTTTGACTATGACTATAGGGGAACAAAAAAGAGATTAAAGGGCTGGGGATATAGCCTAGTGACAAGAGTGCCTGCCTCGGATACACGAGGCCCTAAGTTCGATTCCCCAGCACCACATATACAGAAAACGGCCAGAAGCGGCGCTGTGGCTCAAGTGGCAGAGTGCTAGCCTTGAGCGGGAAGAAGCCAGGGACAGTGCTCAGGCCCTGAGTCCAAGGCCCACGACTGGCCAAAAAATAAAAAAAGAGATTAAAAAGAGTCCACCAACACAATTTCTCCCAGGTGATTAATTTCATTTTAGGCTTGCAAAAGCCAGGGCTTCAAATACACCCTATCTCTATACTATTCCTTCAGATCCACAAAAGCAATGCTTGGACCCCAGAGTAAAGTTTTAAGGAGAAATGCTTGCATTAAGTAGATTATACTCTCATCAAGTTACAAGTAACTACTCGATCCTGACTTTTTTTCTGTAATACAGAAAGCTTCCTCAAAACACTCTCAAGTCTAAGGGTAAGACCAAACTTCTACCATTTTGCCCACTGGAACTACAAAAAAACAAGAAAGATTTTAAATGGCTATTTTTATGTGCTCAACTGTGAAAGACAGGGAAAATGGCTTGTTTTCTAGCTGAACTCTTGAGCTTTAGCAAAAACAAAAAAGAATTCTTTTTATTTCACTGGTGTCAATTTTATCCTTTATATCTCTCCTCATTTTCCCCCAGTCTAAGCTCTAATCAACAGCCACTTCATGTTTAACATATCATAGTTAATGCAATTAAGTCCAGAAAACTGTTCCACTAAAGATGCTCACTCCATTTACATTCCTTTACCTTCTGTCATAAGCACATTTTCGGGGCAGAATGCTAATCTCTAAGTTTTAAATCAAATTTCTGATAAATAGATGGAGACATTGTTTCTGTAGTTAATGCAATGTCCCTACATCAACTTCATCCATTAAAAATAAAAATGACTATATATTTCATTTACCCACATCTGGCAAAATTCTGATCACTTGCATTCCTTCAGAAGAAAATTCTATAGGAATAGTCCAATTATTTAAAATCTTATCAAGCAATGTAAAAAAAAAAGAATCAAATGAAAAACTCCATCAGTACCAAACCATCTCACCAATGAATATTTATGACATTTCCATATTTCCTGTCTTCTCTGTTTACATAAAGCGGTTGTGCCAAGACTCATCTCAGGATTATTAGCCTGCAATACAATGATGGGCCTAATTGCCTTGCAAACCAGGACACCAATAAATGGAGTCTTCAAGCAATCAATTTTAAGAGGGGGAGAAAGGCCGAATCTCTTTCTGCATACATGCACGTTGCCTGCCTAGAAAATAAATTCTGCCTCTTATTTTTCGGTCTCATTTCATCAGTTCTCAAGGAAGGAATACACCCTTAACAGCCTCCAGCTCATCAAGTCTATTTAAATTCCAAATTCCGGAACTAGTTTTAAGAGCAGTGGGGAAGGAGAAAGGAGAAGGCAGGGACAGCATACGAAAAGATTATATCACATTCCATTTTCATCTTCTCCCACCCACCTTTGCGAGTAGGTTTTCCCTTCAATTTCCTCCTTATGACATATGAATAATAGAAGATACCTCCCCCTTCCTTAATTCTGCCTTAAGCCCCTCTCAACTTTACCCTTTGGGCTGACCTCTTCCAAATGCTACAAATATAAATAAAACAAGAAGGTCAAACTGACAGCTTAAGATGTCCTCTAGGCGGTCTGTACTGTGCCTTCCCCAAACAGCCACCAAAGCTGTCCATTTAAGGGTTCCAACCCCTAAACCTCCAGCATCTCTTGGAGGACATCCCAATCCTTCCTCTCCAGAATAACCCAATGCATTCCCTTCTCACAGATCCTCTCCATCCTCTCTGCCCTATTCTTCCCCCCAACTCCGGCTCTCCCATACCTTGCATTTCTCCGGTGTCACCTCACCACCGGCCACCATCTCACAGACCTTACTTATCCAAAACTCCCCTCTGCCGAGGTGGCAGGGGGACATTTTCGTCAAGATACCATCCCCCAACCTTGCTCACCACCTGCCGCTATTCTTTCAGTGAGTCCAACCTAGCGATCTTAAGTGTTCCCTGCCTCCAACTTACACCTAGGGTGCCACTGCACCCCTGCCGGTGATTCTAAGATCACCCTAAATCCTATCCCGCCGTGGCCCACCCCCAATTTCAATCCTTGTCCCTCCCATGGGGGGGGGGGGGCGACCCAACTTCCAATTTATCCTCCTCTCCCATCAGCTAACCACCCCGGTCTTCTCGATGAAAAGTCTCATGTCTACCAGCTCCCCATTCCAACCTCCATCCGCCCACTCCAGGAAAAAAAAAAAAAAAACACAATTCTACCAACCCCCTTTTGCTCTCTCCCAACTCGCGCTATTTCCCTAAGTCTCCACGAATTCCAACACCGCCCCCACCCCCCCCCCCCGGCGCCCCCGAATGACAACCGCCCACTTGAAGCACAGGTCTCAATCCATGCCGTGCCCCTCCCCCTCCCCCGCGCCTGTCCCAGGTCCCCCCAAATTCCACCTTCCTGAATTAACACTCCCCAGGGTTCCATCCAAACGTCTGCAAACCACCACCCCCACCACCCCCTCTCACCCCCTCTCACCCCCTCTCACCCCCTCGGTACTGAGATCACCCACTGCCTCCCCACCCCGGCTCCGAACCCAAGCTGTCAAGTGCTCCAGGCCAACCCCGAAGCACCACCACCTCGGCTCGGTCCCCTCCCCCATGAGAAGCCACCCCATCCCAGCCTCCTCTTCACCCCCCCCCCCCGCCCCAAGACATCCCAAATTCCACTCCGACTCCCCCCCACCACCACCACACCCCGCGTTCCGGTCCCAGGCCCGGCTCTCCCTTCGTGAAGTCCCCCCCACCCCACCCCCGGAGCCCCGCGCGGGTCCCGCCCGCACCCCCACCCCACCCCCAGCTCGCGCCGGGACGCGCCTCCCTCGCCGGCCCGCCGTTCCACCGCGTCCCCGGCCCCCTCCCCCCGCCGCGCGGCGGCTCCGCAGCTCCAGCACACCCCCCCCCCCCCCGCCCCGGCCCGGGCTCGGGACGAGAGCCGGGGAGGGGGCGGCGGGGTAGGGGGGAGGGGGAGGGGGAGGGGGAGGGTCGCCTTACCCGGGAGCTACAGCTGGAGAAAACCGCGGTAGCGGCTGAGGCGGCGGCGGTGCCCTTGTCTTCTCTGGAGGCGACAGTGGCGACGTTCTCGCTCCCTCGCCCGTGTCCAGTAGGGCGGCGGATGGCGCGCGGGGACCGGAGCCTCCTCCTCCTCCACCTCCTCCACCTCCTCCTCCTCCTCCTCCTCAGCGGCTAGGCTCGGGATCCGCTGCAGTCGCAGCCTCGGAGCCCGACGGTGGGGGAGGGGACGCTCGGCTGCGGGCGAGCGCGGGGGAGGCGGAGGGAGAAGGCGGCGGAGGGAGGGGGCGGGGACCGCCGGGAAGGGCGGGGGAGGAGGAGCCCGCGAGGCGTCGCGACACGTCCCACGGCCCCAGCGCGCCTAGACCACAACTCCCGGCATGCCCTGCTCCGGCCGGCACGGCCCGCGCCTCGGGCTGCGCGCGCGTGCCCCTGACCCGCGCCCTCCTCCCTCCCCCTCCCCGCCCGCCCGCGTCACGAATAATGGGATGAAAGCCCTTAGTCTTTGGGCGGCTTTTGTAGACTCAAAGCCCCTCTACCAGGCAAGTGAGGCCATCCTGCAGTCCCACAGCCAGGTGGCAAAGCTAGAAGGACGTTCAGGTTACAAGAAAGCCCGTCGCCTCTCGAAAGACTACATATCCCATCATGCCCCACCGCCCCTACCCGCATCCTTCCGGCTCCCTCTCAAAGCCCCGTACTACAGTTCCCAGAGAGTACGGTTCCTACGCGAAATGCTGCGAGATGCGGTTCTGGCTCCTTCCTCCATGTTAAGAAAAAGTGAAAAAGCGTGGGGGAGTGGGGGGTGGGGGGGTAGGGAAGAAATATTCCAACCCACCCACCGCAGGCCTCGGCGGGTAGGTCACCTGTGATTCCCTATCCTCTGTGGCCACCATCTCACTCACACCGGAGTGGATGTAACGACGGCTGTTTCACTTCTCCCTGCAAATTTGTGGACAACTAAGCAACTTGAATCCAAATGTCTAAAAAGAAAAAAAATAAAAAGCATTTTATATTTACACCCCATCTCTTTTAAGAGTATGCCTTGAAAAGATAATAGAACAATTGAACAATGTAGAATGTTGTGGAAGGTACCCGAGGAACAAGCAAGCAGCACTGGGAGAGTTGGAGAATTCTCCGGAGGAACTCGGACTCCAGACTCTCAGAATGGTCTGACAGGAGGACAACCCCTTTTATCCAGTACACCAAGGGTGCTTTGAGGGTCCGTGTACCCCGACGGGTATAGTTTCCTGAAGTTAATTGCAAACTGGTTCTGGCAATAACGGGTTGAGGTAGTTTTGATAATGGCAGGTCTCCCTTATTCCCTCCTTTGATTATAGATATAGATATATACAATGTATAATGAGAGAGAGAGAGACTGACAGAGAGAGAGAGAGAGAGAGAGAGAGAGAATCATCTTTCAGAGAACTGTGAGGAGCAGTACACACAGAATGATTAAGCACCCTACTGTTATGGATTAGACTAAGTCTGTAAGGTCTGGAGCTCACCTAGTCTTGAGAACCATCTTTGGCTCCCCGACAAGTGGGTCTGGGGAAACTGCTAGCAGAGGTCTCCCACTTCCCCTGGTCCTCAGTTCCAACCACCAGAACATAGTTTCATCTTTTAACTTACAGACTAAGGAAAGTCGTTCATTACACTGGCATCAGATTGTTTTCACAGGACAAGAATAGTATATACAGAGTCCTGACATCCGTCCTCAGATGTTACAGTTTTTATACACAGTCCAGACACAGCAACTATAACCAATATTCTGATCCCAAAGGTCACCTTCAAGTTCCTGCTGTGTGAGGATTGGTCAGCCCAGGAATGACCAAAGTCAGGCTGTTGTCTCACTCAAGATTATTGGCAGCAAGTCTTCCTGATGAGCTTTTACTTTCCAGGTTCCTGACCTCTCTGGGACAGTTGCTCTCTGACTTCTAGTGATGTTTCCTTCATTCCCACCCAAGTTTTTCTTGGCTTCTGTAGGGACATGGGGGATTTGAGCTCTGCTCTGGCTGCTGCCTGCTAAATGGGGGGCAAGAAAGGAAGCCCATGACAGCTGCTAGAGGAGACTCAGGGGGAACTGTGGGACCTTTAAACCCTTGTAGTGATACCATCCAAAGTTTTTAGTTTGAATTGATCTGATAAAGGGCATCTGAGTTTTTCCTGGTGCTACAGAAATAGCAAGTGACGAAAAGGCACTGCAAATACTACAGGGGATCAAATCTACAATGATATAAAAGACAAGAGTGGTCGTGGTGAAAGTTTGAAACAATGATTAAACAATTTACTTATTTCCATTGCACATAGCATTAAGATACCAAAATATTGGCAGCGTTTCTGATTACAAGAAGTAACAAGATTAGCTGAGCGCTGGTGGTTCATGCCTATAATCCTAGCTGCCTCAGGAGGCTGAGATCTCAGGATCACAATTCACAGCCAGCCTGGGCAGGAAAATCTGTGAGACTCTTATCTCCATTTAGCCACCAGAAAACCAGAAATGGCGGATGTGGCTCAAAGTGGTAGAGTGCTAGCCTTAAACAAAAAAGCTCAGAGACAGTGCCCAGACCCTGAATTCATGCCCCACAAGTGATTTTTTAAAAATGGGGGGGGGGGATACAAGTACATAAACCTCCTTGGTTTCCTTTCCAACCCACATCCAAGGTGGCCTACATAGTTTGAGAACAAATATTAGACAGCAGCGAACTTAGAACAGGGCAGGTGGATTGGCAATCACCTCATCTTAACTGACCTCAGGTTTCTGCTGCTGAAATTTTACAAGTCTCCGCCTGAGCAACCTTGAGACAAGGAACTATCAGACCACCTGGTACCAACTCTGACTCCCTCTGACCTGTCTGGAAATACTTTGCAGAAGGAAACCCACTGGTCAGAAAACCATCTTCAAAGACTGTTAATCCCCCCTATTTAACCCAAGGCCAAGCTTCACAACTTGTGTGAAGCCAGAAGAGGCATCCATACCATGTGCTTGTTCTCTGCCTTATTGATTTAACAACCTGCCCTGTCACACGTAGGCAGCCCCTCTTGAACTGTGCTGTCTGGGCCAATTTGCTGAGGGGCAAATTGCAACACTGAGTCTGCTGGGCAGGCCTGAGGCTCCAGTCCACAGGTTCCAGGGCTGGCTCCACCAGTTGAGCTGATACTGATGGTGACAGGCTTTTAGGGAACAGCCCAAGCCCCTCTACCCGCTGCAGAAGAGCAGTTGGGACATATGGCAGAGGCATGGGTACCCCTTCCTCAGGGTCCCCCTGAGAAATGAGCTTATTTTGAGGCCCTGATGGTTTTAGTAATAGGACCTTACACTGGCCCTGTAGAACGAAGGAAATTAAGGCAATCTGCAACCACGTGTCTACATAGGGGAACTAGTCTGCATGACCAGCCTCCCCCATCACCAGATGGGAGACTTCCCTAGTAGTGCGGACATGAAGAAGGTCTTCTGGGGGCCAATCTACGCCAAAAGTATACAGAACAGAAGGTCGAAAGATGCCCAGGAGTCATCTTGATTCCTTAATTCCCAAAATAGCCTGAGTGGGCAAGGTCAACAGGTGGCCTTGGGCTTGAGCCCCATACCATTAGCCTAGTAGATGATGGGATCACAAAGGTGGCCACCACACCTGCTTCTAAGTACAATCTGGCTGTTGGTTTTGTTTTGTTTTGCCAGTCCTGGGGCTTGGACTCAGGGCCTGAGCACTCTCCCTGGCTTCCTTTTTGCTCAAGGCTAGTACTCTGCCACTTGAGCCACAGCGCCACTTCTGGCCGTTTTTTGTCTATGTGGTGCTGGAGAATCGAACCCAGGGCTTCCTGTATACGAGGCGAGCTCTCTTGCCACTAGGCCATATTCCCAGCCCCTGGCTGTTGGTTTTGAATGACTCCCATCCATGTTCCTCCCTGCTTCAGTATTGCAAGGACAGACAAGGGAAAGTCACTCATGTCGTCCTCCTGGCCACATTCCTCACAGGAGTTGAGGTTGCACAAACCCCAGCTCTGCTGAGAGATCCTCCTACAGGATGTGAATCACTGTGATGCCATAGAAAGTCACCATGGAACCGCAGGTTAAGACTCACTCCAACTCTGGAGGCTTGGGCCATGGATCCACAGTGCTTTCACATATACTCACACATCCATACAAGAGCGTAAAACAATCTTTCCCCACTTTGGGAGTGCCCTAAACAGGGGGCCCTCTGTAAAGAGAAGCCCCCAACTGATGACTTCTTCTAAAAGAAGGGCCCTAAACTGGTGCTCTCTTTAGAAAGGGCCACAGGAGGTGACCAAGCTCCTCCTCTGTCCACTGGTTGGGCCAGAGAGACCTGGGCCCTTACTTGATTCAGAAGCAGTTGTTGAGCGTTGGCCTGTCTCTCCGCTGAGCCCAGGAGCCTGGCATTTTCTCAGAGCCAGGCCCCCAGGAAAAGAAGGACCCGAATAACTGTTTAGTGGTGCAGCCTCATTCAAACCTAGCAGCACCTTGTGGCTCCATGAAAGCAAAGGCCTGCACCAGTGGCTCAAAGGCCCGGCATGATTGTCTCTTCCTGGTCAGGGAATCAAAACATTGCAGAAAATACTCAGGGAACGAACTCAGGTTGATGACGCCAGCAGGACAAGAGGAGTTCCCACTCCAAATTCTGAGCCCTGACACTGCAGCGCAATTCTTTTTATCAGGTAGAGCACAGGTGTTATGAGGGTTGGTGGACCACATGCTGTTTCTGGCAATGTCTTTTTGTTTTTTTGGCCAGTCCTGGGCCTTGGACTCAGGGCCTGAGCACTGTCCCTGGCTTCCTTTTGCTCAAGGCTAGCACTCTGCCACTTGAGCCACAGCGCCACTCTGGCCATTTTCTGTATATGTGGTGCTGGGGAATCGAACCCAGGGCCTCATGTATACGAGGCAAGCTCTCTTGCCACTAGGCCATATCCCCAGCCCCTCTGGCAATGTCAAGTTGAGCTACTTGCACATTTTCCTTATCAAGTAAAGATGAATGCCCTTAGGTTTTATGAGGCTGGAGGCGGGAACTTATTAAATAAATGGTTTGTACTTATATACAATGCAGGCACCAAGCAGGAATTTTAAATGATGTTAAAGATCTACTGACTTGATAAGCTAGTCACAATCTCTTGTAGAAGGGGGAAAATTGAACATGTTTAGATAGGTTTGATTTACATGAAGTTTGAGACAATATTCTATAAGCATAGATTTCAGGAGAGACGTTTCTAAAAATACTAGCACTGATTATTTAGCAGGAAAGAGTGTCAAATTTCAAGTCACTTTATTTCATATTGTCTAAATTGTGATCACATATTTTTAAACTATAAGGCTATTTCCAAAAGTATAATTTCCAAATCCAACTATTTCTCTTTCCTGCCCAAGAACATTCAATGGCTCTTATTGGTTCAACAGTGTATTTGGACTCTGATTCTGATTTTTCTGTGAGCTCCAGTCTCAGGATTAACAATGATAGTTCCAATTCATAAAAAAATGAAGGTGGCAAGGAAACTTTTCTCCCTCCCCCTCTTTTTTTTTTTTGGCAGTAGGGGCTTGAACTCAGGACCTAGGTGCTGTCCCTAAGCTTTTTTCACAAGAGGCTAGTGCTCTAAAACTTGGAGCCACAGCACCACTTCCAGTTTTCTGGTGGCTAAATGGAGATAAGAGTCGCACAGATTTTCCTGCTTGGGCTGGCTTTGAATTGTGATCTTCAGATCTCAGCCTCCTGAGTAGCTAGGATTACAGGCCTGCGCCACTGGCGCCCAGCTTTTTTCTCCCATGTCAATTCCTCGTCTCAAATTTTTTATTTCTACCACACACAGCATATTTCCTTTACTCTTATTCAGTCTTCAAACTCAAGCCAAAGGCCAAACTTCTCTAGAGGGTATTTTAGGCATATTGGTTTGCCTTAATTCTTTTTTTTTTTTTCCTCTTTCATTTGCTCCCCTCCCCACCCACTTTTTTTTTTGCCCGTCCTGGGGCTTGAACTCAGGACCTGGGCACTGTCTCTGAGCTTCTTTTACTCAAGGCTAGCACTCTACCACTTGAGCCACAGTGCCATTTCCAGCTTTTTCTGTTGATATGGTACTGAGGAATCAAACCCAGGGCTTCCTGCATGCTAGGCAAGCACTCTACCACTGAGCCACATTCCCAGCCCCTTTGCCTTGATTCTTACAGCAATAGTTTCTAGCCCTGTAGGCCAGGGATCCTTGTGAGGAGGAGGAGTAAAGATAAAAGACCAGAACTTTTGTAAATAATCTACAATGTTTTACTTAAACAAAGTATTATCTATAGAATGACTAACTAGGCATTGGCAGCTTATACCTTTAATCCTAGCTACTCAGGAGCCTGAGATGATCATAGTTGAAGCCAGCCTGGGCAGGAAAATTCACGAGACTCTTATTTCCAACTAACCACCAAAAAAGCTGGGAGTGGAACTGTGGCAAAAATGGTAGAGTACCCAGGCCCTGAGTTCAAGCTCAAGGAGACACACACACACACACACATATTCATCATCCAGGTGCTGGTGGCACATGCCTGGAATCCTAGCTACTCAGGAGGCTGAGATCTAAGAATCCTGTTCAAAACCAGCCTCAGTCCTTATCTCTAATTAACTAGCAAAAAGCTGGAAGTGGAGGTGTGGCTCAAGAGGTAGAATGCCAGCCTTGAGTTCAACAAAGCTAAGCAAGAATGTGAGGCCCCAAGTTCATGCCTCAGCACCAGCACAATAACAACAGAGAGAGAGAGAGAGAAACACACCATGCCTTGTCTTGTCTCCTGGCTCTCCTCCAGTCACCATAGTGTCCCACTTCAGCTCTCCATTGGAGTTGATCTGGGTTGTTGGTATTGTTTTTCTGCTCTTTCTTTCTTCTCCTACTCTTTTGGCTCAGTTTTCTAACAGTGTGAAGTGTAGTCAAGGGACTGCATGTCTCTGGGATAGGAGTCCACCTGCAGTCTAATAAATACTCTCGATTCGACATATCAAAAGAAAGAAAGGAAGGAAGGAAGGGTGGGAGGGAGGGAGGGAAAGAAAAGAGAGAGAAAAGAAAAAAGAAAGAAACATTTATCGTCTTTCTTTTATACTGATATATATCCTTTGGACCTATGCCCGACAGTGGTATGATGGGGCACAGGGACAATCTATTTTTAGTTTTATGAGCAGCATCCATGCGGATTTCCCCAGTGGTTGCACTGGTCCCTTTCCCCCACCCCACATCCTCTCCAGCATTTGTTACTGTTTTTCTTTTTTCTTCATGGTTGCCATTCTGACTGAGATGAGATAGGAGTCAGTGTGGTTTGGATATGCATTTCCTTTTTGGCTAAGGATCTTGAACATTTCTTTATGCATTTATTAGCCATTTGAATTTCTTTTTCTGAGAATTGTCTGTTAAATTCACTGGCCCATTTACTAATTGGATTATTTGATCTCTTGTTTAATTTTGATGTTCGTTGTATATTTTGGATATTAATTCTCTCTCTGTTGGACAGCTGATAAAGATGTCCTCCCATTCAGACGGTTCTTTCGTTTGCTGTGCAGAAACTCCTTAATTTAATGTAATCTAATGTGTCAATTCTTGCTCCCAATTTCTGAGCAACTAGAATCCAATTCAGAAAGTATTTACCTGAGCCTATTACTGTTAAATTTCCCCCTATGTTTCCTGTAATAGATTTAAAGTCACAGGTTTTCCTTCAAGCCCTTTGACCCATTTGAAATTGATTTGTGGACAGGGTAAGAGACAGAGGAGCCACATTTCAGCAAACAGATGCCTAATTTTCACAGCACCATTTGTTAAAGAGACTGTCTTCTCTCCAGTGTATGTATGTTTTTGGTACCTTTGTTGAAAATTGGTTGTGGTTGTGTGATTTTATTCCTGATTCTTCTATACCCTTCTATTGGTCTTATTTTAGTTTTGTACTATCAAGCTGTTTTGTGTCTTTTTTGTGTTTTTGTTTGTTTGTTTTTGGCTAGTCCTGGGGCTTGAATCAAGGGCCTAGGCACTGTCTCTGAGCTTTTTTTGCTAAAGGCTAGTGCTCTACCACTTAAGCCACAACTTTACTCCCAGCTTTTGGGTTGTTAATTATAAGAAGAAACTCATGGACTTTTCTGCCCAGGCTGGCTATGAACTGTGATCCTCAAATTTTAGCTAGGTGCCAGTGGCTCACACCTGTAAACCTAGCAACTCAGGAGGCTAAGATACAAGGATCGTGGTTCATAGCCAAACTCAGCAGGAAAGTACCTAAGACTCTTACCTCCACTTAACCACCAGAAAACTAGAAGTGGTACTGTGGCTCAGTAGAGAGCTAGCATAAGCAGAAAAGCTCAGGAACAGAGCCCAGGCCCTGAGTTCAAGCCCTGTGACCAAATAAAGAAAACCTAGACAGTATATTTTGGCCTAAAAATGTTCATTTATAAGCAGAACACAAGAGCTGGGGTCAAAGCTCATGTGGTAGATAAAGCACCTGCCCAGCAGGTGTGAGGCCTTGGGTTCAAATTCCTGTACCACAAGCAAACAAAGGAAAATAGAAACATCCTTACAGGACATCAGAAGAAGAGATTATAACTCCTGATCCTGGGCTGTCGTTTGGGGGGAAACAGGATTGGAGACCTTCCTCAAGCATTTGCTCACCTACATTTTGTGAAGGGAAACTTACTTGATTCTTCAATTTCTCATCAATATGAAAGTTCATAATGGACTTCTCTTTGAAATAGTCTAGATGGAGGTGTAGCCAGCACTGGTTTAATGGCTGAGCAGAGTAGCACCCGTTAGTGCTGGGCTGGGCCTTGTGACTTGTTTGGCCTGCGGATCATCGGTCTGTAGACTTGACTGGAGCCATGGCCGTGAGTGGCTTGGGCAGTTTGACTTGGCTCCCACACCTCAGCGAGCTGCCAGGTAGACTCCGGTCCAGATCAACGGAGTGGCCCTGCCTCCCATTCGCCCCATGGCCAGCCCGGCTGCGCAGCAGGTGACCTCCAGACCAAAAGCCTGAGCTAAATGCTCACTGAGTTTTGAGGCCATCTGTTTTCTGGCAACTAATAACTAAAACAATAAGCAACGAAGACAGCCAACAACGAATAGGGCAGGAGGAGATGGAATTAGGGAAGCACACTATTAACTGCTGCTCCATTTCTTTTCAAACTGAGTATTGAACTCACAAGTGTTTATGACTTCATTATTATTTCTTTCTTTTTTTTTTTTTTGCCAGTCCTCGACTTGAACTCAGGACCTGGGCACTGTCCCTGAGCTTCTGTTGCTCAAGGCTAGCACTCTCACATGAGCCACAGCACCAGTTCTGGCTTCTTCTATATAAGTGGTATGAGGAATCGAACCCAGTGCTTCATGTATGCCAGGCAAGCACTGTACCACTAAGCTAGCTATATTCCCAGCCCTAGGTGCTATTCTTGAGCTTTGTTGGTCAAGGCCACCACTCTACCACTTGAGACACAGCTCTGCTTTTGGATTTTTTGTGATTAATACATTTCTGCCCAGGCTGGCTTTGAACAACAATCCTCAAATATCAGACTCCTGAGTAACTAGGGTTAGAGGTGTGAACCACGGACACCCGGTTCTCACAGACTTTTCTCCCAGATTGAACTGTGGCCCTCCAGGTCTCAACTAGGATTATAGGCATGAGCCACAGACACCTCACCCATGCTAACCTTTACGCATGCTAACCTTTTTCATGTTCTGCATAGAAAGTGGTTTGACCAGTTGAAATCGTTTAAGAAGAGAGGAGAAAGAAGACAAGAGATAATAGGGTGAGTTAGATCAAGGCACATGGTATGAATGAATGAAAACATTATAATGAAATCATTCCTTCCCCCAATGAATATATACTAATCTATATCTATATCTATATACATATATATTATATGTTTAAGGAAGTGAATGTCAGATACCATGAGCTGGTGCAGAATGAGAATGGAGGAGGAGAGGAAGTAGTATATAGAGATAGGTAAATGTGGCACGAGATGATAAGACAATGGTTGGAGCTAAATGAAGGGATGTGATGTGGTTTTGGTTCTTTTTTTCCTGATTTTTCCAAATATCCTAAAATAAACAGGACTTTCATCATCAAAATAAAAAACAAGAAATATTCTGGCAGACACAGTCTTTTATCACTCCCAACAGACATGTGTGTGTGTGTGTGTGTGTGTGTGTGTGTGTGTGCACGTGCATGCATGTGTTCACAGCACTGGAGTTTGAACTCGGGGCTTTGTGCTTGCTAAGCAAGCGTGCTACTCCCACTGAGCCGCCTCTCCAGCTTTTTCTTGCTTTATTTTTCAGGTAGCGTCTTGGGTTTTGTGCCCAGCTAAGCCTTGCACTGTGATCCTCCAACCTTTATCTTTTGAATAGCTGTGACAACAGGTACACACTACTGCTTCCAACGTTTATTGATTAGCATGAGGGTCTCACTAATATTTTGCAGGTCTCAAACCTCCATCCTCTTAATCTCCACCTCCAAGTAGCTGGGATTATAGGCATGAACCATGTGGTCCCATCTCACACATTCTTTGTTCTCAAGCTGACAGCAAAAATCTTGATTGGCCCAAGCCATCCCTGCTAATAGTCCCCTTCCCCCTGGGCTCCACTGAGTGGAGCCAAGACCAGAAGAGACAAGTGTGCTGGGGGGTAGGGGGGAAGATTTTAAGAAAAAATGCCCTACCTGATAAACAAAGGAAGAAAGGTGAGAAACCAGATAGGAAACGCTTGATAATTTCAGACAATGTCCTGTAATATGATATTTGGTTCCCCGGCAGCCATCTTACAACCTTGAGGGAAGATGTTGGCCAAGGTGGATAGTTAAGGAAAAAGCAGCAAGGACTCTGGTTGTGTTTTTTTGGAGGGTGGGGGTGTGATGGGGTTGTTGCTGGTGGTGGTAGGTTGCGGGGCTTGAACTCAGGGTCTGGGCACTGTCCCTGAGCCTCTTTGTGCTCAAGGCTAGTGCTCTACTACTTGAGCCACAGCGCCACTTCTGGTTTTTGAATGGTTCATTGGAGATAGGAGTCTCACAGGGACATTTCTGCCTGGGCTGGCTTCAATCTGCAATCCTCAGATTTCAGCCTCCTGAGTAGCCAAGGTTAGGGGCTGGGAAGATGGCCTAGAGGCAAGAGTGCTTGCCTCGTATACATGAAGCCCTGGGTTCGATTCCTCAGCACCACATATATAGAAAGCGGCCAGGGGTGGCACTGTGGCTCAAGTGGCAGAGTGCCAGCCTTGAGCAAGAAGAAGCCAGGGACAGTGCTCAGGCCCTGAGTCCAAGCCCCAGGATTGGCAAAAACAAAAACAAGATTATAGGTGTGAGCCACCAATACCCCTGGCTGGGGTGACAGGTTGAGCCACTGAGTCAGCCCAAGAGATATTCTGCTAAGTGAGGTATAAATCGTCTATGGCTCAAGTTAAGATAGAAAAAAACATCCTAGGGGCTGGGGATATGGCCTAGTGGCAAGAGTGCCTGCCTCATATACATGAGGCCCTGGGTTCGATTCCCCAGCACCACATATACAGAAAATGGCCAGAAGTGGTGCTGTGGCTCAAGTGGCAGAGTGCTAGCCTTGAGCAAAAAGAAGCCAGGGACAGTGCTCAGGCCCTGAGTCCAAGCCCCAGGACTGGCCAAAAAAAAAAAAAGATTTTTTTTACAGGTTGGTTTGTTTGTTGTGGCACAGATACTGGGGCTTGAACTCAGGGCCTTGCACTCTCCTTTGCCTTTTCCTCTCAAGGCTGGCACTCTACCACTTAAGCCATGCCTCCACGTCTGGCTTTTTGCTGGTTAAATGGAGAGAACAGTCTCTTAGATGAGTCTTCCCAGGCTGTCTCGGATCTCAGTCTTCTGCATAGCGAGGATGGCAGGAGGCAGGAGCTGCTGGCGCCTGGCCTCTCCACAGTATCAAAAGGACAGACATTTAGGGCCCCAGATGGCTAGCTCAGCATATCTGCATTAGCCCAGGGCAGAGCTGCCTGGCATTGCCAGCACACCGTCCCAGGGTTTCCCTTAACTAACAAAGGTGCTTCCTCTATGAAGAGCCTCCAGTGACTGTCACAGAACTTTTCTCTTTACTCGTCCACCACGATCGTTTTTTCAAAAAGTTCCTTTTCAAGACCAGCACTAGGAGGTTCACACACCTGTAATCCTAGTAACTCAAAAGGCTGAGATCTGAGGACAAGCTGGGGAGACAATTCAATGAGACTTTAATTCCTAGTTAGCCACCCAAAAGCCAGAATTGGAGGCATGGCTTCAGTGTTTAGAGTGCCAGCTTTGAGCAAAAAGACAAAGCAAGAGCACCAGGCTCTGAGTTCAAGTCCTAGTACCCCGCCACACACATGCAAAAGTACCTTTTTTTGGACTAGTAGATTGGCTTAAGAGGTAGAGTACCTGTCTAGCAAGGATAAGTCCCTGACTTCAAACCTCATCGCTGCCCCACAATAGTTCCTTTTTCCGTCATTTATGTCAGCAAAATAAGTTTCTTCCCCATTTCATTATTACTGGAATGGGGCCTATTTTGTACCAGAACCTAGCCCCACTGCAGGGGGTAATGAGAGTTCAGAAATTGCTCTGCCTTGCTTCTTGGCTTGGGCATTTTGTGTCTGTACCACTGGGTGGTGCCAGTGACAATGTTATACAAAGAAGAAACCTTGATATGGAAACAATAAAATAGACATAAGCCAGGACTAAGTGTAGTCAATATCTACCATTTGCAAGGGATTCTGAATTGTTAATCAGAGGCTACCTTCACTTTTGTCTGCCCAGAGGTAGGGAAGATGGTGAGCCACAGCAGTCAACAGCGCCATCTAGTGGCATGGTCATCCCCATGCTGCCACTCCATAGCTTAATCTATCAGCGGTTCTTAAGAAATTGCCAGTCAATGGGGTTGGGGATATGGCCTAGTGGCAAGAGTGCTTGCTTCGTATACATGAGGCCCTGGGTTCAATTCCCCAGCACCACATATACAGAAAATGGCCAGAAGTGGTGTTGTGGCTCAAGTGGCAGAGTGCTAGCCTTGAGCAAAAAAAAAAAAAAAAAAGAAGCCAGGAACAGTGCTCAGGCCCTGAATCCAAGCCCAGGACTGGCCAAAAAAAAAAAAAAAAAGAAATTGCCAGTCAATCCCTGCCTTTCCCTCCAAAAACTGAAGTTGTTTCTTTTTCTTTGTTTGTTATATTTTTATTTTGTGATCCTAGGGACCAAACTCAAGGCCTCGTACATGCTATCAGCCACATATCCAGCCTGGCTTTATTTTTCTTCCAAACTTAAATCACATCACTTCAAGCTCTCTAAAGCCTGTGTCCTCAACATGTTTGCTCCTGTCCTCTCCTCTCTATGCCCGTTCATGGTGGTCACATCCGGGGTATCTGTGGCTGTCTACCCTGGCTTTGACCACAGAAGAGGGAAAGCTTTGGAGAAGCTAGGCTAGAAGTCCTCGTTCAGATGACTACATCCAAGGTCCTGCAAATATTATATTTTGAAAATACCAATGTGGGCACCTCTAATAGCCTCACAAGTGACACAACCCCCTTCCCCATGGGTCCTAAGCCATTTCCTTGCTTTGAGAGACAAGCTGCTGGTTGAGATCCCCTACTAGCTACAGGGGTAGCATTGGGGGCTATTAAGGCTGAAGACTTTCAGGTCATCTCAGCCAGAAGTGTAGCTACAAAATGACAGTCAAATCAATGTTGTGTGTGTGTGTGTGTGTGTGTGTGTGTGTGTGTGTGTGTGTGTGTTGGTCCTGGTGTTGTGCCAAGTCGCAAGACCCACCCCCAAGAAGACCACCGAGATTCAGACACTCCGAAATGCAAAAGCAAGGCAAAGCTTTATTTAACGAGCTGCCAACTCGGGCCTCGTCCTACCCACCGACACAGCGGAGGTTAGGAGGGAGCCCCGAGCTGTGATTACACAGGGCTTATAAAGGCAAAGAACAAGGTTACAACAATCAGCTGTGCAAGCAAGATTAGAACACAGGTACAAATCTGATTGGCTCAGGGTTCGATTCTAAAATGGGGTTCACGGGCTGGGGATATGGCCTAGTGGCAAGAGTGCCTGCCTCGTATACATGAGGCCCTGAGTTCGATTCCCCAGCACCACATATACAAAAAACGGCCAGAAGTGGCGCTGTGGCTCAAGTGGCAGAGTGCTAGCTTTGAGCAAAAAGAAGCCAGGGACAGTGCTCAGGCCCTGAGTCCAAGCCCCAGGACTGGCCAAAAAACAAAAAAAAAAAATAAAAAAAAAAATAAAAAAAAATAAATAAAATGGGGTTCACGTGGTGGGGCCTGACTTCAAAGTCTGGCACCTCACTGGGTTTGAGCTCAGGACCTAGGTGCTGTCCCCGAGCTTCCTTTGATCAAGTCTAGATCTCTACCATTGAAGCCACAACTCTGCTTTTGGACTTTTTGTAGTTAATTGGAGATAGGAAAGAGTCTTACCGACTTTTCTGCCCAATGTTTCCTTGAATGTTGATCCTCAGATCTCAGCCTCCTGAGTAGCTAGGATTACAGGCAAGAGCCACTGGAGACCTGCTAGTTGTATTTTTTTTAATAAAGAAAACTGTTTGGGGGGGCTGGGGATATGGCCTAGTGGCAAGAGTGCTTGCCTCGTATATATGAGGCCTGGGTTCAATTCCCCAGCACCACATATACAGAAAATGGCCAGAAGTGGCACTGTGGCTCAAGTGGCAGAGTACTAGCCTTGAGCAAAAAGAAGCCAGGGACAATGCTCAGGCCCTGAGTCCAAGCCCCAGGACTGGCCAAAAAAAAAACTGTTTGGGTTGGGAATGTGGCTTAGTGGTAGAGTGCTTGCCTAGCATGTATGAAGACCTGGGTTCGATTCCTCAGTACCACATAAACAGAAAAAGCCAAAGTGGTGCTGTGGCTCAAATGTTAGTACAGAGAGACTCCGGAACAGAGCCCAGGCCCTGAGTTCAAGCCCCAGGACTGGCAAAAGAAAAAATAAAATAAAATTGTGTTTACATACATACAGAATGTCAGCAAACCAGCTGCAACTTTTTTTTTTTTAATTACAGAGTGGTTTTCGGTTAACACAACAAGAATTCTTTCATATAAGCAGCCTCAGAGAGAGTTGAGGATGAAAAGCTACCATCCTCATATATAACTAATTTGTGCTGTGCACTAAGAACTTGCTTTTAATTTCCATGCAAGTTTAGAACCCCCATACTGTACCAGGCAAAGGATATATAGTGCTTCAACTTGTCTAGAGCATTGGAAAGTCCTGTCCTGACCAGAGTGCCAGGCTGGGGTGCAGAAAGCAAATATGGCCACAAGGGGGCATTAACACCTCTCACCATTGGCAAGGGTTTGTTTGGCTTCAATGAGGAACAGCTCAAGGTATTTTTATCCTGTTAAAGCAGAAGGGCCAGATGGAGACAGATCTGTGGGTGAAGGCAGATAACTTGATGTGCCTTTAAAATGACATTCTTTAAATACACCTAGTGGAGCTGAGATGAATCTGTGTTTCTGTCAGTCCATGTCATGTAAGCAAGAACTACAAATACCCGCGGCTGTAGAACTCAGCACTCTCCGTTGCTGGCTCCTATGTTTTCAGACTCTGTGCAGAAGTAAACCATCCTCTGGGACATGGCTAGCTGCAGAAATTGAGCGATCCTCCAGACTTGGGCTCAGAACTCTCACTCCATCCCTAGCAACTAACTATTTTAGATAGGAAGAAGAAATCCCCTACCCTTGGGCTTGGAGCTCCATTTCTGAGATAATGTACAGGGTGGGACATTGGGCTCAGTCCTCACAACAGAGGGTGAGGCCAGTGGCCACCTCCTCCTCCACCCTCCAAGTCCCTGCTGCCTGAACTTCTCCACTGGGCCAGGTTCCACCCCTCCTTCCCCTCTTGTGATTGCCTCTCAGGGCCTCTCAACACCAGGCTCTGTGGGAGGTGTCTCCGGGCTCCCTGACTTTCATTGCTCCTTATTTCCAGATACTCTACAGTAGCTCAATCTCAACACAGCAGGCCTCCTGTAAGGAGGCATCTGACTTTAGCACTTACCTGTAGAGTGATGTGATCAATGTTGTCTCCAATACTAGCTTGTCATCCGTACGTCCAATACCAGGCCTGTGAGATCTGTGAGTTTTCCCTGGGCTAGCACTGCCCATCTGTTGTCTCCACGGCAGCCTGGCTTTCCCTGTGGTTTTGATTCCTCCAGCCCCCAACTGGTTTGGAACTGTGGACTGTTTCCTGCTTTTCTCTTGGTTGCTTTTCTAGTGCTTCATGCTTTTTAGCTGCCCAGTCACCTCCTTGATTCCGAGTGTTCTTCCTCTTTATCTCTCTTGGACTATTGTCTTCACTCTGGCTCTTCTCATTCACAGAAGTGCATGGAGGGTCCTTCTAATCCACCTTCCTTTGCCAAACCCTTCCTGAGCATTGCTTGTGGAATTTCTTTTGTACATATTTAAACACACACACGCCTCCAATTTAAGCCAGAAACCTTGGAGTCTTTCCCAACTTTTTTTTTTTTCTTCTCCTCAAGATCATTTTGCAGGGCTTTTCTCTGTGGAGACTGTGTGCAGGAAAAGTGGAGAACTGTGGATGTGTGTGTGATATTTCTAGAACTTCTGGACTCTCAAGAGCTTCTCCTCCTTTACACCTGTATCCCAGCCCTAACCCCCTACTGGCACATGAAAGCATCCGGTGAACCTTTTAAATTACTATTTTATTAGCGTGTGTGTGTGTGTGTGTGCACACGCAGGTGTCAGTCCTGGGGTCTGTATTCAGGGGCTGTGTGCTGTCCCTGAGCTATTTTTTGCTCAAGGCTAGCATTCTACCTCTTGAACCACAACTCCACTTCCGGCTTTTTGATGGTTAATTGGATATAAGTGTCTCCTGGGCTTTCCTGCCTGGCTGGCTTTGAACTGCCATCCTCAGGTCTCAGCCTCCTGAGTAGCTAGGATTCCAGATGTCAGCCACTGGCACCTGGCCATTCAGTGCAGTTTAGTTAAATGAGTGAACAGGCTACCAGTCCCCTCAATTCCTACTTCTATTACATAGAAGCAGAGCACAGCCCAAGGCTGATGGCTGCATCAACAGATGTCAGAGATCCCAAGAAATTCGTATTATCCAATCCATTTCCTGCAGGGATGGGCTCCAGGGCCCCAGTGTTTTGAAGGTTGAACAGTCAGAAACCCTCAGGCAGGATTTGGGGTTTCGTTTAAGAGCATAATTTCTCCAAATATACCCTAGACTTTTGATCTATTTGATTCTAGACAATCCCAGAGCCAAAGATTGTGTCAGAAGACTCTGACCTTTGACTTACTGGCCAATCCTTCAACTTAATGATGGCTTTCTTCAGGGCATTGAAACACAACCTGGCTTGAGTGGTGAGTACTGCCTTTAATTCCTTCTTGGCCAACAGGTCTGTGGCTTTTCCAAAGAAGGCTTTGGCCTTAAGTCCTACTAAAGCTGCTACTTGTAACCACTTCAGTGCGGAAGCAAAACTTTGTCATCTCTGTCAAATTCCAAATGACAGAGAGTCTCATCATCCCAGATTACAGGTTATAGCAAAGATTTCACCCCTGAACTACACTGCAGGGTAGGTATCGCCAGCTCAATTTTTTGTCTTCTTTTACTTAGGACTTTGCTAAAAGTAGCAAGAAGCAGGGAGAAAAAAGAACATGTTGAATGTTCTCATTACTTCTGTTTTCTTAGTGTGTGTGTGTGTGTGTGTGTGTGTGTGTGTGTGTGTGTGTCCGTGTCCGTACGGAGGCTTAAACTCAGGGCCTAGGTGCTGTCCCTTAGCTTTTTGACTTAAAACTGATGTTTTACCACTTGAGCCACTTCTATCTTTGTGTGTGTGTATGTGCCAGGCCTGGGTCTTGAACTCAGGGCCTGGGTGCTATCCCTGGGCTTTCTTTTTCCCCCATCCAGTCTAGTGCTGTACTACTTGAGCCACATCTTCACTTCTAGCTTTTTCTTTCTTTTGGTAGTTAATTGGAGATAAGAGTCTAACAGACTTTCCTGCCCAGAGTGGCTTCAAATCCCAATTCTCAGATCTCAGCCTCTTGCACTTCTACCTTTTTGCTGGTTAACTGGAGATAAGAGTCTCACATACTTTCTTGCTTGGGATTTCTTTTTTTTTTAATTTAATTTATTTATTGAACACAAATTTTTTTGACAAGGTGTTGTGCAAAAAGGGTACAGTTACATAGTAGGGCAGTGTGTACATTTCTTGTGATGTCTTACGCCCTGTTTTTCTTTCCCTTCTCTAGGTCAGGTAGACATATATACAATATACAATGTATCAAGAACATATACAGTAGCCACGTGGCCAAGCCTTGCTTGGGCCTTCTTGAAACCTTGACCCTCAGATCTCAGCCTCTGAGTAGCTAGTATTACAGGCATAAGGCACCAGCTCCTGGAACTATTTCTTTCTTTCTTGTTAATGATAGCATATTAATTACACAAAATAGGAATGTTTTGCTGTGACACTTTCATACATGTCTATAATAAGTGACCATACTTATAACCAGAGAAGAGGAGCCAGGAGAAAATCGGCTACAGAAGTCAAAGGTGCACTTAAATACCCAACATGGAGAGAAAAAACCCATTCTACATCAACATTCCTAAAGAATAAAACAGAAAAGCCGACTTGACAGATTCTCTAAAATGTCTTCGGGCTGAGCAAACTTTGATTGAAGGTGAAGATCAAAACCTTCAAGAAAGCAGAAAATGAAGTGACAGAATTTGTCAGGAGAAAGAAGTGAGGTCTCCTGAGAAATCTTGTGTTCTGGAAGATGATTAGGAAGAAAGAGTAGAAAAGGAAATAAAGACCTAAAGTCTTGGGGCTGGGGATATGGCCTAGTGGCGAGAGAGCTCGCCTCGTATACATGAGGCCCTGGGTTCGATTCCCCAGCACCACATATACAGAAAATGGCCAGAAGTGGCGCTGTGGCTCAAGGAAGCCAGGGACAGTGCTCAGGCCCTGAGTCCAAGGCCCAGGACTGGCCAAAAAAAACAAAATAAAACAAAAAGACCTAAAGTCTTTCAGAAAACAAACCAGAGACTTTGAAGCAAAGCTGGAAAGAATCACGTGTTCTGTTCTTATCGCCCTTAAACTGGAAGTTCCTGACAATGGTTAGACATGGAGGAGACTGGCAGACATGCCTTCCTTGCCAAACCCCGAGGAAGAACTGTGGAGCCGGGCACCAGAGGCTCACGCCTGTCATCCTAGCTACTCAGGTTGTCTGAGATCTGAGGCTCACAATTCAAAGCCAGCCTGGGCAGGAAAGTCCATGAGACTCTCATTTCCAGTTAACCACCAGAAAACCAGAAGTAGTGCTGTGGCACAAAAGAGTGCTAGCCTTGAGTCCAAAAGCTGGGGCAGTGCCCAGGCCCTGAGTTCAAGCCTCATGACCGACAGAAAGAAAGAAAAAAATAAAGAACTATGGAAACAGTGACTAAACTTGAGCTTCTAGACCTGGCTCTTCACACACATCTGAAATAAGATGTTCCGTGTGTGTGTGTGTGTGTGTGTGTGTGTGTGTGTGTGTGTGTGTGTGTGTGTGTTGTTACTAGGGCTTGAACTCAGCCTTTCACTCTTGCTTGGCTTTTTCGCTCAAGGCTGACATTCTGCCACTTGAACAACCCCTCTACTTCTGGCTTTTTGCTGGTTAAGTGGAGATAGAAGACTCAGACTTTCCTGCCTGGGTTGGTTTTGAACCATGATCCTCAGATCTCCCGAGTAGCGAGGATTACAGGCGAACCACCAGCACCTGGCCCAGAAAGCCTAGTTTTTCAGGTACAACTTGCACTCCCTGCCCTACCAAATCTCTGCCCAAATCTCTGGACATGAGGCCTCATTTCCTCTGAGACAGGAGCTTCCCTCCAACCCTCCGCTGGACTCCTTACCCCCTTCGTCCCCAAAGCTGGACTTTCTAAGGCTCCACTGGGAGTTCATGGCGAGAACATCAGCTGATGCTCAAGGCTCCCGTAAGGGTTGCTCTCTTCCTCCCTGAAATAGTGATCCTCTCCAGAGAAGTAGAAAGGGTATATAAAGAGATTTATTTCAAGGAGCCGGCTGGCTGTAGGCCGGGGGCTGGCAAATCTGCCATCTGGCGAGCAGGCTGGCAGCGGCCTGGCAACACTCAGGCAGGGCTGAGGCAGTGAGCTCTGCACAGGCACGCTTCCTTCTTCCCGGGAAGCCTCGGCTGCCACACGGAACTCACATCCTTCCACTGATGGGATGGGGCCACCCACATTGCCAAGGATAATGTACCTAAACCCAACTAACTGTACAGGTGACACACACCCACAGAACAAAGCAACACCTAGAGCCATGGTTCACCTACTAATTAGCTTGCTGTGTTTGGCCAGATGGTCATATAGAAGAAACCTGTGCATGATGCCTGGATGAATCCCCAGTGTCATGACTTTCTCTCTGTGTGTATGTGTGTGAGCAAGTGTGTGTGTGTGTGTGTGTGCATGCTTGTGCATGTCACAGAATTTTCCTGCATGCACTGGTTCAAATCACAATCCTCAGATCTTAACCTCCCTCAGCCAGGATTTTAGCTGTAAGCCACCAGGCCCAGTTCATGTCTGGTTTTATTTACTGAGATGGGGTCTTTTTGTTTGTTTGTTTGTTTTTTGCCAGTCCTGGGCCTTGAACTCAGTGCCTGAGCACTGTCCCTGGCTTCTTTTTGTTCAAGGCTAGCACTCTGCCACTTGAGCCACAGCGCCACTTCTGGCCGTTTTCTATATATGTGGTGCTGGGGAATTGAACCCAGGGCTTCATGTATGGAAGGCAAGCACTCTTGCCACTAGGCTATATTCCCAGCCACCTGAGTTGGGGTCTTGATGACTTTTTTTTCTTTATGCTGGCCTTAAACTGTGATCCTTCTGATCCGTGGCATGAGCCACAGTTCCCAGCCAAATAACACAAGTTTAAAATGCACAAAAGAGCACCAATGTTTCATGCTTGTAATCCTAGATACTCAGGAGGCTGAAATCTGAGGATTCCAGTTCAAAGCCAGCCCAGGCAGGAAAGTCTGTGAGATGCCTATCCCCAATAAACCACCAAAAATCTAGAAGTAGAGCTGTGGCTCAAGTAGAAAGCTCAGGGACAGTGCCCCAGGAGTTCAAGCCCTAAAAGCAGCAACAGTGGCAGAGAGGGAAGAGGAAGAGGAGGAGGAGGAGGAGGAGGGAGAGGGAGAGGAGGAGAGGGAAGAAGAAGAGGAAGAAGAAATGACAGACAGTAAATGCTAAGATTCAGAAACACAGAAACTCTCAGAGACTGCTGGGGTTATAAAATGATGCAGTTGCTTTGGAAAATAGTTTGACGCTTCTTCAATGTTAAACATAGTCATTATAACACACAGCACCTTCACACCCAAGAGAAATAAAAACATGTTTACAAGTAGGCTTGGAATGTGGGAGGCCCTGGGTTTGATCACAAGCAACACACAACAACAGTGATTTTTTTAAGTTGTATATAGCCATATTATACACAATAGCACTCAAATGTCCATCAACTGATTAAAAAAAATAAGAATACATGGTAGAGTAGAATGCTACTTGTCAATAAAAAGAGATGAAGACCTGATGCATGTTACAACATGAAAACATTATACTAAGCGAAAGTAACAAATCACAAAAGGTCACAATTGCAGGATCCTACTTATATGAAATATACCAAGTAAGCAAATCCACACACATAGCAGATTTTGGGAGAGGCTGAGATGTGGTCCAAGTGGGAGTCTCTGAGTCCAAACCCCAGTACTACCAAACAAACAGTAGCTAGTGGCTCATGCCTATAGCTCCTCAGGAGGCTGATATCTGAGAATTGAGATTCAAAGCCAGCAGATGCAGGAAAGTGCATGGGACTTACCTCCAATTAACCACCAAAAAGTTGGACGTGGTGCTGTGGCTCAAGTGGTAGAGTGTTATCCTTGGGCGCAAAAGCTCAGGGACAGTACCCAAGACCCTGAGTTCAAGCCCCATTGCTAGTACGTAGGTGCACACCGCACGCATGCGCACACACACACACAAAACCCACCAGGGTTGGGAGTGTAACTCAGTGCCAGAGTGCTTGCTTAGCATTCTCAAAGCCCTGATTCCATCCCTAATACTTCAAGGAAAGAAATAAAGAGGGGCTGGGAATGTGGGTTCATGCCTGGCATGCACGAAGCCCTGGGTTCGATTCCTCAGCACCACATACACAGAAAAAGCCAGAAGTGGCGCTGTAGCTCAAGTGGTAGAGTGCTAGCCTTGAGCAAAAAGAAGCCAGGGACAGTGCTCAGGCCCTGAGTTCAAGGCTCCAGGACTGGCAAAGCAAGCAAGCTGTGTTTAGGGGTGCAGGCCTGTAATTCTAGCATTTAGAAGGCCGAAGCAGGAAGATCACAATTTATGCCCAGCTGGGGCTCCATGGGACCCTGCCTCAAATAAGTGAGTGGGGTTTGAGCTCAGGGGTCTATCTCACGTGAGCCACACCCCCAGGCCTTTGCGCTTTACATTAGGTTTCGGGTAGGGTCTCAGGGTTTCTCCTCTAAGACCCTCTCAGCCCCTCCTCGTGCCTAGAAAGAAGAACAGAAGACGTGAAGGATGGAAAGTTCCAGGTACCAGAGAGTGAGTGCAAGGCCCCGGGCTGGGCTGGGCTGGGCTGGGCTGGAAAACAGCGCAGCGGGGTTGGGAGATCGGGGTCCCGGGGCGGCTAAGTAGGGATGAGGGATGAGCTCAGCGGCTAATAGGATCGGCTCGGCGCAGGCGAATGGGTCAGCGAGGCACGCACTGCACGGAGGGCTGCAGTGACCCCGGGGCGCAGGAGCCCGGTCGGGAGGAGCCAGGCTTGCACGGGCAGGACTGAGGTGAGGATGGAGCTTTAGCCCTGTCTGCGGCCCACGGGGGAGGAGGAGGCTCTGCCCCTTCCTGGAGCCGCGCGCTCCATCAAGACCCCCCCACCTCCCCAGGGCCTTTGGCGCCTGGGATCCGCCGGGAAGGATGATGGGGAGAGGATGGCCCTGTGCCTTCCCCATCGGGGCTCCCCCTTGGTCGCATCTTCCTGATCCCCTTCTCTCTAAGGCGCTCAGGAGGAAGTCTTCTCGGAAATGCTGCTCTGAACGCCCAGGAGCCATGAGTCCTGCAACCCCGGTAAGGAAGAAGCCCCCCGTGGGCCCCAGGAAAGAAAGGCCTGGGCACTTTCGAGCTAGGGGGTGGGAAGAAGAGTCTCAGCCCTTCCTTCGCAGCTCCTCAGCGCTGCATCTCTCAGGTGGGGTGGGCGGGGGTGGGGTGGGGGCAGATTCAAGGGGGCGGGGAGGATATTCCGGAGCAGTCTTCCTTCCCCGTTTGGGTTGGGCCTTCCCCCATTCCATTTTCTGTTGGGTCCCAGAGGGTCCTTTCCAAACCACCCAAGGCCTAGTCCACCCCTCCACCCCACCCCCTGTAGTTTTCTGGTGGTTAATTGGAACTAAGAGTCTTACTGACTTCCCCGCCCAGGCTGGCTTCGAACTGTGATCCTCAGATCCCAGCCTCCTGACTAGCTAGGATTCCAGGTGAGAGGCACCAGCTCCAGGCTCGGTGTTCTCCTGTTGCTGGGGCTAGCCTGGACCACCCCCCTCGTAGTTCTGCTTCCTGTGTCACTGGGATCACAGATGCATGTCACCACCCCCAGCTGTTGGTTAAGGTGGAGGCTGGATGACTTTTTGCCTCCTGCATCCCTGGGATTATAGGCATGCCGTCACTTTGTCTAGCTTTCAGACATTATTTTCTAAACATACTGTAGACCCTTGAATCTTTAGACCAGTGCTCTTATGAGACTTTTAGTTTTACCCTAGGAAACTGCTACTCATCCTCCAAGGCCCTTTCAGTCTTTTCTGGAAGCCTTTTGGAACCTCTTGCGCAAAGACAGACTAGAGGCTTCTTTCTGCTCGTGAAACATGCCTTTTGTGTTTGCTGTGGGCTTCTGTCTAGTCTCTATCAATAGATCAGAGGGCGAAGGGCTTATTAGATACTCATTTTTTTTTTTTTTTGGCCAGTCCTGGGGCTTGGACTCAGGGCCTGAGCACTGTCCCTGGCTTCTTTTTGCTCAAGGCTAGCACTCTGCCACTTGAGCCACAGCGCCACTCTTCTGGCCGTTTTCTGTATATGTGGTGCTGGGGAATTGAACCCAGGGCCTCATGTATATGAGGCAAGCACTCTTGCCACTAGGCCATATCCCCAGCCCTCATTTTTTTTTTTTGCCAGTCCTGGGGCTTGGGCACTGTCCCTGAGCTTCTTTTGCCTTACCACTTGAGCCACAGCACCACTTCTGGCTTTTTCTGTATATGTGGTGCTGAGGAATCAAACCCAGGGCTTCATGCATGCTAGGCAAGCACTTTACCACTAAGCTGCATTTCCCAGCCCATCAAATCCTTACTTTTTCTAAAAAAGGAGTTCAGATTGTGTGTGTGTGTGTGTGTGTGTGTGTGTGTGTGTGTGTGTGTGTGTACTGGGGCTTGAACTCAGAGACTGGGTGCTATTGTAAAAAAAGAAAAAGAGCTGGGTGCTGGTGGCTCATGCCTATCTGTAATCTTAGCTACTCAGGTGGCTGAGATCTGAAGATTGTGGTTCAAAGCCAGCCCTAGCAGGAAAGTCCATGAGACTCTTATCTCCAACAAGCTACACAGAAAAATCTGGAAGTGGTGCTGTGTCTCAAGTGGTAGAATGCTAGCCTTGAAAGAAAGAGTTCAGGGACAGTGCCTGGGCCTTGAGTTTAAGCCCTGGGACTGGCACAAATACACAAAAAAAAGAGCAGACACTTGACTTATGTAATTGTAACCAGACTTCTGTACATCACAATTACAATAACCATAAAAAGTAAGAGAAATTTAACAAAAAGAGCAAAAAGGACAAAACTCAACAGACCAACAGACTTTATTTGGGAAGAAATCCTGAGAAGGACAACTAAGTCTCCTTCAGCCAGCGGAAGGGGAAATGGCGTACCTTCCTTACAACTAGGGTTCCTGTAAATATGAGGCAGAACAAGTGAAATGGGGGGTGGAGGGCAGATGGAAGTGGGGTGAAATGGAGGTGGGGGAGAGCAATCTTATTTTGACCAAGGAGTTTCAAGGCGTTAACAGCATCTATGTTTGTCAGGGGGGTCGGCATCAGATGTGGCTTTGGTCTCAGGCTCTCTTCCAAGACCACCAAGTGTGTTCCGGGAGAAGGGGAGGGAAGATGATTCAGGGGTGTCGGCAGCAAGGACAGTTCAAAGATATAGCTATCAGGGGGAAAAGAGAATCATTTTCCATCCGCTCTCCCTTAGCTTAAAGCTAGCACTCTACCGTTTGAACCACACCTCTTCTGGCTTTTTGCGGGTTAGTTGGAGATAAGAGTCTCAGAGACAACTGCCTGGACTGGATTTCAACTGGGATCCTCAGATCTCAGGATCCAGAATAGCTAGAATTCCAAGTGTGAGCCATGGCGCCTGGCTAGTTTTTGTTGTTGTTGTCATTGTTGTTTTGTTTTGAGATAGTGTCTCAGTATGAGGCCCAGGCGGCCTCACTTGACACTTATCAGAAGCTGGCCTCAAATTCACATTTTTTGGCCTCTACCTCCTAAGTGCTAGAATTGCAGATGTGTGCTACTATATTCATAGCCTTTTTTTTTTTAAACTTTCTTTATTGTTGTTCTAAAGGTGACATACAGTGAGGTCACCTTTACCTAGATCAGGTAATAAGCAGATTTCCTTTTGCATAGTGTCATTTGTTCCATCATTCTCTCCCATTCCCTTCCTTCCATCTCCACCCACGAGGTGCATAGTCCAGTGCGGCTAGTATGCTTCACTGCTGTACTTTTTCACCCCTTTTCCTCTAATTTGGTGCACACCCATAGCTTTTGTGTTGGTTGGGGGGTGGGGAGTTGTGGGGCTTGAACTCTCGGCCTAGGTGCTGTCCCCAAGCTCTTCAGCTCAAGGCTAGCACTCTACCACTTGAACCACAGTGCCACTTCCAGTTTCTGGTGGTTAATTGGAGATAAGAGTCTCACAGATTTTCCTGCCCCGCCTGGCATCAATCCTCGGCTCTCAGTCTCCTGAGTAGCTAGGAAACTGAGATCTGAGGCTAGAAGTTGGAAGCCAGCCCAGGAAGTATAGCCCATGAGACTCTTATGTCCAATTATCCACCAAAAAGTTAGATGTGGAGCTGTGGCTCAAGTGGCACATCAACAGCTTTGAGCAAAAAAGCTCAGGAACAGCACCCAGACCCTGAGTTTAAGCCCCAGGATTGGCATAACAAAGAAAAGAGAGTATCATTTCCATTTTATTTTGCTTCAGAGGATATGCAGCTCCTCAGAGCTTTGGTGAAGGTTACAGAGTAGCACCTATAGGTCTAAATTGAACTGAAGGAGTTCAGACCTGCCTGTTTCCAGAGATGCCTACTACTGTGTGGGAATGGCACAGCTCTCTGTGGCTGAGCTTCATAGATAGAGAGTGGGAAGCACCTAAGTGTTAAGACAATAGCTTTGCAAATACCCATGATGGCTGTGGTGTAGCCTCAGCTCTCCCCCCCCCCCCTTCTTTTGAGATGGGGATTTACTAAGTTGCCCAGGCTGGCCTTGAACTCTTGGACTCAAGAGATCTCCCCACTTAAGCCTCTGGAGTAAACTATGACTACAGACACTGGCAACCCCCACTCTCTTATTTTTTTCTTTTTTGGTGGTACTGGAGATTGAAGTCAGATCTCCAATTTAACCTCCACTTTTTTTTTTTTTTTCCCCAGTTGTGGGGTGTGGACTCGGGGCCTGAGACTGTCCCTGAGCTCTTTTGCTCAAGGCTAGTACGCGATCAGTTTGAACCACAGCTCCATTACCGAGTTTCTACTTAACCTCCACTTCTTAATGGCCTTAGGCAGGCATAAAGTACAGTTTATGTCACAGATTGCACAGGGCCACAGCCCTTTTGAGCATGGCAGTTATTCTTCCTACATTTATACATCTATTAGTTCATTTTGGTTTATTAAAAATATAATTTTAGGGCTGGGGATATAGCCTAGTGGCAAGAGTGCCTGCCTCGGATATGCGAGGCCCTAGGTTTGATTCCCCAGCACCACATATACAGAAAATGGCCAGAAGCGGCGCTGTGGCTCAAGTGGCAGAGTGCTAGCCTTGAGCAAAAAGAAGCCAGGGACGGTGCTCGGGCCCTGAGTCCAAGGCCCAGGACTGGCCAAAAAATAAATAAATAAAATATATAATTTTATTGTTACTATTAAGGTATTGTGCAGAGCGGTTACCATTTCACAAGTCAAGTGATGAGTACATTCCTTTTTTTGGGGGGGGGGGAGACAGTGTCACCCTCTCCTTTGCTTTCTCCCAGTGTTCATTTTGTGTTTTGAGACTAGGTCTTACTTGGTAGCCCAGGCCGGCCCCAAACCCACTATCCTCTTGCCTCAGGCTCCCAAGTGCTGGGATGACGAGCTTGTGCCACCACTCAAGACAAAACACAACAAAGAAGAAAAGAAATTGGCAGCGGGACGCTGGCGGCTCACGCCTGTCCTCCTAGCTACTCAGGAGGCTGGGATCTGAGGATCACTGTTCAAAGCCAGCCGGGGCAGGAAAGTCCAGAAGACTGTGATCTCCCATTAACACTAGAAAATCGGAAGTGGCGCTGTGGCTCAAGGTGGTAGAGCGCTAGCCTTGAGCACAGAGAGCTCAGGGACAGCGCCCAGGACCTGAGTTCAAGCTCCACGACTGACAAAAGTCTTGGTAGGGCTTGGGGGAGCTGCTTCTGCCCAGCTACAGGGCTGAGGACTACAAGCCCCAGCATGCCCCAGTCACCCTGGCTAACCACGCCACGCCCCCTCCCGGGAGGCGGGGCGTGCCTAGAGGGCGGGGCCTACGGGCCCCAGGGCCCCAGGCATAGCCCCGGGAATGAAATACTCGAGGCTCCCAGTAGCGCACAGAGCGCAGGCGCGGCAGGTCGGGTAGCAGCTGCAGTGAGTAGCAGCCGTTTTGGCGGCGGTGTCCGCAGCAGCAGGTGTAGACAGGTGGGTGCCTGGGGGGGTGGGGGGTGGGCATGAGAGGGACTGTGCACCTGGCCCTCTTGCGTGTGATGTGTGTCCCAACTTGGTGAGGGGAGGGAAGAGAAACTGATCCGAGGCCAGATCTTCCACTCCAGGTGTGCAGCTCCGGTTACGACGCGCGGCCACAGGTGTGAGCAGGCGGGGGAGGGGCGGGGGCACCGTCTTCAGAAGCAGAGCCCCTGGAGTCCAACCCAAGCTCCATCTCCCACACGGAGGAGTTATCGGCTTCCCTTGGACCATCTGTAAAATGGGAGTAAAGTTGATTCCCTTCTCCAAGCTGCGGTGGGGACACAGGGAGACGGCCCGGCCTCTGTGGCTGGCTTGGCTGTGTATTGGAATCACCTGGGGATCTTTAACGACTAGCAGTGCTTGCTTCCCATCTCCACAAATGATAATTCTGACCTGGACAGTTTGTGGGAAGTATTTTGTTTTTCCTTTTCGTTGGACGTCAGGCTTGAACTCAGGGCCTGGGCATTGTCCCACAGTCCTTTTGCTCAAGGCTAGTGCTCCACTACTTTGATCCACTTCCGATTTTTAAATGGTTAATTGGAGATAATACTCTCACGGACTTTCCTACCTGGGTTGGCTTCGAACCACAATCCTCAGATCTCAGCCTCCTGAGTCACTAGGATTACAGGTGTGAGCCACCAGCACCAGACTAGTTTGTGTTTTGAAAGCTCTTCCTGGCGCTGGTGACCACTCCAGCCCGCCCTTCCCCCTCCCCACGTCCTCATCTCTAAAACAGAAAGAATGGCAAGGATCTGGGAGAGGCTTCAATGAGATAATACTTGAGAGCTGAGAATTGTGCCTGGCATGCAGATTGACCCATCGTAGTTACTTTTAAAACTATTTTTGTTTTTACATTTTTATTGTTTTTTATAATGGTGGTGTGCAGTAGGGTGACAGTTACATAAGTCAGGTAAAGAGGACATTTCTTTTTGGACAGTGTCACCCCTTCCCTCTCTCTTAGTGTTTCCCTCCAGTCTCCACCCACCCATAAACTATTATTTTATGTTCTTCATAAATGGTTCCCATGGGCTTCCACTGTGCAGGCGGCTTTTCCTCTCGTGGATTTCTCTTGTTTCTTTCCATGGTTCTGAGCTGCTACCGTTTCAGCATTTCTTTTTCTAGCATTTCAGGAGTTTTCCGAATTCCTCACGCCAACCTCTTCTCTGTTCTGTCCTGTAGACTTTTAGGATCTAGCAACAGGCCAGGCCAGAGGGACCAGGGCGTGCCAAGCTTCTGGGAGTCAGACTGGGCATCTGAGCGCCCGCTCCCCGCCCCCACCGCCCAGCGCTGCCCTGCTGACCTCCCAGGACAGTGCTCCCATTCTCCAGCCGGAGCCCAGCCTGGGGAGGAGATGCAGGCCGCCTGGCTCAGGCTTGTTTACTAACCGGGCCCCAGTCTCCTGGGTGGCTCCCCACGGAGCACAGGACTAGGGGCTTCTCTTCGGGGAGCGGCTCTGCTGAGCCTGTGTGTCGCTGCTCCTCCGCCAGGTCCCTCCCGACAACACCCTGGAAAGTCCTTTTGAAGAAATGGCCCTGGTGAGGGGCGGCTGGCTGTGGAGACAGAGTGAGTGACCGCGGGACCAAGCCCTGTGTGTCCTGTACCTTGTCCTGGGGCAGGGGTGAGGGGAGTGGGGTGAACCCCTTCCTTCTTCAAGACTCCAGGATCTTCTCTCCTCCACTCTGCGCTCTTCTCTCTGCCCAGTGTCCTTCTTGATCCTGGTGCTTGACAAACTCAACTTATTATTCAAGCCCAGGTGTCTGTCTGTCTGTCTCTCTCTGTGTCTCTGTCTCTCTGTGTGTCTCTGTCTCTCTCTCTGTCTCTCCCTTCCTTTCTTTCTTTTCCTTTTCTTTTCTGGTGCCTGTCCTGGGGCTTGAACTCAAGGCCCGGGCACTGCCCCTGAGTACTCGAGACTAGCACTCTACCACTCTGAGCCATAGCTTCACTTCCAGCTTTTTCTCTTTTTTTTTTTGAAGTTTAGTGGCTGGGAATGTGGCTTAGTGGTAGAGTGCTTGCCTCGCATGCATGAAGCCCTGAGTTTGATTCTTCAGCACCACATAATCAGAAAAACCTGGACGTGGCGCTGTAGCTCAAGGGGTAGAGTGCTAGCCTTGAGCAAAAGAAACTCAGGGACAGTGCCCAGCCCCTGAGTTCAAGCCCCAGGACTGGCAAACAAACCAACAAACAAATAGAGTCTCCTAGGCTTTCCTGCCCATGCTGGCTTCAAACCTTGATCCTCTGATCTCGGTCTCCGGAGTAGCTAGGATTAAAGGCGTGAGCCACACGTCCCTTTCTTTAACGAGTCTTCTCTAACCCCCTCCAATCTGCCCCCCCCCCCCCGTAGCACTGAGCTGGGTCAGAGCCATCCTTCCGCTTCAGCCCCCACAACGACTTGCAATGCCGCTGTCTTTGCCTGTTGGCCAACCCAGCCCCCTCCCCCCATGGCAGCCCTAGATGGCGAGCTCCACAGGACAAGGGAACTGCGTTTGACCCTCATATGTCCACAGCATCCCCAATCCAAGCTGGACACAGAACAAAGCCCAGAAGAAAATGAGAGATGCCCTGTGCTTTGGAATCCATAAAGCTCCATCCAGTCTGTGCTCTTAGGGTCGGCCCTTCCCTCTTCTAATTCCAGTTGCAAAATGTCTCCGGCTTCCAGAAGCTCTTTGAGCCAGAGTTATTACCTGAACAGAAGCTATCCTGGTGACCCCTGGGGCCAGGACCCCCTCATGTCCCCTGTACCCACATAGTCTCAGTTTTGTCAGCACTGAATGCTGGTCCTGCTGGAGCTTAAGACCTGTGAGGGCTGCTACAAATTCCCCAGTCTGACGGCAGAGGCAGGTATGTCACCAAAGCTAGAGAGGATAGCAAGCGGAGGCTCAGAAGAGGGAGAGGCCTTGGCCTTTGAAGAGACCTCAGCTGCCTTGGGAGCCCCTGGATCAGGCTGTTCCTCTACCCTGCGGCCATTTGTCAACGTCACTTTGCTGTGGATTAGGCCAGTAGGATGGAGGGTTTGAGCAAGACAGGAGGCCTACTTCATTTCAGGAAGCCAAGGAAGAGGTCATAATACTGGGGCCAGGGCTGGGGACTCTGGGAACCCATCTGGCCCCCAACAGGCTCTGAGATTAGCCCCCCCTGGTGGGGCTGGACTATCACACAGGCTCCATCCTCCGCCGCTGGAAGAGGAACTGGTTTGCCCTGTGGATGGATGGGACACTGGGATACTACCACGACGAGACAGCACAGGATGAAGAGGACCGCGTGCTCATCCACTTCAACGTCCGGGACATCAAGGTCGGCCAAGAGTGTCATGGTGAGCAGAAGCCCTTCCCCTAGCGCACTGTGGCCTTGGGGACCCTGTCCCCCATGCCCTTGGAAGGCTCTGCCACTCTCAGGATGTTTCCACGGGGCGCCACTTCTAGGCCTTTGCAACCGTAGGTCAGTTAGCTGAGGATCAAGAAATTGAATCGTTATACGCAGCCCCTGTTCTCTAGGGTGAAGATGAATCCAGGTAAGGGGGCCCAGAGTCACACAGCAAATCTGACTTTTCAGTCAAGCCTCAGGCCACAGTCATGGAGTAACTGAGAGACGTGCTTAGGAAGCCAATAAGATGGGAATGTTGAAAAGGTTAGAAGAGTTCAACAGAGCCCAGGGTGGGTGGCTCTCGCCTGTAAGCCTCGTACTCAGGAGGCTGAGACCTGGAGGATCGCGGTTAGAAGCCAGCCCAAGCAGGAAAGTTTATGAGACTTCATACCCAATTAACCAGCAAGAAGAGCCTGGAGGTATGGCTCATATACTGGGGGGGGGGGGGGGCATACTGGGGAGCAAGCACTGGTGGCTCATATAATAATCCTAGCTACTCAGAGATCTGAGGATCTTGGTTCAAAGCCAACCCCAGGCAGGCAAATCTGAGACTCTTTTTTTTTTTTTGCCAGTACTGGGGCTTGAACTCTGGGTGGTGCATGCTGTCCCTGAGTTCTTTTGGTCAAGGCTAGCATTCTACCACTTGAGCCATAGCAGCGCCACTTCTGGCTCTTTTGAGTAGTTTTTTGGAGATAAGAGTTTCATGGGGACTTTTTTGCCTGGGCTGGCTTTGAACCGCAATCCTCAGATCTCAGCCTCCTGAGTAGCTAGGGTTACAGGTGTGAGCCACTGGTGCCCGGCCCATGTGACTCTTATCTCCAGTCAACCAGTAGAAAAACCTGAACTCCAGAAATGGCTTAAGTGGTAGAATACCAGCTATGAGTAAAAAAAGCTGCGTGAGAGCGAGGCTTTGAGTTCAAGCCTCAGTACTGGCAAAACGGAGAGAGAAAGAGACAACGATACAGCAGAACCCAAAGAACGCGTGTAGGTTCAGAAGTTAGCAATGACCAGCGAAGACCCAAAGCACTTGCCAGTCCTGGGCCTTGAACCCAGGGCCCTGAGCACTGTCCCTGGCTTCCTTTTGCTCAAGGCTAGCACTCTGCCACTTGAGCCACAGCGCCACTTCTGGCCATTTTCTATATATGTGGTGCTGGGGAATCGAACCCAGGGCTTCGTGTATACGAGGCAAGCGCTCTTGCCACTAGGCCATACCCCAGCCCCTCATTTTGTCTTTTGAGGTAGGGTCTTGCTGTGCAGCCCCAGGTTGGCCTTAAGCTCACAGTGTAGCCCAGGCCGGTTTGGGTGGATTCCTGCTCTTGTGGCTGGGTTCTCGGGGCGGGGCTCTGCAGCCTGTGCTCATGGGAACCACGCGGATGTGTGTCTTCCTCCAGACGTGCAGCCCCCGGAGGGCCGGAGCCGAGACGGCCTGCTGACCGTGAACCTCCGGGAGGGCTCTCGCCTGCACCTATGTGCAGAGACCCGCGATGACGCCGTGTGAGTGGCTCTGGAGGGAGGGTGGGGTCGGGGCTGGGGGAAGACACCGCGCGCTCCCTCCTCTCCGCCACTTCCGGTTCCCCGCCGGTAAGAAGAGCAGACCAAGTCCAAAGAACCCGGTTGTGAAGGGCTCCCGACGACTGTCGTGGCACACGGTTCGTGGGTCCCTTGGGTGGCCTAGGGTGGGCTCTGGGTGTGCAGGCAGAAGTGTGCACACCCCCCTCAGGTGCCTGCTCCCGGGAATTCATCCCCACGGGAGGTGAGCATCACCCACGGGGGTGATGCAAAGTGGTACCCCAGCCCGGTGGCTCCTCCGGGGGGCCCTCAGGGCTGATCCGGACCTGCCCGCAGATACAGCTGGTCGTGTCCAAGGCAGGGGTACCCCAGTGTCAGGTGCGGGGGGAACCTCCAGCTCCTCACATTCCGACCCTCTGGCCTAGCTGCTTGGCTTACCCCCCCCCCCCCAGGAGAGAGAGAGAAGGGTGTGGGCACAGGGCACAGAGCTGCCTTGTCCTCCCAGCCAGGCGCCATGGCAACCAAGAAAGGCCCAATTGTCCCCAGCCCCGGGGCATTCCTGAGGCTCTGGCGGCAGAGCTTTGCAGGGCTGTTGTAGGACTGGGGTGTGGAGGTGGGTTGCAGCTAGAGCACCCGCCGACACGAGTCAGAATGGACCAGCCCCGGAGAGCCCCCCCATGCACAACTGTGTTCTGTATAGAGGATGAACGCCGAGCTCCTAGAGGGAAAGGACTGTGGTCCAGAGCCATCAGCCTAGCTCATGTCCATCCCCATGATGGGGCTAGGGAGGGTCGCTTTTGTCCACTTGAGGGAGGTGCGAGAGGCTGGGTTGGGGAGGAGAGTCTAGAACATGGAGGGGGGGAACCCCACAACTGCCCTTCCCCTGAACTCCCTTCTTCATGGTCTGGGCATTTGCTTTTTGCAGAGCGTGGAAGACAGCACTGCTGGAAGCGAACTCCACTCCGGTGAGCTCCCTCCCTTTCCGCTCCCCCCCCCCCCCAATCCTGTGTGCCATGGAATCATGGGTAACTCAGACTCGGTCTTCTTGGTCTCTAGAGGCTTGTGCAGACTCAAGCCCCTGGAGGCCCTGTGAGTGAGTGTGCACAAGCCTACTGGGGCTCAGAGGAGGGAGGAGCAGCGGGGAAGCTAGAGGAAGGACCTTTTATTGAGCAACTACTATGTGGCCAGGCAAGGCACAGGTGTCATTCCTCACGACAGTCCTCTGGGCCTGGGATTATTGTCGTCCTCCGCCGATGGCAGGACTAACATTCACTCATCTACACAAGTATTTACTGAGGTCCTCCAATGTGTGGGACACTTGGGCCAGAAATCATAAGTAAGCCAAAGGGAGGTGGGCCCTGTCCTCCTGGAATGAACCTAGACAGGAAAGCTTCCTGTGGTACAACTAATTTACTTAGTTAATAATTCCATTTCAGTAGCTAACCACTCAGACATGCAGTAGATGACCCCCTGTGGCGACTTGATCCCAAGTGGGAGTTTAGAGGAGGCTCGAGATGAGACCTGAAGGGTAGACAAAAGTTGAGTGAAAGGTGCGGGGATGAGCTTTCAGGCAGAGGGATCGACATGTGCAAAGGCCCCGGCAGGGGTTCAGATGCTGGCAAGTTGAGGAACAGAAGGAATACAAGGGTGGCTGGAGCTCAGAAGGAGGCGTGGGGGGGAGGGGGAGCTGGGGCCTGGCCTGTGGGCTGTTTAAGGATATTGGCTTCTGCTAGGAGCACTAGTAAGCCATGGGATATGTTTAAACAATGCAATGGCATGATCAGGTCAGATCACACTTTTCTTTTCTTTTTTGGCTGGTCCTGGGGCTTGAACTCAGGGCCAGGGGTCTGTCCCTGAGCCTCTCTGTGCTCAAGGCTGGTGCTCTACCACTTGAGCTACAGCACTACTTCCAGCTTTTTCTGCTTATGTGGTACTGAGGAATTGAACCCAGGGCTTCATGCATGCTAGGCAAGCATTCCACCACTAAGCCACATTCCCAGCCCCATGCTTATTTTCTTCTTCTCCTCTTTCTTTTTTTTTTTTTTCCAGTATTGGAGATTAAACTCAAGGCCTCATGCATGTGCTCAATCATTTGAGCTATATCCCCAGTCTTTTGCTTTTAGTTTGTTTTTCAGGTAAGGTCTTATACTAACTTGGCCTGTACTGGCCTCTAAGATCCTTCCATCCCAGCCTTCTAAGTAGCTGGGCCCATAGGCAAGCATTTGTATATTTTCAGAACAATCGGAGCACAGATGGCACTGCACATTTTAATCCTAGCCTTCTAGAGGCTGAAACAGGGCAACAGCAAGTTTGAGAGCTTAAGAACAGCAGCCAAACCAACCAAACAATCAAAAAGATCAGTCTGGTAGGTAGAGAATGGACTGGAGGGGGATAAGAATGGACACATAGGGACCAGCTCAGAGGCTGGGACAGTGCCCAAGAAACAGGTGCAGACGAAGGCCTTGCTGGTAGAGACAGGCTGACGATCACTTAGGGAATGCAATCAAGACAGCTTAGTGACTGAGGGAGGGATGGGTTTGAAGAGCTGCTGGGCCTAGCACGGCCCTCACCTCTACCTGCTTTCCGGAAGATTCTATGCTTGCTCCTTCTATCTCTTCCATCTAGAGAAACACGTAATGTAGCCAAGGATTGGGGGTGTATTTAGGAACCTGTATGGGCTCCCACCTGCCCAGTACCTGGCATCGTTATGTCATTTCATCCTCCAACAACCCTGGCAGGGGAGAGCTGCGGGGGGGGGGGGGGGGTTATGAATCCCAGTTTATAGATGGGGAAGGTGAGGTTCAAAGAAGGAAGTACCTTGGTCAAATTCTCACGGGTTTAAGTTTAAGATGAACCTGTACTGGAGCCAAGGAAGTGGATTATTATTATTAGTAGTAATAATAATGATATTATTATTTTGGTGCTGGTCTTGGGGCTTGAACTCGGGGTCTGGGCACTGTCCCTGAGCTTTTTTTTAAATTATTACTCAAAGTGAGCATTTTACTCCTTGAGCCATGGCTTTACTTGTGGTGTTTGGTAATTAATTAGAGTCTCCCAGACTTTCCTGCCCAGGCTGGCTTTGAACCGCGTAGCGTTCCTCCAATCTCAGCCTCCTGAGCAGCTAGGGTTACAGATGTGAGCCACCAGCATCTAGCTTAGACATTGGATTTCGGGAGGAGGCCACATCTGTGTGAGGAGCTGTGTGCACAGAGACAGGAAAAGGACGCGTGGGCATTTGTATGCGAGTGGATGTGCGCGTGTGTGTGCGCGTGTGTGTGCGTGTGCACGTGGGCTTCCAGGGACCTGGAATCTGGCCTCCGGGTGGAGGGCAGCTCAGAGGAAGTCAGGACTGAGAAGTCTGGAGTAGGGATCTTTCATGAAGAGGGACCCAGGTTGCGCTCACCCGGCTCTGAGTTCGAGTCTCTTAAGCAGAGCTAATCAGTCCCATGAAGACAGGCAGAAGGAAGGAAGGAAGGTGAGGGAGGGCTGACCGTTCTGCACTGTGACTCTATGAAGCTGTCCTGCCCCTCCTGTGCATGTCCCCCACCCACTGCTGTGCTGACCACTTCTCTCGGCCCCGCCCTCAGCCCTTCCTCCCTCCCTTCCTCCCTCCCTTCCTCAGGTTCGCATCCCTCTGGGCCGGGGCTTGGTACTCAGGTCTGCCCATCTCGGTGTCCGTGGCTCTCTCTGTCCCTGTGCCTGCGTCGGAATGATCTGCACTCTCTCCATCCTCATGCCGTAGGCTCATACCCTCCTCAGTCTGGACGCTCCAAGGGGAGTCCCTGATCCTGGCAGTACCAGGGCACTCGGCCGGGGGCAAGACTGGGGGGTGGTTCAGGGGGCAGGGGGACAGATCAGGGCAGCCTGGGAGTCCCAGCTGCAAAGAGGCTGCGGGGCTGTCTTCACTCTGTCACTTGGGCAGCTATCCCCCACCCCCCACCCCTCTGAACCCCCTGCCACCCTTACACCGGGCCTTAGAGGAAGAAAACACACGGCTGTCCCAGTCCAGCTGGCAGAGGGGCCTGGTAGGGCCTGGTAAGAGCTCTGGATCCGCAGGTATAGAGGGCCTGACTCCTCCCTCCCTCCCTCCCCTCCTCCTTCTCGGGTTTCTGTGGCTTGAGCAGGCCCCAGCCGGAGCCACGGTCCCACCCAGGAGCCGCCGGGTTTGCCCCAAGGTCAGGTGCGTGAGCCGCGCGTGGAGCCCCTGTAAGGTTGAGAGGCGGATCTGGGTAAGTGCTGGCTCAGTCCTCCGTGCCTCCGCTCCGGCCCCCACGATGAGCCTCCCACACGGCCTGTCCCCTCCTCTTCCTGCTCACAGACCCCCCCCACGCCCCCCCCCCCCCGCCTTTCAGGACCCAGGTTACCCGCTGCCTCTTCTCACCCCTGAGTTCTGCCCTGCCTTCATCCTCCACCTTCCGGCTTTCCCCAATCCCAGCCATGGCGCACGCGGTTCTCTCTGCTGCCCCAACCCGGAGCTCCCTTGTGCACATGACACACTCATGAGCACGCGTGGGAAGCCCACTCAGAGGCTGTCACCTCCTCAGGGAGGATTTCCTAGATTTCAGGCACCATTTCTCCCTCCCCCCGCCCCCAGCCCCCAAGGGCACAAGTGCTTAGTCAGCACTGCCTTCCTTCTGCCTGACTTGGAGGTCAGTTCAGTCCTACTTGTCTACAGTCTCCTCTGAGACAATGACCAGGTCTGGTTAGCTCTGTTCCTGGGAGCCTGGCTCCGGGTTGGGTGTGCAGCAGGTGCTCAGTTAGTGCTCAGTGAGGGGGGCAGTCTATTGCGACCTTGCGACCTGGTGGTGTAAGTGTCAGAGAATGTTCATTGAACCAGGGATGGGAGGGAGAGAAGAAGGAACAGATGAATGAACCAGAGAGTAAACCCCTGTGTGGCATTACTAGGCCATATTATAATGCAGTGTGGGTCAGTCTCTCCCCTACATTTTCTCAGAATCAGGATTTAGGCCTAGGCCCAATGCTCTATACAGGGCCCAGCATGGTATGGGTGACAGTGGGAGTTCCCGTTACAAAACCTGTAGCAGAGCTGGGAATATGGCCTAGGGGCAAGAGTGCTTGCCTCATATACATGAAGCCCAGGGTTCGATTCCCCAGCACCACATATATAGAAAATGGCCAGAAGTGGCGCTGTGGCTCACGTGGCAGAGTGCTAGCTTTGAGCAAAAAGAAGCCAGGCACAGTGCTCAGGCCCTGAGTTCAAGCCCCAGGACTGGCAAAAAGTAACACCCCCAAAACCTGTAGCCGAGGGAGTGACTCAAATGGTGCAGTACCTACCTAGCAGGTGAGAGGCCCTGAGTTCAAATCCTAGTACTGCAATGAAAATACCTTTATTCTTCTGATCAACCATGAATTCTTTTCATTCTCAGTAGTACTCCATGCATGTGTTAGAATTGCTTAGTGACTTAAAATGACAACCACTGTTCATATTTACCTCTTTCAGAAGTCTGTAGGGTTTTTTGTTGTTTGGTTTTGTGGTGTTGAGGACTGAACGCAGGGCCTCACACATTAGTCAAGCACTTTCTACTTAGCAGTTAGTGTTGAGGTTTGAACTCGGGGCTTTATGCTTGCTAGGCAGGCATTCTACCCTATCTGAGCCACACTCCTAGCCCTACAAAGTTCTTCTGTGGGGTTGAGAGTGTAGTTCAGTGGTAGAGTGCCTGCTCAGCATGCTTCAGGCTCTGCTGATCCTCAACACTGAGGAAGAAACACAAAGAGCTTCCAGTGATGGTCAAGTGCAGAACCACGGAGTCAGCCGCTCTTGGGCCATGTGGCTGTATACCTGTGTTCTGCTGGGTTCCCAGCGTACTCTGGGAGAGGTCAGGGCCGGAAAGACTTTTGACAGAATGGGAAAGCTGAAGAGGCTCTAAGGGGTTAACTTGACCCATCTTTGTCACTCAGTTCATCTGCGACAAGCCAGAGGCATTCCCCATGCCCAATCTACACATCAGTCAGTACTCTAGTCTTAGGTGAAGGGGGTTATTTGCATATCACTCCCTGATTGGTCACTGCTGTCCCACCCACAAAAGGCCTGGATCTTGGAAAAGGTTAAGATCAGAAATCAAGTCCTCCAGTTCTGTCCTTAAGGTCTCTGGGGATAACTCTGCCTGTAGTCAGGTGATCTCTGAGTTTACTTCTGGGCATCCCAAACCTGGAGGGTAGAAACGGGTGCCCCAGAGGAACATGAGGCAGTGTTTTCCACCTTCTCCACAGTCTCACAACGCTGACTCACCGCCACTGCCAGGCAGGTAGAGGCCTTGCTTTGGACTTCAACTTCCCAGACAGTAAAATTGGGTCTGAGTGCTTAAATCTCTCCAATCCTCTGGGCATGGAGCCCTGACCCTGTCTTATTGGATCACTCCTGGGGAGAGAACACAGCAGCAAGTAGAGTTACTTACAACTGAGATCCCACAGAATTGTTTATCTAGGCCTCTTGTATTGCTGTCCCGGATTGTTTGTTCTTGAACTGCATCTCAGAGTTGGGGATTTTAGTTCCAGTTTGGCCCTGTAGTTTGAGCCACTAGAGCTAAATGCAATAAACATGTATTAGGTACTTGCTAAATTCAGTCAGGACTTGAGGTGTCTCCAAGTCTGCTGGAGAGATAAAAGGACACAACTAATCTTTTGTCATTGGTCATTGCTCTCAAGGATGGAAACCAAGGGTTATGGTGTCCCTAACAGAATTCATATTGAAGGAGAGAAACATTTGAGTTTGAGTCCAAAAGACAAATTAAGTACCTGAGTTAAGAGGTGAAAAGGTGTTTTATCACAGGGAAATGACATGGTGACTTGAAATCACAAATTGTGCTTGGAGAACTAACTTGTTTTATAGCTAGACTTCATGAAAGAAATGTTGTAACATGTGGGTTCCATCCCTCACCTCTCAGCCCTTCCAGCCTCTGAAGTCCGGCTTCTCAATTATTCCTCTGAAAAGTGATTTTTCAAGATTACTCATAGCTTCCAAATTGCCAAAGCCAATTTTTGTTTTGTTTTGTTTTGTTGTTCTTTGCCAGGAGCCATTTGGATATTTATAACATCATTCATGGGCCTAGATGTACTGAATTTTGCCTGGAAAAAAGCTCCTAGATTTATTGAATTTTGAGCCCTGTTAGATATTTCCCACACCTGGAAGAGGCTGGGCAGAAAAATCTATTTAAAAGATAAAATCAGGGCTGGAATGTGGCCTAGTGGTAGAGTGCTTGCCTCGCATACACGAAGCCCTGGGTTCGATTCCTCAGCACCACATATATAGAAAAAGCCAGAAGTGGTGCTGTGGCTCAAGTGGCGGAGTGCTAGCCTTGAGCAGAAAGAAGCCAGGGACAGTGCTCAGGCCCTGAGTTTAAGCCCCAGGACTGGCAAAAAAAAAAAAAAAAAAGAGATAAAATCAGGGCTGGAGACATGGCTTGAGTGGTAGGGCTTAAGGGCCCTAAGTTCAAACCCCAGTACCATTAAAAATTTTTTTAAAAAGATAAAATCACAAGACCTTCAACTGAGTGTTTAAAACAAGAGTGCCAATGTGATTCCTTGGTTTGAGTGCACAGCGGTGGCCCAGTGGAGCATTTATGGGAAGAGGAAAGGGTTGGGGAGATGGAAAGATGTTTCAATCAATTTGAGTTAGTGGAGTTGGAGACATCTGGACTCCTAAGGGGGGAACTGGGCCATTTAGGTGGGAAACCCAGTGAGAGAGACAGACAGGGTGAAGGGGAGCTAAGAGGAAGAATGGGATCCTGATCCCCCTCCGGTCAGCTCCCCTATGGCTGAAATGTTTGGATTGGGAGTTTCCATTTAATCCAGCATGTATTTATTGGTTCCTGTCATATGCTAGGCCCTGCCTACTGGTAACATAAATTAATGAGCCTTTTCCCCTAGTTAGCTCACTTTGGGGGTTACAAGCAGGAAAGCCCTAGAGAAAAGATAACAAGAAGCACTAGCAAAGCCCACAGAGAACTTAGGAAGAAAGCTTTCTGAAATCGAAGGGCTTCCTGGAGTGGGTGACTTTTTAGCTAGGCTTTAGCGGCTTGGTAGAAATCTACTGGGGTTGAGAGGGGACAGGAAGTACATTCTGGACCCTGACTATTTTCTGAGCCCCAGTCCCCAGCTCCGTGGTACTGTGGAAATAATAATGTCTTCTTTAAGGATCAGAGGCTATAACATATGTGAACACTCCTTTCAGGACCTGCTACACACTAGATGATTGATAATAGTCACTCTAGCCACTTTTCACCTGTACCCTTCCTTCTCCTTCCTTCTTTGTAACCTGTTTATTTCCTGCCAGAGTCTTATATTCTTCCTGTGACTACGAGACGAGAGAAACCCATTATAGTTTTCCAAAGAGAGTTCCCTAGACCGTTAAGGGTTGGGTGCTATGGAAAATGTCTGAGCAAAGTAGACCAGGTCAGGAGAGAGAGCAATCCTGTAGGGGCTCAAGTTTTAGAAGGCAAGGGCCATGGGATTTTCCGGGAGGGGTCTAGAGGAGAATGGGAGGGGAGGGGTAGTTTGGGGGCTAACCCCAGACCAGGGGGTTCCTAAGCAGCTGATGAGGCTGGACTCCCCAGGTTCGTGTCTACAGCCCGTACCAGGACTACTACGAGGTGGTGCCGCCCAATGCCCACGAGGCCACTTACGTCCGCAGCTACTACGGGCCTCCCTATGCAGGTAAGTCCTCGGCCTGCCCACTCCTGCCCCGGGGCCCCACACCAGCCCTCCCTTCTCCAGAGCTGACCTCATCCGTCTGTCTCCAGGCTTAGTTAAGAACCGTTCCTGAGCAGGGAGCGACCCCTGGTGGCGCATGTCGGCCACCGCAGCGTCCTTTCTGTTCTGGTGGCCACCCTCAAGTGTGCTGGTGCCCCTAGGTGCCTGGGGTTTCTTCGCAGCTCTCTCTCTCTCTCTCTCCCCAGTTCCCAGATGCCTTTAGCAGATCCTGGATCTGGAAGCTTGGGGGGGGTTGCCCTTACGAACATCCCACCCCTACCCCCCCCCACACACACACACTGTGGGTTCTCTCTGCAGGCCCTGGCGTGACACACGTGATAGTGCGAGAGGACCCCTGCTACAGCTCGGGCGCCCCGCTGGCCATGGGCATGCTGGCGGGGGCCGCCACCGGCGCGGCGCTCGGCTCGCTCATGTGGTCGCCGTGCTGGTTCTGAGCCCTGGGGCTCGCCCCGCCTGTACACCGCTAGACCCCATTTCCTCCTGAACCCCATCCTCTAAGGCCTTGTCTCATTTTTGGCCCTTTCCTCTGCATTTAGTCCCTTCCGGGCTTGGATCACCCCTCCCACTCCTTCTGACTCCACCCCACCCCACACCCCCTTTCCCAGGAAGCTATCTTCTCAGGCCGGAGGTGAGAAACCACATAGGACTTTCTTACACACACAGCAACGTCACTTCACGTGGCTCCCAATTCTCCAGGCTCTGGAGACATGATCAGGCTAGCTGGTCTTCCCTGGGGACACTCCAAGCCCAGGAAGGAAACGAGGAATAAACAAACACTTGGAGAAGCTGCCTCAGTCCTGTGGCTAGAACAGGTGGGGCAGGGGGCAAGCCAGGTAGGCTGGGAATACTGCCCTGGCCGTGAGCACCGGGCGTGTTCACAGAATTAAAGAGGAATTCAGTTGGGCCCAGTGGAGGTAGATCATGGTGGGCTCCCAGACACAGAGCTTGTCGAATAAAGGGGATATGTAAGCTTTTTATGGAGGGATGTTTTGTGATCACAAATACGATGACTATTTCGCCTGTTGTATTAGGCCTGTAATCCCTATACCCGTACCCAAAACACTCGGAGTTTAGCTCCGCCTGTCCCACTACCAGATTCCTGGGTCCCATGAGCTGAACCTGGGGGCTCCTAGTTAGGGGACAGGTGGGCTGTTTGGAGCCCTTTAGCCTTAGAACAGGCCTCTGTCAGGGAATGCCTTTCTGATCCCAGGAGCTCGGTCCTCTTGTCAACATCGAAGCTGTCTTTTCCCTCACTTTGAGGAAGATGGAATTTTTTTTCCCTGTAGGGCCTGACTCACCTTTGTACAAGCCTGGGGGGCCCCTCATGTGCCTGCCTTTAGGTGGCCCAGCCAGCAGTCTCCTAGACGGTCCTCCTTCCCACCTTAAAGCCAGTAGAAATGCTAACGTCCTTGCCCAGTAGCCCACTAACATTCCCTAAACATGGGGCCCCCATTGGCTCAGCTGCAGAGACTAATAAAGATGTGATTGGCTCTAGAACTGGCTTTGGCTTGTTTTTGTTTGTCCTCCCGCAGGGCCCATTTCCCCACGACATCTGTGACGTAGGCCCTCTCTGGTATAGTAATGACCAGGGTGGATTCTGAGGTCAGTGGGTCTTGTGACAGCACGTTAGATGAACAACTCAAGACAAGTCACTTAACCTTCCCAAACCTTGTTTGGATTCAAGGGAGGCCATGACAGGCTGTTTGCCTGAGCGGATGGAAAACAGTGGGACGCATACGTCCAGGGACTCAAACACTGACATTTCTATTTTAGTTTGTTTTCACTTTTATAGGGTTGGCTTTGAAGGCCAGAGTGATGTTCAACAGCTCCAGATTAAGAATCTGGGAGGTTCACAACCAGCCAAGTCTCTTCCTCAAAGTTCTAGGCCTGAGAGTCACCAAATCAAATTTGTTCCTGTAGACACCTGAATCAATGATGTTGGTCCGAATAAGGAGGGTCTAAAACAGGGCTTACGGGCTGGGAATATGGCCTAGTGGTAGTGTGGGACACACCTGGATCAGAAAGAGGAAGACAACTAGCTGGCCCCGCCTGTTTCTCAGTCCTGGGGCCAAGTGTGGCTAAGATGGTGCCTGACGATGAACCCAGAGGCGGTTCTGTGGGCTGTGACGGAAAATCTGGCTGCCTCTAGGATTGGTCCCCCGCTCTTCCGCCCTTATGGATAGCTCGTGCCTCCCCTCACAGTCCCTAGATAGGTGCACGTACACCCCTCCCCTTCCTGCGGATCTTTGATCTGATTGGCTCTTGTGCCTTATAAGTTACACGTGCTCCCCTCAATAGACAAGATCTTGCGCTGACTTGACTCCCAGACGCATCTGATTGTCCTCCGGTGAGAGGGCTGGGTGCGGGTGGTCTGTCGACCCTTTCCTTTCTTGGCTTGTCCAGTCAGGGTGTGCCTTCCCCGTCTCTCCCGCAGGTCAGGGGAGCACGGAGGGGGCTAAAAACCCCGAGAGTGCTCGCCTCGTATCCATGAAGCCCTGGGTTCAATTCCTCAGCACCCCCCATATAGAAAAAGCCAGAAGGGGCGCTGTGGCTCTAGTGGCAGAGTGCTAGCCATGAGCAAAAAGAAGCCAGGGACAGTGCTCAGGCCCTGAGTCCCAAGCCCCAGCACTGGCAAAATAAAACAAAATAAAAAGGGCTTACATCAGAGTGTGATGGTGTCCCAAAGGCAAATTAGAGCACTGAAGTAGGACTAACAGATAAAAACAGATTGGCAAAGATATCAGGTGTCTACTGCAGTCCAGAGACACCAACTTTGAGGGAAGACAGTGAGGGAAGAGAACAGGGTGCAGGAGGTGCTCTGAGGAGGCGATACCATGCCCTGACAAGGGAATTGAGGAAAGCTTTGGTGCAGAAATAGAAATTCACCTTGAGCCTTAAAGGATGAGTAGGAGTTTGGTGATCAGAACGGAGGAAAGCTTTCTAGCCAGAAAGTGGGAAGAATCAGCTTGAGCAGAGGCTCTACAAGGCCTGAATGTGGCAGCCTCCTGTCACAGCAGGTTGCACAGAGGAGGAATGATGGGTAATGCTGGGTGCTAGCAAAACTCATGGACCAGGCTCATAACTGTTGGGGATTCAGTTTTGGCCTTGATGAGGGAAGGGGGACGAGAGCTCCTGAGACGCTGCCCTTCCCCCAGCCCTGGGACAGTGTAAAAGCTAGCCACTCCCATCTTCCGGGTTCTGCCGGAAGAGAAGCAAAGCAGCCCCCGCCCCTGGGGGCGAGCATGTGCGTGCCATCATGGCGGAGGGGACCCCAGAGACCCGGCTCTTGGGGGGCTGTGATCTCCACCCATAAAGGAAGTTCCGTGACATCACCTGAGGGACAGCCCATCTAGCCAATCGTTAATATTCAATTAGTCCCTCCCCTTCCTGCCCGCCATTACCGTTATAAACCCCTCCACGATTAAAGTTTTTTGAGACTGGTGGAACATCCAAACCGGCTCCTCGAAATCTCTTTCCTGCATCGGCCCCGGACACGTGAGGGGGTTCGGGGGGGGGGGTGTCTCGACATCTTTTCTCCACTCAGGGTAGCCCATAAAGACACGCTTTGTTCCTTCCGCGGGGTGGGGGTGGGGTAAAGCCGAGTGTTTTTTCACAATTTGGGATTAACATCTCCCTGGGTGAAGTAGGGAGAGGGGGCCTTGAGCCCCGACAATAACCATCGAGCGCAAAGGCCAGGAAGTGGCCCCAACAGGGGCAGAAACATAGCTGCAACAGCCTTGTGAGAAACCCAAGGTCTGTTGCCAGGCTTAGCTCTACCTCCGTCCGCGTGGAGGTCCTGGGCCTCTCTGCCTCTTCCGTGTGGTCCCTTATTGCCCTCAACGCATCCCCTGGCCAGTAGGGATTGACTGCGGGGGCGAGGTCCACGGATAGCCTCGGTCAGCGGGTGCTCGCGAGAATGTCCTGCCCCCTCCCCATACTTCCCAAGGAAGACACGGGCGCGTGGACTTCTCGGAGAACCCTCAAGGGGTGTTCTGGTTTAATAAGGGGGAGGGCAAATACACTTATACCAGCAGTGACACGCGAAGGAGAGGGACTGGCCAGGTGCTAACGATAGGCTAAAGAGCGTGTCCATCACAGTGATGTCACAGAACTTCCTGCAGAGACTGAGACCTCTTGGCTCCGCCTCTGGCTCAGCCGGCGCCATCCTGACACACGTGCTCTCCACCGAGAGGTGGGGGCTGGTTTGGCTTCTCTTCCGGTTTCGGAACCGGAAGGAGGTGGGATGGGCGCCCCAGGTCTTCAAGGCATAGCCATCCCCTACAGTCTGTGAGCACATGAAGAGCTCACCTTATCCTGTGTTCTCAGGATCCCATGGTGGATCAAATGCAGGCCATGTTTTGGAACCTTACAAATGCCTACCTAGTGGCATCACCATTAAGCCACCTCTAATGGCTTGGAGAATAGGCCTACTCTCTGGGCCTCTGTCTCAGGGCTATCATAGGAGGTGTGTGTGTGTGTGTGTGTGTGTGTGTGTGTGTGTGTGTGAGTGTGTGATCCTAGGACTTGAACTCAGGGCCTAAACCCTGTCCCCGAGAACTCACTCTTTTACTTAAGGTTAAACTACCACTACAGCCTCACGTGGGGCTTTTTAGTGACCAATTAAGAGATGAGAGTCTCATGAACTTTCTGCCCAGGCTGGCTTTGAACCTTGGTCCTCAGACCTCATCCTCCTTAGTAGTTACGATTACAGGCATGAGCCACCAGCCACCCAGCAGGCATCTCTCTCTCTCTATTTTTTTAATAGGTAGGAAGAGTCTGAGCTGAGCCATCCAAATTTCTTCCTATGAATGTGGGATCAACAAGGGTCAAGAAGCTGCTGGAGAGTGACGGCTGCACTCATCTTCACTCCGGGAGCTTCTCCTACTTACTTTACCTTACAGGTCCTCACACTACTCTGGGCCAGTTGTCACAAACAGCTGCAAAGAGGGAAAGCAAATTGTTCAGTCTTGCACGCTGGATCACAATCTGTAGTTAAAGCAGGTCACATGACCCCTCCAACCTACTACACTGCTCATCAGTGTGAATCCCACACGGCTCCTTACTTGGTAGAACAAGTCCCGGAGAGGAGACCAGGGGCACTGGAAGACAGTCAACTGTATGGCAAGAACGTCTCTTCCTTTAGTAACTCCTTTCCTAAGGAGTCCCTATGGGCATTCAGCACTGAGAGCTACCTACTGAATGAATGAGACTTGACCTCTACACTCAAGGAGTTGTGTGTTTGTCTCAGACACGGGCAGACTATGACCCTATGGTATCATCAGGGTGGTGACAAATAGGATCCTTTGATCTGTAGCATGCAAAGAAACCCTTAACACCCAGGTATGTGCCTAAGTGAGGCAGAAAAGGCTGTGGGAATGGTTGACTTAATTTGCTTTAAAAGGTAAACGCTCTTCCAACTATGGTGTGATGGGGATTGTTGACTTAGGTGAAGAAACAGAGACCAAAGCAGCTCTAGGTCAATTCCCATTTGTTTACTGGATAAGACCACATCTGCAGTGGGCTGGGAATATAGCCTAGTGCCTCATATACATGGGTTCTATTCCTCAGCACCACATATATAGAAAACGGCCAGAAGTGGCGCTGTGGCTCAAGTGGCAGAGTGCTAGCCTTGAGCAAAAAGAAGCCAGGGACAGTGCTCAGGCCCTGAGTCCAAGCCCCAGGACTGGCAAGAAAAAAAAAGACCATATCTGCAGCGTGGTGGGGCATTAGAGGGCGCTAAGGGTGGAAAAACGCATCAGCAGAGTCAAACCCTTGGGGTACTGGAATAATAGTGAAGGAGCCTGAACTAGAGACTGCAGGGCCACAGAGGTTCTCAAAACAGGCCTGAAGTGAGAACATGGTCAAAATCATGGTCAGCCCACTAGGAGGGAACCCTTCAGGTCCATTTCTGGGACCACCCTGCTTCTGTAGACGGTGAGGGTGTACTGCACATATTGAGCATCTTGGGAGTTGAGTACTTCCTTAAAACATATAAACAATATTTATCAAAATGAACTCCAGGAAATGGAAAGGTTTTTTCTTTTTGTCTTGTTTGTTCTATTTTCTATCTTTGGGGAGGGAAGGGGGAGAACAGAAATGGAGAGACAAAGAATGAACAAATGCAGCAGCGGTACTCAATAGAGACACTATGCTGAAAATGAACTACACATCTTGTGGGCAGGGACAGGAGGAAAAACTGGGACTGAAGGGATGACATTGTCCAAAAAGAAGTGTACTCATTACCTCACTTATGAAATGTTAACACCTTCTGTACATCACCTTTATAATAATAGTAAAATATTTAATAAAAAATAGATCTGATGTAAGGACATGGTCAGCCCACGGTGGGGAGAAGGGGGCAGGGGTGAGCTTCAGGTCAATTTCTGGGACCACCCTGCTTTCAACAGAAGCAGCATTCCCTATCTGGAATTCTGCGAAGGTCTGCTGCATCTATTGAGCATCTTTGCAGCTGAATGCTTCTCCAAAGTTAGGTAAGACTCCATCTCAGAGCTACTGAGTCCTACATCAAGAACCCTTGTCTTCAAAGTACCCTAAAAACCCCTTACATTGGATGCTTGCTAGGGACTGTTTCCAGATAGGGGTTCCCTCTCCTTCCTGCTCATTCTATTCTATGGGAATGCCTTTCTTATGACTCCAGAGAACCCCTTCGGAGTGCTCATAAACTCTAGAATCTCCTATGAATGTCTTGAGGTATTGGATGTCTCTCCAGGAGACTTCATTATTATAATTATTGACCTTGAATTTGGAGGATGGAGAAAGAAAAGTAATGCCTTGATAGCAGCCATCGGGGCATTCCAATTTTGAGCTGGAGGCTTGGCTCAGTGGTGAGAGCATCTGCCCAGAAAACATGAAGCCCCGAGTTCAAACCCCAGTACTAAAAACACCCAAAAAAGTTTTAAGTGGGCTGAGATCTGAGGACTGCAGTTCTCCAGCCGGGGAAGGAAAAGTCTGGAAGACTCTATCTACAATTGAGTTTCAGAAAACTGGAAGTGGCTCTGTGGCTCTAAGTGGTAGTGTGCTAAATTTGAGCATAAAGAGCTCAGGGACAGCGCCCAGGCCTTAGTTCAAGCCTCAAAACCCCCACCATCAACAACAAAAGGTTAAAATAGAAACAAAATAATAATAAAACAAATAAATGTAAGCAGGCCAAAGGAGCAAAAGAATCAGCTGAAAGAGCTCTCAATGGTGAAAAGTAGAACAATTTGGTTAAGTAAAGTAGTACTTCATTATAAAATAATTATGAGTCCATACAGGTCCAGAACCAGCACAAAGAAAAAAAAAAGGCTAGCACTCTATCACTTGAACCACAGCGCCACTTTCAGCTTTTTTTGTGGAATCGAATCTAGGGCTTTATGCATGCTAGGCAAGCACTCTACCACTAAGCCACATTCCCAGCCTTCTTGCCTGGCTTTTTCCATACTGGCTGGTGCACTACTATTTAGTCATGCCTCCAGTTATGGTTTTATTACTTGGGGTTGGGGTGGGGTGGAGTGCTTGTTCTGTGGTTTGCATTCAGTGCCTGAGGTTTGATAGCTGCTCAAGATTAGTGCTCTACCACTTGAACCACAGTTCCACCTCTGGCTTTTTGGTGATTCAATGAAGATAATAATATCACAGACTTTCCTAGAGGACTGGCTTTGAGCAATTATCCTCCTGAATTCAGTTAAGGTTTCAGGGGTGAACTACCAAAACCTAGTTCACCTCTGGACTTTTACTGGTTAATTGGAGAGATTTAACCAGTAAAACTCTGGATCTATTTGCCCAGGACGTCTTTGAACTGAGATTCTCATATCTCAGCCTGCTGAGTTGCAACTGGCTTCCATGTCTTTTTTTTTTTTTTAATTGATGAGTTTAATTTATGCCAGTATGGACAATGTACAAGTGATGTTTCCTTTCAACGCAAATTATGTTTGGAAGTAAATTGATTTTCCTCAAGCAGAATATGTGTGGCTCATTTGCATAACTATTGGGTGCCATTGCACTACCCATTCATTAGTTTCAATTACTTAGCATTAACCATTTAGTGGAGTATTAAAATCTCCCACTATGATTGTATTTGGGTCTATCTTATTCTGTAGTTCTGAAAGAATTTGACATAATTAGGGCCTCTTTTGTTTGGTGAGTATAAATTTATCACCGTGACATCTTGATTCTGGATTTTTCCTTGTATTAAAATGTAGTGCCCTTCTTTATCTTTTTGAACTGATTTTAATGAGAAGTCTAGCTTTTACGAAACAAGGATGGCTACCCCTGCCCTTTTGGTAGGTGCGTTTGCTTGGAAGATCTTGCTCCATCCTTTCATTCGGAGCCTGTTTTTGTCCCTTGCTGTAAGATGGGTCTCTTGAAGACAACAGATAGCAACTTTTTGTTTACGGATCCACTCTGTCAGTTTCCTCCTCTTTATCAGAGAATCTATACCATTTATATTCAAAGAGATCATGGATAGGTGTGGTTTTTTCCCTTCCATTTTCCTGTTAGGCTGTGTTTCCTCTCCCTTCTTTCTTGTCTTTATTGAACTGCTCTTCCTGTTGGGCTCTGGCTATTGTAGATTCTGTTTCTGTCTGGGGGTCCTGTATGTTTTCTGTTGGGTGGGGTTCCCCTTTTAGAATTTGCTGTAAGGCTGGTTTTTTATTCACATAATCCTTTAGTTCCTCTTTGCTATGGAAAGATCTGGTTTTTCCTTTGAAGGTAAATTCTAATTTTGCTGGGTATCTAATTCTGGGTTGGCAGTTGTTGACCTGGAGGACTTGGATTGTGTTCTTCCAGGCTCTTCGTGCGTTATAAGTTTGTGTGGAGAGGTCTGCCATGATTCTGATCTTTTTTCCATTGTAATATAGTTCTTTCTTCATTTTGGCTGCAATCAAAATTTGCTCCTTATTGTTGAGATCTAAGGCCTTAATTAGTGTCTGGGAAAGGATCTTCTAGGGTCCAGAATGCCAGGTGACCTATATGCTTGTTATTTGGGTGAGGTTTTCCCTTTTGAGATTGGGGAAATTCTCTGTAATAATTCTATTGTATATGGTTGTATACCTCTGCTCTGGTGCTCCTTTCCTTCATCTATTCCGATTATATGCAGATTATATCTCTTCTCCCTGTCCACTATCTCCTGGATTAGTCTGACCTGGAGTTTGACAGTTTCTTGTAGTGCGGTAATCTTCTAGTCCTCATCAGCTGAATCATCATCCAAAAGAGAGACTTGAGATTCAAGATGATCAATTCTTTGTGATGTGGCTTCAAGTGTGGTTTGCATTGAGGTGAGTGAGCTGTTTATGGTTGCCAGATCAGCTCTCATTGTGGTAATTTCTTCTTTTAATGATTTGTGTTTTGAATCTATTTTTTCATGCATTTGGTTCCTCAGGATGTTAAGGTCTTCTTTAATGGAGTAGACTGTATCTATTTTTGCTTCCATTTATTTCTTGACTTCCTGAAGGTCCTTTGAGACTTCCATTCCAAACTCCTGGAATTGTTTTCTGAATTCATTCCTGAGGCCTTCGATCATTTCTGCTATCTTAGCCTCAAGTTGCTTTTTTATTCTCCATCTCCTCTTCAGTCATACTACTTCTTGGAGCTGGCGAGTTGGCTTGACCTTTCATAAAATTTGTAATATTTCTTTGTGATTTACGCATCTGGAGTCTCTGCACTTTCAGGGGCTTGTAGATGGCAGCCTTGGCTTGGCTTTGTGCCGATTCCCACTTATCCATCAGCAGGGACTTGTTTGTGTCCTGGCTCCGGGTTTGAGTTCTGCTGTTGAACCTTACTGGCCTATGGGTGAGCATGACATGACCGTCTCGGTTGTTGCCAAGGCGGTTACCCTCACCGCAGTTAGGGGTGGGTAGGTTCCGTGGCTTTCTCTGCGGGACCGTGCTCTGCCGCTGTGTTGTGCTGACCCTTGTGGGCTCCTGTTGGGAGTTCGCAGGTCGCTGATTCAGTGTGGCATTGAGACTTTTCTCTTCTTTGATTCTTTCCCCTCTAGTTGCTGTGGGTCAAGAGAGCTCATCTCTCAGATTGAGTATTGCCGCTGAGGGGCGGCTCACCCACCTGTATGAAGTGTGTCTGTCAGAGCAGATGTTGCTGTTGAGGGGTGCCCTGCCCACCTGTGCAGAATGCACCTATCAGAATGGGCATTGCTGCTGAGAGGCAGCTTGCCCACTTGTGCACTCCTGCGGGGGGAGGGGGACGCGAGATCCTCCTGCTGGAGGACTAGCACGCTGACCCACGCTGGCCCTCTGGGGTGCGCGTGCATGTGCACTCTTGTGCTTCTTTTGGGGGAGCACTGCCCCAGGTTGTTGGAGGGTGCTTGTGCCCTCTAGCAAATCTACTGTGGGGGTGGTATGCATGGCTCCTAGCAGGTTCAAGTGTCTGGGCGTGGGTTGGTGCCCACGGACTCTCTGTGCCTCTGCTGTGAGGGGGGCATGTGCTCGGGCCCAGGTGACCCTGCTGGGCTGGTATTGCACACCAGCAAGCCCGTGACTGTTGTTCAAAAAGTCCATGAGACCAGGGCACCACAAGTGGTCAAATGCCTATCAGACCCTGGGTCCCTGCTGGGTGGGGTGGGGGGGCTGGTGCAGACAGATTCAGGCTCCACAGCTGGGGCTTTGGGGGACACTGGCCTAAGTGTCTCCCGGCCACTTTGTTGGGCGCTGCTCTGCTGCTACTAGCTCCTGTGTCCTCCCAGGAGCTGTAGGGTCCCAGAGCCACCAGATATGGGGCTCTTTTGTTCCCTCGGGGCAGGGAGGGAGCTCTAGCTTTTTTGTCCCCTTGTGATGAGCTCTACATCAGGTTTTGGGTCTCTGCCAGAGCTGATCTCCCATTTGGGGGGTGGGGGGCAATGGGGAACTTACTGGTCCTGGATTGTGTGTGTGTCCCGTGCTGCTGTGGGCTTTTCCGGGCTGGGTGTGGCAATCGATCGTTTGGTAGTGGCGGTCCCAGCTCTCCATGTCCACGGCACCCCCCATGTCCTTTTTGATACTGTTTCTGCATCCTCAGAACCAGGGATCTGTACTGTTTGCACATTCTCTTTATATAAATGAAAAAATAAAGTACTTTGTCTCTTTTTAGTAAGTATGGTTATTCTGAGACTTGTGCATGCTGTATCAATTTTTTTTTTTTGCCAGTAGTGGGGCTTGAACTCTGGGTCTGGGCGCTGTCCCTGAGCTCTTCTGCTCAAGGCTAGCTCTACCACTTGAACCACAGTGCCACTTCCAGTTTTCTGGTAGGTAATTCAAGATAAAAGTCTCACAGACTTTCCTGCTGTGGCTGTCCTTGAACCACAATTCTCAGGTCTCAGTCTCCTAAGTAGCTAAGATTACAGCCGTGAGCCACCAGCTCCCAGTTGTATCAATTCTTTAGCATTACAAAGTGTGTACTTAGTATAATGTATCTACACATTTATCTCCCCCCTCCCCCGCCCCCAGTCCTGGGGCTTGAACTCAGGGCCTGGACGCTGTCTCTGTATCTTTCACCCAAGCCTAGTGCTCTGGCACTTCCAGTTTCCTGGTTGTTAAGTGAAGATAAGAGTCTCATAGACTTCCCTACCCAGGCAAGTTTTCTACTGTAATCCCCCAATATCAGCCTCCTGAGTAGCTAGGATTACAGGCATGAGCCACCAGCACCTGACCACATTTATCTTTTAATGTTTAATGAGTATATGAACAATTGTATAAAAGTCCTTGTATAAACATACACTTCTGAGGGCTGGGAATGTGGCTTAGCGGTAGAGTGCTTGCCTAGCATGCATGGAGACCTGGGTTCAATTCCTCAGCACCACATAAACAGAAAAAGCCAGAAGTGGTGCTGTGGCTCAATGGCAGAGTGCTAGCCTTGGGCAAAAAGAAGGCAGGGACAGTGCTCAGACTATGAGTGCAAGCCTCAGGACTGGCAAATAAAACAAGAAAGGGAAAAAAAAAAACAACAGAAAAAAGCCTGAAGTGGCTCTGCGGCTCAAGCAGTAGAGTGTTAGCTCAGGCCCTGAGTTCAAGCCCCAGGACTGGCAAAAAAGAAAGAACAAAACATACACTTCTAGTTTCTTTTCTTTTTTTTTTTCGGCCAGTCCTGGGGCTTGGACTCAGGGCCTGAGCACTGTCCCTGGCTTCTTTTTGCTCAAGGCTAGCACTCTGTTACTTGAGCCACAGCACCACTTCTGGCCATTTTCTATATACGTGGTGCTGGGGAATCGAACCCAGGGCTTCATGTATACGAGGCAAGCACTCTTGCCACTAGGCCATATTCCCAGCCCCCACTTCTAGTTTCTTACAGGTAAACATTTACACTTTCTGCTGTAGCTGGGATAATAGGCACACACAACAGCACTAGGAAAGAATCTCACCAAGTTGTTACCTAGGCTGGCCTCAAACCGTGGTTCTCCTTATTTCAGCTTCCTGTATATAAAAGACTGGCACCCACAATTCCTCACTGGCTAAGTGCAGGTCCCCCTTAGCTCATTGCTACAGAGGCCTGTTTACAGGTATGACAGGCTGCAGAGCAGAGGACTTAGATGCTTAAGAAAAATGTTAAGTCAGATGTGGGTGGCTCACGCCTATAATCCTAGCTACTCAGGAGGCTTTAGGTATAAGGATCCTGGTTCAAACCAAGCCTTGGTAGGAATGTATGTGAGACTCTTATCTTCAACTTAACCACCAAAAAGCCGTAAGTAGAGGCATGGCTCAAAAGTAGTAGTGGCACTAGCCTTGAGAGAAAATGCTCTGGGACATTGCTCAGGCCCTGTACCAGCAAACACACACATACTCGGCCACACTTACACCCATATCCACACCCACAAAATCACAATCTCTATGGTAACAAAAACAGCTTGGTACTGGCACAAAAACAGGCCTGGAGATCAATGGAACAGACCAGAAGACCCAGAAAGAAATAAGCCCTTTTTGAAGGGGAAATGGGGAGGAACAGTGTCAGTCCTGGTGCTTGAATTCAGGGTCTGGGTGCTGTCCTTGAGCTTTTGTACTTAGGCTAGCACTCTAACACTTAAGCCACAGCTCTACTTCTAGTTTGTTTGGTGATTAACTGGAGATTAAGAGTCCCACAGACTCTCTCTTGCCAGGCTGGCATTGAACCAAGATCCTCAGTTTTCAGCCTCCTGAGTAGCTAGGATTACAGGTGTGTGCCATAGGTGCTTGGCAAAATAAAACCATTTACTTATAGTTATCTGATATTTGACAAGGAAGCCAAAGACATATGGTGAAGAAAAGATAGCTTCTTCAATAATTGGTGCTGGGAAAATTGAGCATTCATATGTGGAAAACGAAAATTGGATTCTTGTTTGTTTTTTAACCATGCCCCAATATCAACTGAAATACCTTATCAGGCCTGAAACTTTGAAACTACTGTGAGATGGAATAGGAGAAACATTAGAATTTACAGGCATATATAGGAATGTTTTCAGGGGCACAGCAAATAGGAGAGACTTGACAAATGAGATCACATCAAAATTACAGTCTCTGCATAGTTACTAAATGAGAAAGACAAACTGGGAGAAATATTCACCAGCAATACATCTAAAAAAGGCCTAGTATCCCAAGTATTCTATGAGCTAAAAATTTATCACCTCCACCTTTCGGCTCTCTGATCAGCACCATGGCGGTCGGCAAGAACAAGCGCCTTACGCCAAGAAGAAAGTGGTTGATCCATTTTCTAAGAAAGATTAGTATCATGTGAAAGCACTGGCCATGTTCAATATAAGGAATATTGGGAAAACACTAGTCACGAGGACTCAAGGAACCAAAATCGCATCTGATGGCCTCAAGGGTCGGGTGTTTGAAGTGAGCCTCGCCGATCTGCAGAATGATGAAGTCGCATTCAGAAAGTTCAAGCTCATTACTGAGGATGTTTAGGGCAAGAGCTGCCTGACCAACTTCCATGGCATGGATCTCACCCGAGACAAAACGTGCTCCATGGTCAAAAAGTGGCAGACCATGATTGAAGCTCATGTTGATGTCAAGACTACAGAGGGTTATTTGCTTCGTCTGTTCTGTGTTGGTTTTACTAAAAAACGCAACAATCAAATCCGCAAGACCTCCTATGCCCAGCATCAGCAGGTGCTCCAGATCCGGAAGAAGATGATGGAGATCATGACCAGAGAGGTGCAGACAAATGACTTGAAAGAAGTAGTTAATAAATTGATTCCAGACAGCTTTGGCAAAGACATAGAAAAGGCCTGCCAGTCTATTTATCCACTGCATGATGTCTTCGTTAGAAAAGTAAAAATGCTGAAGAAGCACAAGTTTGAATTGGGAAAACTCATGGAGCCTCATGGTGAAGGTGGTAGTTCTGGAAAAGCTACTGGGGACGAGACTGGTGCTAAAAGTCGAGTGAGCTGATGGATACGAACCACCAGTCCAAGAATCTGTTTAAAATTCAGAGTTTTAGTAAGTGACAAATAAAAGGCCTATTTGTGATGGCTGCAAAAAAAAAAAAAATCATCACCTCCTCAAAACTAATAAACCACTCATGGGATTGGAAAAGAAGCTCAAGAGAGAGAGATTCTCAGAAGAAGAAAGAATGACAATCAGAGGAAAGTCTGAGGAAATCAAATCTGAGGACATGGTCAACATCCCTGGCCATGAAGGAAATGCAAATCAAAACAGCTCTGGGGGGCTGGGGATATGGCCTAGTGGCAAGAGTGCTTGCCTCGTATACATGAGGCCCTGGGTTCAATTCCCCAGCACCACATATACAGAAAATGGCCAGAAGTGGCGCTGTGGCTCAAGTGGCAGAGTGCTAGCCTTGAGCAAAAAGAAGCCAGGGACAGTGCTCAGGCCCTGAGTCCAAGCCCCAGGACTGGCAAAAAAAAAAAAGATTTGCAGAGAAATGGACGGACCTAGAACAAATCATACTATGTAAGGTAAGCCAACTTCAGATGTTATTTTTATGTTTTCTCTCATATGTGGAAGCCATAGCTAAAATATAACGGAATATGATAACCTATGCAGGACTCTAGTCACCCACATACAGTCAGACTAAAGGAGGATATCCTTAGGCATGAGACCCAAAGGTAAAACTTCTCTGAACATTTAAAATAAACTCCAGGACATGGAAATGTGGGGTTTTGTTGTTATTGTTGTTGATGGTAGTGTTTATTTTTGCTTTTTTTGGCAGGTGATAGTAAAGGGAGGACATTCACAAAGGGAGGGAGGAAGGGTGAGAAATTGCAATCATGGTATTCAGCATACATTACGTAGAAAATGACCTATGTAACTTATGGGAAGGGATGGGAGGGGGAAACAGAGAAAGCAAAGGAAGGATGACATTGTAAAAAAAACAAAAAAGAGAGAGAGAGACAGAGAGAAATGTTATTACCTGGCGTATGAAATGGTAACCCCTCTGTAGAACACCTAAATAGTAACAATTATTTTTTAGGCCACAAAATCTTCCAGAATCTAATCCTCCTCATTCCCTGGAACCACGGCTTGAATTCAGGACTTCATGCTTGCTTGGCTTTCTTGTTTGACTGGCATTCTACTTGAGCAATGCCCAGTCTTTTTTTATCCTGGAAAAATGGAAATGGCAGTCTCACAAACTTCTCTGCCCAAGCAGACCTTGAATTGTGATCCTCTAGATCTCAGCTTTCTGAACCACCATGCCTGACTCAGAATCTAATATTTAATGTTTAATTATTTTTTGCTATTACTCTGTTCCTTAGAAGCAAATCACTAGGTTCAGTTTGTTACAGGCTTATACTCAAGGAAAAATTAAAAGCAATGAATGTATTGTATACAATTGTATTTGTGATGCTTTTTTTATTTCTAAATATTTTCTATACCTTAAGTAAAAAGCCACAAAACACCTCATCTTGAACTGTGCAACTAATTAATGTAAGAAAGTTTACAAGAATGTGTTTTGACTCCACAAAAAATAACGTATCTGGGGATTTAGCTCAGTGGGAGAGCACTTTCCTGGCAAGTGCAAAGGCCCTGAGCTCGGTCCTCAGCTCTGAAAAAAAAAAAATTACCTGAATTTAAACAAAATTGTGATGCTTTTATATAATTAGCAGCATGATACATTTATACTACCATCACCACAGTGAAGATGTGTTGTGCTAAATTATACTAAATGACTGGAATATTTTAGCTCTATTATTTATTTATTTATTTTTTGGCCAGTCCTGGGGCTTGGACTCAGGGCCTGAGCAGTCCCAAGGCTAGTACTCTGCCACTTGAGCCACAGCGCCACTTCTGGCCATTTTCTGTATATGTGGTGGTGGGGAATTGAACCCAGGGCTTCATGTATACGAGGCAAGCACTCTTGCCACTAAGCCATATCCCCAGCCCCTATTATTATTATTTTGCCAGTCCTGGGGCTTGGGCTCAGGGCCTGAGCACTATCCCTGGCTTCCTTTTGCTAGCACTCTACCACTTGAGCCACAGTGCCACTTCTGGCTTTTTCTATGTATTTGGTGCTAAGCAATCGCACCTAGGGCTTCACGTATGCAAGGCAAGAACTCTACCACTAGGCCATATTCCCAGCCCCTCTATTTTATATATATATATATATATATATATATATACACACACATATATACATATACATACACACACACACACACACATATATATATACATTTTTTTTTTTTTTTTGGCCAGTCCTGGGGCTTGAACTAAGGGCCTGAACACTGTCCCCTGGCTTCTTTTTGCTCAAGGCTAGAGGCTCTACCACTTGAACCACAGCACCACTTCTGGCTTTTTCTGTTTATATGGTGCTGAGAAATCAAACCCAGGGCTTCATGCGTGCTAGGCAAGCAATCTACCACTAAGTCACATTCCCATCCCACCCCCCTCTATTATTATCTTATGAGATCAAATATATATGGTCCAGCTGGGCACCAATGGCTCATAACTGCAATCGGAGCTATTCAGGAGTCTGATATCTAAAGGATCAAGGTTCAAAGACAGCTCAGGAAAGAAAAGTTCTTGAAACTCTATCTCTAATTAGCCAGAAAAATACTGGATTAGAGGCAAGGGTCAGGTAGTACTAGTACAGTGCCATATGTGAGCAAAAACCTGAATGGGAGTGACAAGCCTTGAGTTCAAATCCCTGTATCAGCATACACACACACAAAGTACATATGGGCCATCATGACTGACTGAAATGTCATTACAGGGTACATGACTATATCCTATTGCTACACTCTAGAAACAGATCTATCTGTCAAGTTGCAACTCTCTCACTTCTCAATTAAATAGTTCTGACCCCCTCAGAAGCTTTTTACATTTGTTCTTATTTTTATGGATTACACTTTTTTTTTTTTTGGCCAGTCCTGGGGCTTGAACTCAGGGCCTGAGCACTGTCCCTGGCTTCTTTTTGCTCAAAGCTAGCACTCTGCCACTTGAGCCACAGCGCCACTTCTGGCCATTTTCTGTATATGTGGTGCTGGGGAATTGAACCCAGGGCCTCATGTATATAAGGCAAGCACTCTTGCCACTAGGCCATATCCCCAGCCCCTGGATTACACATTCTTTTTTATAGTTAGTTCTAGGGAAGGATGAAGAAACATGGTAATTCAAAAACTTGGCAGGAATGGGAAATCAAGTCAGTAATTATTTTATTTATATAGTTTTGGCAGCAAAATTATGTTTATTAAAAAAAAACTGAACTATGCTTCAGATGAGGAACTCTAAGATCATTATTTAAAAGCAGCATACTGGTAATTTTCTTAAAGACATGTAAAAGAATCAAATGTGACAATGTAAGAAGATAATCACTTCCTTTTCAGAAAACACAACTACCTCCAAATAAAGAATATGACCCATCTGACATATTGAATGGATATTTATTTCAGGACATGCCAGGTCAAAATAAAACGAAAGAGTCAATCCTTGCTTTTAACAACAATATTGTATTATAAAAGCACTTTACAACTCCATCCCATCTTTGAGTATAAGTTACGGGTATGTGGGCTAATGATTATCTGAAAGCATTTCTCTATTCAGATCCATAATCCAAGTGCTCTCTGAATATTACAAGGTGACAGTAAGTGAGATGTGGAGGACAAAGAGGAAGATAGGGCAATAAGGTTTTCCCAGTGAAGGGTTTTGTTGCAATGAGTAGATGAGGAAGTATGAAGTTATTTTTCTTTTCATCTTTATACTGTGTTAAGTAATGCTTACAACATAAATTCAGCAGGCCTTTTCTGAGCTGTAACTCAGAAGTTTTTCTCCTGCAAACAATGTATTTACAAATGTGTTTATTAACTTACACAGCAATCTCACAATAGCTAGTAAAGATTAAAAGGGTGCACTCCTAGTATACTGGCTTGCAATATTTTAAGAGAATACATATTGCCATGGTGATGAAGCTCTAAACTGATTCAACAAAACACCCAGAAATTTAAAGTTTTTAAAAAAGGAAAAGAAATAAATATCACCAAAAAGATTAATTGCAGCTTAAATATAAAACTAAATCACTAATTAACTAAACTATACAGATCTAATAAAAAGAAAGACCAGCCTGAAAGACCCAACATTTAAAAATGCTAAAAAATAAGGCATAAATCTGTGTAATATTGACTTTTTATTTCCATCCTCTCCTTTTCCTCTTCAATATATGCTTTTTCTAATCTGCTGTTAGGGGCTTATAATAAAATGATTTCCATCTTCAAATTTGACCTCAAGTGTCCAGGACAGAATATTTGTTATTCTGTGAGGGTTCTTTTATTGGTAAGCTTCAGATATAATTAATTCTACTAGTTACAGTCATTTTAACCATGGTGCCAAATTTAAATTCTTCCACTGGTTCTTCTTAAAGGAAGTTGTCTTTTTATAATGCCTGGCCTGCACAACATTTTTAAAAACCAAGAAAAACTAAGTGATATCTATTGCTTAAAAAGGTAAATGTTGGTGTTAGGGAATATGTGTGCACATGTGTTTTTTAAACAGAGTAACTATCATGACAATTTAACAGGCTTGGAAGAAATAGCTCATTAGATCTTTATGATTTTATCATGAAGAATTAAATGTTAGAAACCTGTTCTGAAGCACCTGGTTACTTTTCTCTCCCAGAGTCTAATTAATAAAGCACATTCAAAAGGGTCAGAAGTACATTTTATGTTCCTCTTACTTGAAAGTTCTCAGTTCATCTTGAAAATAACACCAGAACCCTTTCCTCATTCAAGCATTGCCCACAATAGCTGAGTTCTGACCTCGAAGAAAGTCTCAAGTAATTTATATCAGTGCTTAAGAATAGTTTTGGACATCTTGGCCCAAGGACTAGAGCAAGCAAAAGGTATTTGTAAAATCTGAATAAATCCAGTGGGCTTGGACTACTGTTTGTCTCGTTTGCTTGGTGGGAGGATACAAACAGGGATAGGAGGAAGGAAAGGTAAGAAAAGCAGGGAGAGATCAAGAGGATAAGAGAATGCTTCTGAGAGCATACAGCTCCTTAACCAAGCCACATTCATAACTGCTGAGGTTTCCATCATTTTAAAGCACATTATCGTTAACATTAAAAGGGAAAAAATGTTAAGAAAATGTATCTAATCTTTAAGGTTGTCACTGGAATATGCTGGAATCTTTTGGCTTTTTTAAAAAATATAAATAATGAAGACACCGACTTTTTTTTTTGTGCTTGTGAAGCTAATAGATCATCTCCACGAGACAGGCAGCAATGATGAACTGCAATACGTTATTACTGAAGGGAAAGATTTAAGCCAATATTCACACTGCAGTCAATGAAACAGAATGGGGCCAAAGCAATGAGCTTCTGCAGATGGGTTAAAGATGCCACGGGAGATTAGCAGGAACAGCCTCCTTCAGTGACTGGTTGCTCCTGAGGTTTTTCCAGTTTTATGTCAATCACTGAAACAAAAGTTAAGGATTAAGAATTGGAAAAGTATAATTCTGGGTCTACTGAATTCTGACATATCTGGCAAACCTCTTATTTTTCTTATTTGACTTTACAACCTTCACAGTCACTATTTTCCATACAGCCTTTTCAGCATACAAGGTACTCAAATGAAATAACTTCCTTTTATGTGTTATTCTACAGGAGGAAGAACTATGTGAGGATGATATTCCTTATAGAACTATTTACATAAAATAAATCTGACAACAGCCTACAAACAAGAAAATTCCAAAAGTAGGGGGAAAACTAATAAATAATGGCACATCAATAAATCACATTATTCCATTAAAAGTATTAAGACTTGGAAAATAGGAAACATTTAGAAATGGAAAGAGTTGGCTACTAAATGTTATAAGTTGTGTAGCTTAATAATGTCTTCATACGGAAAGATGCTATAAGGCAAATACAGAATGCAAATATCAAATTCAAAATCCTTAGAAATAACTGTTAATAATGAAACACATCTAATGATGTTTCACAAAGTAGAGGTTAAAATGTAATTCTATTCCCAGGTGTTTTTCTTTCTGCCTTTCCCTTCTACCTTCTCTTCCTTTCCCCTTTTCTTTCCTTCCCTTCTCTTCCTCCCCTCCTTCCCTCTTTTGGGAAGTACTGAGGATTAAACTCAAAGGCTTAAACTTACTAGGCAAACACCTTACAACCTGAGCCACATCTCCTTTGGCTTTTAGTTTTGTTTTTCAGATATGGTTTCTTGGTAATTTTTCCCAGTGCTGGACTCTAATCCTCCTATCTTGTCTTCTGAGTAGCAGAGACCAAAAACTTATGTCATCATAGGTTTGTTCAGATTGTTTTTGAGATAGGGGCTTGTTAACTTTTGTTCCAGCTGGCCTCAAATTTCAATCTTCCTCTCGAGTAGCTGAGATTACAACGTTTATACCACCATGCCTGTCTTTGAGTTATTTCTGGTCTGTGCAAAGAGAAAGCTCAAAAAGGCTAAAAGTAGGAAAAGTAAATATGATATGCTGCAGGAGGAAAACTGAGTCAATGCAATTAAAATGAAGGAAAAGACTGAGATTCTAAGTTTCCTGCTCACTGCAAAGCAGGCAAGTGGCAGGGAGCAGGGCTCATACCTATAACTATCTACTTACTTGGGAGGCAGAGATTAGAAGCAAGTCTAGGCCAAACTTAGTGAGCCTCCATCTCAAACCAGGCATGGTGATTCATGTCATCTCAACTATGCAAGAGGTTGTAGATAGGAGGAACATGGTCTAAGGCTGCCCCAGGTAAAACCTTGAAAACTAAAGCAAAAAAGGGCTAGAGTCATGGCTTAGCTGGGAGAGTATATACCTACAAAGTACAAGGCTTGAGTTCAAACCCCTGTACTACCTACCTAACCCACCAAAACAAACAAAATAAAAAAACCAAGCAAAAATAAAAACTACTACTCTCAATGAGTAATTATTATTATGACTACTTGCTGCAAAGAGTATACATGGATAACTAGATCTCAGTTGCTATAGAAAAACCTTGTTTCTCTATACTTAAGCCATCAGTTCTGGTCTGTAAAAGGCAATAGAGCACAACATTCCTTAGCCAACCAAAAAAGGTCTAAATACTAGCAGCAATATTTTTCTGTAGAAACAAATAGGATACTGTCTTCTCTGCTTCGGTCCTGGGTGCTTTCCATTCCAGGCAAAGCTGCTGCTACACGTCGGAAGAGCTGTGGGAAGAAGATATTATCAAGGTTGATGACTCAGAATCACAAGTTAAATGGCATGGCTTCTGGGTTATTCCTCTCCTGGATTCTTAACTTTCTGTTTTGTTTTGTTTTTGCCAGTCTTGGGCCTTGGACTCAGGGCCTGAGCACTGTCCCTGGCTTCCTTTTGCTCAAGGCTAGCACTCTGCCACTTGAGCCACAGCGCCACTTCTGACCGTTTTCTGTATATGTGGTGCTGGGGACTCGAACCCAGGGCCTCATGTATACAAGGCAAGCTCTCTTGCCACTAAGCCATATCCCCAGCCCCCTGGATTCTTAACTTTCTATGAATAAATATATGAAGCACATGCCAAATACAAAAAGTGAATAAAGTCATGATCTCTGCTTTCATCTGGTAAAACAAGACATTAACAAAACAAACAGTTCTGAAATAAGCAGCAAAATGTTATAAAGTACTACAGAAACTCTGAACAGATCATTCATTTAGTAAGACAGTAAAGTGGCAATTCTACCTTTCATAAAGGATTTTCAAATTCAGTGTATTAAATATACAATGAAAGTTTGTACAGTCAGAAGTAGCCTTGGTCAATTTACGACCTCTGAAACCAATGCAGCTGGCCTTTCCTCCATCATATGAATGAACACCAGTCCAAGTAGCTGAGCTGTGTTTGAAATATGATTCTAAAATACCAAAATCAGTATAGATATGCCCAATTGGTGAGATACTGGTTTATGAAACAGCAAAACTACATAGCTAGGCTGGCCTATACCACATGATCCTCCTGCCTCAGACTCCAGTAAGCTGAGATTTCTGGCATGTAACAGATGTGGGTGATTATATAGTATCACAAATTGAGCTACACTTCCACTTCTGGCATTTTTGTACTGGTTAACTAGGAGATAAGTCTCTTGGGGGTTGTGAATATGGCCTAGTGGCAAGAGTGCTTGCCCTGGGTTCTGTTCCTCAGCACCACATATATAGAAAAGGCCAGAAGAGGTGCTGTGGCTCAAGTGGCAGAGTGCTAGCCTTGAGCAAAAAGAAGCCAGGGACAGTGCTCAGGCCCTGAGTCCAAGGCCTAGGACTGGCAAAAAAAAAAAAAAAAAAGTCTCTTGGGTTTATCTGTCCAGGATGGCTTGGAAACTCAATCCTCAGATCTCAGTCACTTGAGTAGCTAGAATTACAGGCATGAAATGCCAGTGTCTGGGCGGAATATATAATTTTGAAGAGAGAGATTGTCAATTTGTATTTCTTCTTTTTTTTTTGGCCAGTCCTGGGCCTTGGACTCAGGGCCTGAGCACCATCCCTGGCTTCTTCCCGCTCAAGGCTAGCACTCTGCCACCTGAGCCACGTGCCCCTGCTGGCCGTTTTCCATATATGTGGTGCTGGGGAATCGAACTGAGAGCTTCATGTGTAGGAGGCAAGCGCTCTTGCCACTAGGCCATATTCCCAGCCCCTGTATTTCTTTAGTATTGTGGTATGTACTATGGTAAATCAGGTAGCCATTACTCTATGATAGTGCCTTGATTAATTAAGCCAGTGAGCTTTTGGCTGACCCATACTACAGAAAATAGTCTGGTAATAATGTGAGGAAGGTCTCTCTATATTTTCCTGATGCTCCCCACAAAACACTCTTGCTATATAAACACTGCTTAAACACCAATATATACTTCCTTCCTTCCTTCCTCTTCCCTCCCTCCCCCCATCTTACTGTTGGTCATGGGGCTTGAACTCAAGCTCTGGCAGCCGCCCCTGAGCTCTTGTGCTCAAGGCTCCACTTCGGGGGTGGGGGGGGAGTGGGGTGTGTGTGTGTGTGTGTGTGTGTGTGTGTGTGTGTGCACTTCGGGGGTGGGGGGGGGAGTGTGTGTGTGTGTGTGTGTGTGTGTGTGTGTGTGTGTGTGTGTGTGTGTGTGTGTCAGTCCTAGGGCTCGGACTCAGGGCCTGAGCACGCTCCCTGGCTTTTTTCTTTTTTTTTGCTCAAGGCTAGCACTCTGCCACTTGAGCCACAGCGCTACTTTTGGCCTTTTTGTATATATGTGGTGCTGAGGAATCGAACTCAGGGCTTCATGTGTATGAGGCAAGCCCTCTTGCCACTAGGCTATATTCCCAGCCTCCAGTTTTTTAGTAGTTAATTGGAGATAAGAGTCTTACAGGGGGACTTCTTTGCCTGGGCTGGCTTTGAACCCCAATCCTAAGATCTCAGCCTGCTGAGTAGCTAGGATTACAGGCATGAGCTCACCAGCGTGCAGCTACCAGTTTTCTTAGGTAACAAAAATGCATGTTTACAATGAGAAAATACTTGCATTCATTTATTGCAATCTTGCCATCAAACTCTGAAATAAGGAAAGTTTACCTTTAAAACAATGAGGTGGGCTGGGGATATGGCCTAGTGGCAAGAGTGCTTGCCTTGTATACATGAGGCCCTGGGTTCAATTCCCCAGTACCACATATACAGAAAATGGTCAGAAGTTGCGCTGTGACTCAAGTGGCAGAGTGTTAGCCTTGAGCAAAAAGAAGCCAGGGACAGTGCTCAGGCCCTGAGTCCAGGTCCCAGGACTGGCCAAAAAATAAATAAATAAAACAATGAGGTATGGATGTAGAATGATTATGAGAAGCTTACAACTTTGCAATCATAATGCAATAGTTATCTTGCATACAACCTAAGAAGTTTGGGCAAATCATTTCCCCTTTCCCAAGAAATATATATATATGTATATATATATACATATATAATTTCTCACTTCTTGACAACATGTTGCTAGATCATGAGGCCTGCTGTTGCTAGCTTTTGCTAATTGGAAGAAAACCTCACACTAGAGAATAGCAGGCATACACAATTAATTCACGTTTTCTCAATTTGGTAACATTATGTCATACTCAAAGGACACTTACCTGCTTTACATTGTATCCTGCTTTTGCACTGGTTTCAATAAACATGACATTCAGTTCTTTGGCTTTTCTTTCTCCCTCCTCAATTGAAACTTGCCTGTAGTAAAATTTGTTAAAAGACAAATTCTTACTTTGTAAAAATAACAAAGATTGCAAAAAAAACTAAAAACTTTTCATGATATAGGTGTTAGCTCAACAGCAAGGTTTGAATACATACATTATTGTATGATTCTGGGGCTGAGTGTGGCTCAAGTGACAGAGAACTTGACTAGCAAGCATGGGTTTAATTTCTATTAGAAATAAAAATTTTAAATCATATATGTGTGTGTGTATATAGTTATACTTAACTGATTTTGTTGTTGTTGATTGTGGTGCTTGAACTCTGGGCCTGGGTGCTATCCCTGAGCTCTTCAGCTCAAGGCTAGCACTCTACTGCTTGAGCCAAAGTGCTACTTCCAGTCTTCTGGTGGTTAACTGGAGGTAAGAGTTTTACAGATTTTCCTGCCCAGGCTGGCTTTGAACCATGATCCTCAGATCTCAGCTTCCTGAGTAACTACTAGGATTACAGGTGTGAACTGCCAGCACCCAGCCTGATTTTTTAAAAAGATTAAAAAAAAAACCAAACACTAATTTGCTTTGAGCAAAGAAGGAATGACATTGTCCAAAAAGAAATGTACTCATGGGCTGGGAATATGGCCTAGTGGCAAGAATGCTTGCCTCGTATACATGAAGCCCTAGGTTCGATTCCTCAGCACCACATATATAGAAAAGGCCAGAAGTGGTGCTGTGGCTCAAGTGGTAGAGTGCTGGCCTTGAGCAAAAAGAAGCCAGGGACAGTGCTCAGGCCCTGAGTCCAAGGCCCTGGACTGGCAACTAACTAACTAACTAAATAAATGTACTCATTACCTGACCTATGAAATGGTGACTCTTCTATACATTATCTTTATAATAAAATTTTTAAGATTGCTTTTATTTGGCTGAATTCATCCAATAATTATTTCACTTTTTAAAACTTTGTAGGGGAAAACAGCAGAGGCTGCCATTTTGCCTCTATGTTTAGCTTAGATTTTGTTCATATTTAGTATTTTAATATTCAGATTTTGTTAGTTTCATAGCCTATGATTACTTCTACAATATTTGCAATACAAAATAAATGCTTACAAAAAAACTTGTAGCTATGGATGTGTCTTAGATTAATAGAACATTTGCTTAACCTGCACACGTGCACGGACGCATGCATCCACACACGTTCATAAACATTGTAATTTTAAAAGAGAGAATGGGCACTCTATCTTGAAACTGTAGTAGCAGTCAACTTTTCAATCACACCATTCCAACCTTACTACTTATCAACATAAGTAAATAACCTCCAAATTTTTAATTTTAATAATTAATTCTTTCTCCATTTTATTTGACCTGAAAGAGCATTTCCAGAGTTTATCCATCTTTCCTCATTCTCTTTCTATCCTCAACATCTCCTATGATCTCTGCCATAGTAAGGTTTGAATTCAGGGCCTCATCCTTATTAAATAGCAGTCATTTTACCACTTCAGTCATGCCTATAGCTCATTATTAACTTCTCTTTAAAACATTTTCAATTTCCTTTAGAATATTATATCTGCCTAATTTTTCTCCTACTTTTGTGACCTTCTTTTCTTCCTGTTTGTTTAGCCAGTTCTTCCCCATTTCCTTAACTTTAAAATTTTTTGAATAATTATTTATTGTCAAAGTGATGTACAAAGGGGTTAGTTTCATAAGTAAGGCAGTGGGTACATTTCTTGTACAATTTGTTACGTCCTCCCTCAATTTTAACTTTTAAATTTATGGCTCTCAACCAGGGGCACAATTTTGGCTGTCACAACCTGATGTGTATGTGCCGCTCAAATCTAATAGATGTAAGCCAGTGATGTTGCTAAATATCCTATAGTGCAAAGGACAGGCTTCACAAAACCACCTGAAGTGTCAATGGTACTAAAGTTGAGAAATGCTGTTTTAAATACCTTATGCTTTAAAATGTATTCTTTTTTTTTTTTTTTTGGCCAGGCCTAGGCCGTGGTGAACTCAGGGCCTGAGCACTGTCCCTGGCTTCTTTTTGCTCAAGGCTAGTACTCTGCCACTTGAGCCACAGCACCACTTCTGGCCATTTTCTGTATATGTGGTGCTGAGGAATTGAACCTAGGGCCTCATGTATATGAGGCAAGCATTCTTGCCACTAGGCCATATTCCCAGCCCCCTAAAATGTATTCTTTAATCTTCTCTTATCTACAACCATTTCCCTGGTGATCTCTCCAAGTTTCATGACCTACATAGCCCAAATGCGTTAACTCTGAAACTTATGTAACTATTTCTGGATTTTTTTTCAATAATGAGGCTTGAACTCAGGGCCTCATGCTCTCCTTCCTCAGCCTTTTTGCTCAAGGCTGGCTCTCTAACACTTGAACCTACAGCTCCACTTCTGGCTTTTGGTGGTTAATTGGAGATAGGGAATTTCACGAATCTGTCTGCCTGGGCTTTAAACTGAAAGCCTCAAAGATTCATATTTTACTGTGTTACTCAGCTATCTATAGCTATTCCAAACTTAGTAAGACCAGGTTATTAGGCAATCTTGTTTATCTTAGTTACTGAGGCCAAATTTCTGAGTATCCTCCTTGATTGTGTCTTCTCTCACACCCTACATACAATCCAACAATCTGTATTCCATTCCATTCATTTCATCATTATATCCCAACAGCTCTATCTTCAAAAAACAACTGAATTTAACCACTTATTATAAACTACTGTTGTTCTGGGTAACTATCATCATTTCTTGCTTGGGATGCAGTCTAAATTACTTTCCTCACTGGGTTTCAATCACTTCTCTACATGGAAAGTCATTCCTCTACTCAAATCCTCTAATCTCATTTAGAAAAAAAGTCTCCTACTTTTTCCTTGTGTGATCTGGTCTTAATGTTTTATTTAAAAAAAAAAAAAGAAAGAAAAAGAAGAAAAAAAAAAAACCTGTGGTTCAAAGCCAGCCCAGGCAGAAAAGTCCCATGTCAGATTCTTATCTCCAATTAACAACTCAAAAACCTGAAGTGAAGCTGTGGCTCAAAGTGGTAGAGTGCTAGCCTTGAGGAAAAAAATTGCTCAGGGACAGTGTCCTGGCCAAGTTCAAGCCCCACAACTGAGGAAGGGGAAGGGGAAGGGGAAGGGGAAGGGGAAGGGGAAGGGGAAGGGGAAGGGGAAGGGGAAGGGGAAGGGAAAGGGGAGGAGAGGAGAAAAAACCAAACAAGTATTTAAAGCCAAAGAGTCTACAGTGAATATTAATACTTTTTGCAATATATGGCTTGAATATGGCTTTGTTCACTTTACTGTGGAACTGCAATCAAGCTTTTTATTTTTAGTTCAGCCACAGAGTTTGGTGCAACTATAGAATTTTAAACACAAACACACTACCACCACTACCATCAAAGTATGGTAAAACTACCAAAAAATACATGTGCAAACATTAAATTTTTAATACCTAACTGTCTTCATGTATAATCTTTCTCACATAAGAGTTATTTGCTCACGGGTTGGAGATTTAACTCAGTGGAAGAGCACTTGACTAGAAAGTGCAAGGTACAAACTAAGTTCAATAACCAGCACCAAAACAAAAACACACTTTTTTTAAAAACATTATTGCTTAGTTTTATAAGTGGTGAATTTAAATAGTTACTTCAATAACCTTATCTACGTTTCTATCCTCTCAAATCATACTGTTTGGCAAGTTATGGTTTTTAAATTAAACTGATTGTAAACAAATTCTCATTTGGTGGCACCCTTAGCTTCCTATTTACTATCTTAGGATCCGTCCTAAAAAGAATTAACTACCTACCCTAAGGGAAACAATGAAGAGCTGCTTCTTTAAGATCTTCAAACATTATACAACAAAGATCCATGAAAAAAGTGACTGAAATTTAAACATTTCATCTCAATTCCTAATTATGAGATAAGAGTCATGAAAAAGACAAAGGTGCCTTTTAATTTAACACTATTCAACATTATAGGAATACTAGGAAATACTGCAATGATGCTACTCATCAATTCTCCAGCTTCTTCCAGGCTGGGGTACAAACCAGTGAAGAGAAATGAATCAACATACAGAACTTAAAAGGAAGATGGGAGGTACAGAAAGAGAAAATTATTTTGGCTTTGAGAACCTCACATGTTGACCCTGAAATGCCACATTTAAAAACAACACCAAGGGGCTGGGGATATAGCCTAGTGGCAAGAGTGCCTGCCTCGGATACACGAGGCCCTAGGTTCGATTCCCCAGCACCACATATACAAAACACGGCCAGAAGCGGCGCTGTGGCTCAAGTGGCAGAGTGCTAGCCTTGAGCAAAAAGAAGCCAGGGACAGTGCTCAGGCCCTGAGTCCAAGGCCCAGGACTGGCCAAAAAAAAAAAAAAAAAAAAAAAACCAACACCAAAAAATTACAGCAGCAAGCCACCACTTCATTGTATACTACTAAGTATTCTGAAACTGCCACCGCTTTCGCTTTTTCCTATTCAATCTGCGATCTTTTTCTTTTTCCTGCTTTTGGTGGTAGGCAGTTCTAGACTTGCCCACTACATGGGCTCAGCTTTTCTCATGGTGATCTCAATCTTAGTTGCAGTCATAGTAAATAACTTCTCTTTACATCAGTCACACCCCATAATTTCACATTTTGATAAAATTCCTTCTCTCTTTCAAACACAATGTGTACATTTAACAATGTACTATTTGCTTCTACTGGACTAAGTTCTGGAAGTGAATTTTTAGCAGACTGAAATGGTGACTTCAACTCCAGTGTGATGCCAGTCATGTCTACATGAAACAATTTTTTTTCCCAGCATCCTGTTTTTCCACATGTGTTTTCCTGTTGTACAACCCTCTTAAGCTAAAAATGTATTAAAATCAGATGTTTTCCTCCTACAACAGTTCCAATATTTCATTCCCTCATAGAAAACAGGTACTCCACAAAGATATACACAGATTTCTTCTAGACTTTGCAGACCCATAATATGTCTTTGAACACCCTCCATTTTTACATGGGGTCCCAACCTTAACTTCATCACCATCTTCTTTCTTTTCTTCTTCACTTCCTGATGACAGTTTAAGTTTATCGAATGCTTGTTTTACGGAGGTAGATATTTTTAATTCCAAATTTGTCATTGGCTCATCTGGGCTTGGTCTTCTTATCGTTTCTACTGGTTTAGGGGGGCTTGAATGATGTGTTCCTGAAACCTGAGTTTCAATTCAGATAGTTCTTTCTTCTCAGTAGTCTTTACTTCAGGCTTGAGTGGTTCAGGTGGCTTCTCACTATTATGCCTACCTTTAGTACAGCCTACAATGGTTAAGCAATTAGAAAAATCAGTTGTTCTTCTCTTACAGCAAGACCAACCCTTCAGTGCATCATGAAAGACTGGAACACCTGGATGGTAAGTGCAAGCAAGCATCATCCACATTGGCCTTGGGATCAAAGCGCTGGCCCTGATTATAGCAAAGCAGGGCCATTTCCTTTTCCTGATTGCTGGGGACCTCTAAATGAAATGATGCGACTCCCCGGTTGCTAGACACCGTCTGACATCAAAATACTTTTTTTTTGGCCAGTCCTGGGCCTTGGACTCAGGGCCTGAGCACTGTCCCTGGCTTCTTTTTGCTCAAGGCTAGCACTCTGCCACTGAGGCACAGCGCCACTTCTGACCGTTTTGTGTATATGTGGTGCTGGGGAAGTGAACCCAGGGCTTCAAGCACTCTTGCCACTAGGCCATATCCCCAGCCCCTCAAAATACTTTTAAGTAAACAAAAATAATAGGCTTCTTAACACAGTAATCAAAATGCCAAAAATCACTCCATACCTCTTGTCAGCAAGATCTGTTTTATTTCCTACTAGCATGATGATAACATCACTTCCTCTTTCTGTTCTGACATCATCAATCCACTTTGTAGTTTGCTGGAATGAGTTAACATCTGGTATAGGAGGGTGGACAGAGGAATTATGTTACTGAAAATGCCTCCTCCACTGAAGGATCCCCTTCTCCCACAATCCCCTGAAAGTTGGAAGGGGGACAGCACATTAAGAACCCACTTTTAATGTGCCTACAACATAACTCCATTTTATCTGATTGCAACTGTCAAGTGATATAAACAAATCTAAATTAAAAAATCCTCAAGGTTTATTTTAACGTAAAAAATGTTGACAAAAACTAAATAACTACAATGTGCTTTATATAATTAGAAAAATTTAAAAAAGAAAACACTGAAATCTAAGGACAGGGGTGGGATCCAAGACAGTGGACTAGAGACAGGGCAATAGCAGAGCTCTGTCTGGTCATTCAGAAATCAAAGCTCTAACCCGGAAATCCTTGAGATTGGATGCCAAGGAAAGGCAAGCAAGTCAGAGGCTAATGCCAATCTAGAAACATCAAATTTATAACTCAGAAAGAGGAGGAAAAATCGACAAAACAAGTCCACATAACCAGGTTCCATCCTTGCCCTCTGGGCCAGTCAGCAGCTCTGTGCAGATTGCAGCTGTCTACACAGTGATGGGCCCTACTTAGAATGAAATCTAAGGACAGCTATGGCAGATAATATGGTGTTACATTGCCACAATGCTTTTTTTGATCATTTATACATATCAAATATGACAAAGAAAGCATTTCCAAAGTATGACAGCCATTAAGTCCCAACACAACCAGAAAATTTGAAAGCCTTTAAACAACTTTCAATACCACTGTATCTGCATTGCTTACACAGTTTGTGATCACTTCAACTTTGTGATTTTAGTTTGGTTCAATACTTAGTTCTAAAAAACTTCATCTTTTCTAAGGTTGGTTCTAAGGATTTTTTTTCAACTAACTATAAACAGTTCACTAATATTATTAGGTAAATACAAATTTCACTTGCTTTCGTTAAAGTAAGCACAAACCTTTTAAAGCTACAAAACTGGTCAATACACAATAATAAACACATAAAAAAAGTAGCAACCCAAAGTAAAGCTTCAAGAGAAGAATGACTGCATATAGCTCCCATTCAAACTAAGAAAAATAAGAAAACAATTCCCAAATGCAATCTTTGAACTTCTAAGTTTGTTACTACAATTACTGCTTAGTAGCTATGACCTGTGATTGAGCAAATACATAAAAATTTCTAGGAATAGTATTCTAGGTCAAAGAAGTCCAAGATGTTGTGTAACTGTTTTTTTTTAAATAAATTATGGAACATTATGGAATGACGTTTAAAATGCCATATACATATATAAAAATAAACCAATTTATAAGGACCATTTCAATTACAGAGCATTTTCCTGTTAGGCACCAATGCTCCACAGAAAATTCAGTCACTTAAAAGACTAAAGGCATTATTAACTCTTTGGGGCAAAGAAAAAGGCCATTACTTATTTCATTTCCCCTTTTAAATTTTTCTTAGAAATAAAAGTATATGCTAGAAATAAATTAAGTCAGTCACAGAATCCAGGTACGATTCAAATAAATATGATTAAAAGAAAAATGCACGTATGTTTCTCTGTCTTCCTCTATAGAGAGAGAATGGCTAGAACAGGGAAGCAGAGAAAAGCTGGCTAGTAGAAGCTTTTAATATCCTCAACAGAATCCTTGGAGAATTTGGAAAATTTGATTAAGAGTTAAGTGTAGATCAAATTTAATGAAAAAAAATTCATCTTGTCATAATAATTATAGAATAGGTTATGGATAACAGAATATATGAAAGTCTTGAAATGGATTCATAATTGGACCTGAAAGATGATTTCTGGTGTAAAAATTCTGCATCGTAGAAATAAAGCCAGATATTAATATATTTCTGAACCCAGTTGGTCTGTGATAAAAGTTTATTTACTATGATAAAATTTATTTGTACATGCTAGTAAGGAAAACAAGCACAAGACAAGAACATGCAGCTAAGCTAAAAGTTGAAAGGAGATTAGAGATGCATAACGACCCCCCCACTCACTTGTGATATCATAAACAACAACTGCCACAGTGGAGTCACGAATGTAGCTAGGAATCAAGCTCCTGAACCGCTCTTGACCTGCTGTGTCCCATAATTGCAACCGTACCTAACAACAAAATCAGTCAAACAAGCAAAAAAAAAAAAAAATAAGAATGGTCAACCCATTACAATATACCTACTTGTGATATCGTAAACTACTACGGCTGCAGCAGAATCACGGATGTAACTGGGAATGAGGCTACGGAAACGTTCCTGACCCGCAGTATCCCACAGCTGCAGCCTGATCTGTGGGATGGGAAAAAACAAATAAAACCAAAAACAAAAAAAAAACCAAAACAAAAAACCCTAATACTTCAAAAAATAAATAAATGAGAGAGAGACAATGTCCTTTGCAAAGGAGGGAGATGAGTAGTAGCAAACAACTCATGTAAAAGGTTTGTAGGGAAGTATGAAAATTACTCTTTTCAAAGGATGAAAAACTCTTCAAAAGGAAACAATATTAAAAATTTGCTTGCTCTGAAGGTAAATGACAGAAAAATGCTATTGTAAAGGATTTCACAGAATCAGAAATACAATTTCTCTTTTTTCTCCTTGTAACTACTTTGAATCCTTCCATATTCCAGAAGACAAAAAACATACTGTTGATATTCACCCACTGAGCATAAAAAAGAACTAAGGTAAATTTCTATGAGGATCTCAGGCTACCAGATATCAGAATAAAGGTATTAATATTTGTTTCCTTTTTTTTTTTTTTGGCAGCCATGAGGCTTGAACTCAGGGCCTGGGTGGTGCCCCTGAGTGTTTTCGCTCAGGGCCAGCGCTCTACCACTTTGAGCCACAGTGCCATTCCCAGTTTTGTTCTTTTGGTGGTGGTTAACTAGAGTCTCATGGACTTTTCTGCCTGGGCTGGCTTCAAACCATGATCCTCAGATCTCAGCCTCCTGAGTAGCTAGGATTACAGGTGTGAGTCACTAGTGCCCAGACTGGAATTAATATTTCTTTGAAAGCCTCTCTGAAGCTAAAATCTGTCTCCATTGGTCTTTGACTACTGTGCTTATTATGTTTCTATTAAATTTTCTTCCTTGAACATAGTAGATAATGCAACAAAATGTGAAAATATCTATGTGAAAATCCTACGCAAAATTTCACAGTTCGCATAACAGTACAATGCCTGAAAACAAGTATCAAGTTCTCTTACCAGTGTAAAGCAGTTTCCATACTTTAAGAAAGGGCAGGTTACATATGAAAACAAAATGTATGTTTTAAAAATTCATACACTTAAATAAATTTGGAGGTATAGTAATGCCTTTTTGGATACAAGTCCTAAAAATCCATTTAAATTATTTACTGTTTTAAGTGACAGAAATCTCTTCAAAGAGTAATGCAAATAGAATACAGAATTAATTTAACATTAATACTACTCAAAATGATAAAAATAAAAGCACACTTTCTCCACTCATTAACACTGGTACAAACTGCACTCTGAAAAAGAAAATTTTGAATTCACAAATATGTACTATTCAAATTAATATTTCCTTTATGGTGGTGCTAGTGTTTAAAACTCAGATCAGGTCAAATTAAATGAAAAAGTAGATATTCCTTCAGTCATAATAATTATGGGATAGCTTATGGGTAACAATGTTAAGAAAGTCTTGAAAAGGATTCATAATTGGACCTGAAAGAAAATTTCTGGGGGTGAAAAACTTGGCATCATAGAAATAAAGTCAATCAATGTACTTCTGAACTTACTAGGCAAATGTCCTAACCCACCCATATCCCCACACCCAAATGAAGTCTTTCAGACTGCATCAAGAGGCTGGGAATATGGTCTAGTGGCAAGAGTGCTTGCCTCGTATACATGAAGCCCTGGGTTTGATTCCCCAGCGTCACATATATAGAAATGGCCAGAAGTTGCGCTATGGCTCAAGTGGCAGAGTGCTAGCCTTAAGTGAAAAGAAGCCAGGGACAGTGCTCAGGCCCTGAGTCCAAAGCCCAAGACTGGCCAAAAAATAAAAAAATAATAAATAATAATAATAATCAAAATGCATCAAGAGTGGCACTCAAAAGATTTTTACTGTAGGTATAATGTACTCATGAAAAAAATTAAATTAACTCTTAAAGTTATCTGTCTTCATTTTTCCAAATCATGGTGGTAAATTTTGTTTAATAAGTCAACAAACATCAAGATTTTAGTAAAAAGAAGAAAGAAAGAAAGAAAGAAAGAAAGAAAGAAAGAAAGAAAGAAAGAAAGAAAGAAAGAAAGAAAGAAAGAAAGAAAAACAAACCCTTGTCTTTCTCTCCCATTTTGGATCTCACTTGGAGATACAAAATTATAGTACTAATAACAACAAACTTACTCTGTAATAACGGTTTTCCAAAAGGTCTAACTTTGGTAACAGAAAAGTACTTCTGATGGTGATAATCACTGATTATAGCTTTGAGCATAGTTTTCCAATCTGAGTTATTGCAGAAAATTGCACACTGAAAATATTACTCACTGTTCGATCCTCTAA